>NC_072868.1:15062802-15662802 GCF_028858705.1 Grus americana | reverse complement strand
CAGAACTAGTGTACATTAGGGCTATAACACACTGTGTATTGCCCTGGCTGGTCTCAGCGGGAGATCAAACCTGACTGAAGGCTGAGCTCTGTATGTCTTTCTGGTAGTCCTCTTCCAGACTTCTTCCCGTCTGGGGAAGGAACATAGGGTGCTTTATCTGTATGATGCAGATTACGTGAGAGCTTTACACACAAGCTTGTGGCCAAGGAACTTTTCTGAGTGGTGCTAAGGCTCTGCTCCCAGATCAGGAACTCATTTCTGTATAAACGGAGGAGAGAGTTCTTTGATATTTACAAACGCTGAACATCTTCAGCTGCCAGAAATTGGTAAGAGTTGCAAGTGTTAAGCAGCAGCAGGGAACAGATTGGGCAAATAGTGTCTATTTACTGTAAATATTTTGTTTTATATTTACAGCCAGATAGGCACCAAAATTGTGAGTGAGCCGTTAGGCATATTAATACCTCTGAATATTGTGCGTGGGGTCCCATTCACTGACCTGTCAGAATAACAAAGGTGATATACAAGGTGGTTTGTTGCCAAGAGTAGAGTATCCTACTGCTTGTAGAGCTTGTCTCATGTTTTATCTGGGTTTTTATCTCAAACCATTGTTGCGTGAACATTGAATGCGCAATGAGCCCTGGCTACCTGATTTATGTCTGCAAGCTCCTGATGACTTCATAGCTCGTAAGTGTCAGAGCAAAACTGAGCCCAGATTGATTTATGAAGGGTCATCAATAAAGAATGGAAGAAAAGGACTGATCTAGAATCAGGGCTTTGTACACAACACTGGACTAGACAGGTACCTAGATAAAACCTATTTCATACCTAACCAAAACCAAGCAGACAGTTACAGAGTCATAAAATAGTTATAAATGAAGAAAACCCACCACAGGCTGGGTGGAGCTTCAGGTAACATTATGGGGATCTATGTATAAGTTCTATAAATAACATAAAAGCTTTTCACTTTGAGGTTCTGCTGGGCTGTCAGAGGGAATAAAAGACCTAGCAAAAAGAGACAGATATGTTCAGAGTCAGTAAAAACCTTGACAAGTACTAAGAAAGAACCAATCAAGTGGATGAACTGATGAATAGATATACAAATCTATCAGAAAATGCAGCGTGCTGGTGCCTTGCTTCAGTCACATCCCATCAGCAATCACTATCTGTTGTATATATCCCTCTGCTCCCTCAGGGCTCGCTTTGTCCCCTCAAACTGGAAAACATAGGAAGGCAGGATTTCAAAACTGCCATTTTCATTACCACTGACAGTTAAAAGAAGAAAGAACAGCAAAACCTATCCTGTCTTGGATAGCACACTACTAGAACGCTTTCTTGAGAATAATATAGCCCAGGACATGCTATTTGACTCATGACATAGCTTAAAATGCAGAAGAGATGCAGCCAGTGAGGTATGTCAGAAAAGTGTGGAATCGCGTATCTGTTGTCTTCCTTATCAGTGAATTTGACCAAATCATTTGACACTGCCAAGACCTGGACTTCCACAGTGACCTGCAAGTTAGCTTCTCCAAGAAAAAAAATGCAGAACACCTGTACAATTCCGTCAGGAGCCTTGGGGTTTTAGCGTGCCCCAAGAGGGAGAGGATTGTTTCTCAGGAATGCGACCAGAGACAAGATCAGATGCAAACTAGAAAGCGTCCACAGCAAGTTGAGTCGCTGTGACAGCATCCTGAGATTGTTCTGTGACAGCAAGCCTGGCAGATGGTGTCAGCTGCCCCTTGTATCATCATCCACCGGCCAGCACTGTTTTGTGAACACAGGTGAACAGACTGTGAAGTTTTACAAGCGCTGAATCCTGTTCGTTTGCTGATAACTGCTCCATGGAAGAAAGCACATACACAAAACATCATGAAGCTGATTGTGAGCTTGGTTTGAGAGGTATGGACTCGTAATAAACTTGGGGGAAAAGGATGTTATGCATGTAATTTTGTATCACAGCCTGTCATTAGTCATTATAATTCACAACATATGTTAGCCATGAACATTTCTGCTATTTTGGAAATACGTTATTGGAGGGTGTTCTCTTGGACAAAGAACTGTCAAATATCATTAGCACAGCCTGTCCATCTTTTGTGGTTTGGTTTTGTGGTTTTTTTGTGGTTTTTTTAAGAAATAAGGCTCTGCAGGAATATGGTACCAGTCTCTAGATTAAATTAAAGGTCTGCAAAGCGGGTACTTTATCTAATTTTCTATACAAGAAGGCACAGATTTGCTACTGATAATGCATACAGCTCAGGAAAGATTTAATCTGCTTACCACACTGCGTATTCAAGGTAGGAAGAAGTTTTCTTTTAAATAATTTTAGAGCATAGCATTTTTCCAGAGAGCTGAAACCATGATCATTACAGCACACTTCACTGGGCTGTCTTATATCTGGAATGGAAGACAACAGTTGCCAAAGATTGCCAAAAGTCAGATGTTATTTGGTGAACTAAAAGAGGGAGTATGTCAGCAGGGCAGTCAGAGGAAAATATTCAAGGAAATACTGAAGCACAACCTCAAGCAACATGACATTGACATCAAGACAGCTGGAAATTACTGACAGCAGAGGGCATGTGGTGTCCGCACTTTCTGTTGGGATGGTTTGGTCTGACCAGCAGCACATGGCTGGTATCAAAGCGAACGGCACTGAAAGCTGGCAGGTTCAGAGGCAGAGGGTCCAAGGTTTCCTGGGCTTATTTGCACCTGGTCATGGAAAGGAATGAATGCCATCCGTATGCCAGGTATTTCAGGATTTGGTGACCCAAGACGCAATGCAGCAGCGTATTGTGATTCAAAAGTACTTATTGCTATAATGCCATTGATGACTGCAGATGCAGCAAAATACAGTATGATGCTTATCATAGAAGAGAGGTCCCTTCAGATGTCACCATGCACCTCTGAAGGAAAACTTGCATCTTAAAGGCTTCTAATTTTTTTAGTCTTACCATAATCCAGCATTGCTCTGCACTTTGAGCTTCTCTTTGCTTTTGTGCTGCTATCTTGAATGCTAATAGCAACAACTGTAATGATCACATAGAGTATCAAAAAGATCGGTACTTTCTGCTTCCAGTTCATGAACAAACATACAGTTTTTGTTGTCAAAACCAGCTTAATTTACCATTTTTATTTTCCCCCATTCTATCAATTCGGTTTTGATGGCAGTTAAACTAGAAGCAGTTGAATCAATTTTCTGAGCGTAGACAGTAGAATTTAGCTGGATACAAAAGCAAAGCTACTGCGACTGTCAGAAGCAGGATTAGATCAGGGTGTCTTTCACCCTGTCTTTGGTCAGCCTCTGGATCACTTTCATACTTTTGGATTCTTTATAAAAAGCTTTTAAAGTTTATATGAACAAATCACTTTTCAGTGAGAAAAGGGCAACTTTGCAGAAAAAAGCGAGATCTATTTTTGCCCAGTTCTAACAGTGTGATGGTACCTGGCAGCATAATTATGAAATCAGGGTATCATTGTTAGGCATTACAGACCTAACAAAAAGACTTTCGCTGTGTAAAAAAATGCAGTAACAAACGTGTTATAGTAACACATGTAGTAAGACTTTCTCTAATGTCTATGGACTATGGCTCAAAATCTTATTTTGACTTTTCTCAGAATAGTTATGCTGCATGAGATCCATGCGCTGATATATAAATTGCAGTTCTGACATTTCAGCGTTAACACTGAGCATTCTTGACTATTTTACCTTCTAGTTTAACTTCATTATTTCACAAACTTGGTAACATTTATTTCCTTGGTGACTGTAGTCATTTAGCAAGTTCATTGATAGTCTTGAAGTGTTAGGTTCAGAGAGCCTGTAGATAGGATTGATTTTCTCTTTGAGGCCAAGTATTTTAATTACTGTGATAAAAAAATCTGTCTCTCCCTTCAAATACAGAATACTTTTTATGTGGGTTTTTGTGTGTGTGTGTGCAGAACTTAAAAAAAAAATAAAAATCCAGCTACACAAAACTCCATGTCCATGACTTGAGTTTAGTTGCAAGCAGTAAGGCCCTTAGTCAACGTAGAATTGTAGATAAACAGACAAATTTTAGTTATTTAGTCACAGTAAGCATGCATTTAGCAGTATGAGGTGATATTTATTTACAGGGATCTTGTATTTCACTGTTTGTGCTGATTGGTTGAAAAACATGTTTAATGTTTTCTGTAAAATGGAAAATGACTTTTCTTTGTCTTTCCTATTTGATTTGCTTTGGTATCTACGTCCATTGCATTTTTTTCCATCTGACTTACCAGAGTGATTCTGTAATTCTTATGATTAAATGTGCAATTAAGGCTTAAGCACTATTAGCACAAGGGATTTTGAAATTAGGATGAGACTGTAACGTTGATATCAAATTTAAATGTCAGCACTACTGGAATAGGAAGTGTGACTTTCATCTTTCAGTTAAGAGCTCGGTAGCTCTGCCATGCAAATTGCTAACGGGTATAAAGCATGATGAGGCATCAGGACTCAATGTACCCAACAGCAGTACTTAGCAGACCTATAATGGATTTACCCAGGGTAATTTTTGGAATTATATGTAAGCTGACAGCATACAAATGACACAGTGCAAATTATATTATTTTAACTTGTTTATCAACTTGTCATCAGAGCCCTTTCTTTTTTTTTTCAGTACAGCATTGTAAATCTGACTCATGCAGAGCAAGTCACAAAGATGCACTGGCCTGTCTAGATTTCCAGCAATATTATTATGAGAAACACATTAATTTGTCTGTATGGAAAGGATTTAAAGGTTGTTGTGTTCATTTGTTACCAGAGGCTGAGCACTTAATCACACAGACTCGGTTCAGCAAGAAAATTATCTCTTCTTTTCAAGTCCATTAACAATACTTTTACAGAGTCTCGAGAAATAAAAATATTGGAGGATATTAATGAAAATGACATTATACCTGATCTATTGGGCCCAAAAATATGATTAAGTGCCCTGTTAATTAACTTTTTTTGCTATGATACTTGCAAAAGTATAGTAATTTTTTAAAGCTAACGGAATTGCCTAGAAAAAGGCTGGTAGTCTGATCTGGGTGAACCGTTGTCTCATCAGTGTTTTAATTATGAATAACAGCAACATATAGTGCACCCCAGGTATGTCACACTGTATAAAAGAAAAACGCTGAAGTCAGTATTTTATCAGTACAGCAGTACCTCCACGAGCACTCCTCCTCTTACTGCTCTTCTGCCTCCAGACAAAACTTTGTTACAACAGTAACAGAGAACCCCTTCATTCTCCTTTGAAAGATGGGAATTTGAGGCATAGAAAAATTAAAGGTCATCAAAAAAAGTCTGAAAAGACCTCCCATTAAGCAGTGATGTTTTTCTTGAGATCAGGATAGTGGAAACAGAGCTGTTCTGAAATCCTGGCCCTCGGAGCTTAGGCAAAGCTGCTCAGAAGAAACATGGCATGGCCAAGGAGACCCCAGGTCTCTGGAATGCAGTCTGCGAGGCCATCCATCTCTAGAATTCATCTTGGGTCTGTATTCCGGCATCAAGGGGCTTTTAATAACAAAGGGAAATCAAATAGCTCTGCAATAGTGCTATCATTGTGAGACCTTTCACTATTAGTTCTTGACTCAAAAGGGTTTCTGTGAGTCAAGTGGAGGTTGAGTGAACGTAGGGTTTGCAGGCTCAGGTGGTAAGATGCACATCTTTAACAGATTCCTCAGCCAGCCCACGTAGATCTTCAGTTTGAAGAAAAACCCCTTTGACATACGTATGATGTGATACATTATGCAGAAATCATCCCAGTTTTTCAACAAGTTTTTCTGCCTAACCTCTGTTTGTGTCTGTCAGTTCTGTTAACGGGATAATCTCGGTGAAAAGACATAGGTGGGTTTTCCTATATTGCAATAGGAAAAAAAGGGCAAGATCAATACCTTTAGAAACAGCCCTTTATTTCAAGAAAGTAAAGAGAATAACATTCTGAAGTGTATCTTCCAGAATAGCAGTTCATTCCCTTACTTGTCTGGTGGCTGGGTTTACCATTTAACAGTGAAATATTAATTCTTGTTAGCTTGCTTTTTTTTTTTTTGAGGAGCTTCTTTCATTGACAGAACCACTCTAATAGCAGTTGTAAAAAATTATCACCCCAGCATTGGAACATACTTCACAACCAAGGAGACATTAAATTCACTCTACTTCACTGCATTTGCATTCTGCAGTTATTAATGAGTTAATGATCTGTACACTTTTAATGAATAGAACATAAAGGAAGAGACAGGAAAGGATATTAGAGTGAGTGGAGCTCTGAGTGAAGGCTTTAATTACACTCCCATCTTCAGGTCATTAGCTGCGTAACTACCTGTGGACGATCTGATAATTATTCTCTCATGGCACTAATGAATTTGCTTTTTGTTTGGATTGGTAAAAATGTTAATATCCTTTCTATGAACAATTAAACTCACTGACATGAGGTGTATAAAAAACTGCAGTCAACACACGTGACCATACTTCGCATGTCTTCCTTCACCCCTCATGCTGCTGCTGCATACTGGTTTTAATTAAATCTTTTCCAGAATAACTTCCCATTAATTTTACTGCAATTTGGCTAGCAAATCTTTGTAGTGCCTGGCAAAAAGACAAGCAATGAGCATTTCAGGTGTCATAAAAAGTTGCTAAGTGTTCTGACAGTATTTATAAATCCCAAAACTGGTGACATTATTCTTGAACTTAGATGCACCTGTTTAAGATTGTTTTCCCCCATAAAAAGTAGGGGCATACCTTGTGTCCTTTTTTTCGGTAGCATATAATGCAAGGACTACATAGAAACAAGTTCTCTTCAAGTTAGTAAATACCAGTGAGTGACACTCAGCTAGCACTGCCACACGCCCAAGGACAAACACATTTAATCATTGGATGAAGAAATAACTTGTTACATGATGTAGGTTTCCAAATACTTCATAGGGGTTTTGTTTGATTTTTTTTTTTTGTTGTTTTTTAATTATTAAATGCCATACATGACAACTTGGCCTGAGTAGGAAAAAGGCCATAAAGAAAAGCTAAGTCTTCACAAAGTAATCACCTTATGTTTGCCAACAAACAGCAACTGAATAATGGCATGTTGGATTCATCTTGAAAATCAGCAGGCTATACCGTTCTTGTTTTGTAAGATATTGTTCTATTAAGGATAATATATATTTTCCTTGTTAAGACAGAAATTCAAAAGACAACATTTAGTAGGCTTATAAAATCCTTGGAGATAGCGAGGTCCAGCCCCCCAGGTAGAGCTGCCCCTGCTTCGTTCCCAGAGATCCCCGTCCCAGCTCAACAGCAGCTGCCCTGCCACGGACCAGCTCTCCTGTCCAGTGCTCGGCCGACGCTTGCAGAGCGCTGAG
This sequence comes from Grus americana, assembly GCF_028858705.1. Lineage (NCBI taxonomy): Eukaryota > Metazoa > Chordata > Aves > Gruiformes > Gruidae > Grus > Grus americana. Next base: position 15,655,455 of record NC_072868.1, on the reverse strand, counting down.
CTCGCTTCTCGCTGTTAAATTAACACTGAGAACTCTGCTAGTTTCACACCAGCCTTCTGTGCTGACTCCAAGTCATAAAGCGTTGGTTGCCTTGAGAAATTAGTTTTTTTCATCAACAGTCTCAGTTTGAATTCTTGAGGTGTCAGACCCGGAGAAACTAAATGACATGAGAAACTAGAGAACCATGACCTTGGGGTCAATCCTGGAGACCAGAAAGAATTCCAATAGCTAAGTTAAAGTCTTTTCAGCTTGAAAGAGAGGTGTTGGCAACACATCAGGATGCTCAGAAGATTCAAAAAAGCTGGCAAAACCGTACCATCAGCTTCCACCTGTTGCATTTATAGATAATTCTGCTTCTCATGATTCTGTGGACACTGAACAAAAACTCTTAACACTTAAAAATACCTTTGAAAATGCTTATACTATGGAAGGCCTACTTTGAACTGAAACCTGATGTTTCATCACTCATTTAACAAGCATCGGAGTTGGATAGATCTTTTCGCTAGCCTTTGATCTCGCATTGGATCTGCTGGTTTATAGATTAGAAAGGACAGGGAAGAGGCATGCAGCTAATCAAAGCAGGATCACTACAGTGTTTGGAAATGGCCTGGTGGTGTTGAATAACTCATAGGAGAGCATAAAACAATGTTGGGATTAAATTATTAGGTACATGGATCATTTAAAAATGCAAGACAAAACTTTGACATTTTTGCCAACTGGTGACTTACATCCAGTTAATAAATGAGGTGGATTATTGATCTTAGAAGTTATGCCTGCATTGGACAAGACCAGACAACAACTGTTATTTCTAACCCAGAAATTGCCCTGGCCAAACAGCTCTTAGTCTGAATGTAGAAGGCTTACTGATATAATTTCTGAAACTATTTTGAATCTATTTTACAATACAGTTGTTTCTGTACTAGGGCAATCACAACAGAGTTAAAACAAATACCTTCCCATCTGTCTCCATTAATTTTTTTTTTTTTTAAAAATCCCTTTTCTGTTTAAACTGTTATTCTGCTTTTTTACTTACGCATTTTGTAATGGAGCTACAAGTTAATCATGCTGAGTACATCAATTTTGACTACAGTTAATAAGGCATTTGTGTAACCTCAGTGACTCAAGTCCCCTTGGGAGTCCTACCATGCCCGCTATGATTTACATGAACAAAAAAAGTACTCTTCAAAAAGGGAAGTGGCAGTATTAGCATGAAGTTAAGCATATCAGGCTTTATTCAAAAGAATGGTGAACTTTAGTGGCTGGCCACTAAACAGAGCTTGTTTATTGTGAAGTTGCAGGCTGAACTCCCAGCTTTGACTGTACTTCACTTTGACAGTTGTGACATCGGGCAGAGGAGGGAGGTGAGGAGGCAGCAGCTGTTCAGCAGGTTACCCAACCGATAAAACATTTGTTATGAGGATACCAGAAGATCATATAAAATTTAATATACACTTTTTCCATGACAAATATAAATTCGTAAATAATCGTGGCATAAAAAGCTCACTGTGACCAAATAGCACTTTGGTCATTGGAGACTTTGTTCTGTATAAAATTGTTAGGGTTATGAACAGCGAGCAGCCCAGACAGCTGTCTCTTCTGACCAGTATGGTTTAAGTCTGGAGATATTTTCCTGCATATCAGTTAGCTTTTCTTCCTGAAAAAATAAAGAATACCTGAGACGTTCTGGCTGCTGTGAAGTTCACAGTGGTTCAATTCTGTATTGACTCTCTCAGTTAACAAATGCTCAAGAACACAGCCAAAACTTTGCACAGAAGATTATACCCTTTCTCAGGAAAATCCATAGGCAGTATTATTTTGAAATTCCGTAACAATTTTTCAGTCTGGGTTTTATAAACCAGACAAGAAACAAGTTCCAGAGAACAATTTTAGAATTTATTAAGAAATGAATATATGAAAAAATAAACAGAAATGTATGTCCGTGTAGGTTGTGTGTTGGATTGCTCTTGGGTAAAGCTAGTTGCATCGTACAGACGTACCAGATGTAGCTGACTACAAAATACAGAACTGCAGCATACAGGTATGTAGCCATCTTTTGAAGCTACCTAACATTAGTTAGGCAAGTTTAACCCCTTCTAAGCCAGTGTTGTGAGTCATTTAGAAATGGAAAGATTTCAATCAGGAGAAGCTTAAAAGTAAAGAAAATTACCCACTGAGATGAGAATAGCTACACACTTGTGAAAACAAATAATTACTTGATTAGAAGCTTTTAGGAAGAGACACATGTTGCTCTGGTCACTAAAATATCAGGGAACGTGATCTATACACTGTATCTTTTTTATTGCTGTAATTCATTCAGTATATGTGTACAGATCACTGGTGCTAGGCAGGTGGTTTTTGCAGCCAGCTTCTATAGTTACCACATCCTGTGCAAGCTCAAAGGCAGGCTGTATTACAGCTGGGTTTATTAACAAATAAAACCAGGAAACAGTATATCCAGCTCAAGTTTTAATTAAAGGAATAGTTAATTCTAGGACCCCTCTGTTGGGAGTCTGCTTAGGCAAACACTACACATCTTGCTACGAGGAGGACTTCTCGAATCTCAATCAGAAAAGATACAGGATGGCACAGCAACCATCTCCAAAAAACCAACTCACCTGTCTTCAGCTGACAGCTAAATAGGAAAACTGGTCCTCTGGCCTTCGGATCCCTCTCACACCCCTTTGCCAGGACGGTCCTCTTCAAAACATCATCTTCCCCATGCTCCACGATGGGGTCACTTGGGGGGATTTGCTTTGATGACAAAGTAGTGAGACATGTCCATGAAGTAGAGTCACTCAGACAGGATTATTACTTGAGTAGTAAAAGGCTAATAGTGAAAAAATTACATTGCACTTTTGGCTTATTCTTTGTGATTTTATACTGAATATATGCCATAGCTAGGTCTCTTTTGTATCACTAACATGGTCCCGGTGATTTGTTTAAATGAGTTATACAGGCAAGTAGTTTTATCTGGGAGTTTAAGTGACAGATGTTTTGAGTTGAGCTATTTCTCACTTAGTTAAGCATCTAAAATACTGATGAGCAGGTCCACACAAAGAGACATTATGGTATGACTCAAATATCCTAGGTAATGTTCACGAGTTCAATTTTCAGATCCATTTCTGCAGACCAATAGACCAGTAATTGTTTCAGGGCATTTTGAAATGCTAATGATGGCCCAAATAAATGGTTTTCATTAATGCTAGAGAACATTCCTAGACTGTAAAGGAAGACAAAAATTGTGAAAAAGCATCACTCAGGGAACATGGCATCCAGGATTTAAAGAGCAGTCCAAACACAGGCTCTTTTGCCCAGCCAAATTACGTGCATTGGGTGATTGTACAGGACACTTTCCTAGTTGCCTGTGCATTTAATCCTCCTGTCATTTAACCTGCAAACCCAGCCGGGCATATCGGAGGGCTTGGTGGTGGTTTTTTTGAAATTCAGACTCGAGGAAGGATGAAAGGTTGTTTCTGGAATGAAAGTGTAGTGATATTAGCAGGAAGTAGGTAACAGGACACGGCCAGAAGCCTTTGGAAAGACAGCGTTTGATGGCAGCAGGACCACACAGGCATTCCGCTGCCCGTGCTGCGCCGAGAGGAGCACTGCCGCTACGCGAGAACAAAGCGTTTCCTCTGCTTTGTGCCTGCCAGCTCGATGGCCCAGCCTGGGCCAGAATCAGAAGCGTGGCTGCAGAGTCGCCCACCCTCCTGGCAATTGCTGGCCACAGAAACAAGCCCCCCCCAGTAGCAGTGCCACTGCCCCTGCACGCACCCTGCCTACCCTAAAGCTGCTGTGGGGTTTCTTCCATCGCAATACCTCACGTGTTTGGTGCAGCCAGAGCTTTTTTGAATTACTTAAGCTTCTTAGTACAGCAAGATCTGTGCAATGTATTAGTTATATTAAACAAATCACAAGTGTTTACTTACAAAAAAATTGAAGTCAAGGTGTCGTAGAATAGTAATTTATCACAGGGTCTCAGTTCAATGATTCAGAACATGAAGCATAAAAATACTGAAGGGTTCATTGTATAATAAAACAGCCTTGAGGGGATGTAAAATTAAAGTAAAAAAATCAGACTATGGAGTAGGATCATCAGTGTGTGTAAGCTGATTTAATTTTACAGCAATCAAAAGGCAATATCTAGATTTATCAAGAAGCAAGCATAACATTTATATGGACAAGCAGGTGCTTCAGCATCTCTAAAATACATTCCTGGTTCAGCGATAAGAAACTTGAAGAGCAACAATATTTGGGAAAAGCATGACCCAGAGAAAAAAAAGTCATGTAACCACAAATGTGGTCACACTTAAATGTATAGTTTAGGATGATTATCTTGGCCCACTACTTAAAAAACTAAAAAGCAAAATATCACATAGGTTGTGCAAAGTTGTGAGCTGGAATTAATCCTGATAGTAAATCTCTGGTAGATTCAGTTGCATTATTTAATCGAGCAGATCAGTATTGCTTTAAAATCTCTACTAAAGTCAAATTCATATTTTGATCAACACTAATTGTTGGATTTTACAGTTTAAGTCTATAAGTTTAATTTCTTTGTGCCCAAGGGAGCACAAAGTTTTACAGCACTGACTTACACCGCAGATGCCAGACTGGCATCAGGCCCCATCACCTTTCACAGTCAATTGATAATACAGTGCTGCAGTGCTTTTCTTAGGGAACAGAGCACAGCATGCTCAGCGTTACTCCAGCATCTTTTTACTTCTGGGGAAAGAAAGCACTCTTCTAGGCAAAGAAGAGTCAGAGTTCCTTCATTTTGGCTGAAAAAATACTTGTGTCAAGAAACAGCACTGCTGAAATTAGAGGTTAGTTTTTCCTAGACCTGGAAAGCATCTTTTCTTGTACTTCCCTGCTTTTGTTTCCCTACACCCTTACAATAGTTTTCTTTTGCAGAGGCCTGCAATGATTTGTATTTGTTTTGTGATAACTTGAATCTGTATGCAGTTCCAATGTGTGAATAATTTTTAGTGTGCAATTCTTCTATGTGCACATATTCTCACGTGTGGCTGTTTCACAAGCATAGTAGTATTCCCTCCTGTTTTCTTTCATGGCAACCTTGGTCTCAATAGATTTGGTAAAAGTTCACTGTCATGAGTTACAATAAATGGTTTGAAAGAGGCAAAGCGACAGACAACTTAAACACTAAGTACAAATAGTGAGTGTGAGCAGCCTTAGCTAAGATACTAGACACGTCACCTTCCCTTTCTGGTGGTACATGGAACGGTCCAAACAAGGACTAGGAACACACGCAACGTGACAGCACTTTGGTAAAGGACACTGGGAACAAAGCTGACTGCTCCAGAAAATCATCATGGGATCTTTAACATCCCCTCTGGCAGGAAGAACGTCTGTTTACTGCTCAGCCCTAAAGAGGTAAATTATAATATCAGCTTCAGCAGCATACTTGGAGTGTTATAGATCCCACGTCTAAAGCCCATTTAGGGAAAATTAAGTAAAAGGAATCTAAGGGGAACCTATGATCTAGAATGCAGCTCTGTTTTGTAGATTAATGTGGGGTTTTTTAAGAAAATGCTATAAATGTAGACAGTGTCATGAGTCAGCAGCCCTGGCTGCACTCACTGCTGGAGCCTAATTACATCTGTACTGTTAGTACTACTTCATCCTTATTCTTTCATGCAAGGATGTCATAACACATTAAACATTCCACAATTATTTGTTGCATCAACTGAGAGTAGAAATTGCTTTTCTGTTTTACTACTTCGATCTTTTGTTTACAGACAAGAAACAAAAGAGGTTCATTTACTTTGCTCAGGGTCACTCAGAACAATGGAGGAGAGCTCAAATGTTATAGCTCCCAAAATCATATGTAACCCAACAGACCATATTCCCTCCACCAGGTAATTCTGGAGAGGATGCTTGGCAAGTGGAATGCATTTGAGTAGAATTTATTTTAGCTGTTCTGAAGAGGCTACTTTAAAATACACTAAGGGTGAATTTTTTGAGAGGTTCCAAACCTGCTTGATCCATTTTTCTCCGCACTTTACATGTGTAATCGCACTTGCATGCAAATAGCATTTGAGTGAATGCACAGATCAAATAATCTGACAGCTCACATATACAAATCCTGTTTGCTTCTAATAGAGCTACAGGGCTAAGTATTTGCATGCACAGATATGGCTAATTTTTAAATATGTGCTGAAGTTACACTGAAATCAAATGGTATCAATCACATTCTTAAGAGTTAATCTTCTTAGGTCTCTTTCTGTAAGGGGCAATGGCATATTTTAAAAATTATCCTTACAGGATTTCAAATGTATCAACCAAAGGAAATAAATAGGCAGGAAAGCAGGTCCTGTAACCAATCCTCCACCTTCATAGCTGTGTTGGGCATCTGAAGTAAATGTCCGGGACCAAACTGACTGGCAGAAGTTGACAGAACCAAAGCAGCACCCAAGACATTCACTATACAACCTTCATTGCAATAAAACTGGCAAGAAGCAGGTATCACACCAGCCACTGCAGGGAGAGCTGCTCTACACAAAGCAATTAAATGGTATCATCATCATCTTCCCATCAGCAGGAAAGAAAGTCTCTGATAACTAGGCTAGCTGCTGATTGCTTGCTGGTCTAGTCTTTACATTAAATAAGTTACCTTGAAGCCGAAAATAAATAGGAATTAATTTGCCTTCCTTAAATGGTTGCTTGATTAGTAGAAGCCATCATTTGTAGAGCTTTGTAGGTTAAACTAGGATGACCAGTACATTTTCCTAAGCTCTTTCTGGTTCACTGTGGCTCTGAAGAAGAAATGATGCTCCAGAGAGTATCATTTAAGTTTAGATACTTCTGTATTACTAACCCTACTGTAACACTCCCCTTGATTTTATCATCCAGGGTATGTCCATGCAAATGTGATCATCTTCTCTACAAGTTTATCTTTTTCCCTTGTTCACTTCAACCTGAAATTCTTATCTGTTTGGTTTGCCACCATGCTGGATGTTAGGGATCATATATGTGATTTAAGTGGAGCATTTCAAAGTCAGAACTAGGTAAAATTCTCCAGATCACAGCTTGAAAGATAAAGAGATAGTGACTGTCTCCAAATTACACTAATGACACTAATTTGAAGCACTGAGAATTGATTCTTCAGATAGATTGAGGTTAATGTTTACTGTATCTGCAACATAAAGCACAGATGATGCTGTGTTTGTAGGCTGTATCTTGTGGGTTTGTAGAGTCCAGGTTCTGCCCTTGTATTTCTCTCTTTTCCTTCCTTTTGTAGATCTCTTCTGCAAGCCAAAGGAAACATGCACAAGGTGATCCTGGCTGAAGAACATAACCCTCTGGAAAAGGGAGAACAAAAAGGCTGGTTTGAAAGCAAATGAGCTGAAGTGTGTTCTCTTTAGATACACTGATTCCCACTTTTCTGTTTTGAGATGAGAGTCTGCTTACTGCCTGAACTGTGAAGGGATGCAGCTGCACCCACAGATGTATAGTGTACTGCACAAGTTGGAATCCTAGCAGCCTTCATATCCCCTTTGGGAAAGCTTGATAGAAAATAAGTTTGGTTTTTTAGTGTTCATTAATTGACTTCATAAAGCATATGTTAGTAAATCTAATCCATATATATATATACAGAACACATTCTATTTTGGAAAAATTCCTTTAAATGAGAAAGTTTAGTGTGCTTTGATTTTTGCATAGCTGAAGGTATATATAGTTACTTCAAGGAAGATATGGATGGCTAGAAGTTGAAAGAGTTTATTTCTGATCTTTTTCTGAAATGGAATATCTATTTGCATTTAAATTTTTCTAGTAGATACTATTTGCTAAGCTCAAAACAAAACAAAATTTGTTAGTCTGAAAATATTTGTATCATGTAATAGCTAAAGAGGTATAGAAAATTCACTAACACTTTACAAGTGTTAGTAACATATTGGAGATATCTTCAAAAGACATCATTTAAATATATGACAAGAGTAGAAAGTGTTCAGTTAAAAAGCAGTGTTAAAAAACTCTAAAAAAATCAGATTTCTTGTGCTTACTGATCATCTGACTTTTTCTTAAAAGAACATGATTGCTTGTTAATCAGACTACACACAAGCAAAGAATCTATTTGTACTTTAAATTAACTTACCAAGTGCAACAGTCACTTAACCAATGCTCCATCCAGTACTGCTGAAACTCTTCCCTACGTTTCTACAAGCTAAGTTTGCTCAGCAGCCTCAGGTGTCAGAGAAGGAGAACTTGTAAAGCAGGATGTATTTATAGTTAGTTCCAAGTTAAGTGATCCCAGCTGAGCTTACACACCCCACCCCACCCCCTTCAATTTTGTCCCTATAAATTGTGGTGAGGTGGGTGTATGGTCCTTCTTTAGGAGATGGATGGGAGCTTATAGTGGAGAGTTACTTTGCTCTGAAGGGAAAAGTAGCAGAATAAATTTTTTTATTATTTTTGTAAAGTAAATATGGACAAGACTTTTCAGTATGGCTTTTGCTCAGTTGAAGATGTTTTATCTTCCGAAGATGTGTGTTTCAAAGCTCTGATGTAAGTCTCAGATTACTTTTTTCCCTGCATAATAGGGTAGTCTACAGTTAGATTCTTCTCTGTATTGATTTTTTTCATTTTTTAGCAGAAACTTTTGCAAAAATTTCTCTTAAAATGTTTTGTTACTGAGCAATCATTTATAAGTTCACTTCTATAGTCTGGAGTTTGTGGAGCACATTAAAAAAGGGAGTAAAAATTATAACTTGAATGTGAGGGAAGATGGTTCCAGATTTTTTGGTCTGCTCTGTATGAAGTACCTTATTATGATATAAGCTATAGAGGAATTTTTAATGATTTGAAAGAAAAGTCTATTCATGTTCTAAACTTTCAGCCTATTTTGAAAATATATGAACATTTTCAGCTAATTGCTTGGCACTGGTTTACATTTAAGCTTTATGTATGGAGGCTAAATAGGTAAAGAGTTTGTCTGTGTGTCTCAGTCTTTTGTGTGAAATGTATTGCACTTCTTTGCTCTCTTCCCTGGATTATTTGTATGTAACTGGGATATATCCTGATAAGTGCACGTATGTCTCCACTGATCTCTCAAAACCTTGGCTAAAGCAATCAAGCCTTCTAACAGAAGCTGTTGTAGTTTGCGGGGTGAGGAGGGGATGGCTCCCACCCAGCTCAGCAAGGTGTGGCTTTGCTGGCTCTTAGCAAATGGTTGAATCTGTTTCTAGCTGGCTTTGTGGGTCTGAAATCCTGGTGACTTGAGAGCAGCGTCATCTGCAGTGTTGGCGGTGGCTAGTATTGAACGTGTGGATTGTGTTTGACTCAGGAATAGGAAACCTGAATTTCAGTGATTTAAAATGAAAATTGGATAATACCTTAAACTTTTTGTGACAATCAAGTGCCTTTTTGGTCCCACTTGCAGCTGGGACCCTTTGCAGTTATATCCTTTACAGGATAAAGACTGTTCACTGCTAAACCTAGTTTTCCCTTAAAGCAAAACCTGCCAGTCTAAATAGGTATAATGAAGAGGTTGGAAAAAAGGTGGAGAGGGGAGGTGCCTGATGTCACAGAGTGGGTCAAAGTAGGACCTATGTCTCTGTAGGTGAGTTATTTACTAACTGCACTGAGATCTGGAATTGCTTTCTGCTCCATAGGGGAGGCTGAGGTACTCACTCAGGCCTCCGTCACCAGTGAGTTATGAAGCCATCTGTATCTCATGAATATAAATTCCATTCTCTCTGGTGTAGTTATATATAGTGATATCGTTAGGGGGATGGCATATTCTGTATACAGAGAGGGATAGAGGGACATTCTTCTCTTTAAAAAACAGGAATGGTTTTCTAGCGACACAAATGATCATGTGTTCAGAAAGATAGATTATTTCATTTTACTCCTGCTGACATGCAATATGTCAATTAAAATATTAACATATTTTTAATTCAGTAGATTGATTTTCACTTTGCCTTATTTTTAAGTAATTCATCTTTGTTCACTGCCTGAAAGAAACATGGTGTATTTATTCATCCCTTGGGCCAAAATGGTGACCATTGCATGAAATACTCGCTCCTATCCTTTGCTGTTTTGCCCCAAAACTAACAGTGCTGTCAGCTTTTACTCCTTGGAGACAGGAAGCATAGCAGAAAAACATGTTATATATTGTATAATGTTATAGTTTCTGAAAAGTCCTGTACCTAATGTATACAGGCAATGTGATGCTTTTGTTTTGGTTTTCCTTGCTGAGAGTCCATCAAAACTGGCAATGGTGCAATTGAGCTCGAACTGTTATGCCTGAGATGTGCTATCTTGTGAAAATAACCCGGAGACAGGGCCGCTTTTCCGCAGGCTTTTGTGTAGGAAAGAGGTTAATGACATGAGAGGCTCCCAGGCCTAGAGCAGGAGGCTGGGAAATGGGATCCTTAGCTGAAACCGGGTGATGTGGGGCAAAGGGGGGGCTTGCTTTGGACCTTGTGTTTTGAAAAGTGAGAGGATGTGGCTTTATCACTTCACAGGACATGAGAAAAAAGTCTGTCTCTGCTCCTGTCTGCAGTCCCTTGAAATGTCTGTGCTGCTCCCAAGCCTTTAAACTTGTTTATCACTGACTCACTGAGACCAGTATTGGGCTGACATTTTCCAGGGCAGATTTCTGAAGCTGTGCAGTGAGCTGGCACTGAAATAATTGGCCTAATTTTTCAGAAGTGACGAAGATCCCACTGACATCTCCATTACATCCTGAGATGTTTAAGAAGATAACGCCAGGCACCCTCATTTGAAAATCCTAGCCTTTTACCTCACCAGAGATTTTACCTCAGAAGGAATTTGTGAAGATTACTCTGTTTCTAATACCTTTTGAAATCCTTAAAAGGTTTTGCAAGTGAAGAGTAAGAACAGCAGCAGCGTTACAATGGACAGTCTTTGGTGGCTCTGTTTACTTATGAGGTCAAAACCCATGTAGGCAACTGGTGATGCCATAAGTTTGGGAGGTTAGAATATAGGGGAGGAAGATCTGCCCCCAGTATTATGGTTCAAACACCTGCAGGTTCTGTGATAAGCTGTGTGTTGAACCGAGTGTTACAGCAGTAATGCTGCTTTGTCTGCTTTCAAAGGCACCATTTCCCCTTTTTCCAGACCTGGAAGCTAATGGGAGGTGACTTCACGTGTGAACTGAACTGCCCTCTGTCACACGGCAAGAAGGGCATTAACTGGAAATATCAGCAAGGAAGTGCACAACAGGTTCTCCCCGGTTTTCCAGTCAGAGCTATGTATGCAGGGGTTTATTCCATGCCACTGAAGTCAAAGGTATGTTCTTTCCACTGCTTGGTTTGCACAGCCAAGTAGACACTTCAGGATTTGCCTTCTCTAAATTGCAGAATTTTCTTTCCATAAACTACAAGCAGAAAACAAAGGCTATTGTTTATAATCTGTCCCATTAGGATTTATCGTCAAATAATGTTAAACCGATGAACATCTATGCCTACTGCTTTAGTCCCTTAGCCTGTGTTACAAGGAAATCACTTTCAGACATTCGAAAAACTAAGCACAGAGATTACTCAACAACTGGCTAACCATTTTGATCGGAACTATACTTCACTTTTAAAAGCAATTATGAAGGTTCTTGACAGATGTAATATTCTATCTGTAATCTTATTAGGAGAAGCAGCAATGGTAAGATAAGTTGCAGTCTGGATGAATTTACTGCCAAGGCGAAACTATTTATTTTCGGCAATACTCATTTTTCAAAGAGCAGATGGTTTAATTCTCTGAACCAGCTGCTAATAAACAGAAGGAAAATCAGAGGTGAGGATTGAAATAACTATTGTCCACCTTCAAAATTCAGCAGGGTTTAAAGGTATGCAGGCATTCCAACCAAGTAATGGATTTTTCTTTTGGTTTCTTCAGACTGAAGTACTCACAGCCTCAAGTGATATAATGAAGTTTATAAAATGACCACTTCTTCAAAACTAGTCTAAGGAAGTAATGAAAATACTCAGATGCTTGGGAACTTGGTTTTGCAGCCAAAACTTGAGGCTTAGATGTATTAAATATAACCAGTTAAACTGCTTCTAGTTTTGGAAAAATAACATTTTGACTAGTCAATTAACATTTAGGTCTTACAGACATTTACTTCTGTCACTGAAGTGATTCAGTTGCAATATTTAGCTGCAATTTCTGTTCTGACCATTCTGTTAGGTAGAACCTTTTAAATGCTCTAGGACATACAGGACATAATGCAATGACATGGCAGCTGAACCTTGAGAACAAACCCCATGAACTTCAACACCTTGAACTGATGAATCCAACTCCACTGGCTCTGCTAATCCATCTTACAACCAACCTGGTGTGCTCTGACTGCGTGGGACCCAAGGCTTAGCTGCTAGCAGTGATACAGTTTGGGAATTTCTAAACAGATTCTTATTTCCTTCTGATTAGGCAAATAAAAACATCCTGCAGTGAATTCCAGCTGCATCTGTTCATGAGTTTTGTTCACTGAATGCTCCCCAGAAAGTCCACACAATGCTTATGATTGTGTGCAATTTGTATCTTGCTGCTGGAAAACAGTAGATGCTGCCAGAGGTTTATTCACAAAAGGTTTGGGAGCGTGTGGTGAGGGCGTCGTGTGTATGAATGGCTGTTGCACCATGGTGCAGGAGAAATGAACGTGCTGTTGTCTGTGGATGTTTGGGTTTTATATGATCATAGAAGATTGCTTGGTATTTTCCCCTTCTTTCACTTCCATGTTTCTCCTTTTTTGTTCTCTTTGGATGCTAGGATACTGCACGATGTTAGCTGGTCTGCCACTTTCTCTGTTCTTATTCTGTCATGCAAGTATTCAGGGGCAGTATGTACCACTCTCTCCAGCTGGGCTTCCATTTAATCTTGGTTTGGCAAAAATGCAGAAGGACTTCCTGAGGATGTCCTTCCATGGATTCTTGAAAAGTCTGTCTTGAACATGTTATCAATGAGTATTGAGCCACCCAAGATGAGAAGTGTCTTGTTTTGAAACCGAAATTATTAGAAGCAGTAGTTCCTGTCTTGAAATAACTTGTTCTGAAGGTCAGAGTGCTGCTTTGGCTAACAACCAAGTCTGACTGCAACCATTGGTCTCATTTTGCTCAGTGATGGATCCAGTGGAGAGCAGGCAGGATGTGATCAACATGTGCATGTGATGGATGAGCTCCCATAACAAGCTCCCCTTTCAGCAAACTGCAGTGATTCTGCTTTGAAACTTCTCCATGACTCGCTGAAAAGCTGTAGTACCCCAACACTACTGTGGTAAAAGGCATATAAATTCCTTTGCATAACACAGTCTGAAGACTCTCAGATCCAAGCAGAAAGGCCAAGTGTATAACAAGTAGAGTGGGTGCAGAGTGTATCCAGTACTAGGAACAGTAATGAATTAATCACAAAGGAAAAAAAAGCAGGAACCTTAACTATATGGTGCCAGAAGTGTCAGGCTTCAGAGCAGGTTATAAAGGGTAAAGCACGAAGGTCACTTCAGGAAGCTGTGCTCATAGTAATTCAGGTAAGCTTAAAAACCAGCCATTTGATGTTCATCCTGGTCTAAATAATGAATCACAATTAGTAGATACAAAATCTTGCAGCTGTCTGTCTTCCCCTGTGTTGTTGTCTGCTATTTTCCTGTGTTGCCGCACCTCTGTACTGACAGTTAATTTCCCTTTGCACAAAAGCCTCGTAGCTGGTACCAAAGGCTTTTGAATGCTACTCCTGACAGCAGTGAAGATGAGAACTGTGCTGCTTTCTGCTTCATGTCCTGTCCCTTGTGATTTGGTGGCTGACAAGAGGAGGGTATTGCTGGTGCCTCAGGATGGCCGGATTTTTCTTATCCCGTTCTCTACTGTTGTCTTGGCAGCCATGGCCGTGGTGAACGCGCTCCCCATGGAGCAGAGCTAAGCACTATGCAGCTGTATATCAGCACAAATCGACATAAAATTGAAATGATAATTCCTATGATGAAATAGAGCAAACCTCAAACTGCAAACCACCTTTCTGGAGCACTAATGGTGTTTCAACAGAGCATTTTGGAAAGCACCACAGCTGTAGTGGTGCTCTGCAGTTTCAGGTTTTCCAGAAGTAATGGCATGGAGGCTGTTGGTTCCAATCCCCATGGCAGTAGACTTCTTGACATTTTCCTGTGCATTTAATAACCAGTTGTTTGTTAAACATCTTACTAATGTAGGAGACCTGGCCTCCTTCATCCCCTTATTAATCAAATAATAGACTGGGAGGGCAATGAATATATCTATTAATTTTTTTGCCTAAGCAGAAACAATTAAAATTTTCTGGCTCAGGAATGAAGCAGACTAGTTTACTGTGGATCTTTGGCAGCAATAATAATCCACTCAATGAATAGCACAGCCTGGATTTTGATGCTCTCTCTGAAGGGCTGCTGAGGTTCCTTGAGGGTCACAGGACATGGCCTGAACAGTATGACCATCTCATAGGTGTCATCAAATTCATCATGCAGGTAGTCTGATGGTGTAAAAACTAATTTGCATAAGCATTTGGAAGTAAACTTTAACAATAGTTATGTTTCCTTCGCCCTTTTTCATAAAAAGGAAACTGAAATCATATCTCATCATTACTGTAACTCAGGTTCTGAGAATATTACATTGCCACTTGGACTTGTAGTTCATTCTTGTTTGCATCTGGTTGGATACTTGAATAGTCATGAGCATGGCATAGCTCCTTTTGACTTTCTTTTTATTTTGCTGATGTAGAGAAATACATAGGAAGCAAGAAAATAGGTTCCTTCATATCACTCTATTCAATAAAATGTCATTACTCCAGAGAAATCTATTTGTTGAACCGTTGCCTCAATGGAATTGAAATGTGATTATGTACTTTCCTGAACTGAGATCTAAACTATTTACACTTCAAATATTGTTCATAGTGGACTGAGATTCAGAAGCTATATGCTTACAGACCTTGTAGTTTTAATTAAATAATACATACAGAACTTTTAGTTATACTGATCTTTTTTCATAATTGCTTTAATATCACTGTGGTACTTGCTGCCCTTGTGTTGGGTCTGTATCCAATAGACAGATTTAGACATAAATAATGTATTAACAGTGTCACTTTCTTTAGAGCAGAGACAGTGTTGATGCCAATTTTTAATTCTATTTCAGCAAGGAGATGGCAAATGAAGGAACTGCTTGGTTCTTGCTGCTCCTTTTTGCCAGTGAGCCACATGGAAAACTAAGCAATGCTCCTGTCTAGATACTACCTGCACTACAAATCACTCGGTTTGCAAGTTGCATTAGCCACCTTTTTAAACAAATAACACGTAAGAGCATACTAGTGAAGACTTTAATTCTCCTTTCTGGTTGCCTTTCTCCAGTTTAATAACACTCTACCAAGTACTTTAGCTTAACCTATATAACAGCTTTCCCCATGGAATGTGTGTAACTGCATCCCTTGATAATAAGCAAGCCTGGTAAAAATGAAAATAATTTGTCCATTAATCTTGGAGTAAGACACAAGCACCAACCTGTTTCAGTTGCATACAGCATTTTACTCAAATGGTGTGTTAGCACTGCCCTGGATTACTTGTTATACCTAATAGATTAGGGATGTTTAAGATGATAATGAAATTGGGATTATTTAGCTGTCAACAGTTCTGTTGAGAGACAAACTCCTTCAAAGAAAGGGTCAATAATGCCGTGGTTTGCCCTGTGTCGTTACCTGCACCTCTCCTGCCCACTTGGATGACAAAACTCATTACTTGGGGAGTAGGGCAGTGGCACACCCAAGTTTTAATAGCATTGTGGGGAGCAGTGCTGAGAGGTTTCTGCTGGATTACATGACAAAGGTTATTTGATTCATTATTCTCAATTTAGAGCTTTCATAGTTGGGTGCCTGTTATAAATGGAGAAGGAAATTGGAAAGGGTAAGATTGGCTCAAAATGAGTGTTGCAGTAGATTAAATTGGGACTTTCTCTGCCTCACTATTCTCAAATGCAGTTTTGAAGCTCTGTGGATAGGTTGGCAGCATTTCTTTCCCTTCTTCCTGGGAAAAAGAAAGAAAAATGGTCTTTAAATTGAGTAAGCCTAATTGTCACAAGGCAGAAGAACAAGGACCTGGCAGTGATTTTCACTAACCTACCAGTAGTGAGAAGTGCAGCTCAGAGTGAGTTCTGTGCGAAATTGCACCGACAGACTTCATTAGGAGAGAAGTTCCTGCTGGGTAAACCCACAGGTATTCATTCTTCCTCTGACTCGTTTTCTTTCTGTTGTTATGAGCACGGTTTTATTCCCCTTCCCCAGTTTTGGCAGTTTTGCACGCAGAGCTGGGTCGCGTGTGCTGCTACCCCTCGCGTAGCTCCTCTGTCTCTGACCTTCGCTCCCCGGCGTGCAAACAGGCGTGCGGCGGTCTGCAGTGGGGTGAGGATGCGCGGCTGCGGGTCGCCCCGTGCTGAGCCTTGCGGGGCAGCTCGGCCCCTCCAGGGCACTTCCTCTCATCCGAGATTTTTGGCCTCTTACCTCCCTGGCAAATAGATCGATGGGGGTTCATCCCATCAACTGAGCAACGCACAAACCGTAACTGAATCTCTGGTTTTTTCCATTGTAATTTTTTCCAAGAGCAAACCAGTGTTGTCAGAAGTATAGCACTGGGTGT
This sequence comes from Grus americana, assembly GCF_028858705.1. Taxonomy (NCBI): domain Eukaryota; kingdom Metazoa; phylum Chordata; class Aves; order Gruiformes; family Gruidae; genus Grus; species Grus americana. The sequence goes on along the minus strand of NC_072868.1, from coordinate 15,638,843 downwards.
GTCAATTTTGGCAATGTTTTTGATAGGAATCTGTGAAAACACACTGTTTAGGCTTTCTTATTTTGTTCTGATAATCTTTAATTCCTTATTTTGCTTCATTTCAGATTTTAAATGCAACAGTATTAACCATTGCATATTGAATAAGACATGTCACAATTAATTTGAACTTTCATATTTTAAACATTCCCTGCATGAAACAATATGGAATTTTTACTCTGAAGAACATCCAAATGTTCACTTTGTTCTGAAACAGAACAAAAATAAATGTCAAAATATACAGTACTCCATGGAATGTATGGTCAATTTTATCAACAGATCTAATATTAGATAATGTTTCAAAATGATTAACATTGAAAAAAATAAACAGCTTTGGTTTGCCTTCAAAGCATTAAAAAATATCAGTCATAGATTTTTCTTACTCATATGCAGGCTTTTGGTGTTTTCTCTTTATTTTCCTGTAATTTAGGATTGTTCAGAAGTTAAAACAAATCTAGACAGGGAACCTAAAATGATTATAAGTAAACCATGCATAATGAGGAAAATAAGACTGCAGGAGTGATTCTAAAGTAATATTAGTTAATTTTCAATGTAAAAAATCTAGAGTTTAACTTTGATTATAGGACTGAAGCAGTCTATGCGAAAGTGGCAGGCAACAGTGTATTTAGCCATCTGGATTTGCAAATTCAAGTCGATGCATACACATTTCAGCCTCTGTGGCCACCATGATAGCAACTTTTTCACAATTACCCTGATATTTGGATATTTATCAACTGAAGTTCTACTTATAAACGTTCTTCGGGTTCTGAAACACACAAGGATAACCCTAGAAATGCAGATATTGAATACCTGTGATTCTATGATTTTGAAATATTTTCATTTTTGCAAGCACAGGGAACTGCTGTTAGTCTGGGGCATATCAGAAACAAGACTGGGAGGCTGAGTGAAAGGACGAGACAGATGGATTGACAGAAGGACTAACATAGTAAAGTTTATTTTCTTTTGGCTGAGCATTTGCTTGGCATCCAATACAGTGTTTGATTATCATTCCAATGAAACACAGGCTTTTTTCTCTTGAATGTCACTGCAGAATGTCTTGGCCTATTTTAGAAGCTATTTTCTTTGGTATTTGTTTTGCAAATTCTTTTCCATATCCGTGCATATTAATGGCTTTTATATCAGTTTGAATATACATCATTTGGTGTCAGAGTGTGACAGTGAGGAGAATTATAAACAAGTTTCTAAGGAGCAGGTAGCGATGCTCATGGTAAATAATGACTGGGATGCCAGTAAATAATGACTGGTGCACGCCAGCTTCCTGAGGTCATTTTTCACCCAGAGACGCAGCAGGAGCACACGGTGCAGGAGAACAACAGCCTGCGGATGTGCTTGCCTACAGCTCCGTGCAGCCATTGCTGTAACGCCCTGATGGGTTAAAGCAGGGTTCTCGGTGCATGGCTGGAGAGGTTCAGGCTTATTTCAGTCTGAGTAACTGTTGGTGGATCCCTTCAGAGACTGCTTGACTTTATGGCAAAATAAGCTTCTGCCTGGGCAAAGTCCTGCAACACTGTAGGGAAAGGATCCAGAGGGATTGTGTAAAGGTGGCCCGTTGCGTTGCTCTGGAAAGGTGCAATACCCAGCCTGAGTGGCACCCTTAGTTTTAAAAAAAAAAATATTTGAAGTCCCAGAAATCCTATTGATTCTTGTCACTAGTGCCTGGAATTCAGTACGGCCTGTACTACCAAAGCCTGAAAAGACAGAGTAAAATACTTTGGCCCTGTTGTCAAAGGGCAGATGTGACTCACAGGCAAACGTTTCATGTACCTTAAGGGCTAATAGGTCTTAATAAAGGAGGTGCGGGGAGAGAAAGATGCGTTTGTGAAGCTGAGTCTGGTGAGGAACACTGGCAGAGAAGGGGCATCTATCTCCAGCTAGCTAATTTTTCATTTCAATATTTTCCTCTGATATCTGCAAATCCTGGGGGACGGTTCTGAAATGTGCTGTGTTTTGATCCCCTTGCACATTTGCAGTAGCAGTTTTGATAGCATTTATTGAGATTTAGCATGGAGTAACTAAAAGCTGTAATATTTTATTAATCTATTCCCACTTCTTCAACTTGCTATGTGTTAGGCTGTTTATAAAATGCTGTATGGTCGGAAAAAAGATTGGATTAACAGAATGCTACAGTCATTTCTCTAACTTCTAGGTCAAATTTGATCAGCTTACAAGTCAAAGAATGCTTTCTGCCATAGCTGTAAACACAGCTGAGATCGAAAGTCAAGCTGTGGGGTGAAAAAAGGCTCTAGTCTCTTCTCCACATTTTTGCCTCATGCAGTTACATTGTCAGCTGAATTCTTCTTTCAGGCTCTTTATAACTGTTTGTGATTTTTGGATGAGAGAGGCAACTTCTTAATTTTAGAAGGCCAGGTTGTCTGTGCCCCAGAATAGTATGTGGCTCCTGTCACAGATTGATCTTTCTCAAGAAATCACAGCTCTGCAAGTGCTAAGGGGGGGAAAAAAAAATGTATTTTTTTAGTGAAGCCAAAAGAGATGAATCAAAAATATAGAGGAAACAGATTTTATTGTGTAAGGTGTTGTGGTTTTTGTCATGGTCCAGTTTTCTGACAATGATCAAGCCTGCCTGCAATATTGCACAAGATAATATTCTTTATAAAGTCAGGGGAAGGTTGGTCATTTATCATCAGTTTATCAAATTCCTCTCCTCACTCCTGGTGTACACAGTCCTCATTTGGACTGGAAAACAACAGAACAGGAAAAAGATGCTGTCTCACTTCACTGAGAAAATGGCTTGGGAGACTTCTGTCACTTCTCTGCATTGCACTTGATGAGGTGCCCTCAAACCACACCTATGTAATGATGTAGGCTGCATATTGGCCTTCTCCTCTAGAAACCTTGAATGTCAACAAGGAATGTAATTAATAGAGAGATGGAAGGAATTGAAGCAATGTTATATAGCTGAAGATTAAGGTAAAAGTTTGCTTTTGCTTTGGGCTGTGGAGAATTTGTGTGCTTCTCATGTGCATCATGAACATGTGAACTTTCCTATTTATTATTCCATAATTATGAAATAAGGAAAAAAAGGCATTTCTGTCAAATATTGACTAGGACAATTGAGGATTACAGTACAATATCTTTCATAGATCTACCTTAATTCTGATAATTCAATGTAAATCCTGTGAAGGGGTCTATTTTCCTCTTTTAAAAACTTGGTCGCGTTTCACAAGATGTGATTCTAAGATAATATGCTTTTTTCCCAAATGTCCCATTGTGCTTTCAGCCATTTGCATTTCTGATAGCTTTATGTAGACTATTTGCTTCTGAAATTAATGTTTCAGATGACTTTCATTAATTCAATATAATTAGTTGTTTTTATCTAATTATATATTCTTTTAGCTGTCCCTTGGAAAAAGTTAACTCATCTCATTGCTATGATGATCCAGCCATAAGCAATTTTTCTTGTTTTTTTAACCTCTGACTTGGATGCAACAAAACAGCTCTGGAGGGTCCTGGTTTTGGCATAAGCTATGTCAGTGTTTATAAAACATCAGGGAGATCCTAGACCTGCAGAAGAAATGGAAAGACATTTTTGGTTTCAGCACATCTACATCTCCTGTTCAAGTCTTGGCTTGGGAGGCAGGAAATGCACGTGGGAAACGCAGGACACTTGTTAGCCCTTTTCTACCTTCATGTGGACAGAAAGCTAGAGAAGCAATGCATTTGAATACAGAATAGTAAGAAATGAAAAGGCAGTGCCAGAAGGTGGGAAGTAAACAGCCTTGTTAAATTCTTGCTACCTGGCAAATGATGAGATCTTGCCTCTCCATCCTCAGATTTAAGAAAATGGCAAAGTTGCTTAGAAATTGGACTCTGACATCAGTGACGAGTCAGCCTGCGAAATAACCATCTCTGCACTTCTCTTTATTTACTCTTTTGGCAGGACTGCTCCTTCATTAAAAAATTAAGGTTCATTTCATCCTACGGGCTGCCAATAACCTAAGCAATGAGACAGTCCCCTTTTGTAAGCTCATCCAAAATGAACAAAACACCACATTATTTACAGTCACAGTTGTTCTAAAGCTGTCACAGCATGAATTGACATGAATTGCATCCGAAGGACCTTGTACTGAGTGAAGACCAAGAACAGATCAGAAACCATCTCCTTTAAACATTTGTCTTTTTTTAGGCTGAGCAGCAGTGTAGAAATGAGACTTGAGCAGACTCCCTACTGTTCCCACGTATGTTCAGTCTGGGAACAGCAGGAACTTTCACCTTCTCTGGCAGTTGGCCGCTGCACAGTTGTATTTAGTCCATGATTTTGTCAGGGTTGTGGGAAATCTGCTTGGATCCTGTTCCATCTTCTTGGTTCAAGGAACTAAAGGACCTCTCCTGCCCCTGTTCATTCTCTGTGGTGTCCTAAGCCACACAGAAGTGGTGCTCCTGAAATGATGCTGCCCAAGAGCCTGCCCTGATCCCTCTCAGTGCCCCAGACCTTCAGCCAGTTTCCTTGGGTTAAATTCTCTGGGTATCTGGTCACCCTGAGGACACTGGGAAAAAGTGATGCAGTTGAACATCTGTCCTTTGGTGGGTCAGACCCATGTGAAGCCAAACCAGCACAGCCTCCTGAAAACTACGTGTTCTCATGCTGTGTTTCTTTTTCTGCTTGTGATCTTGTGATAGTCTGAGGAAAATCAGGACTTGGAACACTCTTAGGCTGAGACTTGGGAAAACTGTGTTTCTGCTCACCTTTATGTCAGTCCTCTCCAGCCAGAGGTGAAACAAAGCTGTTAGGACTTGTGCCCTTGGTACAACAGCTTCGGCTGGAAGAAACCACTTGGGTGCAGTACTATCTAAATAACTGTTTCATTATTTATAACATGCAAAGCCTGGTTACATCTACAAACAGCTGCTCTGGCGTGTTTCTGAAATGCAGAATGCAGCGAAGGCTGCTAGGGAGCTCATAAATCATTCAAAGGAGACTACTGAGCTGCTGGCGACTACGGGAGCCTTCCTGACCTGTTTGCCATCCTCTTCCTCCTGCGCCTAGCAGTTTTGTTGCTGGTTTTGCCATTCTATCACTGAAATTCCCCCAAAAACTTAAATTTTGATTTCTTTAGTCAGAAGCTCTCTAGGCTATATTGCAGTGCAAAGCCACGTTTTATGACAGTGTTATTTTAAATGTGTTTATGATGATGCTAGCATAGCTTAACTAAAGCAGAACAAACAGGTTCATAACGTACTACCATATTAATTACTACTGAAATATTACAGGTAGCATGGTGAACGCAAATCTCATGGAATAATTTCACCAGAAAAAGCAGGTTTCATTCTGTGTTTTTGCAAACTTCTGTTACTAGTCTTAATTAATCAAAAATAGAGTATAATTCTCTGATAATATTTTTCTAATATTGTTTGTAAAGAAATAAATTGTACAGCATGTTCTGAATATTAGAAAGCACTTCTTCACTTGGTCAGAAGCCAGTAATAAAAAAAATTATAATAAGCTAATTTCAATTCAAAATGAACTCATTCCTATGCTGGCTGCTGAAAATGCATGAGACAGGCATTGTACTGGCAGAAGCTAACTTGGATTCTACCTTCTTCTGCCTGTCTGCCCCCAGAAAAAATCCAAACTGAAATATTTCAAAACAAATGGGTTTAGAACAAAATTAACAGCTGTTACAGTATTGTCCCGTGGCATTCTCTGGCCTGTCTTCTGAACTCCTCATCCATTCAGAGTGCTTTTAAAAAGGTTAATAGGCACAATGCACAATTCCTTATGTTGCACATAGCGTCTTACAACTTGTTTCTATTCTAGGAAAACAATATTCCATACAGAATGTGGGGGATTCACACTTTCTGGTGGGATAAATCAGGAGGCCACAGAAGAACTAAGTGAAATAATCATTTACTCCAGGTGTGGGGCTAGCTGTTGTCTGTACCTGATTCATGTCTGAAACAGCACGAAGAGGGGCACCAACATACTGAAAACCTCTGCATTGAATTCCTCCCTCTAAATTATCATTTTGGATGCTGGCAGCTAATCCTTTCTAAATTGCAATCTGTCTCTGAACGAGCTCTTACACCTGTGAACCCAGGAGAGTGGATTACCTGTTATGCAGTTTTTCCCAAAGGACCAACTCTGCCTGATGTCCCCAAAAAGATCATTTGCACACTCACCTTCAAGTTCCCCACTCCAGGCTGCCTGACGATGCGCCCTTAGGTGGGGGTAGAATTGTTTGCGATATCCCTGCTCTTTCTCAGGGGGAAAGCTTTTCTCCTGCAATGGGTCTGTGATTATCTTTCACGGTCACACCACCACCATGACCTTGGTGTGACAAGATATTCCAGCCAAAATTCATTGCTAAACCTGCTGCCGTACACAAGCCAGTACATCTGAATGACAGTACTAAGCAGCTTTGCTAAATATTCCCCTTAAACGTGAGCTGGTCAAGAAAACATCTGCCTTCCTCTATCATGAAAATTTAAATTTTTCATGAAAAACACAAATACCTCCCTGCTTTGTCATAAAATTGCCAAGATTGGGGTAAAAAAAAAATTGTTCCTATTCCATTGCTGCTCCCATACTCCCAAACTATTTTGAAAGAGTTTTTCCTATCAGTATCTAGTGCTGCAACATTGACTTTAAATGCCTTGAGTTCTTACAGGGTGGGTTTTATCTTGTTTTTTTGTTTTAGAAGTCTTGTGGCAATCAAAAAAGTGAATATGCTAACATATATGGCAACAAAGTCTATTAAAATGTTAGTGAGGTTGTACTATATGGGGGAAAAAAAGTAACTGGTGCTTGTTGCATTGGATTGTAATTACAGCCAATAATCAAACAGAAAACACTTTTTCTAAGTTAAAACTCCACACCAGATGTCTCTTCCTACTCCCACTTCCCTCAGACAGTATTCTCCACTGCCCCTGCCTACCTCCTTTTCCCATTTAATTCTGCATGCTTGTAAATAGATACAAAAGAGTTAATTTTTCTAGAGCATTGAAAATCCAATTCATTATTCCCAGCAGCCTCATGTTTCTCAAGCTAAAGATGGGATAAAACTGACTGTTATTTGCTAAGCCAGTAATTGCAAAACTGATTTTCTGTTAGCAGCCCCAGTTTACTCTGTTCAGGAAGAAGAAAACATTGACCTTCCTACCTGTCACCATGAAGTGAGTCACGGCTGACAAATGTTTGGAGCTGATGTGCACTATTTGCAAGATAAATCAGTATTGCAAATCACCCTGTTTTATTTTTGTCTTTGCTTCAGATGGGCCCAGCAAAGTGCCTCAGGCTCCTCCTGTCTCATCCAATTACTCACTAGGCCCTGGCACGCTGTCTCAAAATAACTTACTAGACCATTTCTTGCTGTCGAGGGGCACTGAGATCCCATGGCCATGGCCCACATCTTCTCCCGAGCACGTGGGCTGAAGATGCTAGCTGGGCACTGGGGAAATCTGCTGAGAAATGGCAGGAAAATCCTCCCTGGTGGGTGGTGGGGTGGGCACAGGTCCCATCCATGTTGTCCTGTAGCCCAGGAGCTCCTACTCAACCTTTCCTGGGTGTCAAAGTGGCAGTGGGTGAGGAAGCTGAAGGATGTCTTGGCTCTCTGTGGTTGCTGTTGCTGTCATCTCTCACTCCAGAATGGAGGCCCTTTTTAAGAAGGGACAATCAAATTGTCTGGCTGTTTCTGCCAGGATACAGCTGGGTGAAAATTTGGGCAAAAATAGAGAGAACAATTCATGGTGCCAGCACATGCTTAGAGCAAGCCATAATTTGTCATCCCCAGAAGATGATGAAGTCGCACTGTGCTGTGTCTCCAGCTGACCCAAGCAGAGTATCCTGGTAGATTTGGAGAAAGAACCTGGCTCTGAACATGTGAACTTTCCACATGTGAATGTTTTGGTGAACTCACTTCCCCTCTCCCCACTCCCAAAATCTCGGGTGTGAGTGTGACTGGGCAATGTGCTGAGGTCTAAAAACTCCTATTCTAGCCAAGGTGAATGATTCTTTGCTTAATTTCTTCTAATTCAGCTTAATTGCAAAGTGTTTGGTATGACATTAAGTTTGGCTTGGAACTGGTGGTATGGTAATGGTTTTAATTTTATCTCTCAGCTTGAAGACTGACTTGTAAACATTAGCTGACAGGCATATCTTTCATCTCACTGACAGTAAACCTATCTGTCAAAAATCCCAATTAATATTCAGAAAGGGAAAAAAGTAATGCAATTCAAATTAGGTTAAATCACTTGAGTTAGGATTTGGAAGTTCTCCCTTTGAATCTCTTGGGTGTTTCTTTAAGGTATTATTCTGCATGTGTGATGTCCAGCTGCAGTGAAGTGGTGGCTGTTTGATCCCTGCTGTTGTGCCTCTAGAAAGAAGTGCCCAGTTCGGGTTTTTTGTTTTCAGTGTCCTTGTTCCTGCTCCCGCCTTGCCAGTCAACACCTCTGCCTCAGGCTACGAAGCTACTTGTTTCGTGGTGTGTGTCATTCACTACTGTATTGGTCATTTGTGCCTTTCCCTCAGTGAAAAATGAATATTTTCTTTCCACGTGTTCCATTAACTGTAGATATTTGAGTTTATTTGCATTTTAAAAGACCTGGAGTCAAATACACAGCAGGTCAGCAAGCACTGTCTAGGCACTTTGAAGAGTATTTCAATGTTCACTTCTAGCTGGCCTTCACAAATGAATCTGTGCAGCCCCAAAGGCACCTCTGAATAAACACGTTACAAGGCCATTTGAACAGGTGCCTTTGACATGCACAACAAACCCCAGACATTTTGCCTATACAGATATGTTAAATGTATTTATATTGTTATTTCAGCTGTCATTTGTATTCATGTCTTCACTTGGCAGCTTTGGAAATCAATATTCAGGTCTTATTTTGACAGTTTTAGAAAATCTTTCTGCAGTGCACTTTCCTCTTGAGCTGGGCTTTGCTCGCATTTGCGTAGGGGATGCTACTGGGAGTTTTGATGATGGTATGAGTCTGAACTGGTGCGTTTGTAGCTGGAACCTGCTAGGCTAGAAATGCAGAAAATGCCTTGTCCTCCCACTTGTCAGTGCACCCACAGAAGCACGACCGTCTGTGGTTTTTCTCAGCCCTAACTCAGGTTTTCTGATAAGTGGTTGCTTTGTAATAATGCATCCTGACCACAGCTGTATCCGTATCAGTGTCAAATGTGAAAGGCTGTTACAAAAAGCAGGTACTACCCAGCTAACGATACGAGCCGTGTGGCATTGCGTAACAAATGACAAATGGATGCCCTTACCTTGGATGTCTGCTAGCTGCACAAATGGGGCTTGCTTGAATGAAATCCATGTAATGAAAGAAAATGAAGTATTTATTCATAAGTGGAATTTCTTGCTAGAGGAAAAACTGCTGGAATGTTTTCAAGCAGTCTAGGAAATAGTATTAAAACTTTTTGCTTGAGAGGTGGAGGTGTTAGGCTTAATTTAAAAAAAAATTCTGACCTCTAGTTTCTATAAAGTATAGACATAGTTGTCCTGATTCTTCTATTAATATATGGTATGATAGAGGAGGGCAACATGCAAAGCACCTTTGCTTGTTCGACCTGCTTCAGAGTTCAGTGAGATCAAAGGAACACTTCTCAGTGACTTCAGGAGAGCCTAAGCACTTAAAAACAAAGCCAGTCCTTGTGTGAGGTTTTAAATATTGCTAGCAGAAATTCCTAGGTAAGAATGGCAGAAGCTTAACTTCATCTTTGCTGCTGCTGCTGCCTTTTTTTAATCTTTTTGGTTTTGGTGATGACCAGAGCTCTGCAACCTGTTAAACACAGGTCAGATCCTGCATCGCATCTGCACGCATCACATCTGCTGCTACTAGACGCCAGCATTTCTAACCCCTAGACGTACTGTCGCAAACCCTTCTGTGCTCTGGCGTTGCGACGGTCTCGTTTGAGTACGATGGTCTGGCTGCTTTGCCGTTTGTCAGGGATCTAGTTAAGTTGCCCAGTTCTCATTTCGTATTTTTCTGGGCAAGTTTTTCCAGGCTATAGGTCTTGTGCATCTTAACGAGCAATCTGCTGCCATGTTGAGATGAATTTTGGTCACGTAACCTGTTACTGTCATTGAGCGAGGTACCCGTCGGCTCAGGCTGGGGTTTTTAGTGCGTGCTGCCCTGATGAGACGTCCTGGTCTTCCTCCCTGGGGGCCTTCACCTCAGCGCACCGTCGGCCCGAGCGTGGGTCCTTATGTGATCTCTGCATCAGAGAAAGCCTCTTGCTATGTGGATTTTTGGAATGATGACTCTGTGGATGCACTTTTTCTTACCTTCTTATTTGCATTTGATGCTGCAGCCCTGTTTCAATGCTCTTAAGTGAACCCAAATTTATTATGTAATAATTATTTCTGCAAGTTCAGGGAAAAAAATTATACCTGGCAAAGTAATGACAGAAGTAACAGATTGTTCTTCTTTAGAACTAAACAAATGTGATTATTTCCTTCATAACTGTAGCTACTGCTGATAAAAAATACTTTTTTTTTTAAAAGCAGAGAAAATAAGCCCGTTCTATTTCAAGTTTTAAAACTTGTCTGTCATCCATTGAACAGAAAAACTGGGAACAATAAACACTGGTACTGCTACATAATATAGCTTCAGTAAATTCACATAGCGCATGGCATAGAGCTTTTCTATGAATTGATCTCCAAAATTGTACGTTAGTACATAGGTAAGCTGGAAAATAAAGCAAAATCGTGCTCCATTGAAAGAACTTTAATTTACATGCAAATTTATTGATGAAAGATGGATTCAAGGACGGGAGGGGGAGAGGTAGATCTAGGTATGAAACAAAAAGCATTTATATCTGACATTAATAATGTGTAGTGTCCCTAATGTTAGAGCAGAGAGCAGGTGTGCTTCCTCTCTGTAAGGACGAGCTGCTTTAATAATAATAATGATTTCATACAAGTGAAAACAGTAATTGATCTAATTTTCATTAGCATGTAAATTATTCATTAGTGAACTGCATAGAATAAAATTAGACTAGCCAGCGGAAAGATTTATTATTTGTCTGTGTGTGTTCTTGCCCTCGGTGTGTGGTGTTTGCTGTACAGCTGGCAAAGACTGACATGACGTATAATTTCAGCGAAGAGCAGTTCTATGCAGATGACACATGAAAACAACTACCCAAAACGTCGTTATATTTTGGTAGAGACTTTTTTACATGTTTCACAATTTAAACAGGTAACTAAAAGCAAAGAGCTTTGGCAATTTCTTATCCTTTATCTTTATTTCCTGCTCTCTGTAATTCATGGAATCCCAGACTGGTTTGGGTGGGCAGGGACCTCCCAGCCCACCCAGTGCCACCCCTGCCATGGGCAGGGACACCCTCCACCAGCCCAGGTTGCCCAAAGCCCCATCCAACCTGGCCTTGAACCGCTACATTCTGTATGTTCCTCTACTGAAACTTGAACTTAACCCCTCTTCAATACTATTACCCTTGTCACTTAGCAAGCATTTAATTTTGCTCTTTCTCCAACGGAATGGCAGTGAAACCGCGTTCATATTTACATACTGGTCATTTGCCCTCTCGGAAGACAATATTTGTGTCCCCTCTCAGGAAGGGACGTTTGTGGAGGCAGCCTGGGTATGTGTATGAATAACACTCCATTTCTTATATTCGTTTATCTGTTTCACAAATTATTCAGTCCCATGGAAGATCCTTGTTCAAACTGGTGAGAACTGAAGGTCCTTAGCAGCCCTTCAGTGACTGTTTGCATCCGTCTGGCTCAGCCCTTGTGCTCTCCAGGGAAGGTGCATGGATGGGCTCAGGGCTGTAGTTGTTCCCTGTGATTCTTTGGCGGAGATTTGGGGCAGTGAAAACCAGGATACCTCTGCTGGGTCACAGCTCCTAAAGGACGTTATCAGAAGAGACATTTTTATAAATGATGTTGATTCCAGGGATCTTCATACTGCGTCCAACTTCCTGATGCATTAAAAAATAAACAATAACACAGTGCTTTTCTGTTGAGCTTATCAGAAGTTTCAAAGGGCTTTGCAGAGCACTCGCATGCACTAAAAGCCTAGTGAGATAACTTCTTCCATCCCGAAGTACAGCAAAGTGAGGAGTGGGCTGCAACAGCCCTTTCACAGTGAGGACATTACCAAATGGCTTTGGGAAGAGAGTGCAGAAGAACACAATATCCAACTGAAATTGTAAGGGTGCTTACGCTGAACGTTCGTAAGTGTAATAGTTTGGCCAGAGCACCAAGAGTAACTGCAGATGCCTCCTGAAACCGTCCCTACGAGAAGCGATGCTGCAAGGCTGCAGTGGGGAGCGTTTCATGGGGGATTCCGTTCAGCGACCGGACGAAAGCTTAGCACGCTGGCTGTGAGGAAAGCCATCAGAGCAGGGATTAGAGAGACCAAGTGGGCCTGGTGCACAAGTCCGTGAATGTCAGAAGTGCTCTAAATTAATCGCATTAAATCTTCATAAATGGGCTTTTTTCCGGAAAAGTTAATGAAATGAAATGTATTTAGGTGGTGTCACATGGATTCAGGAATGTCAGACTGCACTAATGAGAAAACACCTTCGTTTACACTTCTGTAAAAAATCAGAAGTGAGTAAACTTGATCGAGTTTAACTGGAAAATCCCACGGGCTAAGCTTTCAACTTCAGTCCTAATGCGTCCTGGGAAGGGGCTAACGGGCAGGGTGTCAGTGGATGTGGGTCTTGCTTTTTAGATGATATTAACTAAAACTCTAAAACCAGAGGCAAAAAAATCCAGCTGATATCATGTAGGGGGTGTGGTGAAACAGAAGAGCTGCTTGCAGTTAGTGCTGAAAATAACCATAAAATTCAGTACAGTAATTTCAACGACTGGTTGATTAACAGTTGGGCAGTAGGGTTTTCTGATCAAAACCTTGTCACTTCTTCTGTGGCTTGGATTCTTGTGTTGTGGGGGTTTTTTTGCATTCAGGACAATTTACTACAGGCAGACTGGGCTCAGTTTACTCTTAACCTCACCTCGAGTTGTTCCAAGCAGCATAAAATGAAACACAAATTCCAATATAAAATTATTTCCATTCCATTACGACTTTGCTAAATTGCTTGTGGTTTAAATTCAGAAATTGCAGTGGGCCAAACGCTGTTCCTACAATAACTTTTCCGATCTTGTAAAGCAACCAAGAGCAGAGTTTGATCCAGTTTCCCTGTTGTTAATCACCGTAATGGTAAACAAAACCTAATGTTATGAGTGTGTTAAAAGTAAATGAAAAACAGCATTGCAAAGTAAAGTGGCGGGTGGATGCATTTGCTCATTATATACTAAATAACCCAAGCAGTTAACGCCTCTGGCTAATTGCTTTGCTTTCTATTTTAAACCAGAAGAAGTCATGTTTGAATATAAATTGGGGTGCCATGTTTATCATGTACCATTTTTTATGACTAATTAACTTGTGCATTTAAACCACTAAAGCCAATGAACTTCAGACTCGCCATTCTCTCCATTTGGGAACACATTTACAATTCCAGCACGGGATCGGAGACGATCTGAAATTCATTATTGGCTGGTACACCAATACTTCAGATCACCAGAAGAACAAAGATTATTTGTTGTGCAATCACTTTCAGAGCTCTCTATTTGCAGAGCAACCTAATGAAATATGGACGTGTTTACGAGAGCTTGTTCGTAAGAGATCATTTCAAGCACTCGAGTTAAATCTTTCTATTTGGTACATTAATTGCTCTTTTACAATAACAGTGGGGGTTGCAAAAGAATGGTTTTGTTATTTAAGATTAATTTTCAGATCGGAGGGATTTTTTTTCCCCCTGAAAATATCCACAAAGGTAAGTTGAATTACTGCAGATGGTTTAGCCTGGGGGAAAGCATGTATTTTTAACAAATTGTAATTGCAAAACACATTTCCATGAGACAGCTCTTGCACCGTTCATCTCTTGAACATACCTTCTTATCTAACATTTTGATAACTGTCTTTTGCGGCTATAAATGCATAATGTTGAAAATCCTTTCAAATATACTAGCAAATGCTCTCCTGCACGTGATGCCTGAGTTTAGTCACTAGCGAGTTGTTTTGCACGTGAGGGTCTCTGGCTGCAGTGGTGGTAGGGGAGAGGCAGTGTCACCTGGGGCCAGCAATCAGCCTGGCACCTCCTCCTTTTACTCTTGGGTGAATCTGGCTCTGCTTCAGGTGACCATCTGAGAACTAACGAGGGGAGCGAAGGTGCCTGCTCTGGGCTGTGTGTCCGCACTCAGTTAAACCCAGAACGTAGCCCGCTGTAGCATCTTCTGAACTGGCCTCCCAATTTGATTTGTTTCTGGCTCTCCTTGGGAATTGGGGACATGGAGGGAAAAGCAAACTTCTTTTGTTCCGTCTAGTTCAGTGCTGGCTAAATTCCAGGGTAATTTGTGCCAGATATTTCCAGGGAATCTGGATCCTTCCGCAGGACTCACCACCCTGTCTTGGTGTGCAGATGTTACGGCGACTGCATGCTAACTTACTGAAATGTTTGCCTTCTCAGAGTGGGTTACTAAGACAACAGTTCCACTCAGTTCTTTAAAGCAAATTCATTATTTGAATGAACATAACATTCTGCCACTCCTTGCATTTCTCCAGTCATTTTTAGCTTCCACGTTGCCTCAGGGTAGTTGCAGGGTGCTGACTTGTTAATTATACAGTCTCCGTATTCTCTGAAACTCTGAAGAATGTGATGGCAGATGCTGCTGTACTAGTTCTTTAGAACTGGTACGGGATGCTGGTGTAGGACAACTGCACGATGATCATCTCTGGCCCAAAAGGCAAGTGCGGGGTTCCTGATACATAGTCATGTACGTATTCACCAAAAGGCTGTAGCAGCATTTTGTGGTTCCAAACCGTTGTGATTGAATTCACTGTAGCACTCTGCTCCTCGTAAGGCGCACCGGACTGGGAATCGAACAATAGGATGAGAAGAGATAGCTTTGGCTTGAAGAATTTCTTTAAGTATACTAAAAAAAATACATTGATGGCTCTTAAATAATCCAGGAATGTAGGGCAGATGCAGCATCACAGAAAGGAAGCGTTATTACAGTGTTATCGGTTGTCTGTGCGATGCATCAGAGGTGTGGCATGGAGAGATTTAAAATTAGTACTTGCAACACTTTTCAGACTGAGCGGTGAAATAATTTTGTTGTCTTTATTCCTTAAATTAAGGCACTTTTAAAAAAAAAAAAGTGCTGAACATTAACTTCCTAGAGCTTTGACTATTGCTATAAATATTGCATCGAGGGCGCTCCAATATAATAAAGATGGTTGGCAGTAGAAAACCTGAAGACAGGGAGAGAGGTTAGATGAAGAAAACATCCTAATCACATAAATCATTACTCCAGGGCAAAATGTAATGAGCATTTTTTAAAACATGAGCTGTCTGCACTGTGACATCCATTTAACATTGTATCATCATGCCACACCAATAATTTGTTAACTTTAATGAAATCCTCCTCCCCCTTCACGTCACCCATGCTTTTGATTAGTCTGAAGGTATTCACAACAATCCTCAGTATTGATTTCCCTATAAAGGCAGCTTCTTGGTCCCCATGGATAAATGTGGGAGCAAGTGACACTTGTGACCGTGCAGATTTCAAATTAATGGGCTGCTCTGGTATGACTAAAAGAAATGATAGGTACCTTGTGGTATTAATCATTTTGTGACAGTCTGTCCTAATTGCACCATTTTTAAACCTCTATAGAAAATTCAGCTTTCAGGGTTAAATCATCCTATTGCATATCCTCCATCCTGCGTGATGTCCATGTTTTCAGTACAAAACGTTGAATAAAAATGGTGCAGAGCAGCAGATGCTACGCTGAGGCATATTCTAGGTTTCGTATCACCTTTGACTTCTGAGCAGACAGAAGCTCCCGTACAGAACACGGTGATAGAAATGTCTTTGCAGTCACAGGTGAAAATCTGGAGCAAAACTAAAGAAACATTTTTATTTGGTGATGGCCTCATTTGAAAGAATGATTGCATGAGAGGGATCTGTCTGAGAGGTCATATTTATCCACTTGATGCATACGTGTGTTTACTTATATTTACACAGGAAAAATAGTCTGACATGTTCAGCTCTTACTTCCCTATAGGGGAAATGCAAATATCCATTTAGCTAAATAAAATATGGCCATCTTTGTGATCGCTAACATCTTTTCCTCCTGATCTCTCATTTACAATGTGCTCTTGAATACCAAGGGTGTTGATCACTTGAATCTTGTTAATTCCCCCATGGGGAACGGGGCTTTTACTGACTTCCAGCCTTATCAGCAAGGAGACAAATGAAGCTCTTTGTCTTATCGTTTTCTCTTTTATTCAGTGAATTACAGGTTTGAGGCAAATCCCATTAAACTCTCAGTGTGTGTTGGATCACTTTCCTATTGCAAAGCTGCTCTACTTTTTCCTTCTGGTAGCTGTTAGGACGAGGTGAGAGCCTTCACCAGCTGCTGTCTGGGCTTGGTGTCACGCTCCTAATGCTCCTTATCCGCTGGACAACGTCATTTGCAGGACTGCAGTAATGCCAACACAGTGAAATCGTACTAAAAAAAGTGACTTAATATTTTGCCTGCATTTCAGTACCTGTACACTGAGGGGGGGGGGGGAAAAACCACCACCAAATAAAAACCCAAACCCCAGGAATTTCCCTGCATGGCAGGAGTATTATGGTGCAGAGGATGGGATAATTACTGGGCAGACATACACGTACACAGGCGTGCAGGTCTCAGTACAAATGGTGCTTTTAACTGCCTTGTACTCTTTATCTGGCAATGATTCACGCAAGATGTTTCTTGTAATCAAACATGCTCTGAAGCATAAAACAGGCATGTCTCCCTCATGAGATATTACCACCGGACCTCACAGTGTGCCGGAGGAAGGAAGTGCCCGTTCTTGTCCCCTGTGCAAACCCTGCATCGCCAAGAAGCCTGTGTGCGCTGTGGCTTTGGAGGCAGATCCCGTACGTTGCCCCTCTCGCTGGCTCTTGCTTTCAAACGAGGTGCTGCGCTGAAACCACAAGAGGCTTTTTCAGACTGCAAAAGGGCAACACCATTTTTGCTGGAATTCGTACAGGTTTTAACGTGGTGAGGTCAGGACAAGAACCAAGATTCCACAGCTTAATGATAAAAAAAAGTAATGCTGTTAGGGTGACTGTGTTTAAAGGAGAGACGGTGAGCTTTCTCTGTCAAGAAACAAAATGGAGCCACAGACAGTTCAGCTCCTGCAAGTCCTGTCGAGTTGTCTCTGGAATACTAGAGGTGGTGATGGGTCTTCTCACAGCTCCTCCTAGCCTCCTCCACACTTAGGAGGGGCTGGCAGGGGGGCTGTGGGACTGCGAGCGTGCTGCTACCAGCCGTGACCTCCCCAGCAGCTCAGTTATTGCCTCCGGGGGCAAGAGGGGGTGTCCGGGAGCCGGGTCAGAAGATCGGTTTGCACCCACATCCAGCGAGTCCCTGCACCGGCCGGAGCAGGTGGGGGAAGTCCGGCCACACGCGGTGGGGAGAGCAGTCGTGTGTCCCTGTGCAGCCCATGCTCCCGCCACGAGCTGGGTGGCAGTGCTGGATGTGGAGTGAAACGCAGAGCCGGGCGATGGGAAACCAATAAAGCAGCGTGTCCGTGCGTGGGAGCCGCTGATTTGCTGCCGCCACGGACTGAGTCAGTCTTATTAGCGCACCGCTTCATTAAGTTTTTCTTTTAATTGCTTCATTGGGTTAAGCTTCAGTAAGCAGCTAAGAATATTTTTGCATTCAGCAGCAGAGAAAGGAGGAGAGGTACAATACGTGATGTTGTTTGTGGGTCGTCAGTGGAACAGACATGGGAACGTTTTTACTTTCACACAGCAGATTTTGGTTATTTCTTCCCATTTATGATTAGAATAGTAAACGTCAATCGCTGGCGTGACGATGAATGAGAGGTACAGGGAGTGAATGTGAAACACAAATATGATTTTTTGACTGTTTTTTAATTATTAATTTTACCAAAGGCCATGAAGATTAATCAGATCCATAATGCCAGGGGACATCAAACTGGGAGTTCCATTGAAACTGCAGTGGCTACATCTTCCAAAATACTGCTTTTGTCTAATTTTGGGGTTTTTTTTAGAGTAATTTCTGACTGATGTTAAAATTCTTCTTATTGAAAGACTTAGGACTTGTAAGCAGTAGTGTAATATTTGCTCTTATCTGCCTGTCATATACTTTCTCACTTGCTTTGAGTCAATTTGTCACATATTTCTTAATTACCATTAACCATATGAAATGTCTAACTGAAATGCACTGCCGACATGCCATTTGCAGTTATTCAGTTTCAATTAAGCAGATCTTCTTAATAAACCTGACACCCTCTTTTGATCTTATTTGTAGTTTCAGGAGCTGCCTTTTAGCTTCATCATACTGGATTTTGGTTCTAGTTCATCAGTTTTGAGCAACCTTTTTGGCCAAATGTCCTTAGAAATATTGCAAAGTTCACATAGGTGGATTTAACTTATATTTTTTTGTATGTGTTAAGTGCTGTTCTTGCTATTACTTTATCCTCCCCCTTTATCAGTAAAAATATTTCCCAACTCAATTCATCCTTTACACTAAGTTACAAGGAACTGTTTAGGAACGTGCACGCAGACGCAATTATAGCATGACATTCTTGCATGGAAAATGGTTTTGTTGGTCAAAGCACTCTTCACGTGTAGCTTTTTTACGTAGATGCAGTTTGCACGCAAATGTGTGGTTTGTGCTTCCTTAAAGGTTGGACTGCATTTTACACTGGCTCAGTTATTAAAGGCTAAAAAACTGCACACAGAGCTTAGTGCTGTGCCTTCAATTCTGAAGTACGATTGTTTATATTTTCTAACATTTGGGAAGTCTTTCACTGGCAGATAAGGTAACATCAAAGTCTTAATAGTTTATTTTACAAGGATATTTTGGAGTCTTTCTAATCTTCTTGCATGATGGCTTATCTTCTCTGCTGCCACTTGTTGAATGAAAGGATAATCTTCCTTTTGGATTAGTTTAGGAATTTTAGACCAAAAAGTCCACAGCGTTTTATATATTAGTACGCTATTGCTGCTGATGGTGCTTCTGCTGAAGTTCAATGTCACTAAGGACACACTAGATTAGTTTTTCATTCTGCTTAGCTGGTAGCATTAACTGAAAATCCTTAAAAAGCACCTAAGTGAAATCAACATAAATATATATCATAAATTTTCTGCCTTTCTTCTAGAAATCAAGGTACAAGCAAAAAAATGTCCAGAAATTACAGTGAATCAGTTGCAAAATGGTTTTGGGATGATTGAGGTTGTCTGGGCTGAGATATCCATTAAGAAATGTGCAAAACTCTGTGAAAACCTAAATCAAAACTCCAGTCATACATATTCTGACTATGGTAACTAAAAGATGGTTCAAACCAAGCTGTTATTTAGGGTCACGTTGTTACTCTGAAATTAAAATTCCTAGAAATGTAATTTACCAAAAAAAGAAAAAATAGTGATGATATTAAACCAGGGGCTGGAGCTTTAAAAGCCTTCAAGTTTTCACATTTACAATTGAGTCTTGAGATGTGGCAACAATACCTGAACATATCTCAAAAGGATTTACAGATTCCACTAGATATGTATTTTATTCTGTCTGTGTTTTCAAGGAACTGTTAACAATGCAGTATAGTCAAGTTCCTTAATTTAAGATAGATACGTACGGAAAAAAAGCTCATGGGAAAAAGCTACTGAATAATTCTATTCAACAAAATCACCACTTGCTTACGCTTTTAAAGCTAGAAATCTCACAACTGGACGTTGGAAACTAGTAATTGTAGGTATGTGTTTTGCTCATGAAAATGGCCAATTGGCAAGCACATTTATAAAGACAATATGTGCGATTAGATTCGTAATTATACATTTTGTTTATTGGCAAACATTCCTTCTCCAGTTTGAAACAAAGGAAAAGTGATGAGCAGCTTTCGCATGACACCAAATATTACACATAAATGCTTTTTAGCAAATCTACCCCAAGCAAGTCTAATAGAAACCACTGATTTTCATAAAAGGAAATAACATTTGGTTAAAGTTTAATGTTAAGGAAATGAACTGTCACAAAGTATAAGGCTTGAACAGACTGAGAAGGGATGACAGCAGCGCCTGTTTCAGACCCAAATGCTGCTAAAATGCCATGGTAACACTCATGCATTATTTATTTCCATGACTAAATATAAGCATTACTTTTGCTATCCCAAACTGAACCACAGCTGGGAATTAGAGTTTCCTTTCAATAAAGCTCATCAGTCTTACCAATCTATCCATCTTACCAGGCAGGCTTTTCAATTAACCGAGGAGTTGTTCGATCCGCTCGCACCAGCACAGCCGCGTGGTGGGGACCCAACCTGCCCCAGCCACAAGCAGATCCGCGTGCTACGTGAGAGAAATTGCCCGTATTTTCGCCAAATGCACTATTGGCCCTCTGTGTAGTTGCAGGATGTTCAGAAAAGTGGGAACAAGGTGCCAGAAGAACGTGTTTGTTGGTGACCCCTACCCCGATCGAAGGGATTTCTCTACAAGGAAGCTGGCAGGAAATACGGTGATGGCCAAACGAATTGCCCTGACAGCCTGCGTGTCGCCACGGGTGCCCCCACCTTCCGTATTAACATTTTAGCTCTTGTGCGAACTCCTGCAGTAAAAGGTCAATTGTGGACAACGATTTGACATCTTGAGTTTGCAGCACGCGTTGGGATTGGAGACTGCGAGGAAAGCTTCCAAGACAAAAAGATAAAGACTGACGTGTCCGCTAGTGCAAACTGGCATCGTTCAACTGAAGGGAATGAAATTCTGCCAGTTTAGATTTACTGAGACTCCAACCAAAAGCTCATAATAAAGTTACAATAAGCAGACACCAGTTTCTCCAGAAAAAAACCCTCAAAACTAGTGTTATTGATAGAGAGTGAAACAGAGGCCTCAGAATTACTCATCTGTCACTCGAGGAGTTAGGCCCTGGAACAGCCATCACCTGAGCACATTGCAAACATTATTACATTAGTAAGACCATTCATTTATAATGTCATTATGGAACTGCTTTCAATTAGGCTCACAGTTAAGGCTCTTGATGAGTCTGGGCTGTGGCATTTCAGTGCTCGTGGTCAAAAATTACCAAGAAGAGATTTGCGGGAGAGAAACAAATCCTTCCCCACATCTAACCCGAGCGAAGGCCAGGGGATGTGGGGAAAGGACGAGGGGTGTGCGGCACCTACTTTAAGGAAAATTAAGCTTCCTGGTCAGGCGTGTGCTCACTGCCGGAGCCCCGGAGACGTACGCATCTCCGGAGCAGATTTGCTCCTTGCCCTCTCGGTTGCAGCCAATGGCCCTGCCTAAAACTTCCCAAGTCCATAGCGGAACGGGCAAATCCTGAATGCTCCTCCTGTACATCACAAAAGGCTCCTTCAAAATGTAATAAACAGGCTCTCAGAGGAACCCGACAGAGGTAGCCATCCAAATCCCACTGAAAATTCACTAGGAGTTGGGCTTCCTTAAGCTCTCCTGAGAGCCCGACGCACACAGGCGATGTCAGGACCGTGAAAGCGATGCCCAGCGGTTCTGCAGCACTGCCGAGGGCACAGCACGCTGCCCGTTTTTCTCTCGCCCTTCAGGCTCTGGCAATCAAAAGGGACAGGTGATGTTACAGCAGAATTAGTCACAATTTAAAATTTACTTTCCCCCCATTCTTTTGGCCATAGTTTGTTTTGAAAGAGAAAGCTCTTTGAGCTTGAGTGTATAAATTCATAAGGGCTCACGCTGAACGACCACAATTTGAATTTCAATACTTTAAGTGAGAAGACAAGTTTAGTTTGTTCATAATTTGTACATGGACTCCTTCTATCCAACTTCCTGTTGTTTACTGAAATGTATGGAAAAAGATTAATACACAGCTGAGTAGATAATTGCCAGGGTGGCTGGTCACTGGCTGTATAGCAATTACCATTAGTTACTCTTTCAGTATATCCTATTTACAGGAAAATTAAACGTAGTTTGGATTTGTACATGTGTCAAAGACTGATCAAAACTACAAAACAGCGCAAAGTGCGCAGAGGATGTACTCGTCTTCAGCCTTCGGTACTGTGCAGCGATCTGGGCTGGATGCGGGCTGGGAGCATCCGCAGCGTCTCGCCACCGAGGGTTTCTGTCCTGGAAGGGCCGTGATGCTTCGGAGAGGGAGCTGCGTTACCTCAAGTAACCTCTGTATAAAGATGTTATAAAGTTTTAATACAACGATGGAAGGTCCAGCGGTAACGGTTTGTTACGGGTTGTGGAGTACACAGGTGGAGCAGTGTGTTAGTAATTCTTCAGCACTACATTTTATACTAACTTTCAACCTTTTAGCTTAGTGCTTCCTGCCACGCACATTCACGTATTGTTAATAGTCATTTAACATTTTTAATGTGTTGTAAACTACTTATTGAAAGAATGTTGACATAAAGTGAGATGGATGAGTCTGGCCACAAATAAAGACAAAGTTAAATTTGAATTAATCTAACATTTAATTATCAGTAAGGAAACAAAGGGAAACCCAGTCAGGAAACTGCTGGCGAGACTCGTTAATGCTGGGCAGCGCATGTTGCTCGAGTTGTCTTTGCTGGTTTTGTTTCGGGATGAGTGCTCTTTGTGTACTTACGCCTGTGCTGTTCCCCCCTCTCTGTTCCTGCTGATCAGCGTGTGTAGCCACCATTTAGGACAACTGATGAGTCCCCAGAGCCAGCTGAGCCTTGGCAAGCAAAGTCACCTGTGTTAATGAATGCTCATTTGAAATAATTTACATGAGAGATGCAATTTACAATATTTTCTGTGTAAATTGCATGAAAATCAAGGATAATTGGGCGTTAAGTCATTCTTCTCAGTTCCTCGGGGAAGTAGCTGCGTGAGAAAGGTCTGTAAATTCCACCCGATACAGCCAGATGTTCAATTTATGGCAGCTTTGTTAGAAAACTTGTTAAACTTTGGGTAATAGTAAACAAATATTTTACTGATACAGTCAAAAGCCCTGTCTTTTTCGCATCGCTTTTGAGTGACCTGACACATCATTGAATTTAACCCTTTGGCAAACTTTTCCTGGTTTAGACAATCCATGCCTGTGTCAGAATCTGCTTCTCAAAGCACTGAACAGCAGCCCTCAGGAGGTGCACGCACGTGGAATGAGTTCTCGTGCTATTTCTGACCGTGACCCTGGGAAATCTGAGAAATCATTTAGCATTTGAGAATCCTTTCCCGTTTGTACAGCAGGGTCGCTGGCGCAGGTTAGGAAAAGAGACTAGGAAGCACTGCGGCTGAACCCAGACAGGTCCCCTGAAATCTTCCGTAAGGCTTCACCTTCATGGTCAGTGCAAATGCAATTAATAAGTGGTGTCTCACAAAGAAAGGTCACGAGTGACTCGCTCTAAGGTACCTGCAGCTGCCGGGCAGTTAGCAGAAGTTTATGAAATCTATATTCTACGCAGAGCCTTTCGCTACGTGGTGTGATGGAGCCGTGCGAATCGCTCTGATCGCTTCCTGAGCAGAGGGCCCGTCATTTGCGCTTTACCACTCTGAAAGTGCTCATAATATTTTTATTTCAACACTGAAATGCAAATTCCGGATTTGTTTGCGTGCCGTAAAAAGAACGACTTACTGTCCTGGTGTCTGCCTCACTTGAGTTAGGCTTTGTTTTATAACGGCTGTTTTGAATTTCCACCTTCACAGTTAGCAAAGAACATCTGTAAATTTGGGCTGCCTTTCAAAAAAGTGACGTGCAGGTTTTCACATGTGAGCCGAGCGTTTCCAGTTGCGTGTGCGGGAGCGTCATTGGTGCAGCCTTTTGTCTCCGCTCTGGTTAAGAAGAGTCAGAGAGCACGTCTTTGCAGTTCGCTATCCTTGCTGATACTCCGGTGTGAGGGTACTGTGAGTCAGTCATCATTCTGTCCTAGTAATTTGTCTTGCTTCTAAAGGAAATAACTTGCCTTGGCCTTTTAGTGCATTAGAAAGCACAATTCTTCTTGCACCCCGTCCGTACAAAGGGACTGATTTCTTGGGAGAACGACGCGGAGAACCAACCCGCCCTTCACGCCATCCCTGTTCAGTCGCTCCAGGGTGCAGGGCGTTGAGAGCTTTGGCTGTTCCTGCCTGCGAGTCATGCTGCGCTGGGGAACGGTGGCTGTGCTCACCTTCCTTCAGTTTATTCTGGTGCCCGCTTCGTGCAAATTTAACCTTGCAACTGCACAATGAAACGTTAAAATCCGGCCCCCAAATCTACTGATTATATAAGGCAGCACATAATATCAAACTCTGCGTTGTAAACTGACACTATTTGATATCTTTTCCAAATGCCATCTGCAAATACTATAATTAGAATATATACTTTTTTCTAACTCATTTAACAGCAACAAAAAAAATCAAAAAACTTTCAGGCATAAATTTTCAGCAGACATGCAGCAATAAATGCTTAAATATGCACTAAGTCAAGATAAGAATTTGCCTTGTAGACGTATTGTTAACACAGACATCAAATTAGCTTGACATTGGCTCAGTAATGAGTATTTAGGGCAAAACAACAGAAAATGAATTGCACTGAAATCAATCAGTATTGGAATATCTATAAATATACACATTGAAGTCTAATTTAGAAACGACTTCTCACGTTTAAAATTCTGATGTAATGTAAAGAAGCTTCTATTTGAATTTTCAAGTGAAACCTTTAGCACTTGGATTTCAACTGAAACTTAGCCGATGCTTTTCTTGCAGCACGATAAGAGTAAATTCTTTATTTAAATACACTGTGATAGCGACCAGCGTCCTGTTACAGCACTGGAGGCAAACTGCAGCCTCAGTAGTAACCCCAAACCTTCTTCCCCGACAAAGTTACCAGAGACAACATTGAGGTTCCTACAGAATGTCCTTAAAACTTTCAGATACTGTTAAATATAGGCCCTCGCTTAAATATTTCCCTGGGCACCATTAATACTTTCCCAGTCAAGCTCCTTTGCGAGCACGCAACAGGCAAATCGTCCGTTTGCGGTATGATGTCTATACCTTTGTCTGCTAAATCTCACGCACAGCTTGACGGTGGCAACGCGAATCGTGAGATACCCTTTAGCAGACTTGTCTTCACTGGCTCGGAAAATGCTGCCTTATCCTGGAAGACATTGATTTTTCCACCAGTGGAGGTGGGTCCTGCTTTGGAGGATGTCTTGGAGGAATTGTTCAACGTGCTGGGTGGTTTAGCTGGGCCAGCCCCAACGACAACCACGTATGTCATGCGGTGAAATCCACCTACACGAGCAACACAGTTAAGTCCAGACACACAGAAAAACGTGAATGAGTCCATCACGTGCACGTGGAATAATCCGGATTCAGCTGCCACCGAGGTCTGAGTCTCTCCCGCTGCTGCATTGCCTACTCACGGTGTGGTAAAGCCTGCAGTTGCATATTTTGGGACCTACTCTGGGATTAGTGTTCTTGTGCTGGCTCAGACGGGAAATATCAAAGAGGCAGTCAGGGAAACCACAATTGCACAGGCTACATCACTCCAGCCCTGCCACAGCCAGAGATCAGAGCGAGCTGCCGGTCCCAGAGCTGCGCTTTGATACGCTGCAGGCTCTGCTAAATTACCTATAGGAAAAGGGAGGACGGAGGGTGACCCTGTGACCCGCCGCTCAGTCCTGCTTAATCCCTCCAGCCGTGGTCTGCAGATGCGGGAAGGTCCCTTGATGTATGTCTTCAGGAGAGCGAGGATGAAAAAGTTGCTTAAATGCTTGTAACTGTCACAGAAATACAAAGCAAGCAAAATGAATGTTGGGTTTTTCAATCGCTAATGTTACCCTGGATTCACTTTGCTTGCAGATTCAGTTAGCATATATTTATTCTATCTTAACATTCACTGTGTTGACAGTAATTTTGTTAGGGACAAAATATTACAATCAGAACCAGAGTTTCCAGTAAAAGGATGCGTTTCATTTGCTGCTCCCCCTCCTCCGCTATCTTCTCTGCCTCTCACCACCTTGGTCTACGTGAAGCAAAATTATTTGGATGAATCGTGCAGAGGCAAGGTACTTTCAGTGCCTGATACTGCAATGTTATTGTGCAAAATGGCATGTTAGCCTGGTTAATAGATTATTTATTTTCATTAAATATTGATTATCAGTGGCTTATGCTGGCAGGCACTTTCCTGTTTACTGTGCAAGTAACTATATGCCTACGTTCTGTATGGTAGGGTTTTTTTAAGTTAACTGTTCAGTCTCATGAATTTTCATGTTTTGGCACTGACTGACATCTGCATAGTAATTCTGCCAGTAAGTTGCGTGTGCATTTCACTAATGCAATTTTAACCTAATGTATTCAAAACTCCCTGGAGCGAATGAGGATGTTTTAACCAAGGGTCCTGCCCTCGCTTCACCAGGTAAGCTACCTCAGAAGGCTAGCCCAAATTTTATGAAGGTTTCCTAAATTCTGTGACCCCACACACTACTCCTCTGCCTGAAGCCTGGCAGTGCTGGCCGTGGCACCGGCACCTTTACTGGCTTATTAGAGATAAAGACATAGAAGAAGTTGTAACAGCAGAGAAAAGTATCTGAGAAATCTTCATTTCTGCAGAATTCATTCACTCGAAATCAATTAGTACAATGATACGTAAATGGTGAAGGAAGAGAATTTCTGAGCAGTTTTGTACTGTGATCCAGCGTACGGTTTTGCATTAGCACCAGCGGTACAACAAGCAACAATTATAAGGCAAAACGAAGCAAGTCTCTGCATTGTAAAAGAAGTAAATCCAGAATAAACTTTTTTTTTTCTTTTTCCAAAATTAAATATGGCTGGCCTAATGATCGAAGGCAGCACTACAAGTTTGGCTTTGCGAAAAGGAGAATAAGGGATTTCAAGGTTTGCCAATAGCATAAGAAAACCACATTTTTTTTTTTTTTAAAGAATGAAACTCTTTCATTTTTGCTCATTATCTCTTACATATCCTTGCAGCTAGAACAAGTCTAAATTCATAATTACTATTGCAGAAATCAGAAGGAAATATCAAAAATTTCTCTCACACCAAAACAAAATTAGACATAGGAATGCCAAAAAGCTTTTCATAGAGATACTGTATTTGAAATATTGCATTCCAGTAACCTAAAAGTACTTGATAAGGTCAGAACACTTCATTGTGACGTTATCATTTCTAAACTACTCTGAAAAATCAAAACAATAGTGGAAAAATGTTGGCATCTTGACCTTATGGAAACAAAATGTTATGGCAGCTTTTCATAAAAAAATATTGGTGCATGTTCTACATTTCCAGAAAATCATTTCAGGGTGATCAAATGAGAAACTTTTTTGTCAGGAAACGTTTGACTCCAGCTCCATCTGTTCAAGGAAATGACTTTCACAGAAAATATTGCTTCCTTAAAATGGCCTCTGCAGTTTTCTTATTCCCTAACTTGGTAAGTCTCAGAGATGTTTGTCACATCTCGCCTTCAGACTGTGATGAAATAATATCACAGACACAGGGGATGCCATGCTGCAAATATAATAAGGTGAATATAACTTTTTTTCAAATGTCAGTATGGCATTTTGAAAAAACCCAATACCTTCGTTTTCAGTTAAAATGCATAACAGTGATTTCTGTTTCCAGAGCCCTAAAAGCCAACGAGCTCATTGTAGGGTAGTACAGTGATAGTTATTATGAGATTAGAATATAACAATAATCCACTTAAATTATTAACAGCGGGCTAGTACTTCAAAGTGACCCTTGACTCTTATCTTCAGAAGAAATAATAGCAATAACATTGTCATTAAAAGGAAAAGAATTTGCATTTCAATGAAAGCTTATTAAAAAGGTTTTGTACAGTTTTGAATATAGATAAACATGTGCAGCATTTCCTTATGGGGAGTGCAAATGGTCAATAGACCCCTGGGGAAATGAAAGGAGGACTCCTGTCAAAACAATGAGAGCACACATTTGCATCGCTATTGAAACCTGGTAAACAAGTTTTTTTTCTAGTGATGGTATTGGGTTGAAAACCTGAACAATGAGATTTTCTTGGAACATACTGCACACATGGGAATTAAAATGCATTTTCTCTTTGAACCATAGCATGTGTAAGGGATTTATGTTGTTCAAAGTAAAAACATAAGTGGATGCTAATATCCTAATTCGTCAAAGAATAAGCCCAGGCTTAAATCCACCTTTACTTAGCAAAGCTCTTAGGAATGTGTTTACCTGCAAGAATATGCCAGTGGCTAATGAAATCAGCAGTAGGTGTTTACAGGGACTGGAAGGGATTAGAAGAAACGTCTAAACTTGTTGAAAAGACATCTAAAGTGGCTCTGTAATTTGTTTCCTGCTACAAACGCCTTTGAAACCAAAATAAGCGCACTCTGTTTTTTTCTGGTTTTAGAATATACTTGATGCTTCCAGCGTTAGTATTTTTACAGTGCTTGAGATTGTGAAATACGTTTCCGTGCTGAATGCACACTTGTACACAAGATGAAGCAGGCTGGGTGTCTTAACTTTTCGGCCAGTGGTGAGATCTAACGGCTGGTGCTATGGAACTGGCACTAACGGTGTTCTGGGGTCTGTACGATGCGTTTAACAAAAACACATTACTTGGCAGTTTTGCGGTGAGGAGCCTGTGCTTTGTAATGTGCAACTTGTGTGTCGATTTAGGGTCAGGTTATCCTAGTGGATGGACTTGTCTCAATGTTATTCTCATTTCTGTCGTGTTTTGGTGCACGGGTGCGGACGCTGCTGTTGTTTCCAGCTGAAGCTGTTCTGTTTTATGCATTCGGTAAAACAGCCCTGTGAAAAGGAGAGGGAAGCGTAAAATTCTGAGGCAAGGACCGCAGACTTGTCTCCTTCATCCTAAGTGAATTAGCCCTTCAGCTAGAGAGTCTTACACTCTGTCTCTGTAATCCACTCCATCAATTAATATTTCGTAAAGCCCTGCAAAGCATAATCACCTCTTCAAGCAAGAACTGAAAGCACCACGCTGTTACCACAGCGGAGCAACCACCATCACTTCTGGCTGCTCCTAAAATGAAGGAGCTACCTATTTAAACCAGAAAGGAGCCAGTTTTAGCATAGGTGAGTTTTATAGCCATCGAACAACTAGATAAAAATGAGCATCACTTCCATGCTGTCCAGGCTTGGCACAGCCGCGAGGCGATTCTCTGCTCTGCCTTCCTCCTTGCTACCCCGTTTGTAATTTCCATGGCATGATAATTCTCAAAGTCAAAGTCATCTATCTGGCTGACCTCCTCCTCAGACTGCCTCTATTTGCAGTGCTATTAAAAGATGTTATGAAAAGATGAACGATCCCTCTTTCCAGGACGTAGTATTTATAGCGTACCACTAACAGGTAACCCATGTCGCGCAAGCGGAGTCACTGGAGCCCCGCTCTCCTGGGCTTGCTGGCGTATTTGGCAATGTTTGCACGTTCTTGGAAAAGGAGAACTCGGGGGATGCAGAAGGCAACCCCGGGGCCCAGTGCCAGGCCAACCGCACATCCCCCAGAAAATGCAGCGTATGCTGGTGTGACATTTCCAGGACACGAAGTGCACCGCAGGACGACAGCTCAGGTTACCGGGCTTCGGGAGGAGATTCTGGAGCTGCGCCACTTGGCAGACCTCCAGGCATCCGAAAGACTTTCTGGAAAACCCACTTTCCTGGGGAAAACCACAGGTCAGAGCCTCACCCCTCTCAGCACGCCGGGGCAGATCCGATTATCCCCGGCTGCCCCCCCGCCCCGCCGCTGGAGGACACGCTTGGCACAGGGCGGGGTGGCCCGCAACACTCGGGCAGCCGGTAGCCCAACTCCCGGCAGAGCCCGCGATGCTGGGGGCTGGGGGGGCTCCTCGGCACCGGCTGCGGGGAGCGGGGACCGCCGGCCCTCCCGGGCGCGGCAGGACGGGGGGTGCCGGGGCGCGGACGCCCCAGCCGGGGGAGGGTGCGGTGGCGGCGGGGGGGTGGGGGGGGCGCGGAGGGCGGGCGCTGCCGACGGCCCTTCCCACGGCCGGGGCGCTCCGCGGGGCGGTGCGGAGTGGAGCGGAGCGGGGCGCGGCTCGGAGGCTGCTGCGCGCCATGCGGGCTGGCTGAGCGGGGCCGGCCGCCTCCAACTTTCCCGGGGAAGGATGGCCTCCAATTTCAACGACATCGTGAAGCAGGGCTACGTCCGCATCCGGAGCAGGCGGCTGGGGGTGAGTGAGGGCTGGCCCCCTCCCGGGCTCGCCCGAGGGGCACCTGCCTCGGGGCTTTTTTTCCTTCCCCCCCCCCTTTTTCTTCCCCTCCTTTGTCCTTCTTGCAAACTGAGCTCAGCGGGTGTCTCCGCAGGGGAGACGCCAAACAAAAAAATTGGGGGGGAGGGGGAGAAGAATAAAGGCACCTGAACGCGCATATATATATATATATATGCATTATATAGATATACACGTGTATATATATATTTTTCCCCCCTTCTCTCTCCGGTTGGGAGATGGGGATGCTGACTGCCGGGAAGGCTGCGCTGCCTCCACCTCCCGGCTCTGCCCCTCGCACGGAGCCCCCCGGAGGGAGCGCCCGGGGCCGGGCAGCCAGCGCCAACTTCGGGCCGGAGCTGCGCGGAGGGCTCGGACCTGCGGCGAGGAAGGGGATGGCCGGGAGGAAGGCCGGGGGCTGGGGGTGCCTGTGTCCTCGGGGCTGAGAGTCTGGGGGTGCGGGGAACTTTGGGCAGGGGTGAGGTCTGAGAGTGGTGAGTCCCGGTGTTCCTGCAAATCGGGTCTTTAAGGTCTTGTGTGGGACAGGTGAAGACCTTGTGATATCTTTAGGGCTTTTAAGATCATTGCATTTGAGTGGCACAAATGAAAATCCCCAAAGCCCCCTTTAGCGCCTTATTTAAACTTCTTTTAAGTCTCTCCTTTTACTACCATGGGGCGTTCCTACTTTCAGTTGTAGGTACCAGATAGGCAATAGTGGGGGCCAGGTCCCTGCGGCACCTTGTTTGGCGTATGTTCTCTTAAAGCCTGGTCTGTTCCTACAGTTCATGGGCTGCTGCTACCCGCTGTCCTGAGCGGGCTCCCAGAGCCGCCCCAGGGATGGGACTTGTGTGCCCCACACCTCCTGTCTCCCTTAGCGAGCCAACGCGGCTTAAGGGGGACACTGGAGGGAGGCTTTGTGTATATAACATGCTTTAATTGATGTATCTGCCTCTCGGGACAGGAACACAACTCATTTCTTGTGTTTGCTGAGATACGGTGGGTTGGCAATTCTGAATTGTTCATGGCGTGAGTTTTGCATCAAGATTTGTTACGGGAGGGTGTGTGCGGTCATCTGAAAGCTTTTGCTGGCTCATTACGATTATAGTTTCATTCTCTTACTGTATCCACATTCAATGGCTTCTCTACAGTTTTGATAACTTGCATCTCCCTGACTTGTTTGGAAACTGGAAAGCTTTTTAAAGTATTCTAGCAGGCTGTTTTTCTTGTACCTGGACTTGCAGGTATAGTTCATCCTTTAGGAACTGCCTGATTCTGTGACAGATGGAAATAACATCATTATGAGAGAACTTGTAGTAAATTTGGCAGAATTAGTGTATCGTAACTATCCTTTCATTACTGGATGTGTATTAGTATTCAGTTTGCTCCAGCATAAATGAAGAGTCAGATAAAACTTTCACGCATTTTTCCATCCTGTAACGGTGAAACGTAATGGGCATGCGAACAAGGTGCATCTACCTCAGAGTAAATTCTGTTGATGCCTCTGACTTTCCTTTGTTAAGGCTTTCCAAAACACTTTGGGTGGTGGTGGTGAGGAAGTGATCAGTGCCCTCTCAGCAGAAGCGCATTTGACAGTTGAATGCAAAAACAAAGGAAAAACCGGAGAACGACATTGTGTCATTGGAACGAATGTTAAATGTTTCCTTTGAAAAGACAGTTTCTTTATCCGATCTCATTCCTTCTAATTCCAAAGGTTTGTATCGTTATCAACGGCTGGAAAGTGTGAAAGGGGTGATGGCAAGTGCTTTTCTGAAGAAGTCCAAGCAAAGTCCCAGAGAGTTCCCATGGCCACAGATCTGTTAAAGTGCCCCAAGTCTGTTGCCCTGAGCTGCCCTTGGCTCCGGGCATCCCGATGCCTTTCCAGTGCTGAGGAGGACACGAGGAGGGAAGGTAGTAGCTGCTGTGATCTGGCTGTCGCTGCTTTAGGTCTGGTGGAGGGAGAAGTGACCTATTCAAATCTTGCTGCTCCAGTTGTTTGGAAATAAGTATTTTCATGAGCAGTAATGCTTTTCTCTCCTTGTACTTTTCAATTTACAGTCTTGGCCCACTGCTTAAGGATAGATGGTTGGAACACGGCTGCAGATTTCTTCCTGTAACTTGTATTTTCTATAAGCTGCTTAAAAGCCCAGTGCCCTGATTTACAACACCCAAGTAGAAGTGGGTAATTGTGATTAACCAGAGGTCTTTAAATGCAGGCCAAGCTTGTGCGGCACCCTCTTCTCAGTATGCAGCCCCGGCTAAAACGTGTCCTTTCTCCTTTGTGAATCTTCCTCCTTGCTGCAGGTGTGTGCGCAGGGCAGCACTGGAGCTGGCTGTGCGCCGGGGGCTGCCGCCTGGCTTCAGCAAGAGCGTCGATCCAGGCTCACTCGGCAGCTAACGTGGGCTTGGCTCCTGCAGAGGGGAAGGAGCTGTGCAGCCAGCTTGTTTTCTGGTTGGGGGAGGGCTGATGGACACCCAGGAGCTGGAGGTGGGAAGGGAGAAAAATACTTTAGACCTTAAAATATGAACTTTCAAACAACTTTCCCACACCCTGAAAACATTAGGAAGGACAAGCCTACTCCAGCCCCTGTTTAATGGCGACGGATTTCAATACTGCGTGGTGGTGAGATGTAAGTGGGAGTTATTGAAATACCTTCCAATATTATGGTGGCACCGCTGTAATCAGTGCATTGTCTTTTCAGACTGAATTCAGCTCCTGGATTTTTCTCTGTAACGCTATGGTAATTCCATCACCAAGGGAACTAGGAGCAGATATTGTATCTACAAATTATCTCGAGAAATGACTTTTCTGAATAACTGGGGTGCAGGTGCTACATTTGGAAAGAAAGGGGTGCAGAAAAGCAGCTTGCTCAAAACCAAACCTCTGTTAGAATAAAGATGACAATTCTGATAGGCCCTACTTTGCAATCCCAGATTGAATTTAGGCTAATTAGTTTTGTACCTGGCCTGGTTTTGTGCACTTTAAATATGTAAATCTAATTTAATATTATTTAATAGAATAGTTTCCATAGCAACATTTGTATCACATGTGTCTTCTGCAGAGCCAAATATATTCAGGAGAAAGCTCACTCTTCCCCATTCTTGCCATCCTTATAGGGAGAAAAAGAATTCCCTCAGCCAATGGTGTCCCTCTGTTACGCCATTAGCAGAGACACAGAAAGCTGCTGGCAGTGTAAAAGCACACCCTTCCCGAGTTCCTTAAAACAAACCCCAGCTTTGCTCTGTGAGCAGTGCTTCCATCAGTGGCCACTAGTGACCGCTGGACCAGTTTTGGGAGAGCAGATCCTCCGTTGCGCTGAGTGCTTTTGCTTGCAGTCACCTTTCACCTCTGTATGAAAGTGCTTTATATCTGCATATGAGACAGAGGAGTCGTTTTATGGCCTCTCTACCTAAACAGGATTTTTGTGATTACGATATTCAAATAATGTCTTGTTCTGTGATACAGATGTGAGTTTTCTGAGGGGGAATACATTATGGGGATGTTTCTTCTCCTTAATGAAAAGGCCGGTTCTTGTGTTTTCATTTTGAGGATGGGTGGACGTGCGATGCTCGTGGACACGCTTGGGCCTTCGTTGTAGGTTGGACTGGCTTAACTGAGTGTTCAAGTAAGAATTAAAAATCAAACCAGGAACAAATCTTTGAAATAGAGGGCCTTTGGTGAGCCTGAAGAGCTTTAAAAGCAAAGAGGCACTTCAAAGTCTTCTTCGAGGTGCAGCCAGCCCAGCTCTCCCCGGGGTGTGTGTTGGCCGCAGTCTAACGCTTTTACTGAACTCCCTGTTGTTAAGGCTTAGCTTACCCTTCCCGTGTCCACGCCCAAACTCAGGTTTGCTGGAAGCCACGTATCGATGTGAGCGGCAGAAGCTGCTCTAAGGATATTCTCTACTGCCAGTGTCAAGGTGTAGGCAGAAGTGCTGGGGGCTCAAGGCGAAGGCGGGTGATGTTCCCAAAGCCTGTTCCTCAGGGTACAGGCAGCGGTGGTGGGAGTGCTGATGGTCTGGCACCGGGAGGGTGCTGGCTGCCCTTCTGTGCAGGGCTTTGAAGACGATGCTGCTCCCCTTGGAAGACCCTGAGGAGTTTGCAGGCATCTGGCCTGTCCCCGCCTCTTGATGTATGGGAGACTGCTGGAGCAGGATGCCATGGGGTTAGCTGTCAGCCCCTGGTTTCTGGTATGCCAGCAACACACTTGGAGTGTCTCGTTGCATTAGGTGATGAACTACTGGTAGTGTCAGAGGGAAACAATCTCTTCGATGAGCAGCAACTGCCTTGAGCTGTCCGCAGCTAAAAGCAAAATAGTGCTGACCAAGCAGAAGTGCCTCAAAGGACCAGCTGAGAGGTGCTGGTGGTGAGCAGATATGTCTCTGTTGAGGAGCTGTACGTATTCACAGCTATGTAATGCCTTGCAGAGTCTGGTTTGGCTCTGCACAATACTTGATGGACTAGAAAACATTGGCTTCCAAAAACATTCTCTGTGCCTTGCTTGGAGACTAGATATCTGCTTCCCAGTTGAGAGTTGGGCTGTGGTGGCTTACATGTTGCTGCTTTCCAGGAGGGTAAGATACCTTTCCGAGCATACATTAAGATGATACAAATAAGAATGTACTCTTTGTCCCAAGCTTTGTCTACTACAAACGCATCTGGCTTGTGTGCAGGTATTTCCACTGTGTCCCCATTTCTCAGGCAGCGTCGCTTTTAAACTCATTAATGTAGCAAGCGTATCAAAACGTGAGCTTCATTCTGCGTACTGCGATGCTTGACCTGTTGCGCTACAAGGTGGATCAAAGCTCTGCGTAGGCGATGTGAGGAGCCTGTGTTACTGAACAATCTTCCAGGAAAAATCCAACAGCAAGGATAGACGGCATCTTTTAAATTTTTAAGGCTTAAAAATAGATGTGGAGCCATCCACAGTAGTTTGTGCTCTCATGTACGCTTCCCTCTGTCACAACCTTCCCAATGCTGAAACAATCTTTATCTGTCTTGCTAATAAAGCTCTTAAAATGTCTTTGTTCTGGGAGACTTTTGATATAAGAGGTCTATGCCATAATACGATATAAATCCAGATTGAAACAAGGAATGAACCGTGGTTAAAAAGCCGAATGTGCAGCGGATTGCGTACTTCTTTCACTACAAAGCAAAGGAAGCGTAACAGTTGTGATGCTTTCTGCTTCAGCAAACTTCTCTTTAACATTGAAACTGTTTCTGCTCCCCGGCTCTTCACAACATGTTGCTTCGGGTTGTCTGCCTCTTCGTTTGGTGGTGAAGATGCAAGAATTGGAGCTGTAAAAGAGCTTTGGCTCTTGCAGACGTCGAAGTAGCCTTCCCAACCTTAAATGAATGTTTTTGCAAAGGATTCAAGAAAACACTAAAGATCACAGGTATCTAAAAGCAGAATAGGAAATGCTGAAATAATTTGCATATAAAAATTAAGGTGACCTGTATCCTAGAAGAGGATGAAGTTTTTTCCTTTATAAAAGGCAGGGTTATTAAAATTAGAAAAGTGTAGGGCAACATATGCTGCTGAATTAATATACATAGATTACTGCTTCTGCATGGCAGAAGTACTTAAAACAAATAGTCCTGGCAATTTGTTGTTTGTTAGAAAAGCCTTACAAAGTATTTATCTTTCTAGACCATACACTATTGCTAACTAGATACACTGGATGTTTACAACCCAGAAAAACAATCTGAACACTAAAAATAATGTGTGGAACTCTCAGAATTGGACATTATTAACAGGCAGCCTGATTTATTTTATTATTGCCATGATTTTATGAAGGTATTTCCTGCATGTGGAGGTCTGGGAGTCTGCTTCTCAAGTTTGTATTACTCTCAAATTATTACAGGCTATTAAAAACGCTCATTTGGGAGGACCCATTGACTTTAATGGAGCTGTGCTAACAGCTAAGTGTCTGTTCCTAAAAATGCAGGTCTCTGCAGAGACTTCTATATCTGTTGACAGAGAATAAAGCTCACAGAGAGGAAGAGAGGGGTAAAGTGGAATTTTTTTACCTAGCAATCTGTTTCTTGTACCTCTGTCTGGCAAAGGAAACGCTGCTAACAGATTTTTGCAGAATCCTGTCTCATGAGGTATCTTCCACTTTGCACTTAGGAGGCGAGGCACAGAACTGTTCTTGCAGTCCTATCTGTTTAACAACACTTCTAATTAAATCCGCAGTCTGCACAGCCTGCTCTTGGGGTTGTCTGTAACCCCATCTGTTGGAGGCACCTCCTTGTTATGCAAGGAATGATCAGCCTCATCTGTCTATTAGAGTGGGTCCTCCACGGAAATTTGGGCTGGATCCAAGAGAAAGATCTGAGCACCCAACGTGAGGGTTAGCGGGGTTTTAGCAGCTGAAGCCCAAAAGTGCGGTTCTGATAGCACTTGTGTTGTCCATGGGAGTTTCCTAAGGACATGGAGATCAGCCAGTGCCCTCCAGGGTTTCAGACATGATAAGCATGGGGTTGTCCAGCATCTGGAATGTTCCTGCAGTCCTGCTTGGGGGGTTTCTGTTGTTATCCTCTGATGGGGCCAGATCTTCTGGGGACTAATGTGTAGAATGGAGTTTTAGATGATGGCTTGCACCATCTTTCTTAAAGATGGAGAAACTTCTGCCCATACATCTAGCAACATGGTTATTCAAAGAGCTAAAGAGGAACTAAGCTCAGCCTAGACCTCTCCTTCCAACTGCTCCTTTTGCAAGGCACTGTCCTGGCTGTGCTGGGGACGATGTGGGTGCCTTTCCTCCTCAGTGTCCTTGCCCTCACTGATGGAGGAGCGTAATTTGATTTTTTTGTACCTCTCCAAATCAACTTGCGCATGATTAAGTGATTTTTCATTACAAGGGTGGCCTTATGCAAGTGCTGAATGTTACTGGAAATGTGGCTGCTAAGTAGGACCTGACTTCGTGGAGTGGAGGGAAGGAGAAGATCAGAAGTTGTGCTTCTGAAAGCAACTGCGTTGATGCCAGCGATCTCACTGGTGCAAGGATTACATAGAACAGAAAAAAATTGTGTGGGTGCCGTTGTTCTGAACACTATTTAGCACTGATCGGAACCAGCTCAACCAAATTCAGTAAAGTCCTGATCATAGTGACATTGGGGAGGTAAAGGTTAGTAGTAACAGCGACTGGGTCTCTTCTGAAAGGTGTGACTGCTGGAACTACAACTGTAGACTTGTTCCCTCTTTAGTATTAACCTTGTTGAGGGCAGAAACTAGATCTGTGCATGTCAGTTTTCTTTGCTTGATGGGTCTGACTAGCTCAAAACCTCTTAATCACATCAGTGTGAAGGAATGCGGTGTAAGTGGTGTCCTCCACGGCAGAACTAGGGCGCTCTGGCCAACCCCATAGTAGGAATTTGTAATAGTTTGGTCTTCAGTTTGTGCTAGAGCAGGGACCTGACTTCTTCACAACTTTGTAACTAGTTGATTGTTTCTAGGAAATGCTTGCTTAAGTGGAGTAACATGAGCAGTGCTCAAATAGTTCTGGGTTCATTGAAAAACTCGATGAAAAAATCATTCTTAGGTTTCTGGACTGCCTGCTTCTTCCTTTGATTAATGCTCTACCGCCAATATTAAACATTCACCCAGAATTAAGAGGATGTTTCTCTCTTGTGTAATTGAGTATTGCATGAGAACTTGCATGTTGGACAGTAGCCATATGCTAGATTGAAGTGGGGAAATACAACAATTTTGTGCGATAGGCTGTTCCTCAGGAAGTATAGCATTAACGCTTACTGCATACACTTGCTTTAGGATTAAAGGAGAAAACTTCTGATTCATACTTAGAAGTCTGGAAAAACTTTTGGATCAAGTTTTGGACTTGTCCACTTCAGCCCCTCCCCCCCCCTTTTTTTTTTAAACTTCGGTGGAAAATTTTTGATTGTCAAAAGCTGAAAAGAGGTGAAGCTTTCAGGGTTTTCTGTTCTTGATTTTAATTAAACTGACTTCTGTAGGAACTTCATTGAGAAGATTGGTGTTGAACATTTAAAATGACATGTACTTTTACAAGTTTTGCATAGCACTGTTTCTGTGAAACCTTGTGGGAGGAGAGGTAAAATGGGGGAGAGACAATCTGCAGGACTAGAACCATATGGTTAAAGAGATTGGTGCTTGAATAAGCGTGCCAGAAAGTTAATATGGGGATTTTAGAGCATGAGCTGTGAAAACTGGAAACAAGGATGATGTAAGGCTGGGGGTGGGGAGGAGAAGGAAAAGTTGTCTGCCTATATCTCCAGTTGAAGCAGCTTTATTAATAAAACTCATGCGTTCACCTATACAGCTCCTTTCAGTCTGGAAGCACTGAGAGAAAAACTGAACAGATTTCTTATGTACCATCTTCAACCTGCAAGATATTAAGCCCATTGGATATTCATATTTTTAGAAAACTGTTAAATAAGGTGTTGGAACATATTCACAGATATTAAGATTTTTTTTATTGCTTGGAACTTGTCAGTGACAGCAGGGATAGGATCCAGAACATTGCTTAGAAAGTTTGAGCTTTTATCCTTGAGTTGGTGAGGGGAGGAATCCTGGAACACCAGTAAATGTCGTTCAAGACCTAATGCAGCTCCATCTGGCTGCTGGCATCGGGTCTATCAGCTCAGGAGCAAGTCCCCTTTGGATTTCATCTGGAACAAAGTTAATGGGAGTAGAGTCCAAGTCAGTAGGTGTCTCGATGGGGCTACCTCTGGAATTAAAGCAAAGATCCTTGAAACAAAGAAGTTGAGTTAGAGAAAAGTGAGCAGCACTTGTCCTTCGGGAGCTGCTCACCTTGCGTGATCCATGTGTTGGAGGACCACGGTGCTTAGCACTGTATTCAGGATGAGTTAAAAGACGGTTTTCCAACTCACATGGTGGAATTACATTTTGTTTCTTCTTTTAAGGTATGTTAATTTTGGCCTTGTGTAAATAGGTTGGAGAAGCAAGGGTCTGCTCTCTTTCCTATTGGGCCCGCACTTTTCATCACACCGCTTCTCCTATCTGAGTTTCATCTGAGCACCCAAGTTTGTTTTGGATATCACTCATAGCCCAAGCTATGATTCTAAACTCAACTGGAAAATCTGAATAAATAAAAATAGGCAAATCTGATCTTTAGGATTGTGTGCAGAGAAACAAGAGAGAGCCTAATTTGGTTCCAAAAGAACCCCAACCAAAATCCGCCAAAACAAGCCTAAGAACTGTTCCGGTTTTTCTCTAAGAGGCAGAAGATGGGGGATTACAGATCGTGATTTTGGAGTATGAAATTCCTGGTTTGATGGTGGCTGGTTTTAGGAACAGGAGCAGCTTTTTTTGTACTTTCCAGCATGTTTTCTGGTACGTTACCTTCCACGTTCCCCTGTGGAAGATGGGCTTATTTGGTTAACCAAATCAATGAAGCTCCAAATTTGCCTTTTTTGCCTGAGTTAACTAGTAAACAAGTGGTTCTTACCCATTTGCTATCTTGTTCTAAAGACGGAGTTTTCATTTTAACGAGTCTAATGCAAACCTGTCCAGAACACCCTTTTTCTTCTGCTTTTATCTCAAATGCTTCCTGATCTTCTGCCAGTTGTGGGTCCCACTTCTGCGTTTTCACTATTTGCTCTTCCTTTGCTAAGACAAAGGTCTGGCGCTGGCCGCGCTAGCTGCTACGCATACGAAAGGATATGCCAAGAATGATTGCAAAGGCAGAGAAAGAGAAAGAGAACCCAATTATAAACAGGTAAAATTTAGTCTTTCGTGATTTTGATGCCTTTTCATCGTCACTTCGTTACACAGCGTGAAGGTAATTCTCCTGCTGGTGCACGCGGCCATTGCCCTGAGGGTCGATCAGTGATAAATTAACATTTTGCAGTGTTTGTGGAAACACTTGACAGAAAGTAACAGATGTAAGGTCTGCACCTGAGACTGACATCTTGATTTGATGTTTGTGTAGTTTTAGGTATACCGGGGAAGTTGATGGACTGTTCCCATTATCTTCTTGTCTGACTCCATCAAGTCCTGTCAGAAATACCAGTGAAAGTTCAAGCTATTGGAATGAATAGTGGGGTTTTTTTTTTCCCCCTTTACTGAAAATAATGTAACTTGTTTCAATTCAAAATACTACTGATTTTACCGTATTGATATTTCTCCCCAGGAATGTTAATGTAGGAGATTAAGCTGTACCTTCACTTGCCGAGTAATGTTTATCTGGGGAACTATCAATGCCCCGTGGTTGGCGAAGGAAAAATTCCTCTTACTGCTCTCGCTACCGTCTCCGTGCCAGCGAGGATGGGCGTTAGCTGATTGTACCGAATTCCCCGCGTGCTGCTGAGTGCGGTACTCTTGGCACGGCGCTTCTGGGAAAATACAAGTGGCTATTCTCCGTTAAATGAAGTAACGCAAATGGAGACAATATTCTGCTCAGGTTTCCTAGACATTTTTTGTATGCAGCAGTTATACTTGCTTGAGGATGGAGTCTGCCTAAATGTGAATGAACTCTTGAACTCTTTCTTTAACCAGTACTACACAGCTGGGGCAGGAGAAATTAATAGAAGTTGGGTTTGTCCATTTGAACTAATGTTTAGATTAGCCTAAGCAAATGCAGGAGCCAGTGGAAAGCTGGAGTCTACCCAGGAAGCCCTGGTTTAATCTGTGTTTCTTTAAGTCAGTATTAGTTCATCCCCCCTAAACAAAACCAAACCTGAATAAACAAACAAAAACCTTTACTAGGAAACTGCCTGAATTTTGTTTTTAAAATATTGGACAAACTGTTGATATGTTTCAGCGGGTCGGTAGCTTTAAAAGGTCTGGCAGAGCCATGGAGCTCTTGCAAGCAGGATCATCGGTGACACCCGGGACGGAGCCATCTACGGCTCACGGCCCCGCAGGCTCTGCGCTGACTTGGGTCCTTTGGTGCGCTGCCGTCAGTGATTCCAGGTACACTGAAGTTATCACTCTGAAGCCCGTGCACCGAAGTGCTTGGAAAGGGAAATACGTTTTGAGTGCCGTGGACTTCTCCCTGCAGCAGTTTTGAGCAGAGTATCAGTCCGTCTAGCAACAGACTCCAATGATTTGCTGCAATCCTGTAAGGCAATGCTGAAGTGCTTGTTCCTATGATTTAATGGGCTGTAATTCTGTCACTTTTAACAAAGCGCTATGTTTTGGTGAAGTCCAGCTTGCAGCGGTTCACTTAGTAGCATGATTTGCTCTTTCATACAGATTCGCTTTGATTTTAAGACTGATCCAAGCTCGAGAGGTCGGGGGAATGACCCATGCTCACTGCGCAGCTCTGATGTCAGGATTGAAAGAAAAATGGAAGGAATAAGATAAGTTTGCCTTGTGTTGGGACAGTACGATGGACTAACCTTGAGACTTACTTGAGGTGTTTGGAGGGATGGGAGGTAATGTATTTGTTACAGGAAGCCCGTGATGCTTTCTGAAGCTTGCAGTTAAATTAATGGAGAATGGCGAAGAACGACAGCAGGCCAGAATGGGCAGTCATACCCATCTGTTAGTTATGGGCTTGCAGGGCATTTGTCATCCTTGGCTCTCCAAGCAGCACATAACCGGCCTCATTAGCTGAATTTAACAGGTGGGCAGGTGGCAACAGGTACAGCTGAATTGTTCAAGTCAAACATCGAAGACTGAGAAACTGAAGCTCTTCTCCCACGTCTGGCTTTGGACGCTGGCAGCTAACTGCTGCAGAACGTACTCCGCTGAGACGGAGGCCTAACTCACGTGCGCTTTCTGCCTTTTATTGTCTCATTACGTGTAGGCGCAAAATTCCACGTCTAACTCTGAAGTACAACTCTTACAAATGGTTGTATGCTCTGGGGGGCTGAGGCAAAGCCTGTTGCAGGGAGTTGGTGAGCAGGTACAGCTCTTCCTCAAACGTGGCGCCAGGCCTGTCGGTGCCTTCTGACAGCTGGCTTCAGGAGAGCATCCCCCGGCCACGGCTTTAGCAGCCGAGCTTGTGTTCTTCTAAAAGCTGTGAGGGGCTGTTACCAAGGGTTAGCGCACGTGCACGTGTGCTCTGCAGCCTCTTTGCATCTGACGTACTAATTGGTGAGCTCCATGGACTGTTAATGAGCTGTATCAGTGCCATTTCCCCCCTATAGCCCATGTAATTAAAGTAACCAAGTCAAATACTTAATGACAAAAAAAAAAAAAAAAAAGAATAATTCCAAACCATAATTCATCGCAGTCATTTTAAGTCGTTCAGCAGTTACCTAGTTCTAATACAGCACTAAATCGTGTTAATGCACTGGACCGCGGGAGGGGCCTGACCCAGCAGGACAGCACACCCAGCTGCGCTCCGCAGGGCTCGGCCGGCCTGAGCGGGTTGCACAGAGTCGCTTGTTAGTCCACACTGAAGCCTTTACTACTTTTTCTTCCTTTAGTAGATAGAGTCCTAGGCTGATTTTTCTCCTGTCCAGTTTCATGCCTAGAATTAACTGTGCCTATATATAAAGCTTAGCAGATGTTCAAGGAACCGAATGAGATACTTAGCTCCAGCCTGACTTTTTTAAAACTGTCACTGGCAAGAGAGGGTTTCTGCTGTAAATGCTTCTCGGCACTTGGAGGCTCTCTCCTCTAATGGCCTAATGCAGCCCAGAATTATAACCTTTTCTGTGTGTGATTTTAAAGAAACCCAGCAAACCAGCAGCCCTATACTTTGAAGGCTGTAAGTCCATCAAGAAGGGCCTGAAAGTGGGAGGATATTTCAGGTAATGCTCTCCTTCTAGTGATACTGCATCCAGCTCATCGTTTTTGCAGGGAGAGGAGGCTGGAAGTTGAAGTCTTGCTTTTAATGTCTTTTAGGTCCTGAAATTCTAGACAGTCATTAGAGAAACTAAAAAATGGAGTCAAGTTCTGTACTGCCCTCCACCACATCAAACAGCACGTCTGCCTATCCCTTACACATCCTGTGTATTTTATTACGCAGTGTAATTTATTTACACATTAGTTTATTAACAAGTCTCCTGTGAGTTGCATGTAAGGAGCACCTGCCAACCCAAATTCCAGGCTCCGTGCACTGAGCAGAGAAGGGAAAGAAATGGCTCCTTGGCAGAACACTTAGGATACTCGTGTGGGATAAGCAAGTCCTAAATCCCAGCCCTGTCGTCTTAGTGACGTTTTGCGTTAGCAGCTCTCACTGTTCTCTTCCAGGTGCCAGCCTCCTGGGTGTCCTGCGTTCCTGGAGCCCTTTCCCTGCTCCTTGAGGTCCAGAATGTGGTTTTAGGTGTTCCCCCAAGTCTGGTGGCTTCTCTGCACTGTCTGGGCTGAACCACAGCGTCCTTCCAAAGCCCTCAAAAGATCGTATGTCAAAGAGATTTCACTGGTAATGTGCTTCATCATCTGGCCAGGATCTGTAATTAAGATATCTTTGAACTCTAGACTTCCAGCTGCTGAGTGCATCAACAATTTGAAGGGGTACATTGCTTCTAAACTACTTTATTGACAGTTGCAGTAAAGGGCTCTCATAAGGTCCTGGGTGTCCCTTTAATTTTCTTTTCTTTTTTTTTTTTTTTTAATAATCTGCTACCAGGCTGGAATATATCAGCAAGTGCCTTCTCGTCTTTCAGTGAGCCCATTCCATCTTGAAATCTGCCAGAGGCGACCTGTGGCAGCAGCAGCAGCATTTTTGCTGAGCATTTTTCCCCCTTTGTCTGAACC
Source organism: Grus americana (assembly GCF_028858705.1). Taxonomy (NCBI): domain Eukaryota; kingdom Metazoa; phylum Chordata; class Aves; order Gruiformes; family Gruidae; genus Grus; species Grus americana. The sequence continues at coordinate 15,594,953 of NC_072868.1, read as the reverse complement.
AGTGACTAATACAGACCAGTTACAAGTAAAACCTGTAAAATGCTACTTGTGTTTCCCTGTCAACGTCCATTTTCACAGAGCATAGTAGAGACACGAAACAAAACAAAGGCTCCATTACTAAATTGTTAGGTAATCTTGGGCGAGCCATTTTACTGTCTGTGCTTAGATTATGCTCCTCACCACCCTGCCATGGCTCGGATGATGTGCCCTAGATCGCAGCACGCAGACTTTCAGTGGCTGAAGATGGTTTGGCAGTAAGTAAATCTTGTCTGTGGAATGAATCCCATGTAATCATGAAGGACCAAAAAAACCAAAAAATCCAACCAAAAAAGTTTTAGAACAAAGTTGCCTTCTAACTGGCGTGCCAAGAGGGAATGCCTCTGTAGGCTCAGATCCAGCTGTTTGGTGTTTTAAACTAAGGCTGGAAGGATGGCTTTGAGTTCTGAGCCTGAACCATTAGCAAAAATCCCACTTCTGGTTGATGCAATTCCAGCTGGGAGGAAAGGGGTAGAAAGAAGGAGTTTTTGAAGAGGAAAGACTGATTAAAATGCGTCATGTTTTAGAGCGGTAGGCATCTGTTGTGACTTGCATTAATAAGGGTAAGAGCAAAAGAAGGCGTATAGATTCATAACGATCTGCCGAGCATTTTTTTGTGCGCTGGTCTTATAGCAGGTTCTGGCCAGGGCCAAAGCTGGATTTTGTAACTTGAAGAAAAAACTTTGCAATCCTGAGCAATATTGTGCATTCTGAACAGGCGCAGAGACAAGATTACAGCTTCATTCCCTATTAGCAGCTGCGGATGACTTAGTGTAAAATATTGTTTCTGAAGATGTATACTGAATGAGAGGAAGGAGTGAGGTTTATCTCTCCACAAATGGGTTTCTCGGGGGAAGGAGAAATCTAGATTATTTTCTTTAGTCACCGAGAGAAGAAGATAGCTTTATGTAAACCAACTTTGATTTATGTAGTCATTATAACCTGATCACAATGAATAATGCAATATTGCTTACTCATAACATACAATAAATGGGTATTCTGGGAGAGTGAAATCGTCTTGTTGCCAAGCGCAGCGTTATCTTTGCAGACAACACGTGGTCAACTTTGCTGCTTCTTTTACAAAGCCAGTGAACCAGACTACTCTTCTGTGCACCATTTAAGTCATGCTAAACACATTTCAGTACCAGTTAGATATGCTTACAGCTATGTGATTCCTTCTAGAAATCCATCTACTTGTAATTGTTTTATACTTACGCTGTGTTTTTTCAGAATGAAATAGCGCTGAACACAGCTACCGATATGGGGAAGAAGCAGGCAAGGGACCAAGCCGGGCTGGAGAAGTAGGGGCAAGTCATAACCTTACAGAAGAAACACGTTCAAATTAAGTATTTCCCTTTTGTGAAGTCATGGGAAAATTGTGAGGTCTTCACTAGAGCCGCGCAGTCCCATTCGGCGTGATACGTAAGGCATCGCCACGCTCGCTGATGCCTAGACCTCTTTACTAGAAAGCAGTCCTCCAGTTTTTCAGGAAGAAACAGCTACCTAATGGAGATCTACTGCTTCAGACGTGTCTGAGGAGTGAATGTAATTAAAGGAACAAGCTGCAATCTGCCTTTGTTGGCAATATTTCATTTTTCTAGATGCAAAGCAAAATTCTAGGTCTAGGCTCCTCACAAGTTTCCTTCAGGCTAAGAATTCTATTTCAGGGCTCTTTACTACCTTCTGAACCAGAAGTGACATATTAAAGCGTTTTTTTTAAACAGAAGACTCGAGATCCAAACACTTAGCACGAGCTGGCTGATTGCCTGTGTGAACACCTCCCTGTTGGAAGGGACCTCGTAGCTGGAGCTCCAGTCCGCTGGAGACTCCCTGGCAAAGTTCAGCAAAACCACTCAAATAATTTTCCTTATGCAACTGAGGTACTTCAGTGGGTGAGCCAGCCGTTGGTCTTGGATAAATTGGCAGCATTCTTTTTTCCTGCGAAAAAGAAAAGTTCAGAACATACTGTGAGAAATTTCTTGCGCTATTGTGCTGCGCCTTTACTGGATTATCTGTTTCTAGAGGTTATCGGAGTCACAAGCGGCAAGTTTCTGGCGATAGCCCAGGCTTTCTGGTAATCATCCAAGCTGCACGATGGTACTTTCAGCCACTGCTTTAAAAAAAAAAAAAAGCAAAGTTTGTGTTTATTTGACAGCAAGTTCAGTGTCCCTGAAATGCAGCTCATCGGAATTCTGTGTTTTAGGGCAGAGAGCAGAAAAACACAACACGGGAATGAAATAGGGCAGCTTTCCCTGAAGGCTCCCTTCTTGTTTGCAAAGGAGAAATTTGCCAGATGAGACTTTGTGCTACTGTCTCTGACTTCTCTGTGTCCCTCTTAAATAACAAACAAACGAGGGGTGGGATTGTTTGCTCCTGAAGTGAAATAGGCTTGCTTTGCCGTAATGCAGTGGAAGCCACGCATCTTAGTTTAAAAAAATAGCCAGTTTTAATCCCCCTGCCCCTAGATATGAAAAATAGCCTTCCCCCATCCAATTTGCAAGTATTTGGCTATTTCCAGATGCTTTTTTAGATGAGTTGCTGAACGAAAGTGTTGAGGGGTGGGGCAAACTTGCTTTGGACTGAAATGCAAATTTTACTTTCTAAATTCAAATGTTTGTTTCGTGTGTGGAATAGCTTGTGCTTCACATATAAAGAATGACATTTTAGGCACTCAAAAAATCTAGCTTTTAGTTATCTCGCTTTTCTGATCAGCTGGGAGGTGGTGAAGACTGACGGGTCTCCCTCCCCACACCCATTTCCAGCCGGTCCAGGGGTTTGGGTCATCACGTAGGACAGCAAGCCGCCCGTTTCTGTTTCCCTCTCTGCGTGAGAGTATTCTCAAACCACAACTGAACCATGAAACCCAGGAAAGTCAAAAGAAATGTTTCCACTTTACTCAGCCAGATGCTGAGCGGTTCCAGCTGAGGTTAATAGCTCCTCTGCTCCACGGTGTATTTCCAGCATCCGAAGGAGCCCGGGAATGGCTGAGCTATCCTGCCTGGTTTCGAAGGCGTAGCAATGAGAGGCAGGAATCTGAATACTCGGATTGCATCATTCCTTTGAAGTCGCTCCTTCTTTGACTTCAGTTGTGGTAATGATTTATATCAGCTGATCTTCAGAGCCAAAAATAGAACTGTTTTGACGTGACCTTGGACATGCATATTGGATCACCTATCTGGGTTTCAGATGATCCACTTCATAAACAGTCGCATTATTTCCCTCACGTTTTAGGTTGTTGCCTGCTCAATGGGCTGTTAGAAGCTGAAATTTTCAGGAAAGACCATAGGAGGTAGAGGCTAATTTTTGATACTCGAATTAAATTCTGAGTTAGGCTTTCTCGGAAGATCTCACAGGGAGAGCTCTGTAAGTTTTAGGTGTTATGCAAATGACAGCTATTACTGTTCTCTCTCAGCACATCAGATCCTGATTTGCTGTTTGGATTATCTAATCACTGTCAGCACAAGTGTTTGGAGTGGAAGTAATTACAGCAGTTCTTTCAACTAATTCCTGTTCATGGAGTAGTAGTGAAAATGTTGATCCGAGGGATAAGCGAGCTAAGCATTCATGACGGAGCAGGCACCTAATAGCATTTTGGGCCGGTTCCTGTTGCTGCTGTCACAGCAGCTGTAACGACATAAACAGTTCATGTGCCATCTTCAACTTGAAGAAATACTGACAAATCTTAGACACGTACTAGATCATGATGTCATCAAAGACCTAATTACTTGCTCTGTATTGTAGCTCATAACAGGGTCTATGATTAGCTCTGTCCTGGGCACAGCATCATCTCTTCTGTGTGTTGACTGCAGTGAAGGGCTTTCTGTGCTCCTAGGCAGATGCTGCCAAATCAGTTATTTATAGAATCATTGAATGGTTTGGGTTGGAAGGGACCTTTAAAGGTCATCTGGTCCAACCCCCTTTTTTATCACTTTATTGCTAGAGGTTTAAGGTATCATGTAGTTTATGCTTACTTAAGATGGTGCTGGGTGTTCACCTGTGAGATATACGTGTCATGGGAGCACAGGAATGCGACTGTGATAATAGTACCCCTTTTTCATGGTGCCGTTATTTTATTTTTGAAGGTGCTAAGCAGGCTTCAAGTGAGGGAATGCATCTTCTTTTTGAGTTTGTTTATGTAAGCTCAGCAGAGAGGAGTTAACCATCAGATCATTAACATCAATGGGATTCCAAACTCTGCATTCAGGTAAAATTTGTTAATTCTCTCTAATCAAAACAAACTACTTTAAACTACTGTTGTGGTAGAATCTTTCTGCCTAGAGATTCCCTGTGAGGAGGGAGCTGATGTGCTCATACAGAAGGAGGAGAAAATTCAAGGGAGGCACCTTCATGACCTGACTCTGCTCCAGTTTGCTGAAGTTAGCATCATGAATGCCATTTGTTCTTTACAGGTGTAGTTACCTGGGCCCTGATGATGTTGTCCTGAGGCGCTGACATTAATGCATTCCAACCCTGGGACTCTTTTGTTAAAGAATTATTATAACATGGGAGTGGAACCAAAACTCAAAGACCAGTATTTATATTGTAGGCCAATTTGGCTTTTGCATCCTTGGAGGTACTTACATGTAGTGGGGGTTTTTCTTTGATTAGTTTGGGCTTTTTGTTTTCCCCCCAGCTGTGCCCTGATTCTGATCTGAATACAAGAATTAGTCTTGGATTAGTCATTACTGAACTACAGTAATAACTTCAGTAGCACCAACTTCTAGCCATCTACCGTGTTTGACTGGAGTTGATTGTTTATAGTACTTATGCTCCTAGTGGCATTTGGAAGGGTGATAACCATCCTGGATCTGTGCCCAGCTGGAGGCAGAGCAAAACTTTATTTGCTTATTTGTATTAGAACGTTATTCTCCTGTTCTGCCCCGAATTTTGCGCGCTGCTGAGCTCACTGTTGCAGCTACAGCTTTGAGATGCTTGCTGACCCAGAGAGGTGCTTCTGAGTGCAAGTGGTCTGAGTAGGACATCATCATGTTGTAGCTGTCCTCGTGCGTGTTGTATAATGGCAAATGCATTACTAAAGGATTCTGTTCTCTTCTATGGGCTTCTAATTGCTGAAGTTAAAACTATGGGGGTTTGAAAAGCAAAAGAGCTGAACGCTCAAACTTTTGACGATCTCTTTTGGGTGGAGTTTTAGAGAGTTTTGCGTGTCGGGTGTGATGATGAGGTTATCTGGGCCCAGCACACAAGATTCTCAGAAGGCAAACGTAGAAAGTCTCTCCCAGGAGAAGTGGGTGCGTATCTGAATTGCTTTTTTGGTGGTAAGCTCTCATTTTGGTCAGTGTCTAGTAATTCTTGAACAATTCCACTCAAACCTTTGTATTAAACGGAACAGGATGAGTGGCCAATAAGCTGCAAAATGGGAAGACAATCTTGCTAGGTTCAGCTGGTGCCTGGCATCGGAGCAGCCTGTCCATATGCTAACTGCTTCTGCAGCCAAGCGGGCTGGGAGTAGGAGTGCCCGCATGTGAGGCAGAATAATAACGCCAGGGGAGAATAATATGGTTCCCCAAACATCTTTATAGAAGCAGCTAAAAGCTGGTAAAAGCAGCACAGCTAGTCAACTAACAATCATTTTGGGGCACAGAAATAAAGTTATAGCTACTTTTCATGGCTATAATTGTGTTGTGCTGAATACATTGGTTAGAAACCCATCAAGGGTTCAAAGGATGGAGTTGCCTGGTCTGGTGGTTACCTGGTGGGTGCTGGCTTGGCTGGAGGCACTGAGATGTTTTGATGGGTCTCGTCACTGATCACACCAGTGAATTTGTGCTGCACTGGAGCTCTGCCAGAGCTGTGAACTACTTGATAATGGCTGATCAGTTGTGGTTTTGGTTTTTTTTTTTCCCTTTGAAATCACACTAATTTTAGTGGTGATTTTGTTTTATTTCTAACTTACCAGGTGTCACTTTGGAATTACTGCTTAAACGCAGGATGTGAACAGTTGGCAAGGCTTATAATTCTTTCCTTCTCTACAGCCAGTATGTTACCTAAGCTGAGAATTATGGTTTCGAATGTAAGAGAGTGGCAGAAAGTGCACCGCAGCTAAAGAATAGGTGGGAAGATTGCAAGAAATGGGGGCAGAAGTTTAAGAGATGAAGTGGCTTAATGCTGCAGATGGAAAGGTTTTTTCAACCACTCTGCACAGAGTGTGCCCAAGTGACTTGAATTTAAATTCAACTGGACCTTGAAAGCAGGATGCCAGTTGTTAGAAGGGTCCAGGGTTCCTTGTCCCATGTGTATCCCCATCTACCCTTATACACAGAACATACAGTTTTATCTCTTTCTTGTGTGATAGAAGGTCCGTTCCCACCTGTCTGCTCAAGCTTTCTTCATGCCTATCTTAAGCATGGAAGACTGGAACCAGTAACAAATCCACATGGAAAAGTGTGTCACTTTATTTAAAAAAAAGCTGTTTCCTAGAAAGCCCTGCTTTTGCAAGCATGGTTACAGCTCTTTCTTCCTAGCACCTTTCATGCGAGCGTGCACTATCTTCATAAGTGTTTCTGGTTGTATCGTAATTCAAAAGAAATAGGATGTAACTATCCATTAACTTGATTTTTATTTTTTGTCAAAGCTACCGAGAGCCATTAATTGTAGCTCCAGAGCAACAGCTGATTTATGAGTTGAACTTCTATGCAAATATTAGTGATATTCAAGTCATTGGAGATGCCAAGTTTATTCTCTTGTGTTTCTAGATTTACCAGAGATGCTGGTTAGTATTCAAAAAAGCTTCAAGCAAAGGGCCAAAGAGGCTGGAGAAATTCTCAGATGAACGAGCTGCTTACTTTAGATGCTATCACAAGGTAAGCCTTGGTAATACGGTTGTTTCTCAATCTTGTTTCTACGTGCAATCAAGAATAAAATCTGAACTTGTCATGTATTAATTGTCCTGAAAATTGGAATTTTTTTTACTATCGAGGTCTTAAACCCACTTGTATGTTCCTTCATTCAGAAAAGTGGAGGCAGAGTAAGTTTTCTGTTTTCTGTTTTTTAGCAAACATCTTGCTAACCTAATGGAAAATGACTTTATTTTTAGAGAAGATGTGCTTTCCTCAGCCCTTAAAAATCAGAGCTGAAATACTTTGCAATGACTAACCACTCTTCATAATTACTGTAGCAACTCCTCAAGGTAATGTGTGAATTCAAAAAGCTGGGTACTTAGAGGTTCCTGTTTCACTGGGATCTTGCATCTGTGGGAGATGGTAGACAGCTACAGATACGAAGGGTAACATGCAAATTTTTCTTGCAGTGGTGATGTGAAAACCTTTGCTAAATTCACCAATATTAAAAGAATGAAGTTTTTCCCTCTAACCTCTTCTCTGGAGTTATGTGCACATTTCATATTCATCTGAGGATTTACATGTGTAATTCTCCTGGGCATGGAGATGAAAACAAGAAACCCTTTAATTTATAATCATTGTTGTCAAAAGCTTAATGTATTAGAAGATTAGGAATTATGTGCATAAATTCCTGGGAGTCGGCGAGCACAACTCAGCTTGAGGCTGATCTGCACTTACTCACTTTGACATACATTTAGGAGGAAATCTTGAGGGAATACCGACTCTGAATTCAGACTTGTCTGTCTACACGCCACGTAATTTGTAATTGATTGGTCATAAAACCTGTGGCTACTTCTAGTAAGTCATGCCCAGAAATAGTTCATTCACACTTATATTAAGCAAGTTTCAAAAGTGATGAGAAGTGCATTTTTTTCCCATTTGTTGTGCGTGAGGGTTGCCCAGTGTGTATAAGACAATTTCCAGCTTTGTGTGAAATGTTGCATTTATATTAGTATGGCTCTGCCAATTATTGGTGCAAATCTGTATTTCTTCTATTGTACTAATGCAGTATATCAGCAGCACACGCTGACTTGACGTTCACGTTAGGTAACGGATGTGAAATCCATGAGGAATCTGAATGAGACTGGACTTCTTGCCACAAGTTGTGTAGGTTAGCACTTATTTGTCACGTATATAACCCAACGGCAGTTTCCTACGTCTGGATCTGCAGACTAAAGCATCATAGAGAGTCTCACTAGCTTGGAGGGATTTTCAGCTTTAAGTCAAGCTTAGTCTTTAGTTAACAGTTACTTAATGTTAAACTATTGCCTCTTCCATAAATTTCGTTTCTGGATTTCTCTGGCAGCTTATTTGAGAGGAATAAACAATGGTCAAACTCCAGAGTCACTCACTGGGAATTGACTGTTTACTTTGGTAGCTGCAGAGTTCATGCTTTCTGCTTTTGAAAGCCGTAACTGTGTGTCATCAGATCTGTAATATTAATAGTTACAGACATTAAAGCAAACCCCAGTCTTGGCTGAAGTTTTGAGAAACACTGTTGTAGCAGTAAGACAACTTACACAGATATTTGGTGTGGTTTTTAATCAGAACTCAGCCAAATCTAGGGGTTATTTCAGGCAGGATGAAGGCCAAAACCCAAATGTCTGGAGGGGAGGTGGGCAGAGAAGTGTTTACCTCTGGGGGGAGTAAACCAACTCTGAATGCAGCGGGTACTCCTGAAAGCACTGGTTCCAGTGGGACTGAACTGGTAGATTATTGCCCGGGACTCCTTTGGGGGGCAGGTGGGGTCTCTTGGGGTCCGAGTCTTAAACTGAATACACCTGAGAAGATCGGTCTTAGCTTCCAGGTTTGTTTGGTGTCTCAGACCTGCCGAGCTAGACTGCCAGCTCTGGTCACTCTGAGCCCGTCCCGAAACTGTCCGCCTCAGGTCCCGGGTGGGTAGACCCAAATGACAACTGGGGTGCAATGCTGCAGTTTCTGCCAGAAAGCCCGCAGTCCTCCTGCGGAAAATGGAGAGATCTCTCTTGCCAGCACCGCGCCAGCCGGGACGCTGAGGATGAGCTTGGGGAGAGCCCCTGGGCACAGCCAGGCTGGACGACGGGCAGCGATCTCGGGAACGATGGGAGCCACCCTGGGAACGTTGCCATCAGCGTTTGCTCCCCACGTTTATCGCTCCTCTTCGCCGCCCTGCGATGAAGCAGCGCTCACCAAGCGGAGCGCTGTCAATGCGATCGCCCAGGGCAGCGGGCTGTCGCTTCTGCAGTGTCGCTGTTTGGCAGCGGGGCTCTGCGCTGTCCCCATCTTTTCACTGCAGTGGTAAATGAGGCTGTCTTCTAGTTCTGGAGTCATCAGCTAGACGAGTTGACGGGTCCTGTTTATTTTTAATGAACCTTACTGAAAGGAAGCTAATGAATATTAAATAGCATTTTCTGTCTAAAATGTGTTAACTTACAAAGAGCACAGGTGGATAAAAATGGGTTTCTTTTTTAAATAAGGTTTGTAAATATGTGAAATTCTAAGGTGGTGAATGATGCAGCTTCTAACAGTATTAAATGAGAGGTGTTGAAAAAGGAGAACTCGTCACTGCTGCTCTATACCGCTCTACAGTTGAACTGATTCTTACAAAAAGCACAGTTAATTATTAATAAAAAACCCCAAACCAACGAACAACGTAATACGGCAGAGTCTTCAACTCACGCTACTTGTCACCTGGTTGTGATGCATTATATTAATGGCACTTTTGTACTCGAGGCGTCATGCGTACGCCTCGCGTGGTTGTTGCTGTTGCCTTGATGCGCGTTGGGCCGGGAAGAGCAGCTCTCGTGGTAACGGCTTGGGGGTGCGCGGGGGCTTCTCTGCGCCTGTTCTAATTCTGTCGCTCCTGGGCAGGAGGTGCTTTTGCCATCGCTGACAATAAAGTTAATCCTGCAAATGAGGAGCGCAGCCAGTCCTGTTAGCGCGTCAGGTGTCACCGTGTCAAACGCTTCTGCTAATGAACCTAAAGGCGGATGCGGCTCAGTCTGACGGATGATGCTGTAAGAGGAAAACCTCGCTTACGGATTACCAATGTTTCAGAAATATGGTCGCTAAGTTCATACCTGGGTTCTGAGGTGATTCTCAAATGCTGCTGAAAGCAGCACCAAATCTAGAAAACTGAGGAGCCCCCGCTCACCCCATCAATCTCAGGGAAGGTTTAATCCATCATAAAACTCTAAAGGGTAGAAAAAGAAAAATGATGAATGGGGCTAATTTTTCAATAGCACCTGCTTCCTTCACTGAAGTGTTAAATTGTTTCATTTTGTTGCTTTTTTTTGTTTTTTGGTTGGGTTTTTTTTGGTGATGAATTAAAGTGCAAATGTTACTTCAATTTCTTAGTGGAAAGAGCCTGTCCAGAGCGTTTGTCTGTCGCGCCGTGGTGGCACCCGTCACTGGGGCTGAGCTGCTGTGGACCGAGGCTGTACAGCATCTCCTCGGCACCTTCACCCGGTCGAGGTCTCCCCTTTTTCTGTCCCAAATCTGGGTCACAAGCAATGTTGCTGGGGTGTCTTGGTGGTGACTCTGCCATCCTGGGGGGTTCAGTTTGTTCCCATCTGCGTGCGTGAGGTATGTGTCCTCTTCTGCAGCCCTGTACCAGGGGCTGAATTTTGACATCCTTGCCACTCAAAGTTTAAAACAACAAAAGAAATAAGTACTTTTTTCATATAATACTGACCTTTAAATACCTTCTAGTCTTGTTCTGGTTTTTTTTAAATGTGGAAAGGTTAAAGTGTCCTAAAATACAGGTCACCTGAGAACGGTCATCTGTAGCTTATGAAGCGAACTGGAAATTTGCATACGCAAAGCAAATTGCCCACTTAATGCATTTGGTCCCACAAGGGAGAGAAAATAATTAGGATCCAGGCTACAAAATCTACGCAGAGAGTTGCCTTTCAGGTAGCTGTCTAGTTTTCACTTGGTAAATGTAAATAATCAGCCACAAATTACCATGCGCTTTAATATAATAAAATTGGAGAAGGAAGAAGTTCTTATTTCTGCAAGTGACTTTTGACTTTGCAATGTGCCAGAAGAATCCCTAATATTCCAATACAAAAGCAAGTAATTGCATACTGCTGACAGGAATATACTGATTCCTCAAGGGGATTTAAGTTTTAATCCGATTGTATTAATCATGCCTTGAAACAGCAGAAGTATTTTAAACAGTCTTTCTGTCTAGTTATGGAATAATCCATTTGGAAAATTGGATTGTGTAATTTGTAATTGTTTTCCAGTCTTGCTAATGCAAAACTGTATCAGTAGCAAATTGAATGTTTAAAGTATGACCACTCTGCTAATAACTGGCTGTTAAACATTTATTTTAATGAATGCTATCACTTACTATGAATGAAATGTCTAGTTTGAGGCTTTAAAAGACTTAAAGTAACTTGTCAGGACATTTTGGTATCTTCACTATAATGCCATACAGCGAGGCTCACTGCGAGTCCGTGGGCGGGTACGTGTCCGTCCTTATGGAAGGACGTATCTTGTGAGTGGAGGAGCAGCCTCCGAGCCATGGCAGGAACTGAACCTCTACACCCGGTTGTTGTTCCTGGCTTTAATTTCTTCGAATAAGCCAGTGTTGGGGTACAGCGGGGTTCCGGCCAGCGTGCGTGATTCTGTATGGGAGCAAGTGAAAACTAGCAGCTGATGATTTTTCCCACTGCAGAAAGGGAGATATAGGCATGGCTGTAGATTGTATTCATATATACATATATATTTTTTAAATATTGTTTAATAAGTATTTTAAAAATGATATAAAATTCTAGTATGTGATGTACATTTAGTAAGCTAGTTATGAACAGGCAAATCTTGTAAGGAGGACTGGGCTGGAATTGCAGCAGCAGCAGCATTTTCCATTAGACATTCCCCTGGCAAGTCCTGGGAAGCGTTTGACCCGTACTCATCATAAGCGGAATTTTCAGGAAGCCAAGACAGAAGCATGAAGTCCTTAATGAAGATTAAAACACAAGATACTTGAAAACCGTGGAATGTGGCAGTTGCGTAGGCAATAGATACACTCCCTTGTGTTGTGCTCTGAAAAGCGACCCATATTGGAGAGTTATGTACTAATTCAAACAATAGTTTCAAGGCTAAAGACCATTTGTAGTAAACTGTGTGTTTTTGAAAGGAATGGGAGAGATGGAGGAGTTTTTGCCTGGGTGTGTCTGTCAGGGTGAAGCTCTGTCTGCTGGTGCTGTCGGCTGGGAAATGAGTGAATAATCCCTGCGCCTGGTGCAGAACTCTCTTACCACACAGCTCTGCGAGTGTTTCGGTTTTTAGTCTAATGAAATGTGTTTCAGTGTTACAGACTGTCATCTTAACGTAGAGGAGGCTTGAAAGTAAAGGGGAGGGGAGAAGTATGCAAAGGGAGGTCTTTAACCCCTACCAAAATATCGTTCTTCTTGTGATTGCTCTGTTAATACTGTCTTAGGTCTGATATTTGTGGTTTACCCACCTTTTTAGAATTAAGCTTATAAATGTACATTATTTATTAATCTCGGACAAGTAATACATAATGAACTAAACTAACCATGAAAACACTTGTTTTGCAAGAGCCCGGCAGGAGGAGAGTTATTTTAAAAATGAAAAAAACCCCAACAAACCAGAAAAAAAAAAAACCGTCAGCCTCAAATATTTGCAGGTGTTTGGTGCCGGCTCCTGACTCCTCTCCAAACGCGTGGTGGAGGAGCTGTTAGCAGCCTGCCACTTCTTCAGCGTGAATTCGGTGCGTACGTGCCAGAGCATTTGAACCATCTGTTGCACAGGGGTGAGCAACAGGAAGGCTCTTGAGGCACCTGGGGGGACGGTGGCATTCTGGAGCACCTTGCCGGGTGGCGCAGCGGGTCAAATATCAAATGATCTTCAGGCAGCTTCGCCCTGAGGAGCGCGGGTGAGCTGCTGAGCCGTGGCAGCAGGAATAGCTTCTTGGCTAACGCTGGCTCTTGCCGGAAGGGGCTGTCACCACGCTGGGGTACCTCTGGGCCTCTGAAAGGTGAAGGCAACTTCAGCAGCGCAGCCCCAGAAGGGAAGAGAGGGCAGCTGCTTACTGAGCGTGGTGTTGCCAGCCATAACAATCAGATGCCGCAAGGTTCTGTCCAGGACGGAAGACGTGCAGGAGCTGCGAGACTGAATTCAGGCGACTCTTCTGCATGCTACCGCTTGTGCCACTGACTTCAGCAAGAGTCCCAGAGTGCCAGGTTTTGTCCATCTGTTGTTCTCCCTGTGTCTGCTAGGGCTGGTACTGAAGAAGAGTGAAATCAGCTGGGAGGAGACTGGAGCGCGTGCATATTGCTGTAGACATCGGGACCTGGGTCGGGTCAGAACTGGGGGCTACCTGTCCGTCACCCTTCAAGGGGAGATGCTTTGGTGTCAGCTGGTGCAGCTCAACAGAAGCAAATGCCATCAGGGAATCTTCAGATGCACGTGAAGACGTTCAGCAGTGCTCTGTGAAATGCCGTTATACAGCAGCTCTCAAGCAGTCAATGCAGCACGAAATAACCCAGGAGCTGCCAAATATTGTAGCTAGCATTTCTCCAACTGTAAATACTCCTTTTTTCCCCAGTTCAGAGCTAAAACATGAGTTACAAAGGACGTGATGATCAGTGAAATTAATAACACGATACTATTGATTTCAGTATTTCTTCAAGATATCACCCAAGGGGTGAAACCGCCTGCTACTTTATTTGCCCGGGCTGGGAGCCAGGGCTCTCAGGGTGTGTTTTTGGGACGTGGCCGCTGTGCTTTGCAGCGCGGGCAGTGGGCATTCGCACGGGGACAGGGTGATTCCTGGAAACACCCGACTTACTGCACACCGCTGCGGTGTGTGGACTCAGCCCCGGTCCCTGTCCTCTCCCTCCTCCCTTCTCCCAGCATACAGCACTCAGAGGTGGGGCCAAAGTGATGAGGAAGGGGCGTGGGATAGAGCTTTATAACCATGTGAAAGAAAATAATCCCCTTAAGTTGTTCGTGTTCACCCCATCTCTGTACCCCTTTTTCCTTCCTCCCTTCCCTGTATGCCCCCGCTGCAGACCCAGGGAAAAGCCCAGCAGTCTGAGTTGCCCTTGCACTAACACCCAGGTGAATGGCACGCTCGTGTGCTCTCCATCTTCATCCTCTGCTCTTATCTTGGCTTAGGGAGAGTTTTTGTTCAGAGATGAATTAACTGCTGGTTGATACCCTGGAAAAGCGAAATAGACCACTGTGAATACCGTGAAGGCAACAGATAAAGAGATAAATAATGTCGCAGATAATCCGTGTTATCTTCTTCGTAACACAGTATGCTTAGGAGGAGTACGGTAATAAAAAGCAAATGTAGGAGAAGGCATATTCAAAGGAAAACAAATTTTTCTGTTCAGAAGGATGAACTTTGGGATTTCAAGCATGAGCTGTTTCTTGTAGAATCTCTGTTGGAATATATTACTCTGCATTTGAGATTACAAAGTACTTTACTGCAGTAACTAACAGGCTTTTGAGAGGAATTTATGATAAGAAGGAAAAAATTATTGCTATTGTCAGCTCCAAAACTATGGTGCCGTTATATTCCCGCTTTTTTCTTATTTGGTTTATTTCTAACGGAGAATGCGGGAGTGGTGAGTTATGCTGACAGGAGGTCGAGTCTCCCAGCCACCATACTTCTGGACACCCTGAGTTTTGCACGACTGAAGTGTCTGTAGCATAAAGTGGCTGTCCTCACTCGCGGGGAGGAGAAGTGAGATTGTCATGCTGGGCCATAGGATGGAGTTTCACTTTTGGTGAAACTTTTCTTGACTGGGAGGCCTAAAGAAAGAAAATTCTTGGTTGCAAGACATGGCTGTGGCTTCTGTCCTGTTCTGTGTGCTGGGTAGATCTTGCCGGGAGGACCAACTGCTTCTGATGGGAAGCCCTAGACCAGAGGGAGACCTCAGGTATCTGAGATACGGGCGGGAGCAAATCTCAGTCCCCAAGGCTGGGTTCAGAGGTGACGCGGTCCTAGAGCTGCAATGTGGATCTGATGCACAAGCAACAGCGTGCCAGGCTGGTGGGTAGGGGTGAGCTGGAGGTTGGAGCACGGAGACTGGAAAGTATGGGATGTCCCTAGTAGTACGGAAATGAGAGGAAATGGGTGATGGATACTCTGTGCCAGGGATGCAGAGACTGCAGGAGCTCATGTAGAGATTGGGCAGTACTTGCAGCTTGCAGCCCTAATGAGAATAAAACACGACAGCCTGGGGGGTAAAGTGTGGTCTTAGGGATGCTGGGAGTGGTGAAGGTAAGATGTACAAGGTTGGAGTCATAGTAAAGGCAACAGTGATCAGAAATGCCTCTCCTTTAGTGTGGGCAGACAAAGCAAACGTTTTCACCTTGTCCTTCTCACGTTCCCAGCAGCGGTGTGAACATCTGCTCCCATCTGGCCCAGAGGTGCATGACTCAGTCTGAACACAGGGTCATTAGTGATGCTGGTTGGGTCGGTTGGTTTTTTCCTGCCCGGCCCCGTGCAGCAGCTAGCAGCCTCCCGCGTGGCCCAGTGTCCTTTGCCTCCCTCGCTGGGACGCAGGGGGACGCGGGGTGTCTGCCTGCCCGGGGCTGGGGCAGCACGTGCTGCCCATCAGCAGGGGCTGGCGGGGGGTGTGGGCAGCAGCTGACCCCTCCTGACTGCTGGAAGTGCTTTTGGCTCCTGAGCCAGCGCGGAGAGGCAGTTTGCTGTTCCCCGACTAGTATAAGCCTTTCGTGATCTCACTGAACCCTGTCACAGCGTCCTCGGGATTCATCGTGCTGGAGACAGTTACTGGGATACCCAGCAGTAGGAGTGTGACATGCCTGATTTTAAGGAATGAGCTTTCCATTAGGACAAATCCTAGATAGCTAAGTGATTCATTACCAAAACGGATGGCTACGTTCTGCTTCTGCTAACTTTTGTACTTGTAGGTGCAAAACTTCATTAGCACGTTCACTTGCAGATGTAAATGTGCTCGGTGTAGATGTCGAGGTGGGTGCTGTCCTGAATGAGAAAGTCTGGCTCTTTTTTTTCTCTCTTGCATTTGAATCCTTTCTTGGCATATGAGAAAAATATATGAGAGTTGAACTTGGCAGCTGGCAATTTGTGCTTGACCTGTCATGTGCTGAGCAGGATGGGCATGGGTTATGACAGATTTGTCATATTTAACAATGAGTTTGTCAGTGTCTAGTTAGCACTGGGGGATGTGCTGCCATCACAGGATTTCCTGGAAGAGTCAAAAACGCTCATGCAAAATTAAGCACAATTAGGAAGTCTCAGTTTTGACACTTCTCAAAATCTTGAACCCGGAGGCTAGAAAAACCCGAGTTCTAAATTTGGCAGCTGCGCTGAAGGTTTGGTGCGTGCTCCTCATGGGCTCTTCCTTCCTTTATGTCCTTCTGCTACTGCCCATAGAGTGAGTTTCCGGACATCGGATCTATCGTTTACTCTTATTTTGGGGAGCCGTTGCCCGCCAAGTGCTCTTTGCTCCTTCCCTTCACGGTAAGATTACCTTTTCAGAGGTCTTGCCTGAAGATGTGACTTTGGCTGTGGGTTCTCCCTTGCCGGAAGGGAACGGGCACCAATGTGACTCCAGGGAAGAAGCGACGCAGGACGAGGGGCCGGAGAGACGCGGTGGGTGTGCTGGTGAACCCAGGACGCTCTAGCGGAGCAGTTTCTGCAACACTGATAACTCTTCATGCTTCCTGGGTCTTATCTACAAGGCAATTGCTGCGTTTCTTTGCTTAGAGTTGACACAGTTTGTAGAGAGACGATTCCACAGACCTGATGAGACCGAAGCAGTGAAGTTGTTAGGTGGTGCAGCTTTGGGAACACTTTGGTTAAATTCCCCCTCTTTCTCTCTCTCTTCAACTCCTACCACGCAAAAGAATCAGTGAAATGTTTTCTGATAATGAATATTTAAATAGAACTTCCTGATTGTCTCTCTGGGTGTTAACCTCTGTATTAAAAGGAATTTAAATAATGAAGAATTCCTCCGCAGTCAAATTCAGGAGTGTTACTTATGGTTGTGAGGGGGAAAGGTGGATGTTAGAAATACAAAGCAACTGTAGTATGTATTTACTAGAGCTGTATACAAGGTAACAGATACGTGTTTGTTTTTCTGGCGTGAAAGCTACTTTTCCGATCAGTGTTTGGCAACCAAGCAACAGAAATCTGTGTTTACAGGTCTGTGCATCTTTAAAGCTAAAAAGCTTTCTAATAACTAGAACTGTGACTTTATTTTTTTTTTTTTTAAGTGGACCATTCTAACAAATCCTCAACTTTCCATCACAAAATAAATTAGAGAGCAGCTTTTCACCGTTCTTACAGTTTTGTCCTCCGTGATGACAGCTGTACTGGGGCCGGACTTGCCCCTCCAAATGGGTGAATCCTTTAGATTTTGACCTCTCTCTGCTTCTGCTACGTCAGGTTGGTCTTTCCCATGTCCGTCACGTAATTATTTCTCAAACCGGAGTGAGCTTTGATTCTACCTGCCCCTTGGCTAACGCGGTCTTGCAGATGGTGTTGCCCTGAAGTTCATGTGCAGGCGCGACAGAACTGGAGGATGCGACCGCTTCATCATCCGGGGCCTGCAAGTTGGTTATCTAAGGTGAATCGCGTCAAGGCTGCACCTCGTTGAGAGCAGTCAGAGGCATGTTCACGCTCTCTCTCCTTTCCTCTGTCCTTTGCAACCTGATATAATTCTTTTCTCTCCTTCTCCAGTCAATAAGGGATATATAGCTTTTCAAGTTCCTAATTAAAACTCCAAATTGTGCTTTTTCAGGTCACAGAACTCAATAATGTGAAGAATATATTGCGAATGCCAAAAAGCACAAAGAAGCATGCTGTTGGGATTTATTTTAATGACGACACATCAAAAACCTTTGCTTGTGAGTCAGGTGGGTAAAATGGAAACGCACGTTAAAAAACCTAAGAGCATTCATTGTGAAATTATAAACGTATTATACCTACACACAGATTTTCTGGGCATTTATACAGAACTTGAGGCAGATGAGTGGTGCAAGGTGCTGCAGATGGAGTGTCTTGGAACGCGAATTAATGACATTAGCCTTGGAGAGCCTGACTTGCTGGCATCTGGAGTAGAGAGGGAGCAGAGTGGTAGGTACATAAATGTTGACCTTTAAAATCCTTAACTGTATTATTTTAAAGTCTTTTGGATTGTGCATAGGAGTACCAGAAATAAATTGGAGCAAAATTGTTTTTCCAAGTCCTCCTTCCTGTTTTGTGGGGGGTGTTTTTGTTTGCTTGGGGTTTTTTTGGCTTTTGTTTTTTTTTTTTTTTTTATTGAAACCAGAGATAGTAAGACAATTAGAATTATTTTGGAATAGCACTTTTCTTTCTCAGACAAGTTAGTTGCTCTTGGAGATGGGGGACTATCTTTTGTTGTATGTTTTCTTGTATGTCTGTACAACAGTTTCAGTCTGTGACCCGGGCTCTTTGGCAGCATTGTAAAGCAAATAATAAATAATAGTAATTGCATGCAAAACCTGAGCCCGTGGCTACTTCACTTTCCTATGCAAATTAACTAATTACATGGATAAATGCAATTGCAATGTATTTATTCATGCACACAATTTTATTAATTGTTTGCAAATATCAGGATTATGATGGTGCAGTTCTCTTCAGGGTCTGAATGCACGCACAAATATTTGATGCCCTTTGAGTGCAGCATTCTGACTGCCCCAAACACGGAGTTTGTTGAGTTACTGGAAGGAATTGAGTCTTTGTTTTTGAATTAATTGTTCTAAGTGGAAATAAGATCTTGTATTAGAGATGGAAAATAGGAAATTCCTTTAATGACTTGCACATTTAATGGGCAGGGATTTTAGACTAACCTTCTGTTTTTCTCCCAGAGAGATTCAATGTGTATTTGATGCCATCCCCTAATTTAGATGTGCATGGGGAATGTACCTTGCAGATAACATTTGAGAATATCTGTCTTTGGGACATCCAGAATCCCAGAGTAAAACTCATCTCTTGGCCATTAAGTGCCCTCCGACGCTACGGGCGGGACCCATCTTGGTTCACGTTTGAAGCAGGGAGGTAGGTGTGTGTTCGCTGTATTGCCTTGCTTTGCTGGGTGGTGCTCTGGACCGCTTCCGAAGGTTGCTGAAGGACATGAGAGCTTATTTTCAGACAGAGGCTAGTCTGTACCCTCTGGGGGGGAAAAAAAAAATATTGAAACAAAAAAAAACCCTAAAAAAACCCCCTCTTAATCCCAGGCTGCATCTTGAATGGAAGCAGTTGCCAAATTGAAGTGCCTGAGGACAAGGGTGGCAGAGCTGAGGCATCCCAGGGGACTGCAGGGTGGAAGCTGACAGCATTCTGTATTGCTGCATAGGGTTCTTCTTAAATAAAGCTCTGTATGAGCCAGGGAATTGGATGGACAGATCCGGGAAGAAGGGGTGAACATAATTCCAGAATTCGTACAGTGTGTACTTTGGGCACAAGTTATGGGTTCTGCGCTAGGAGAGGCGGAGATGGAAGTTGAGAGCAGTGAGTGCCAAGGCATTTCCCAAAAGCAAACTAAAGTAGTGGAGAAGGGGCTTCCGTTTTCCATTGATTATATTCCTGTTTTCCTTCTGTTTGACAAATGGATTTATAAGAAAGTTGAATGCAATTCCTTGGTTTGGAGATGTTGTTCTGTATTGCTTCCTGCAGCTCAGTCTTAATGAGCCGCACTCTGTGTGTGGCTGAAGTTGGAGCACTTGTTTATTGAACTAAACTATCAAATCCTTTCTAAGGGGTATGGATGCATTATTTTAGATAAGCACATTAAAGAATTACAATAGTGAAAGAGAAACAGGTCATACAATTAACTTATCTGGGAAGGGAACAGGCATTTAAATGTTCATCATCCATATTACTGCAGAGTTTAGTCCTCCGCGGGGGGAGCATACATTTTTATTTAGCTGGTCATGCGTTAGCCATGGTAAGACAGTGGAGTTGGGATGCTGAGGATACGTATTTATTGTTTCAAGTGGCAGATAAAACTCTGCAAAACTCATTACAGACAGTGCTAAAAGTCTGAAAAGGGAAGACAAATTAATCCTACCTGGCACAGATTCTAGATAGGGTCTAAATATTAAAAATCTGAGTATTGAGCATGAACTCTCCAGAGCTTAAGCACTTACGATAGATCAGTGGTACTTAGCTGAGTCCCTGTTTGGTGACAGCTATACAAATACGGACTAAAACAGTAAGACTGGACCAGGGCTGGTAAGACCCACACGTAAAGACTTTTAGATAACTTTGTTCCGTATTTCAACAACCTTTGTTTTCTTACTGCTTGTGCAGTAGCGCTTCCAGAGCAGCATGGTAAAATTTTGCTTGTTCACGGTGATCTGTAAACTTAAATCTCACCCTTGGATCCCATCTGCTCTTGCTTTGGCAGGATGTGTGACACAGGAGAAGGACTGTTCATCTTTCAGACCAGAGATGGGGAAGCAATCTATCAGAAGGTTCACTCGGCTGCTTTGGCCATTGCGGAACAACACGAGCGCTTGTTGCAGAGTGTGAAAAATTCAATGGTACGGCTGCTCGTTATGCTTGTTATTTCGCACTGGGCACCAGCGAACGATCTGTTTCTTCAATGGGATTTTAAGTTTTGATTCACAGATAGTGAGCAATCTTACTATTGCTCTTATTAGATTCTGCTTAATTTTAATATTTAGGGCAGTATATACAACTGGGGTTCCTTTATCAAGTCAAAACAATAGGGAAACTTCTAGTCCTTGATTTTTGTGTTTGCAAAGCTATCAATAAGTGTGAATTAATACAGAGATGCTAAGCTCCTGTCAGTGCACATTCTCATGAGGTTCCTTTGATTAATCAGCATCATGAGTTTGTTTGGAAGCATTTCTCATCAATCTGTTTGCAAAACGTTGCGGCTCATGCTCGGTTTTCCATTTGCTAATTGATGTCTGCACTCTGAGGATGATTTAGAAAGAGTCATATGGTTCAGATTAAACTATGGGGGAGGACTGGATGTTTGTCTGATCTCTCAGTGGATGTCTGTTTTCCACAAGTGCTTTTTGTGTCTAAAACTTGTTTTATGACACACATGACTGGTAGGAAATAGAGGGGTGTGAGATGTAAAACTAGCATACAGATTGAGAACAGACAGGGTGGCATCTCCAAAAGCGTTATCTCTAAGGCAGGCAGTTTTATGTCACTGCGCCTAATGTGTTCCAGGAACTTATTAACTTTGGTTTTATTTTCTTTTTAATAAAACCTGTGGAGTGAAAAGGAATGTTCTGTTTATCCCATATCACAATTGGTTTCTACACCCCAAGACTCACAGTTTGACTTTGATAGCAAAATCGGCATCCTGAAGATAACAGGTTTTCTGGAATGCATCTGATGCCCAGTGTGGACAACCGTGGAAGAGCCTGGCTATAAACAACATCTCTGTGCCAGGCAGTAGCAACTGGTTTATGCAATCTGCAATAAGACTGAAGCTTTTCTCTGACTGTAAACATAAGCACTGCTGTTACCCACATCCATGTCTAATCCTTTCAGTAATTCTACTAACATCTTGGTTTCAGGGACACGTTGTAGTGATGAATTATCCCGGTATTAACTGGATGACCCAGCTGGGATGAAACAGAAAATGCCATTACTACTTGTGAAAACTTAAGAAAAGATGAGAGTGGATGTTGAGGGAATGGGGAAGGAACAAATTGTCTTAAGTGCTTGTATTTCTTTTATTTCTTTTATTCTTTTATTCACTTTCTTGGACTTGGGACAGAACAGAAGCCAAATGCATGATAGGGAAGTTATTTCTCGTAATAACAGTCCAATGAGGAGGAGCAAATGAGGTTGGGAGGGGCAACAGGAAACGCTTTGCGAGTGTCCCGACCAATCTTGTGGACCGGATGACTGATTGCTTCAGGCAAGGACGCAGGCAGATGGGTAATTCTGTTGTTCGAGGAGCAGGTGGGATAACTGAAATGGGAAAGGGAGGAAAACTCAAGTCTGTTTCTAGGTGATGTGGGTCATGCAATGTCTTTACTTTTGACAGGAAAGAGACTAGTTGGTGGGTTTTTTTTTATATATATATATATATATATGTATCTATTTCACACTATATACAGTGTGATATACCAGTTTTCAGTTGATGCTGAAATGCGGTCACTTCCGTAAAGCCCGTGGGAGAGCGCTGTGTCTGTGAGGATGAGGTACCAACTTGGAGCCTTTCTTGGACAGCCTCTGCCCTGTGTCCGTGTAGACCACGTGCTTCTCCCACCAATTCCAGGTTCACCAGGAAGAGCTCGACTTTCGCTTGCTTACTTTCAAAAACTAGCAGGTGGACTCTGCAGCCAGCTGCACTGGTATTTTTCCCTTTCCCGGTAAAGTATCATCTAACACAATCTTTGCTGGTTTTGACTTTTGTTTAAACCAAAAAATTCTATAGTTCTAGTTAGCGAAGGAAGTTTTTGTTGAAAAATATCCAAAATTATCTAAGTTGAGAGAGGTAGGTGATACAAGTACTCAACAGTAACTAAATTAAGCAGATTAAAATTAACCTAGGCTAAATCAGCATAACTAGCTAACATCTGTAACCCACCAGGATCAGAAGCGATTGAGTAGCCTGTTGAGAGCACAACTTCGTTTTCAAAAAACAGAGAGCAGTTCAGTAACAATAGTGACTAGGCTTACAGGCAGTTTCATATCTGGTGGTTTTACATTTATGTAATAGATGTAATGTAATAGATGATGTCTGATGCCGGGCTGTAAAATTTCCATCTTACAAGTGCCAATAGGCTCAACAGATGCACAGTTGCTATAGATTGCAATAGAGCAGCTGCACAACCGCTAAAAGCTTTTTCATGAACGCTGTGTCCAACCACAACCCCTAAATCTTATTTTATAGACCTTAGAGTGCTAAGTGGGGGATAAGAACATATTCCTGGAGAACTGAACGTCTTGTAATTTAGTAGGGGGATATAATTGTTTCAGATGAGTCCATATGCCCCTGAATACGAGTTTCCCAAGCCTGCCATAGAAACGTTGTCTGGTTCCTAAATACTCGGTAAGACTTGGCGGCTTCTCTGGGGTTCAAGGATAGCGAGATTTAGAAGTTTAGGCAGAGGATCATTATATCAGTGTAGAATTCAGGGGGCTTATTTTGCTGATTACAAAATATTTGTAAAGTACATCTTTGTTCAGATTGATTGATTTCCCCAGTATTTTCTTCTGCTTTTGAACGCTTCAACAAACAGTTCATTTTAGAAGCTTGCACTTCATGCTCGGCTGTCTATATTGTTTCTATCTCCAAGAATTATTGACCCTGTGTGAATTTTTGTATTAGTGAAGCTTGAGCTATTACTTACAGAAAGGGTAAATAAAAGTAGAAAGTAGGAGATGCTGATGGTGAGAAATTAAGTCTGCACTGAATGTCATCTGTTTGCTCCTGACCATGGCTACATCAGTGATGTGATTATCCATCAGGTGAAGATGGTGTTAAGCTACCTGAGGGCTCTTGGAGCCTGTGCAGGGGGAAAAAAAAAAACCACCCAAACAAAAAACCCCAAACAAAAAACCAAAAAAAGAGAGTTGAATGTCCCAAGCTGATAGAGTGAGATAAAGCTGCCAAGTACTGCTGAGAATGTGGGCTATAATGTGTCTGTCACCTCCCCAGCAGTCACTCTCTCTATATTACAGTATGCTGGTTCAGTTCGTGACTATAACTGGCTCTGGCTCTTGAAATGCATGTGGAAAATTGATGCGATAGTGGTTCCTCAGCTGGGAACCTCACCCTGACGCTTTCTCTTAATGTGCTGTTGCTTTCTGGCGAGGTCTGAGCATATGCTGACCAGAGCCTGTGACGCTTTCTCAAGTGGGTTTCATTTATTTTCCTTTTCAGTGAATTCAAAGATCTCTGCCTCTTCTCTTGTAAAGGGAAGAAAGGGCTGGCTTTGCTCAGCAACGCGTGAAGCCATTCTGGTCATCTGGTAACTCATCTCATCCAACTGTTTCCTTCCTTTCACTTTTGCATGGCCAGACAATGGAAAGAAAATATCTGTTCACGTTTTATTTCCATGAGTATTTGGTTGCCATGAAGACTGACGGGAGCAGTGCTGTGACTTGGCTGCTGTCGTTTATGCCTGCTCTCGGTTCAGGTTGCTTTAAGACAAGACATTACAACTTGACATCTCACTAAAGTGGTAAGAGTGAACTTCCCAGGTTTGGCAGTTAAAGCTCAGTGCTTTGCAGAAAGATATTATCAGCCAGTTTACCGGCAGCCTTCCCTGACTCTGCCTCCCCTCGCAGCAACTCGAGTGTGCACTTTGCACTGCAGCCGTCTGATGGGGGAGTGCATCTCTCCAGGCTGGAGCCCGCTGTTATCTCTGGCCATTTCCACAGGGATTCATAATTTAGAGTGGAAATGGTGCTCGCCCACTTTCGAAATAAGAGAAGAATATCGAGTGTTAGCGTAAGATGGATAGTGTTCAAAATAGCAGCAAGACGTAAGTTCCCTCCAGTTGCTGAAGCTGGTTTTATTCGTTTATTCGTTTACCATTCTGTAGTTTCGCTGTAATGAATTTAGCAAATGTTTCTTAAGCAATTACTGTTCTAATGGATTTTGATTGATTACATGAATTTGCTTCGCTGGGAAGAAAATTCCCTGAAAACCACAATATTCTCCAACTGGGGATCCCAAGATGAAGGTTTACTTAGTGCAAGTTGTTCTGCAAAATCCTTGAAAATTGCATTGTCCAGCCTGAGCAAACAACCACACCTAACAGACCTCAATCATCTTCCTTTCCTTTCCTTTCCTTTCCTTTCCTTTCCTTTCCTTTCCTTTCCTTTCCTTTCCTTTCCTTTCCGAGCCATGTTGCTCGAGAGAATGCTGGTGTGCGTGTGGCTTTGGATGGGGTTTTTTGTTTGGTTTTTTTGTTTGGTTTGTTTTGGTGTTGTGGGGTTTTTTTTAGCAGACATTGATTTTACCTCCAATGCAAGTTTTGCTGATCGTTAAAGTGGGACCCAAGAAAGAAAATACTTCATCTTTCCTCCCTGAGCCCCCAAGACTTCTGGGACCCCCCCGCACCGTGTGCTTGTCCCAGAGCCGTGCTTTGCCCCAGCGAAGTGCTTTCGTGTGGCTCTGTACCTCTCCCACCCAGGTGCCAAGAGGTGGCACAGCGGCTCCCCAGCTGCTCTCGGCGCTGGGTGCTGGTGGCTGCGTGTGCTGCTGCTCCGTCCCCTTCCTCTGCCGATCCCTCGTAGCCCCTGGAGCCGCTGGCTTTGCGTCGTCCCTCACCACTTCTCGCATCTCTGCCGCTTCTTTGGTTTAAGCGTGACTTAACATAACTGGATCCCTGCCACGTGTGCGGGGAGCTGCGTTGGATCTGCTCTGGGGATCCTGATCTCCTGCCAGGTTTCGGCATTCTCCTTCTCCCTTGGGCAGGAGAGGGTGAGAGGCTGCGGATTAGGTGCCCTCCGGTTAACAAATTATTTGTTGGGTTAATGATACGTGGAGTCCCATGTCCTGCCTGGCGCTCTGCTCGCAGCTCTTGCTCATGCGTGTTCCAGCATATCAATGCCGATTGCTTTCGACCTGCGTACGGTGCCGGGTGCTTCTGCGGCATAGAGCCGGGTCATTATCGAGTTATTCGTACTCTTTTGGTTGCCGCAGAGTTACAGTAGGTTAATTGCGAGAATGAAATCAATCATCATTAAAGCTGCCTTTGCTCGCAGTCTGAGGCGTTTTGATGAAATGTTGTATATTCAGGACATAACATACTAATTCTTATCTCCAGCTGTAGGTTTTTTTATTTTTTCCCCTGCTGATCGAGTTCAGGGGGGACACCCCTTCTGGCCCTTTTCTGTGTCTTTCCCTAATCTTTCTCTAGTTGTGTCTCTTTTTTTTTCCCCAAGATAGCCAGCTGGTTTTTTGCAATCCTCCCAACAGCCAAACTGTTGCTCAAAGCGCCTTAGCTTGCTGCCCAACTCACCAATAAATGGAACCACCAAAAGAAGTTTCTGCAGCTGGGAAATGCCATCCTCGCGGTGCTCTGCTGATTTTTATTCCCAGTAAAAGATCCGTCGTTGTTTGTTTCCATGGTGCTGAGATGTATGTGGCGACACTGCCAAGGGTGTCGGGGCTTTAGTGAAGGAGCCGTAATAAATGGGCCGTACGATGTAGGTGGAACCTTGCGTGGTGCGGTGATTCACATCCAGCTGACGTGGAGGTGGGTGGTTTAAGAGCAGGAGTTGATCTGGGCTTGGTTTGGTTTTGTTTTACCTTCGCATCCCAGGCACAGCGTCCACTGTACGGAGAGGAGGTTGAAGGTAGATGCACCTCTAAAGGACTTGGAAATGGGTCTCTTCGGATACAGCTGGCCCTCACCTCTCTTCTGTGCGGGCTTCGCCTGTTTGGTTTTGCTCCAAAATATATTGATCTTCCTGTAAAAGATTCTTTCGCCTCAGGTTTTGTGAAACTAAAATGTAAAACTTACTCTTTTTTAAAAAGCTATCTTTATAAATTAGAAACGTTAAAAGTGGTCTTGATATGTTCGAACTGACGTTTTCCTGAGCTTTGGGAGGAGAATTTTAGTTGTGCTGTGAAGCTTATGATAAAATCCAAATATTTTTATTAGCTTGCACATACATCTTATTGAATTAATGGAAATAAGTGCCTTAAAGTAGTCAGTTCTCGTCTGTGTTTGTGTGAAGCGTAGTATAAATAACAAGGAGCTGTGACTACGTAAGAAAACGTAGCTGAAGGTCCCGTATGGAGGGAAAAGTGTGAGATGGGGCTTCCAGCGATGCACTGCAGCCCACGTGCTCTCCTCTCAGCATACCTGGACGTGCTGTTCATTCAGGGAATCTAGCTGAAGGATGCAGTTATCTCCTGTTGAACTCCCGTGCCATCCAGCTGGCACGTTCCTCAGCTGTAGGAGAGGGGACATGAATAGAAAATGCATCAAAACTAACAACAACAACTTGTCCTCACCCACGTGAAACATCTCCAGTCAGGTTCTCGAGGTGCTGAGGCTGTATTTAGCTTTGGGAAGTCTCTTGCTCAGCTGGGAAGCCCCTCTGATGGCTTTGCTGCTGAAGGGGGAGCGTACCAGCACTCTCCTACCTCCCACTGATCCCCGGTTTCTGTTTCAGCTGCTTGAGTTACAGCTCCCCTCAGGGGAAGCAGTGCTGGCCCAGGACCCGGGGAGCACCAAGGTGAGCTTTGGTGTGCAATGGCAGCGTGGCCTCCTAACCCGAGTGCTGTGTGCCCGTGGAGACTAACCCCAGAGTCAGTCGCTGCTGCTGGTGTCGAGTGGGCGCACGGAGGGAGGGAGAGGCTCTGCTGGCCATTTCTGTAGAAGTTCTTGCAGCCAGTGGTCGTGTTGTTCTCAGACTGTCTCCTTCACATCGGTTTACTGCTTTGCAGCTTCAGATGAAAATGAGCGAGCGAGCCGTGTCCCTCAGCACCATGGTGCCCTTGCCCCGCAGTGCCTACTGGCAGCACATCACGCGACAGCACAGCACTGGCCAGCTCTACGGTCTGCAAGGTAAGGGGCTGGGGTGGGAAGAGGCAGCGCACACATCGGATCATGACATTGTTGAAGCATTTCAGTATCTGGCCATCTCACCGAAAGCTGATGGACTTTTCCCACTGCTGCCGGGTTGATGGGGAGAAGGGCATGCCCCACCTTACGGTGGAAAACTGGACAGAGGGGTTGTCATCGGGAGGTGCCCTTCTGACTTCCCATTGGAGAGGGATCCTTCATTTGACAAATTTTCTGACCGTTTTTAGGTGAACAAGGAGAAATTACTGTTACAGGATGGCCAGTTATCAAGGTTGCCCAATCCTTCCTGCCACCAAACTCTTTCAATGCATGTGATTTTTATAACCAGATGGCTCCCCTCTCCATTGGACGGCTGCCCCATACTAAGAACGATGCTGTCTTCATTATTCATTTTGTGTACCTGCTAACGTTGCACCAAAACAGCTGCATCCTCAAAACCAGCTGAATTAGGGAAAGTAAAGGAAAATGGCCACAAGAAGTAGCTCTAGAAAACTGTTGCTCGAACAGCTGCAACGCTGCCACTGTGCACTGCAGCGAGGCCTGAAGACGGGCAGATGTCTTCTCCACATGCCCTCCTTGCTGTCAGCCCGAGGGCCAGCACGGCTCCGTCCTCTCTTGCTGCGAACCTCCCCAAGCTGCAGAGGGAGGAATCGCTCCGGGGAGGTCCCCGCACCCAGTTGTCCCTCCGTGGTCACCAAGGGACATCTAGTGGTTACTGTGCGCAGGGATGGGGTGGTGGGCGGCTAGCAGGGCTTCGCAGCAGCGCGGAGGTGAGCCGTCTCTGCCCCTGGATCGCAGAGCGTGCTTCAAAACTGAATTTCAGTCTCCCGAGACAGGGAGAACTGCAGCACCTAACGTGCACCGACGTTGCTTTGTGCCGGTTTCCCCAGAGGCACCTCTGGAGTGGGAGCTGCAGGTGCTCAGTACCTCTGAGAAGCTGGTCCAAAGTCAACATCTTTGAGGTTGTGTGTATTTTTAGAATTGCAAACAAACAAACAAACCACAGCCCATTTGTATTTCAAAACACACTCTTCCACTCCAAGCTACGTGGGTTGGCTGAGGTAGCGTTTGTACAGAAGTTGGTGTTGATGAGTTGTGACATCAGGATCAGGGCGTTACTCGGAAAAGCCAGCAGAAAACAGACCAAACATGTATTAAATGGAAGGAGCCAATACCTGCCATAACTTTATTTTCACAACATGTGGAATAAAGGCTAAGCTTCATTAAACATTTGGGTGATACAGATGGACTGAAGCAGTTTCCTTCACCATAGGGGCATTAGAAACTAAGCTCAGCTTGGCCATCAGGATGCGGGTTGTTCGCTGCCATCCCTGAAGGTCAGAGCTGGCGTGTGCCCCTCCAAGGGGCAGCCCTGCTCTTGGGGCTCATCCTGCTGCAAAACAGCCCGCAGGTAAACCTGCGTTTAGCTGAAAAGCTCAGGAGCTGGCAGGGCTTTCTAGTACTAACACGGAGATATCGTTTACCAGCATCAAGCACTCAGAAATCACTAGACAGATATTTTAAAACATCCTGGTTTGGAAAAGTTTTAGAGTCTCTTTTCTTTTGTTGTTTCTTTTTTCCTTCTTTCAGTTACTAGGAGTTTCTCAAGGAATAATGAATGACGGATATTTATATTACCTTTTTTAATAAAGCAGGAGATTGTAGAGGTTAGCACCTCGAGAGCACAGCATAGCACGAGCTGTGATTAACAATTACCAGCGCTAGCAGCCCTGACATATATAGCCATATTCCATTCTGGTCCTCTGATTTTCAGCAAATCATAAAATCTAGTATTTTTCCTTTTTCCTGTTTTCAACACTAGAGGGGGCATGCAGCACATAAAAAGCCCCAGCTACACCCAGCAAATGTTCCAGAGGAGGGCTGGATAATAAAAGCAGCGCTTGCACGCCTGTTCAAATTTGTTCAATAAATTAGGGCATGGGAAGATGACCTGCTGGTGGCAGCCTGTGGCACACGGGAACAAGACTGCTTGCAGCACTCTGACACAATCAGTGGATCGGACTTACTGCGCCTTACTACAGAGTGCTGTATTAAAACAATAATTCAGCATTGAGTTGACACAAGATAAATAGACTGTATGGGTACAAACCACTTGTTTTACATTTAGAAAAATAGCTTGCTTGTTAAACTGGGAAAAAAGGATTCTAGGAGATTGCTGTCATGAGAACGGGGAAAAAGTCTTTGTTAAAGAAGCAAGCCTTGCAGCCAGCTTTGTAATTAGGAAAGACAGTGAAGTCCTTGTCTCGTTCAGCAGTCAGGGCTACTACTTCAGTGGTACCCCGAGCACCTCTGATTAGATTAGGCTGCCAAAATCTTGAAATGCTTCAATTACTACTGGAAAAAGAAATATGAAAGAATTGTTATACTGAGTTGTAAATTCCATATGTATGAACCGGCATTTCACACATCTGAAACCTTGTTTGCAAAAACTTTCTTCTGTCAAAGTTGGGATTTATGGTTTCTGAATTGGCTCTTGTCCTCTTTTCTAATGTACAGGAAGGAACTGATGCAAATACTGGGAGCTAAAGTGCATCTTTCATTTAAAATGCAAAGTCAGAACTCTTTAAAAATTAATTTGCTTTGTACAACTTTCTGTTCTGAAGGAACTGGGAAAGAAAATCTGAGTGGAGGTGTTTCTGAGATGGAGCAGATTAAGCAGGGACAGGTTTAATTAAAAGGCTGTACTGTGTAGTTCACATAGTCCTTTATAAAATGCTGAATAAGGTGCCTGTGTCTTACCGAGTGTTGTTCTGGTTTGTTTTTTTTTTTTTTTGCATCTGCCTTGGCAAAGATGTTTCCAGCCCAGTGAAGCTTCATCGCACAGACACTTTTCCAACCTACAGGTCAGACCATCGATAAAGGACTGTAAAGAACTTTAGAAACTCTTTGTCTTCTGACAAACTGCCCCAGTGGATGACGGTGATGATGATAAGCAAGGATGGAAACACGGAAGAGTTCAGGTTGGATGAAAAATACTTGCAATACAAAGTTTTTTTTAAACTTTGCCAAAAGTTAAAACTATTCTGTAGATACTGGGGAGGGGGACAAAACCAACAAACCCTGCAGTGTTTTATATCTTACAGCTGGACAGAGAAGAAATCACTCCCTAAATATTTCCACATGTTTTTGTATGATAGGTATGTTGTAAATACATGAGACTTCCCTGCTGCAGTGTGGTTCCATTCTGTCTCTTACAGCTGTGTGTTCGCTGATGTCAGCTGTGTCGCCCTTGTTCGTCGTAGTGCTTATCTTTAGTTATTTCCATTATTGTTCAGCCTAATCCTTGACCTTTGAAATGTGGCCAGTTTTAAGCACCTATTGGATACAATTTTTCCTGTTTGAAGCCTGATGAAGACTCGATTGATTTCTTTTAAAAGCACCCTATCTTCTATTTCCTGTATTTATTTCCATCTCTGTAACTGTTTAAAATAAAAAAAAAAAAAAAGTCCCACTTACTTTGTGGTGCCGTGCTTTTTGTTGTCACTGTCAGCATCATGAACAGCTGGTGTGGAGCCCCGGAGGGCATGGGATGGGGGGCCGGAGGGGCTGGTGCTTTGCTGTGGGTCCCCCCTCCACATCTAACCCACGCACCCACTCGTCGGGTGCCCTGTGAAACAGAGTAGTAGATGCAGCAGGAACCTCGCAGTGCCACAAACCGTTTTGTGGCAGAAAGCAGATTTTTCTGTTTTGGGACAGCATCCATGTTACGCTTCCATACATTGGCACCGGCATCTTAATTTAACAGCAGACGGACTTCACAAAAATAGCGTGGCCGATTGCTGCGTGCTACGGCAAATGGTCAGAACTGGCTGGCGGCTGGAGACCTGGAGAAAGCTGCGAGTACCCTGAGTGCTGTGAAGCACCGCGCCCGGCGAGGTGGGGTTAAATCAGTCGTTAACAAGCTCTGAGTGAGAGCACCTTGCCAGGTTACAAGTTGGACTGATCGTCTCTAAGCATCTCGTTCCTGCTCACCTAACTAGGTCTTAGTTTGATTGCACTAGTGGGGAATATGGTCTCTGCATATTTTTAATTGAAAAAATACGGGATACAGTTCTAATGATAATTGCTTTTATCTAGGCATGTGTAATGTTAGCAGCTAATTCTTCAGCAGATATCCCAGAAGAAAAGCAAAAGAATGCAATGGCCAGAGTAGGTTTGTAGAGAATGAGCTACATTTGTTCGTGTTTGTAGAGAATGAGTTAGCACAGGCTGATTTTCTCATATGATGGAGATGATGGTCTTAAGGTTTGAGTAAAAATAGCAAGTATCTTAAGCTTGGCTTTTAATTCTGAAGATGAAGTTTCAAAGCAGACTGGGAGGACATGATGTTGATCGTGACCCACATGATGCCTCAAAGCAGATTTCCATATGTACTCACAGTTAGAGTGAGCTGTACTCGGTGATGCTGTCGGTGTAGGGTGCTGGAGGAGGATATCCAGGGCGGCGTGCGGTTCTGTGTCTGGTTCCAGTCCTGGTCAATCACTGGGACGGAGCAGTATGGAGTGGGCTTATTAAAACTGCAGATCTATAAAATGGGAAGGAAGGACACAGGAATACACGATTACAATACAAAATGATCTGGACAAATCGAAGAAATTTGATGGGGACAAGTGCTTCCGAGCAAGGCTAGTTGACTACACAAACACATAGCGGGCAGAGAGGCAAGACAGCAGCCCTTTGGAACGGGACGTAAGGGTTACAGCAGATTACAAGTGGAACATGAGGCAACAAGGCCGTGTTGCTGCAAAACAACTGAATGTCATAAGGCAATGTAAAAGCACTTAGCTTTTGAGACAGCTGAAGTAATTCTTCCGCTCTGCTTAAGGCAGGCGAGGTCTCAGCTGGAGTCCCGTATGGTGGCCGATCCCAAACCGACGTGCTCAGCCGCTGCAAAGAGCCGTGCCCTGCTACGGCGCTGTGGCGTTGGGGTGGTTCAGCTCTTGAGTTGCACCGCGCGCTGTGCTATGTCTTTACCTTCCTGTATCAAACAGACTTCCTCTCCAGGAACGAGGGAGGAGCAGATGTTTCCAGTCAATGCAGCCTTTCTGTTTGCTGCGGTGTCCTGAAGTAACCAGTCACTGCAGTAAGATCTCTTTTAACCGGCTTGGTATCTGTTTAATATCGGTTTAATAAACACATGATCGATTGTGAAGTAAAACACTGGGACAATGTAAGATGTTGGGTTTCTGCATCCAAAAGGGTTGTACTAACTGAGCTGGAGGGGAGGTGGCCTTCAGGGGAGCAAACCAAGGAGCGTGGTGAAGGTAAAAGTGTTTCGGAAGGAAAAAGATCAGTATGCCATCATTATTTAAGATACACCATGGCGCAAAGATAAGCTTAACTTATTGTAAATAAGGATTATGTTCACTTTGAAATAAAGTGGAACTGCTAACATAAATAAGTGATTGAAAAGCATGTTATGACTAACAGGTCTTTATCTTTCAGGTTTACTTCTGCTAATGTATTCCCTTTAGAGCTGACGGCATCTGTTGTTTTATCACGAGATGACAGTTCAGTAAATGCTTTTATTCACCTTTCACTCATGCAATGATTGATACAGTAAAACTATCTGTGGTTGAACAGTCCAATTACAAAGACGACAAAAACCCCCACTCTAACCTTGGCCTTTAAATGAAGGGTCGTTAAATCAACTAGCTCTGATATTATTCTTTCTAGCAAAACTGTCTGTGAAGGATGGAAAAAAGGCCTAAAAGTAACTTTGCTTTGCATTACTCTGTGTTTATGACACAGTATCAAGGAGTTGCTTTTTTTTTTTTTTAATTTGCGGTGCCGACAGATTAAGTCACTTAACTTTGCATCATTGCTGACTTGGTTAGCACGGCCGTTAGCGGAAGGAAGCGAAGGGTTTGCTGCTCCGGCAGGTCCTGGCTGTAGGGGGAGGGAAAGGTCTTCACTGTGTTTGGGGTTGGGCTGTTTAGACGGTAGAGCAGACGGCATATGTACGCCACCGATGTGATGATGCCATCGTGTGTGCCAGCGGTACCCGATACGCCGGTGAAGACAGAGGCAGAATTAGAGTGGAAATCCTTCAGGTACCTAAGCTACGCTCTGAAGAGATGTACTTCAGAAAATATGCTGCAAATCCATTTGTAGAGCTGTGGGGCTCAGGGTTACCACGGGATTCAAGGATCGGCGTGTGACAAATCCTTGAGAACTACTTTTCTCCAGCCTCTGCCCTCCAATTTAACAGGAATTCCCAAGGGGGTTTTGAGCTTGTCCTGTATGTAAAAAGGACGATAACAGTTTTACGGACTAGTTTCAATTCCTCCACCAAATTCCAACATGCCCTTTTATAACCATCAACCTTGTTCTTTCTCAAATGTCCACAGATCTCCCCAGATAACTTTTTCAAAGGCAGGAAAGTGTTCTGCAAAGTCATCCCAACGAGCAGCTCTTTGGCTCTGTGTAACCTCTGCTATTCGTACGGCTCGCCGTAACGCTGTGCGATTTCTCAGACGGCTGCTCCTCACAGACCGGACAGAAACGCCGTACGGACCCTCGGGTCCCTTTCATCCCACAAAAGACCCGTGAGCAATCTGCAAGCCATAATTGTGGAGATGGAAGAATATGTTGTAGGGGTAGAAGAAGAAGGGGTCGGAAGAGAAAGCGTAGAGCTGCTTACCCCACTTTTCAAACCCACGCTAAGAAAAGGCGTTCTGTCTTCAGAGCAGGAATGAACCGGCAAACTGGTAATAGCACAGTGGGCAGATGGAGACGGTCCAGGCTGCAGCAGAACTCGGCGGGTGATGATCTTAAAAGGCTAATCTTGGAATCAAGTACGTTAGGGGAAAAAACCCCACCTCATAATATCAAGATTTCAAATTACATTTCTTTTTCTTAGACATTCCAGGTAACACAATGCAAATGGCATTACCTGAAATAGCATAGAGGGCAACGTAACTGTCGTAAATCGTTGTACTGCTGAGACACACGGGTTGGCTGACGTCCTCTCCATTTCCATTTCATAGCCAGAGATGGAGTCACACAAGGACTTGCCAGAAGGTGCTCAAGACCTCAAAGTATCTTCATTGTGTTTCAAAACTTTTTTTTTTTTTTTAAACAAAGGAGATCTTACACTTTTTGCTTGACCAAGATTTAACAAAACAATTTTTGCTTCCTTGAGGGAGGGAGGGTAGCGGTTTAAATGGGTTGTTTCAGCATTTGTCTGAGTGAAATTGCTTTATTTTTCATACTTGTACTGTTGCTAATATTTATTCTTGAAATTGTTAGGATTTAGTTTTGCTTTCCCTTCTTACACCTTACAGCAGAAAAGCATCATTAATATTTAAGCAGATGAACATCTCTTGAAGTTTGTGACTTGCAGCCAGAATGTCATTAATTTAAATAATCACACAGATAGAATTAATGCAATAAGAATTGTATCTGAGTCCTGTTGCTGAGCAATTCTGGTGAGTGCATAATAATACTGCTGCCTCAGGCATTGAGATCAGGGGTCATGATGTGATATTTCTGTGTATTCATTAACTTTCACAAGGGCAGATTGATCTTCTGTTTCCATGAACACTAATGAACCATTTTCTTATTTTTAGGGAATATTCTATCACTACCACTAGCCACGTAGTGTTTAAAGAAAAGCTGTTTTCAAACAGAAGGCTCTAATTAGAACTTGGGCCTCAGCTGTATTGATTGCACTACACTTTCTCAGTGGATTTACAAATGCCAGCAAATAAACTTGCCAGGGGAAAAGTTTATTGTAGTGCATTTCTCTTTAGTATTTAGCCTACGCGTTGTTCTATTTCTTGACAAGCCTAAAAAAGGGAATTAGGTGCTGAGACGTTCAGGATGGTTGGGTTTGTATATGAGTGTTTTCCCAGCTATCTGTCTTTTAAATACTCTGGAACTCCTAGAAAGAGAAGGCGTGAGGTGTTCATCCTGCTCTAAGCCATCTAAAAAACATTACAGTCTGTCCGGTGAAATGAACTCCTGCTCTCCCAGCCACACGAATGTGAGGAAAACACCGAAAGGAATAACCAGAAGAAGGTTGGGGTGTGTTTGGCTGGGTTCTTCCCCACCTTGGCATCTCCCGAGGGTCCCCCCGGTCCCAGCGGTGCCAGCCCTGCCGCGGGGGGGGGGGACGGGGGCCGCGGCTGCCTCGCCCTGCCTGGCCGCTGCCTGCCTGCCACTCTCCTCTGCCGCCAACCTGGCGATGCAGCTGATGACGCCAAATATCTCGTATGTGGGGTTTTTTATTTGTCTTGTGGCACCTTCCACCATTTCCTCCATATCAAGCCTATACGCTCCGTCTCTTCCCTTGCTTACGTCTCTGTGGAAACAAAGTGAAACGTCTGGGTTATTCTAAAAGGGATCCCTATGGCTAAACCTTATGGAAACACAACAGAAGCGTAAACGTTTTGGAGGACTGTAAGTTCCCTTTGTACAAGCAATAAATGTGTAGGAAGAATGCTTTCCTGGGCGCTGCTGGTGCCGTTGTCTCACCGTGTGGCCAGGATGGAGGGGGCAGCAGCCCGAGCCCACCCTCCGCAGTTTGCTGCTGACCCGGAGCTCTTCTCTTCTCTCACCTGCGCAGCCAACCCCCTTCCCGGCGGGTTCTGCACAGGGAAAGGGGGGGGTAGAGGCAGCTGGCGAACGACGGGATTTGCACAGATTTCTCCTGCCTCTTACATCGATTTGAGAAACCAAAGCCTGTAAAGGAGCCCCGACCGCTGCTTTCCGCCCCGCCGCAGCTCGCCGAAGGTGTCCGCGTTGGCTCGGTGCAGGATGCGCTCCGGGGGATGGACAGAGGCTCGCCTGAAGGGTGGGTGTTCATTTGTTTGTTTGGGGCTTTTTTATGAAATTATTCCAGCTTCCAGACGTCAGGTCACAGTCACCCAACTGCCACGGGTCGTCTTTAAAGCTTCCAGAGAGCCACCTCGTAGCAGTGTACTTCTGAGCCGATTCATGGCAGGAAATGAGGGATGCCGGTGAT
This sequence comes from Grus americana, assembly GCF_028858705.1. Lineage (NCBI taxonomy): Eukaryota > Metazoa > Chordata > Aves > Gruiformes > Gruidae > Grus > Grus americana. The sequence continues at coordinate 15,558,548 of NC_072868.1, read as the reverse complement.
TTATCCTGCCCTTGCATTGCTGCTACAGGTCACAGCCAGAGTGAAAAGTTTCATATCCTCAGGTGAGGAAAGTAGCAATGTCTAGATGAGCCCATTTTTTGGCTCAGGCTCTATTTCCAGTCCAGCCTGGGATTCCCACCTGATTTCCCACAACTTAAAAGCGGGTATGGCCACAGGCAGGAGTCCCCAGGATAAACCTGTAGTAACAGTCCTGCCATTTGCAGAAACAATACAGTGAGGACCACATAAAATTGTGTGAAGACGACCTCTGGTCCTATCGGACAAATTATATTTTAAAGGACACATAAAAGAGAGACTCCTAATTACCTGTGCTCATTAAGATGCATTTGGTATTTTTTTTTTAAGAGAATTGCACCCCAGCCACACTTAAACTCTGGCAACTGCCTGAATTTTGTGCCTCAATTTTCTAGGTTGACTTTCCCTAACCTCCTGTCCTATACTTTTATATGTACCGTGAACTTAAAAAAAATCTAACATATTCCACCACAGAGGTGGACATGCTATTTCTGTGTAGTATATGAAATCATGCTTGTATGAAATTATAGCTTCTAATCAGATAATGTCTGTAATTTGGAGATCATTGGATAAAAGACCTTACAAAATGACTAAGAGAAATGAATAAGAGAAATTCACTTGCTAGTATAATTTATTATATCTTTTTTACTGAACAAAGAGCACTTAATTTTACATAATGAGATAAACTGCATACAGACCAAATGATATAGAAAACCCTTTGTGCTGAAGGCAATGCATCCTTTTGGAATATATTGTCCATAAAACTGAAGTAAATAGTTGCATAAATACTTATTTCTCCATAAACGTGTAATGACTCAGCGGAAAGCCAGGCAGTATTAATGATGTATGATCTCTATTTTTGGCACATTTAGTAAAATGAAAGTGTACCTACATTTAGCACAAATGAAACACATAAATGTTGTTCTGCAGTGTAGGAAGGGAAAAGGTAGGAAAATGAGATTTATGGCTCCTCTGCCAGCTGTGAAAGTTAAGGAGTCGGAGGGACCTATCGCAGCTGGAGCTGCCCGGGAGCTCTGCTCTGGTGTCCCCTTGGTGCCCTTGAGTAACCTGCCCTTTTCTTCATGTATTTGTCTCAAAATGAAGACCAGGCCAGACTTTCATGTGCCTTTTCAACGTATTGGGGTAGGCTTAAAGGAACTCTATGTATTCAGATACCGGCATGCCCCTGGACAGAGGCAGCAGGGAGGAACGAGAGTGGCTATGATGGGTGACGTCCCCATAAAGCCCCACAAAATGACGTCCTTCCTTAAGCCAAATGAAGAGGTGGATTGGAAAAACCATCTGTAGTATCTCCAGATGCCACTGCACCTCGGATCCATGGCAGCCCACAAAAGGGATGATGTCGCGCAGCCCTGCCGCGTGGAGATGAGCAGCAGTAACCCACTTGGCTCGTCCATCACTGCTCGCAGCCTCCGTCTATCATCTCTCTTGTACAGCCCCTGCAGCTCACAACGCAAGTCAAAAGGATCCCAGCAGAGGCTGATCCTTCTCTAGAGAGGACCAGCGGTCGTTGACGTGGGGCTGGAAAGGCACTGAGGTACCTGAGTCCTCGCTGGATACAGACTCAGTGGAAATTCTTGAGAAAACACCTGTCCCTCTCTCTTATCCAAAGGCATCCATCCCTCCGTGGGGAACGGGCTGGACTCGCACGCATGGGTGGTCCCTCCAAGACACAAGCGGCATTCCTGTGGTTGGGGAAGAAGAGTGATTTGGTGCAATGCCCAGGCAGAGATGCTTCACTAGAATTCCTGTCAAGTGAGATGCTTTGACCTGGGCTAACTGCACATTCTTACTATTTTCCTCCCTTTTTTCTTGAGATATTTGGAGTTTTTAACAAAGGCATTTTCAGTGTCAAACCAAAGGAAAGGCAGAATGCATACTTTTAAGAGGGGTTGAGTCATTTTCCTTCCTGAAAGCCATGGTAGGCCTCTAGCACACCTATCCTTTTCTCCACTCCAGAAAGGTAGCAAATATTTGCAAGAAAAAAGTGCTTCTGTGGCAGACCTTTCCTGACCTTTTGCAGTGAGCCAATAAGGATCGATCCAAGGCCAGGGTCCACCTAGAGCAGCAATATATAAAATAAAAATTCCATTTAGCTTTGTCTGGGGGGGTGTGTGTGTGTGTCTCTGTGTCTGTTATTTCTAGCATTTGCTTATCCCATGTATTATTCAATTTACTTGCTTACAGAGTGAAACAAAATCAATTGAAAGTTGCTTTGCCTTTGCCACATGTGACTGTCAAATCCTTGTGGAAAATTGCTTAAATTGTGTGATCTATGGTTCAAAGTGAGAACAGAATGCTTAATTAGAGTTTAATTATCTTGGAAGACTTGACGCTCTCTGATTGTTTTTGTTTTCTTTCTTTCCTCGCTCAGTGGTCTCTGTTGAAGTGTGTCTTCATTTGCAGCAGAACCAGGTGCACAGGTTGACACTGCGTAGTTCACCGGCATAGAAGAATATATTTTGCTTGCACGTGCATCTGTCCAACTGACCCTCTAGCAAAAAAGTACACTACACCTGTTAACATGGGCCTGATCCTTAGAGCTGATGGCTAAAAAAAAAACCCCAATGGGTTTACGCAGACCCAGATGCTATGTTCTATTCAGTCAGTGGTTTTAAGGCCAGAAATAGGGTTTACTGAAGAACTGTGATTTTTGACACTGAAATCCACCACTTGGCCACTAGTGCTTGATCTGGCACCAACTGAATTGGATGAAAGTTTTTCCCACAGGGCAGCCTAGGTACCTGAAACTCAGCTTTCCATCTGACCAGTCTCCTAAGATGCTGATATGCTACAGGTTATCAACAATATATCATTTCCAAACCATATTCATTTGGGCAGGGGAAAAAAGGAAAAAATGGGCTGTACCTTGATTTAGATCTTTGTCTTTAGAACTTTGTTCCGGCACAGCAAGAGTTCGTTCTCCGCAAGCAGAGAACTGATCTGCTTAAAATGGCACGTGGGTTTGGGGAATGTTTTGTTTGGGTAGAGCTTTTTGTTAGGTCTGTTTAACTTGAATTAGTTTCCAGGTTGTCCTCACTCTGGGGCTGCTGGCACGGAGAGGGGCAAAGCAGAGGCAGGAAGGATTTTGGGGTCAGTGCCAAGCTATGCTGGCTTATGAAGATCACTGAGTTGTGGTGTGAAGCCCTGCCCGAATCAGAAGTGAAACAAAGGGAAGGCAGGCGTGAAATCCATGGGCAGAGTTTGACACTGAAAATCTTCTCATCTGGCTCAGTATCAAGAGCACTTTTGGAACTGAATTCTACTTAAGTTTCAGAGTTTTTGGAAGTTTCACTTTATTTTTGCCAGACGAGTTCATTAACTTCTAACCAGTTAGGCTTGTGCTGTTTGATTGCTGACAAAGACTTCATGTCAGATAGGGAGAGTTTGGCTGGAAAAACTTGTTACCTGCAAGAAAACTGGAATTAAGAACCCATTAAGTAGGTGCATTTGCAGAAGATTGTTTCTCTCTTTTGTGTGTCTTCTTTCCCCCGGGAAACCTCCTGTGACAGCATGCTGGTTTCCTGAGGAGCCATTATTTAAATAAGAGCGTATAGCAGATTATATAAGAACAGGTTGCCTTCAGTGTCAGGGTTCCTCCAGGCTCCCTCCTTGAGCCTCACAGCCCAAAATAAAAGTTGACATTTGAGCGAGCCCAGGTGATGTTTGTGTTATTTGCAATAGTCACCTCTTAATTCAAACTTAAACTGGGAAAGCGAACGACTGAGCCACGGAAGGCGGCAGAAATCCTTTCCATTGATATTGCTGGGCTTGGATCAGGAAACCATTTATTAGCGCTCTTGGGATTGCAGGAAGTCAGCGTCGAATGACAATGGCATTATTACCGGCTGTCACTGCTAACGTCAACGTGAATGTTCGGTCTGTAACACATAAAATGAGCCAAGAAATCCAAGCCCAGTTGAAATAAAGAAAGAAAACCTAGGAGAGGAAGGCTCACAGTGTTATTTTTAATCTGGTTGAATCCCCTAATAGGCTGGTAACAAATCTTTGTATATTATTTGATTATGTTTCTCTGCTAGTTAATTGGTTTGATTATGGTTAGGGGATTCTGAAGAATAATGGTAGCGGTTTTGCTTTATTAGAAGACTCAGGACTGACGCATCAGTATCCATGAAAGGCTGTGAGTGCTCCTCCTGCTTTTGACACGTGTTCATTTATCTACCCCATGAGCCAAGAATACAAACCCTGCTACTCCAGAAGGTACTCGCAGATGTGGTTTCACCTGCTTTACAAAACGTGGGAAGGTTTTGCCAATTTAGAACTCAGAAGACAACCCCCACTTTTCAGGGAAAACTAGATTTATAGCATCTTCTAATTGTATTGATTTGCAGAGTGGAGCTGGGATGCTACTTGTGTTCCCAGTAGCGATATCTCACCCAGGCCTATGGCAAATGGAAAGAAGATGAAAATAGACTGGTCAGGCATCGTTCAAAATGCATCTAAGAAAGCTGGATGTCATCAAGGACTGAAACTTGTATTTAAAGCAATCTGAGAAGCTGGAGACAATTTGTTTTATGATAGTAAAATATGAACAAGCTTTTTTTTTTTTTTTTTTTTAAGCTACTACTGAGGTGGCTCTCCAGCACAGATGCCATATGGATCCTTTGGATGCATCTGTCAGTACCTACCACCTATGTGTGACCTCTGCTCTTTGACTGCTTGGAGTTATTAGAAGCAGCTGCAGGCTAAATCAACTTTTGGCTTGCTCTAAGTTGGATCAAGCACTGTTTTGCTGAACAAATGCGTGTAGGGTAGGAAATCTGGCTGCTGCTTCTGCGAGCAGGGAAATACCATGCAAACCAGGAGACAACTTCTGGGAGAGAAAGTCAGGAGCTGAAATGCACAGGCAGCATGTGGGAAGTTTAGACCCTGTCCCTGTTGTCCACGCAATTTTCTGCAGATTGCGCTGTTCCTTTTCCATCTTCCTAAACTGTGATGTCTCCTTTATTTCGCCCTCACTGTAGAGAATAACCTGATCCAAAGCACTTTCTAATGAATGTCATTAGGAAGGACTCATTTAGCAGGATGGAATTTGTCAGCTTTAACTGCAAGAGGACCTGAACAATCATTGTTTTACAATTTATTTTCTTCCATTTTATTTTTCATCAGTTTTGCAGCTTGTGAACAAGCCAATGAACAGTTTCTCATCAAAAATCCCAAAGAATGTTGTCTCTGACACAGTCCACCAAGGTGTGTTCTTACAGTGGTTCAGTGAAAACATCTTGATGGGAATTAAAGAGCCCCTGTCCTTCCAGACGCAGCAGTTTGTTATCAGATTTACATGCTTTTATTTTTCCTTCGTGAAAAGCCTGAGTCAAAGAAGCTGAAGAGTTACTCGAACGGATAATTGTGCTGGCTTTCCTGTACAGGCAAGTGTGAGCTCTCTCGCTGCTGAATGAAGCAGAACATACTTTTTGACATTGCAACACATTTGAACTCTGCTTGTTCTGGTTCTTTGTGTGAGGGAACATTTCTTTTATAACTCTCCCGATGCCCTCAAAAAGGGAATCATCAGCTGGAGCTGGAAGCACTTTATTGTGAAAGTGCCAAACTCTGATTACGGTAAAGAGAAATGGGACAAAAGGAGGTGAACCACATAGCATTAACATTTAAATGACTACCATCTCGATAGCTGGGTCTGCCAGCCTCGGCAGCGTCTGAGCTTCGGGATTTTTCAGTGAACTCTCACTTTCAGCATCTGCCATAGGGAGGGAGCACTGTCATCCTGGTTTGCAAAGCAAAGTCTGACTCCTAGCAGATCAGACCCTGGAAAAGGCATTCCTTCGCTTGCGAGGCTCAGTTTTGGCTAGCGCACTCCCACAGGAAAGTCACTGCCCTGAGGCATGTGAGGATGGAATTGGGAGCTGGTACCCAACAACAGGCATCTCGCCCGCCCACTGTGGCTTCGGCAGCGGTGGGAGAGCACTCCTTCCCGTCCTTCATGCCATCCCTTCATATGGAACTCAACAACCTGCTTTTTCCTGTAAAAAATAGCAGAAAGGTGTCTCTCCACACATCCTGAAGAGCACAAAGTCCAAGAGCAGTAAGAATTGTCTTATCTTGTAATAACCTGCCAGAATCGAGTCGCTCCCCCTCTCTAGCAAAGTGGGAACTTCCCAGAGAAGAAGTCAGTCTCAGAGGTGGGCAGCTGGCCAATATACAATGCCACACTTCTGTTAAAAACGTGAACTACACTGACAACTCGGACTGATTTCCGTAAAATAAAGAATTAATCGGTTACCTCTGAATGAACGAAAGCAAGAAGGTTGTTTTTCTTACCGTGATAATACTTAGTGGAGTTTTCCAGCCGCATTATTGCAATAGTACTTGTTTTCCCACTGTGTGCTGTCACTTTTCACAAACTATATTATATTCAAGAATCAGAAGTTCTAGCTAGAGTTTATTTTCTTTGTCTCCTATTGGCACCTGGCAGGGTCCTGCTGAAATGCCTTTTTAAGCTGTCCTTTGGTGAGCAATCAGCTGAGTATGTAATGAACACCTATGGAGGTATCTGAAGCATATAATGAGGTAAAAAAATATACAAAGGTATCAGGATGGCTATTTCCACCTAAAATATTGGCATTTTCATCATTCTTTCCACTTTTTTTCCCCATACCACAAGCATTTTCTACAGAACACGGTGACAGATACATTGTATGAAAAGAGATTTGAGATCACAAAGCAATGTGTTGGTGCCCACCATCAGAACAAAGGAAAAAAATATTTATGATGTACTGATTTTGATCCAGAGATTCAAACTTCCATGGAATCAAACGCTTTTGTCACTGTAGTTAGCTGTGGCCTTAATAGCCCTTTGGAAAGTGCTGGCTTAATAATTACTTTGTTTTACAAAAGTGCACTGAATTTCAAAGAACCTAATCCATTGAAGTTGCTTGCATTATAAATACGGTAGATTACGGTGCAATTTAAGCGGTGCAGAACTAGCTCAGGGGAACATCCCGGATCTTCATTTCATTTAGCTGTTACTGATGTGTCGAGAAGAAGAAAGGGATGATTGCTGATTTATATGCCTTGTCTTTCATTATGTTATATTTCTGCTGGGCAGGGGGTCACAACAGAATCTATTAACAACAACCAAGGCGGAACCAGCTGATGGTCTTACAATCACGTTAGATTCTCCTCAAAATTGCTGTTAGTTGCTTTTTCTCCGTTGTTGTCTCCAAAGTTTGCAGTCTGCTCTCCTGGCCATGACTAGAATTTTAATGGCCTTGCAGTCTGTTGGCTATTAGGGTTTTTATTAGTATTAATATGGTCTATTTTTCTAGCTGTCTGTTTCGCTATATTTAATTTCAAAATGTTTCTGAAGTACAGGCTAAAGGGGTGCTCCCAAGGCACTGTTTGCTGAAAGTTTATTTTAAAGCCATTAATACGCGTCTCCAGCAAACCCTCGTATCGGGCTGTGCCGCAAAGGCTCCAGGAGCCAGCCGTTAAGGACACATCTGCTTGACTCCCAACTTAGAAGAGACATTTTTAAAAGATCTCGGCACTCTTTTATACTGAAAGAAAAGATTTTTCAGAACAAAGCACCTTGCTGTTCAAGCATGCTGACTATGGTCTGCGTTGGAGTTTACCCTTATTGACTTCCTACAAAATTCACGAAGAGCAGAGGGAAAGGCTGAGACCTGCGTTCACCTTTTACGGGACACCCAAGAGATCCATGCAGGCAAAGGTAGGTGCTGCAGAGCTCCCAGTCGACAATTCACCCTCAGGACACCGGTCCCTGGGACGCTGGTCCCTGCTAGCTCTGTGCCGTGTAAAACTATTTGTTCAACCTTGCTTACCCGCTCTCCAGGAGATGACTTAGGGAATGAGGAGAGATGCGATGCTGGAGCCCATCTGGCTGCCAGCAACCGCCAGAAAGGGAGTTGTCCTGTTGCTTTAATTAAATAACCATTTTCTTTTGAGCCCAGAGTGCTTTCATTGGCTTTGTTGATGGTGGCCAGGCGGGCAGGATTACAGCTGCCACTCTTCTCTATATTCAATATAAATCTGTGGAAAGCAGGGCACAGCGAAGACACGACAGAAATGCGGAATTCCTACAATGCATCTTTTAATCTGATATGTAAGAAGAAAAAGAGAGAGGGCTGTCATAACACATCAGTTTCACCACATCCATCTTTTATACAGAAATGTGCAAAAGTTCATGGTATCAGAAAAAAGTCCATTTCCCAAGACGCTGCTGCAGGTGCCGTGCTTGGGCAGCGCTCCCACTGGCTCCTGGCACCTCCGGGACTTGGAGTGAGACTTTAGCCCAAGTAACACACTGGTGTAAACAGGAGCCTTCATTAGTTTTAGCTCAGAGCCCAAATTCCCTCTTTCTTAAACAACAGTTTCTTATCTCTGTAATGTTTGAAACCAGAGCCTGAGACACGAACCTTTCGCCCTGCGTTTGGATGAACTCACTTGGATTAAAGCAAAGCCCTGGTCTGCAGACTCTGTGGCATGGAACCAAAACACCACAGAACTGCGTTTGGAAATAACCGACATTCTCTGGTGGAGAGCCTTAGTTACTATCTCTAGTTCTGTGATATTTGTCTTCTGCTGTATTTCTCTTAGTTAGGAAAGAATTTTTTCTTTGGCAGAAGCAAGGCAGCACACAAAGTCATCTTTTACAATTTACACACTGGGTGGAAAGCTTTATTTTCTTCCCGGCTTCTTTCACCAGCCCACAGCAAACATTTATCTTCTGATTCCTCTAATAGGATGTGACTTGTTGTGACATCATATTTTGAAAGGCTGCGATTTAACAGGTGTATTTTATCCCCCGTTCCCCAACACACATACATTTTGCAGAAACTAATAATTTAAAATACAGTGCAACCTCCTGAGGATCGGAATTGTTGCCAGAGGCTTCTCCGGTGCTCTTGCTCAGTCGTGACTTTGCACAAATGAACATCTTCTGCTCAGGACCACTCATACTTCCCTGGCCCTGTGGTAATGCCGGGCACGGTAATGCAGATTGTGGAGGCAGGGTCTGAGTTGCAGAGAATTAGCCGTATTGCCTTAACGTGTGCACTGAAAGCCACCAAAACATTGAGTTCTTCGTATTATTTTACTAGTTCAAGTAAAAAAGTCCGCAGCAACACACTGATAACTTAAACATCCATTTTCTCCCCTCACAGTATAGATTGAAGATAGAATTCATTCCATCAGGGAAGCACCCCAGGGAAACGCTGAGCTGTCAGCTGAAGCAGTGCTGTATATAAAACATCTCTGGCTCTATTAGTATTTGGGCCATTCCTGATGAGAGTCTTTAATCGTCCCCGCCTGATTCAGGGGAGACAGGAATATACTGTATTTTTTTTCCTGAATGAACTGTGCAGACATCTGTTCTTTATATTTTTGTTCATTATTTTAAATAAATAGAATTGGCACCGAGCAAACCCTATGCAGTGGATTTCAGGTGGGTTTTACAAGCTGGGTTTGCCTTTCTGTAAAGAATCCAGCCCGGGAGAAAGGGCCAGTGCTTCCCAAGGATGAGGCTGCCACGTCCCTTCCAGGTGCCGCCTGCTCTGAAAGCCTGGGGGGCCATCGCTGTGCTGCGGGGTGAGCCAGCCTTCAGCCTGTCCTGCACAACCGCCCCCAGCAGCGAGTGACCCGGCAACGTCGCAACGCCAGGGCTTTGCTCTGGAAAGCGATGCTCCTCAGTCAGAGGAGGAGGAGCATGCGATGAAGGCATGAGCATCATGATCCGTCTCTCTCCCGGACGAGACGGCTGAAGCTCCACGGCGTATAGGTGGCTGAGCAAGCGTGGCTACTGAAGACAGCATCACCAGAAGAAGATGGGGCTGCACACACGTGCTAACATCGCCGTCATGTCGGGAGCCCGAGGCAGTGTTCTGCCGCGCTGCAGGACGTACGGCTCCGAGTGCCTCAGCTGATGGGGTGCGGAGGTGGAGCCTGGAACCTGCTGGTGCTGGGAACCTGCTGGTGCTGGGAATTGTCGATGCTGGCAGAGGCTTCAGCCAACGCTACGGGGCTCGGGGGTGTCTGCAGCTGCCTCTCCGGGGCTCACCAAAGGGCACTAAGAAAGTCAGCCCGTGGTCACTGGGTTTACGGTTACACCCCCTCTGGAAATTGCTCAGGGGTCTAAGAATTAAAAGACGGTTGAAATCAGAGTGTTTGGGGGTTGGCAGGAGAAGGGGGTAGGAGAACCAATCTCTCATCAGCCTCTAGCAGCTGTTACTGGGAGGGAAAAAGGCCTCTGCAACCTTCCTCTTTCCCCTGCTTTTGCAAAGAGATGGAGCACCGGGTGCAGGAGTATCTAAGTGTAACACCATTTGGGATAATCGGTAACGAACCCTCCAAGGACAGGATTCAGCCGTCCTGTTTGGATCCTGCACCACAAGCCCATCGTGTGCAATACTAAATGCCCTTGCTGCTCTACCGCTCCTACAAGAACATCAGGTCAATCAAAACGTTTTGTGGCGCACTTATTTCATGATGTTATGAAACACTGAAAAGAAAAAAAGTGAAGGATGTACTGAGAGATGTGGTGTTCACCATTCCACCCCAGGCACTACAGGGCCACATTCAGCAACGGTGTAAGGCCGTTTGCATTGCCCGAGTCCCACTGAGGTTACGTTAAGCCCACTGTGTCTGCCCAGCACACAGCAACCCACTGTGGAAGTGGTTTAAAGACTTTGTTAAGAATATCAGATGTTTCTCATTGGTCATTAAAGAGAAAAAGTACTTAACTGGAGTGCTTCGGCCATCTCCCCAGCATGCTGAAGGGGACAAGCATCTTGAGGGTGACTCAGAGAAGGAGCCCGAGATGTTCTGCAGTGTCCTCTGGAGGAGCTTCGTGTCCCCCGCTCCAGCGACAGGCGAGGGCAACGGGTGCTGATGCTGGGTGCTTACAGTAATATCCCCCAAATCAGGTGGAGTGACAAGCAGTTAGCAAGGTGAAAAAAATCAGACGCTCACTGCCACAGAAATAAATTAATTCATTTAAATCTGTCTTGGCCAGTCCCAGATTTGCTGGCTGGGCAGGCTGGACAGTGCTAAGCGGGATCCTGGCATCGTTACGGGGCCACGGCCATGGGGCTGCCCAGAAATCTCACCTTGTCTCCATCACAGAAATTCCTGTAAACGCCTCTACACCTCCGCTGTTTCCGTACATTAAAAACCCCAGGCCAACCACCCTTAACAGCTGTGTCGTATGCTGAGTAACTGGAGGTCACTCAGTACAGGGACACCACTGTCGTAACCCTCGTCGTTCCTGCTCACCGGCTGAACTGCTTTTAGCCATTCATAGGTGTAAAGGCCACATACACGTCTGACTTCTCCCAAACTCCCTTTTCCAGGAGATCATTGCGGTGATTCATACTAGTTCAAAACAGAATTTCACTCATTTTATTTTTTCTACCTTTTCAGGCATTACCTGCTCCTTGGTTTTCCTTTATTCTGTAGCATGTAGAAAGGGCTAGCACTTTAAAACCCCCACACCTTCAAATTCAGAAACAGAGAATGTACAGTACAGTAGAACAAATTGTCCAAGCAGAGCGCGATGGCAAACGTGCAAATCCGTGCAGCTGTCGGGTGCCCACAGCTTTCGGATATGCAACAGCTGTCGAGTGGGCCATAAAATTAACAGAGGAGCACGTGCGAGTGCCTATGCCTTTTCTTAAGAAAATAGAAAGGCATATACTTTCATGAAGGCTTTGAAATCCTGCCTACGTATGTCTAATTGCACGGTAAGAAAAGAGCAATGTTGCTGCTTTAACTCAGGTATGAAGATGGAGTTCCGTCAGCTGAGAGCATCAAGAAAATAAAAAGAGAAAAGTCAGGAGCCTCAGCTTCTGAAAGCAGAGGAAACATGGGGGCTGATTGCTTTTTGGGGTTAGGTTCTTTTCTGTAAAAGTAAATGAAAACACCCTTCCAGTGATGTCCTGAACAGCTGGCTTTGCTGCCAGTTTTCCTGCTACTAAAAATCCGATCGTGCGTGTCCCTGCGGAGCGGAGCAGTCTGCAAGCTGGCCGGGTCGTCTTCTCAGCCAAACTGCGTGCCGCCTGCGGGGTACCAGCAGCACCAGTAGCACATGCCTAAGTCTGTGTTTTACATCAAACCGTGAAAAATCTCATGACTGACATTTGAGTGAGGACCTCATCTCTGAGCACCCTGCTCGCCAGCAGCACCCCGGGCGGGAGGCAGCGTCCCGGCGGGCAGCGTGCAGGCAGGAGCAGCTGATGGGCAGCTTGCAGCGGGTGTGAGCGTGTCTGGAAATGGTTCCCAGTGCTCCTCCCCGGTGCTGGGATCCCACATCAGGCACAGCGGAGTGGAAACTTGGAAGAGAAGGCTGGTTTCTGAAAGCTGCCCTGTGAAGACGAGCGTCTTGTGCCGTTTCACCCTCTGTAGAGAAAAAAAAATGATCTTTACACAAATAAAATGTCGCTTGTTGGACTAAGGAGTCGTTTTAAGGACGGAAGAGGGAACAGAGAGCCCTGGGCAGTGTGGGAGCTGCTGGGCTGCAGGTCCAGCCCCTCCGCCTCTCTTCAGGGCTCGGAGCTGAGCGGCACACAAACCGCCCGGGCTTCGCACGCCCAGCAGGGAGGTGACGGCTCGCTGGGCATCCCCGCTCTCAAACGCCTCAGCAGCATCCATGTAACTTCGTTCCTGTACGCTGAGTGCCTAGCAGCGCTGTTTATGTTGGCTAGGTTTTTCCATATCAGCAGCATAAGGCTTATTTAAACCTCTTCCTGGTGCGAGTTCTCCCTCGTATCTCGTTTGTGTTATAAAGTCCTTGCAAAAAAACCCCCAACAAAACAAACAAAAAAACCCCAAAAACATGAGATTTTATTTTGAGTATGAAAGACATTTCTTTATATCATTATTATAACGCAAATTTCCCAGTTAATATTAATAACTAAATTAATACTGAATTAATAATTTCATTAACTAAAAAATATGGAATAAAGGTTTGCAAATACCACACAGGAAATTTAATATATTTGAATTAAAATGGTACTGGTCTCTGCTGTAAACATAGCATGCACTTTGTTTTTGTACATGGTCAAACATGGAATGAGGCAATTTAGCCAAAGGAAATGATAAGCAATGTAAGTCATCGCTACCCCATGGAAATCTGCCGAATGCCAATAATTTAATAAAACATGTGCTTGCTAGATCAAATACTCCTAACTCTCTTTGCTCTGCAGTGAAACCGTGAGATCCAAGCAGAAGGTGTGCTGAGATACTGTGCTCTCCGAATCAGTAAATTGCTGAGTACCTAAAATCAGCAGCTACTTCAATTATTCCTGGTAGCAGGACGTATCTGTGTTTAAATAGATGTTAAGGTTGTGACTGTAAACAGGAAATGAAAAATAAAAAAAAGCCATGCTGGAACAGAAAAATAAAAGCAGATGATTTCTAACTAATACGTTGGACGACTCTTTAAACCAGTGAAACTCAGTTTTAAAATACAAAATGGAAGGACGATGCAAAGAACTGTTCTTGCTGGTGGCAATGCTGAGGCTGGCGGGAGAGCTGATTGCAGGCGAATGGCTGAAGCACAACAAATATCTATGTATGCTGTACATCAGCAGCATATGCGTTATGTACTTCAGTAGTATGCCTTCACGTGGGGAGTAAATGATGCAATATGTCGGTCAGGGATACCTGCACTTTTCAAATTATCTTTGCTCCGATATTTATGTATATTGGCTGCAGAATGAGCACTTTGAAATCTAAATTCCCATTGTGGTTAATGTATGTTTAAAACGTATATTAAAAGGCATATTGAAAATCACAATACTTCTCTTACCCTTCTTGACTAAACTGGGGGAGAAAGGTATATCGTTAGGTATGTGGTGTCTAAGAGCCTGAAACCAGTTCAAGGTCCCACGTGCCTCCTCTGCGGCGATGAACACGCTCGGCTGCAGCACAGACCACAGCCGGTACAAATGCACAGATAATAACAGGTATTCCTCCAGGACGAGTGCAAGATATGTTCAGTGCCTTCAAATATTTTGATTTCTCATTTTCAGGTTGTCTCGATCCTAATTCACAGCGAAAAAAGGGAAAACTTTCAGAAAGTTTGAGGAAGAATCACGGAGAATACTCCTGAGGCACGCTCTCTGAATTTTGCCAGAGTATCAGTCAGCTGGTCTGTTTAGTAATTATGTTGGCACAGCTCTGACCATCAAGTCTCCACTTGTTTTCCATTAGTAAGTTTGTTACGATACCATTCAGATCCTACTGCAAAGTTTTGCAGAGTTTGGAGAACAATATCATCAACATTAATCAGGAGAAAAAACTCAGCCTGCTCTGCTAACACATGCAAACGTTTGTTTGTCTAATACGTAAGATGCACAATCGATTGCCCAGATATTCCTCCTGTTGCTGCCCCCTTTCCTCCAAGCTCTAATAAAACGTAGCAGATGGTTAAATTTGCTGTATCGTCTCAGAGCAAGAGAGAAGGTGCTGACTCCATTATGCACGGAGAACCGCATGTGACCCAGAGGACTGCGGCAAGAACGGCGCCAGGTAAGAGCCCCATTCATTAAGATGATCTTTGTCATTCCCACAAGTATGATTTTGCTCTTTCTTCCTTTGAATTTGCAAACTTTGCTTTCATGGTAACCCGTTCCTTTCTGTGGGGGAATGGTCTGGGTAGGATGGTCACTTGTACTGCTGGTGTACGCTCCACGTCTGGTGAAGTGTCTTGAGATCTCATGATTTGTTTCTAACAAATCCATCCTAACTTTTCCCGTGACATTTTGAAACTGCTGATCGCCTCAGTTGCTCTCAGAAAGTGCCTCCTGCTCCTGCTCAACCCTAAGGAAAAAAAAAAAAAGGTGGCTTTAGCGAGGTGCGTTGTGGAGAATGGCTTATGGAGACGTGCCAAGTAACAAAACTGTCCTGGGTGTCCTAAGAAACGTGCGCAATATTTACGGCATCTCGTAGCAGTGGCAGACAGATGTGACTAAGAAATGAAACCTAGTTTGGACTAATAGAGCGGCGGTTTTCTTTTTCTAGCTGCTTTTGTAAAAAGGATATTTTGTAGAAACTGTGGATATTTAAGAGAACTATCAAGTATGAAAATATTTAGAAACAAGAAATTATGTTAAAGATGATAAAGACAGTAAATGTTTGAGGATATTGAAATACTCTGCTTCATCATAAATAAAAGGCTTTTGTTCAATTTTATTTTTTTCTGGTCTCAAATTAAGGGTCAAAACTTCCATAAAAGCAGCACAGACCAATGCTCTTCCCCTCTGCTGCTGAGGCCTTCGTTATCCTGATCGGGATCACCAGGGACCCCCGCCCACCCACCCACCCACCGGCCCTGGAGCCACATTTAGGGCAGACCCTGCTCCTCGTGTGACTCTTTTTGCCGGCCGTGGGCAGCTCTTTGCTCAGCCCTGTCTGCCCATGAATCCTGCTTGCTGGCACCTTTCCAGGTTGCTCTTGGACCCGCTTATGACTTTGTGTCTTTGCTGGACGTGTCGGTGCTGCCCAGCCGGCTCTGCTTGGCCTCTGATGGTGAGGATGTTCCACTCGTGCTGCTCCGGGGTGGGCAGCGCCCTCTCCCCACGTGCCTGAGGTGTGAGGTAATCAGCGCTTTTTGTGTTTATGGGGCTCACTGCATCCGATTGCTTTGCAGCTTATGGTTTGTATTTTCTTTAATCTCTGCAAAAGCCTTTGGAGTTATGGAAGTTGTAAACTCTGTTTTTAAAAAATGTGGAGTTGAATCAATTAAACTTTAGCTCAGATATGTAAATGTTGTTCCCGAATCCAGCAGGCACTGGATGTTTCAATGTCATCTGAATTTAACTACGTGGTCTAACCTTGCACTAGAAGTCTGCAGAAATGCGGAGGTTTGAACATAAGACTTTTCATTCTGAGCTTATTGCTGCGCTCTGCCCTGTAAGAGATTCTGGAGATTATCACGTACACCAGGAGGAAGAAGGTGCTACTGTGCTAAATTCATTTATCCTTTGAGCCCCTAGAAAAAGACTTTTAGCATAGAAAACATGGAAACTCTTGTGGAGAAACAGGACAGAAAATCTTAGATAACAATTAAATGAATAACTATTAACAGTGCTGCATGCTGCACCTTGCCTGAAGGAGGTGACAGTCAAGTACAAGCTCTGCCTTTCCCTGCGTTAAACCGAGGGCTTGCCAGTCATTTCCATGAGCTTGAGACTGAGCAGACTCATAGGAGGCGATAAGAATTAAACCCCATTAGTTCAGGGAATGTAATGTGCTAATATAAACAATAATGAATTAAACATTCCGATGCTGTAATTTATTAAAAGAGGAGAGCATCCAAGGTCCCACAATATCCGACACAATACAAGACTCAAATTACTTTTTGCTGGGTTTGCTTCCTCGTGATGCTTCCCCTCCTAGAAGCCACACGTGTAGCGGCACACGCTCGCAGAAGCAGTAGCGCAGGCATGAGAGAACAGCCGCTCCGCTCCCAGCCTTAGAGCGTGCTCCCAGCTCTGCGCCGGGCTGCACGGGAGCGCAGGGTAAGTGCTCAGCCGCGGGGTTGCGTCTGCATGTGCCTTCGAAGCACCCTGGGAGGGCTGGAGCAGCAGTGCTTGGTGATGCCAGGTGCCTCGCTCTACCAGGCTGCTTTTAAAAGGAGGATAAAGGAGGCTGCAAGGTATTTCGGGGAAAATAAACCTAGAGCAGCAGATTGCCTCTCTCTATTTCATGAAAGCAAATTAAATCCTGGGAATACTCTACTCTGAATAGAAGGAATTCAAGAGTTCTACAGATGTGTTCTGAACGGGGAGAGAAATGAGGTAAATCAATGGGTTACGTTGGTTTCTCAGTTCTTTCCTATTTTTGAGCTGGATAACTACACACATGGAGGCTAACAACCAAAAGAGTTGGGGGAGGCAGCACCCTCCCACCCGAAGGTGAATGGAGGAACTGTAACCCAACGAAGAGGTTCTGCCTTGCACAAATATAACGGGCGGTGACAGTTCAGCACGGGAAACCAGTTTCCTCCCGCCGCTGTTCAATTTATACAGGCTTCGGCCTCAGGTGGGACTCCTGTTTGGCAAAGACAGACGCTGCCAGCCCTGTCTGGGTGCTGCTCACCCGAAAGTCCCGGGGGAGGGAGGGTCCCGCAGCCCCCAGAGCAGCCTCGGCATCTCTGGCAGAGCTGAGTCCCAGCGGGGCTGTTCGTCTTAGCGAGCTTTGCTGCAGTTACCAAAGGTTCACCGAAACGTTTGCACTGTGAAATTCCTCACAAATTGGAGGCATGTTTAACACGTTATTGCTAAACTTAAAAAGAAACCTGTGGGGAAGCCGATGCGCTTGCGATAGCTTGTTGTTTGGAAATTGAATTGTCCTGCTGGAACTGTTACCCATCTGTTGCTTTTCCTCTCTCTTTCATCCTCGGCATTATTTTTCAAAGTGTGATAATGCATTCCAAGAGCCTTTCTTGATTAAATAATTGTAAGTTGATAAACAGAAACCGAAGTTAATATCGAAACACACAAGATTGGTGTGGTGTAAAGATTCAGCAGGAAGACTCTGTGTGCTTGAGTCAACGGGGAGACCTCAACTTAGAGTACTCGAGGATCCAAACGCCTGTTGCAATGCAGAGGCACCTGTACCCCGTGCAGCACCAGAGCTACCTGGGCAGTGCTATACAAAGGGCTGAAAAAAATAATTTGTTGTAAAGAAACTTGTGCAGCCTTTTTAATTCTTGGACAATGACTTTAAGGTCACTGCACTTGAAGTGAACTTGTGAAGATTTTTCTTTTTATTCTTGGATTTATTACAGGTAATGTTTGAGCATATTTGTTATTAGAGATTGGCAGAGGTTGGTTTGTGGCAGGAGTCATGGCATGGTTTCCATTTCTTGAGAGATGCACATTACACAGATATTTTTTTCCTACTCAAATCAAAAATTAATGGCTTAGTGCCAAAACTAAGCAATAATAGTTATATGTCATAGGAAGATATCTCGTTGGGGTCGGGTAAAGTTTTTCTTTTGGTTTTGCGTTTGTAACTGTGTATTAGACTCATCAGTATGAGTTGCACTGAGAAACACCACCATCAGAAGGATGGCTGGAGCCCTTGGCGTGCTCAGGTGTGCGTTGCATGCAGGGCCACCATGTTGCACGCAGGGGCGCCGGCTCTGGGTGACCACCCCTGCACCCCGATATCTGCCGTGAGGCAGCAGAGATGGGTTCTCTGGAGTAATGAAAAGCCATTTGCAGGATAGTGAAAAATGCCTCCAACTGTCCCGGTAACGAAGGTGCCTGGGAAGGTTGAATACCTGGCGGAGTGACCAGCACGGGTCGGTGCTGCCATAAGGGCAGGTCCCCAGCAGCTGCCCAGCCTCCGGGCGCAGGGTGATGGTGGGAAGGGGGGCAGACACCGCGGCCACTTTTACAGGCAGGCAACGGGCCTCGCAAGTTTGTTAGCTCACCGGTTGCGTTGTACAGACAAAACTTCGGAAACGGGTCAGGGCTAAATCAGCTGAAATCTGTTCCTTGGTAAACTTCAGACGTAGTTATTTGTACTATGGGTGGAAAGATGCCATTACTTGCCGGTTGGTTCAGGTCTCTGTCTCTCTGTGTCTCTGCAGATCATATTTCTTTCTTTTTTATCTGATTTCTGTTCTGTCAGTGAGATGATTCCCAAAATACCTTGGGGTGCATTCCTCAGTCTGGATGTTCATTATCTGTAAATGCCCCGAGCCCCATATATTTATTTACTGTAGACCTCGGTCTGGAAACAAAACAATAAACTCTGCAGCTTGTTGTGGCTGTGCAACAATCTGCAATCTGACTTATTTATTAATTTACTTGTTCTGAGATTTTTTTCATTGCTATCTGTTGCAGTTCAAAGGGGTCTTCTGTGCTTCCTTTTCAATAGTTTTCCCCAAAAGCTGAAATTGTATTTTCCCAGATGCAGGTCACCTTTCATGTCATTCACCTTTCTTCAGTTCTTCCCCAATGCTAAATAACCCAACAGCAAACTGACCAAACCCCAAGCGAAAACAAACATCTTGATAGGTATAAATTATTACAGCTTTACAAAAGTCATCTTGGTCTGCCCCTGATTTCTAACCTTGTTAAAAAGAATATTGGATAATATGAAAGGACTTATTTGCAGCTGACAGATAGAAATAGTAGTGAGGCAAATGTCCTCTCAGCTATTTGGGTTTGTCCTTAGGATTTATCTTTGCTGTAGGTTCAAAGTGCTCTTCCCTGTGTTTCACCCAAACTCATCTACCGTTGCTCTCCAGGTTTATGCAAGCCTGGACCCCGGGGCTGTTTTATGGAGGTATAAACTACAGTCCTTCTCCTTTGCATGGTGGATGCAGATCAATCTTTGCAGAGATTTGCGATAGTCCTCTGGTCACCAGCAAATCTGGGCAGTTTACTGCCCTGGCTGCGAGTGAAGCCACTCCCCCAGGCACGGGCGCTCCAGGTCTGAGGAGCGCGAGGTTCCTGGGTGCCTCAGGAGGCTGCTGGGCATGGCCTGGGGCGCTTGGCTGGGGGGGTAGCGGGGGGCACGGGGGGGAACCGCAGCTCGGCACGTACCTCGGCAATCGCTGCCAGGGGGAGCGCGAACTTGCTGTGGTGACAGATAAAGGAAGAGCTCGGGACGTATGCGATCGGAGTGGTCTGAAGGAAGAGGCGCAAGTTTCTTACGGCCTCCCTGAGGAAGGAGAAAGGCAAGAGGTGAACTGTTGTCTCTCGCATCTTACTGGGATCCAGCTCGTATACAGGTCCATACTCGTATACCAGAGGTCATGGTGCCAGCTAGTTTTAAACAGTAAACACTAGCTTCAAATAAGTATCACTTCCCTCACCAGTGTGGAAGAGAGGACATTTTTGGTCCCAGACCGTTCTTACCATGATGCCTACGTGCACTGTGCTTCAGTGTCCCAACTGCCAAATGTGTGCCCCTCCAGGAGATCACTTGGGTACAGACAGACCGTGTCTCAAAGCACAGACCAACATCTCAGTGAGGGCAATGCTTCCCCAGAGCAAGGGCAGTGACAGCCCTGAAATGTCCTTGATGTTTTACTCTTCCAAGGGATATTGTTGATAGAAGTGCTTTTTGGTAATGGCTAAGTAGCGATGTGAACGGCAGTGCCTTCAAAAGAGGGGCTGTGGGTAGCTACTTTAGCACTTGAACTGTTACTCGGAAATAAGTGTCTTCCTAATACTGGATTCTCAGCGATCGTTACACATAGTGACCGCACAAAGATGTTACTAACTTCAGATACGTGCATTGCAGTTTTAAAAAAATATCCGTGCTATGGACTTGCTTTGTTGGTGGCTCAGGAAGGTTTTTGGTAAACATTGCTGCTTCTTTCTTTTCATTAGAAGAGACTATAATAAAAATTTAAGTCTCTTCACCAAGTTCTAACCATCTCCCAGAAATATTTTCTGTTACTAAGTACACACTGTAACAGAATAATTTTCAAGTACTTGAAATGCTTCATTGTTATACATTGAATAATACAGAACAGCATAACAACATAGATTCTTTCAAAGCTGAATAGTGAATGTTGCCTGGAATACTTTTGCCCTTTTGAGGCACTTGATTGCCAGCATAATGGGTCTCAATGGGAATTCATAACTATTACGGTATCTTTCAAACTACAGTTAAAAATATGGAAGCCATACAATACAGCAATTTTCCAGTCATAGATGCCGGATCAATAGTCTCAAAGTGATCAGGTGGAAGACACACAATGGGTCCCAATTTAACTACAAAAAGAACCAACCTGCAACCTTCAAATGAAGTGAAGCTGAAACATTTTTCTTTAAAAAGAATCTTCACTCTTAAGAAATAATTTTTTAACTTTTTAAAAAAATTTCAGCTCTTTCTATCAGGTTTGGGAGTGTGGCAATAGTGCGAGACAAATCACGCCATAAGGCTTTTCAGGCAAATTTTAGAGACCGAAGGGGTGTTATGGAGGGCGAGGTGAGCTCTCAGCTCTCCGGTGTGGCGGTGGAGGAATGAGCCGGACCTTGCCACGGTGGGTGTGAGCACACGAGGGGTGGACGGGGGAGATGAGCACAGTGAGAGGTGCAACCCCCAGGCTTCTTGGGGTACGCAAGCGTGGTCTGTCCTGGGGAGACCTGGCTTGCTGTGCCCTGGAGCTCTCGGAAGGGTTTTTGGGTTGGGATGTGTCCTGCTGCCCAGGCTGAGCTGAGATGGGGACCTGGTGAACCCTATAAATCGGGATTGAATATAGCTTATATCTGAGGTCAGAAACACGCATCAGGCGCAAAGCCTGGGTCAGAATCTGTGATGTCTCAGAGCTCCTGTTTGCTGTGGTTAAAGGTTTTGATAAGGTGTCTCATAGCATTAACATTCACATCCTACCCATCTTCACAAAGCCTAGGAGCCATCTAGATTGGATTTACTGGCTCAAACTGTAGGTAAAAGTTAAATTATCTTGACCCCCCCCCCCGCCATGTGAATGAGAGTTTGAGCTGCAAGATACATCAAACTGCAGAGTACTTCAACATCCCGCTCGCTTTAAATTCTCTTCACAGATCGGAATAGTAGAGGCTGTCGCAGGGTTTTTACAGATCATAAGGACTTTTGTCCTTTCACACTGTGCTCAAAGCACCTTCAGCTGCTCCTTGCACAGCGTAAAGCACCTGCATGGCCAAGCTGGGGTGTGCACAACCCGGGGTTTGCGCCGGAGCAGCCAAAGAGCTCCCTCTAATGTGAAAACTGGGAAAGTGTAAAGAACGAGTACTGACAGGAGACTGAGCAATGCGCATTCATGAGATGCGTTTCTCTTTAGGATCCTTTGAGGTGTGCGATATTGGTAGTAGTACTAGGTGTTGTGATTAATTCTAAATGCATTTAAGAAACGGTTATGGGAAAGGAAAGGGTAAGGTGGAATGGGAAGGGTACGATGTGGCTGAGTGCCGGGGCTGAGGGTAAGCAGCACTGCCCAGGTATATGTTCGTAAACCCAGCGGTGTCGGCACATTTTACAGCTGTGGAGGTGCAACCCAGAGGACGTTTGGCCATGTGAGAGTCAGTCCTGCCGCAGGGATGGCTAAGCACCAGGATCACAGGTTCCTACCGTAAAGACAGCAAAAGAAAACCCTTATGAAACCTGGCTGTAACAGACTTTCATCAGAGAAGAGATAAAACATGCTTTCTTAATGACTTTTTAATGACTGAGTTGCAAATTATCCCCAAACATGTGGGGGTTTTGCATTTCATGTAAGATACCTTCCCAGAACTATCTTCCCACTCAGACCTACAGCTTAGACTTCACATATGCTTTTGTGTTTTGCTAATTCTCTAGGAGAAAAGAAAAGCACGCTGGCTTGATTAGTTGTGATTAGAGATAGTGAACAAAATGGTGGCCAGGATTTTAGTCTTCAGTAAAAAAAAAAATTATTGCTCTATTTCAAAAGTGCTTAGCAGTCATATAACACCAAAGAGGTGTTAGTAAAAAAAATTAATCATGCACAAAAGAGGAAGCGCAATAGGTTTTCATGAGTATTACTAGTGGTGCTATTAATATAAAGAAAGAATACAGCATTGCCACATGTCTTGACGATGATTTTTTTTTTGGGGGGGCACAGAAAAAACACAGGAATAGCAGCAACACAAACTCACCCAGATGTTCAGAACCCTTTTAAATTCCTGTTGTTTAGGACTGTTGGATAGTGCTACAGAAAATTGCTGTCCGAATCCTGTGAAAAGGAGAAGCTATGAATTTTAGATTATGCATGTGGAGGTTGTATGGGAAATAATAAAACCCCCACAGTTTGAAGGAACTGGTGTCACAGGAGGGAAAATCCAACTCGAGTGAAGTCTGAGTGATTTATTGGGCCCCCATCAACTGGGGGGACAAATAAATGCTCCTTTCATCATATATGCATTTAGATTTTGATGGTAAATGACATTACATGTGCAAAAGTGTCTTTGCATGAGGATGTTGCTCTGGTTAAGCTGTCATCAAGTTTATGAAAATGTTTGAATAGCAAACCCAAAATATGTCTTATTAAGCCTGCGTGTTATTTATTAGTGTGGTCAGTTCGTTATGGCAGGTGTATCAGCTTAGCCCTGCTTAAAATAATTGTTGGGAATCTTAGCATGAAACTTGGCAAGAGACTTGAAAATCATACTTTTTGCATTCCCTGTGTGCTGTGAGACATTAGAAAGAATATAGCTGAGTGTTTATTAAAAGTAAAAATATTTACCATGGCAACTCCATTATGCAATCTGGCTGGCAAGTTTGATAATCATAGCAGTTAACAGGAAAAAGCGTAGGTAGGTAAAAACAGAGGAGCTGCCTCATTCATGAAGAGTTGTTTTAAGTAGAAATGGAGCCTGTGGAGTGGACATATGTTTCTCATTTAAATAAAGCCAGTTTGACGCTGACATTTATGAAAGTGAGACTAATGAGCACAGACCAAGCAGTGTTCTCCCCCTCAGCAGGGTAGCACCAGCTTGACCTGACCATGCGTAAGTGAGAGTGCAATCCAGTTCAGTTATTGTCTGCATAACAGACAGTTGTTACATACAGAGCTTCATGTTAATTTTTCCACAATTGAGTTTTGTTCGCGTAAATGCCTGGAGTTGACCTTTTCAAAGTCCTGCATGCTTATATTTGACAGAACCCTTAGGGTACACGAGCAAAACTTCCTGCAAGCTGTACCTGCCTGGAGAGCTGCTGGCTGATTTGTCTGGCCCTGCCCAGAAAATTAAAAAGGAAGGAGAAAGTCCTTCTGTGTGATCCTCAGGCTGTTTGCTAGAATTTCTTAAATGTTCCTTGGGGTATTTCATTTTATTTCATGTCTCTTAAGGAGCCCAGTTTGAAATAGAATATTGCCAGGACTTGATGTCTGGTCATGTTCGATGTG
The DNA here is from genome assembly GCF_028858705.1 of Grus americana. Classification (NCBI taxonomy): domain Eukaryota; kingdom Metazoa; phylum Chordata; class Aves; order Gruiformes; family Gruidae; genus Grus; species Grus americana. Next base: position 15,534,619 of record NC_072868.1, on the reverse strand, counting down.
GCTGGAAGGAGGTGTCATAGTAACGTTGAATTTTAATTTGGATAAATTAAGAAAATGAACCAAATGTTAGGATAAAGCTGTGGAAGCTATTAACAGAGAGGTAGCCAGAGCTGTTAAAGATGACAGAGTGTGACACTAAGAAAATGTGAGCAGGAACAGGCGTGAAAGGAACTGATAGGAATCAAAAGGATTTAGTTTCATTTAGTTTTCAGTGGTTTTGCCCCAGAAATGTTAAAAAGCTGAAACAATCTGTGGGCTGTAATACTTGATGCCTCCCACCACTTAATAGCAATGGCTGGGCTATTAGTTTACTTTGAACACATCTGCTCTCTAAGAGGTGCAGGGATTAACATCAGTTAAGGTGCCTCTGACAGGTATCGATCCAAGGCTGCGTAGAGCAAGTGAAGGGTGCAAGCTGAGGGGGACTTCCCAGATGTTTATTGGGACATTATTAAGACAAAGTGTTGATGAATTCTGGTGGATTTAATCTGGCTTTAAAGAAATCGGAGTTAGAAGCTGCTAGGTACAGCAAGGGAGACTTGAACTCACCCCAGTTACAGTAATTTTGGTTCCTATCTCTCTGCTCACCTGGATTAACTGTTGTGTGCACCAGCCCAACCAATTGTAAATAATGCTCCATAATTTCATAAATGGCACAGGTAAAGGAAATTTGGACAGCTGTGTACCTGAGTTGTGAAACCTGGTGTAATTTGGTACTTCTCAACCAGTTCCACAGTGAAGCTACTTAAATCCAACCTCTGTTGTCCTATAAATGTGGGTATGCAGTATAGAAATGGCAGGTGATTACAATGTTTCACCGTGAAGTTGAAAATATTGGCCCTTTTTTATTAAATTTTCTTGCTGCAACCAAGAGAAAATGACTCACTTTGATTCAATTAGGCCCATAAAGATAGTGATGCTGTGTAGTCACTTCATTAAGTTTTTGGTTTTTAACTTAATTAAATGTTAATATACCAAGCTAATTCCTCACACATGAGAGAGACCAAATCACAGAAGGAGCTCTGTATCTTATCTTCTGCCAGAAAGCAGCCAGGGGGTAGATCTTTGACGCAATTTAGCATAGCAGCAAGGCTGTCTTTACTCTGGCCAGAATACCTTACTCAAAGCCATCTTCATCTGCCTCAGAATATCAAAATTCAGTTTACCAGCCCAATACCCTGCTGAAGAGTCATTTATTCTAGGGAAGGTAAGAGGCTCTGGAGCAAGGGTAAGTGGAGGTGCCAGTATTACGGAGGACACTCAGCCCAAGACATGAGTCTTAATGACTGGGATGCCTATTGACCTTTAATATATGCTTAACTTTTTGTCTCTATTTTAACCAGATTTAATCTGAAGGTCTGTAGGCCTTGTTCTCCCACATACCACTTCTTGCTTACTACAAGTTTCCTCTTTCCCTAGGAGCATAGGACCTGTCCAAGATTGACTCTGCAGTATGATTACCCATTATGAATGGAGAACTGTATCTGGCAGGGAGTGGCTCTCCCGGGGAACTCGGACAACTGATCGGGTTAGGTTTCAACTCATGTCTGTGTCTCAGAATCACAGAATGGTTGAGGTTGGAAGGGACCTCTGGAGGTCATCTTGTCCAAGCTCCTGGTCAAGCAAAGCGACCTACAGCCAGCGTCCCAGGACTGTGTCTAGGTGGGTCTCGAATATCTCTGAGGAAGACTGCACAACCCCCTTGGGCAACCTGTTCCAGTGCTCAGTCACCCTCACCGTGAAAAAGCATTTCCTGATGTTCCGATGGAACCTCCTGTGTATGCTTGTGCCCATGGCCTCTGGTCCTGCCACTGGGCACCACTGAAAAGAGCCAGGTTCTGTCCTTGTTTGCTCTTCCTTCAGGTACTAATGTACATAATAAGATCCTCCCTGAGCCTTCTCTTCTCTAGGCTGAGCAGTCCCAGAGCTATCAGCCTTTCCTCATACATGAGGTGCTCCAGTCCCTTAATCATCCTCATGGCCCTTTGTTGAACTCGTAGTGTTTCTTGCTGCAACTGTACCGACAACATTAACCATATTGCTACCACAGCAGGGAATCACGTCTGATGGGTCAGATTTTTTACCATTGTAGTCAAAGAATATGCCACGAGTGATTTCTGGAGGGTGAACCAGAGCCTGCTGCTAGGGTCTGTTCATAACTAAAAGCAAAGTTCTCATAGAGAGATTGGTGGCTATTGTTGTGTGATTGGAGATAGTCTATCTCCAGTGGTGTTACTGATATAAAATTTATCTGCCTGTATTTTTTTACTTAGAAAAGAAGCTATTTTGGGTCTTTAGGAGTGAATTCATATAAGGTGAGTTGGTGCTATAGCAACCATTCATCTGACCAAATGGCCTACTGGGAATATTGAGGGTATGACTTTTGTCATTTATTTTCCTGTTGCGGTTTAGCTCTATCTCCTGCAGCTTTTAGTTTCAGAGGAAACTAGTGTTTGCCTTTAGGGAATTGTCATATTCATTGTTCTTACCTTCCCAGTTTTGATTGGAATGTCTCTATATGTTAAGGAACATATTAATAACTGATTGGTTAACAAATCTGGTTTTGAAGGGGGGGTGGAGGGAGGAAAGCAGCACAACTTGGGCAACTAGTCTCCGAAGTGCAACATTTTTTTTTTTCCTTCTACAGCAGCTCCTTTGCCAGAAATCAAATAGTACATGAGCAGCTCGGTGGTGATTTGGGCCCAAATGACCAGATAAGCCATGTTAAAACACTGGGGATATTCACACATCTGAAACAGTGGGCCAAAAGAACAGCTGTTTTCTTAATTTCTTACTTCAGAAGCTCATGGCTCTTTCAATATTAGAAAGTTTGTTCCATAAGCTTTATTTGTGGATGTTAGGATTGATTCCAGATAAGATGTTTTGTGTACAATGCGCCTATAAAACATGACTGAGGTAAAAATGTTAGGGCTGGGCTGTCTATAACAGCACGGACAGAGTTCAAGCTCCTCCTCTGGCGTGAAGTTAGAGGTAGGTGAGCTATGAGCTATCGCCTTGGAGACAACCAGAAATTTTGGGTGGCTGCAAATCTGCATCAGCATAACTCTTGATTTAGAATTTATCAAGAAGATGTTAAAGTTGCAGAGGTGACAGGAACATATTTCTTTGCCAGAAGTTGCTCTCCTAATGAAACTGAAGTCTGGTGCTTCCTGTACCTGTGGCTGCCCTGGCCTCTCTGAGGCTGAGAGCTGCTTAATGAGGTGGCCTGTCATGCAGGTTTTGATAAACAGGCATAATGTTTCCTTTTAATAATTTTCCTTCAGTTTTCTAAGAAAGAGGTTGGCAGACCAAAAGCATCTAACTGAAAGCCAGTATAATGCCTTTCTGAACGTAGCCATCATCTCATACTTAATAATGAGGAACACATACATGTACACTTTTATGTGCTTATATACGCTTTCGGTTTTAACTTCTTATGCTAATTACTACCCTAGTCAGTTGTTACGCACTTGAGAGGTGCACGAGTTCTGACTGCTTTGAAGAGGGATTGATAATGAAGCCCTGAAATGAATAAAATATCTTGTCTTCTGTCATGTCTGATAGCATGTCAGGGATCCTTTCTACTTTGAAAATGGTCATCATTCTTTAATGGTGACTTGTTAACATTTAGATTATCATTTTGTGTTGCAGTGTGCCACCATGCCTTGCTGCTACAAAGACAGGGGAGAATTAAGGGCACAGTCAAGCTGCCCTGTTTTGAACTACTAACTGACTTTTGTTTAAAACCTTGAGGATAAAAGCACATCTGCCTCTCCTGTGCTTTTGCTAATATATGGCTATAAGATGCAGAAGTAATGAAGAAATAACTTTCATACATATGGTCATTGCAAGGGTCGAGGCTGAAGCTAAGTGACCAGCAATAAGTTCCAGGAAGCTGTCTGTTTCTATAGAGACAACATTTTTCTCTATATTCTATTTAAGAACCTGAACAGAACAGCTGAATAGACTTCACAACACTTGGTCCTAGGAGCCTTAAATAAATCTTCAAAGTGCAGTGACTTTTTTCAATTATATTTTAAACTACTTCATAAGTGGAATGAAAATAATGTACCTTTGTACATGCTTTAGAAATAAATATTAAAAATGGATAGGAATGTTTTAATGAAAAGCAATGTTGGATCTAGAGTATTTCACAGTATTAAGAAGTAAGGCAGAGATTTGCTTTTGGAACACTTCTGTTCACTAAATGTGGAATGTTAATCTGCCATAGCAGTCTAGGTTCCAGAACTAGGGTATTACTGAGCAAAATACATGATTCCCTTTGGGAAAATCTACAGAAGCCAACAAAATATTCTTTCAGCATCACTGGAGATACCTGTTAACTTATAGTATTTCATGATGCACAGCAGAGTAGGTGATGGACAACAACTCATAGAAGAACAGATGACCAGGAGCAAATTTCTCCTCTATAATTGAGAATTTATAGCTTTAGGGATGAAAGTGATGTTCTTGGCTGGTGGATCATGTTAAGGCTGAGACATCAAGCAGCAAGGTGACCTTAAACTGTGGATGAAATCCAAGTCTTACCTGGGAGAGACCTGAGCTAATTGCACTGCTTTTGTGAAAGCCTGATTCAGTCCTCAACATTCTGGCTGATATTCCTGGTTGCGGGATGTTTTGAACAGAATCCTCCCCCCTTGATGGTAAGCATGCTTTGAGCTTTCATAACATGTCATTGCTGATAGTCAGTGTATTTCAGTTGCAAAGATACTTTTTGTGCCTGAAGTCTGCTTGAAATTTATGGCCACTCTGGTGTATGATTGTCCGCTTGCACTCATAGCAGCTCTCCACCTCACTTTCCAAATTAAAGTCCTTTAGTGGGTTTTCCCACCACAGTACCTTCTTGTATCTGATAGCATGATAAGTTATCTTTTTATTTATGAAGCACAGTAAGACAGTGAAAGTTGTCTTGAGTCTCTTTAATGAGATTGCTTACTACTCTTCTGCAAATTGCTGAGGGGGAAAAAAAGATCATTTAATGTAATGTTTTATGACATGAACTCTCAAGGGAGTAACTATCATGGCTAGGTGAGATGTGGGCTTCCTTGAATAGCGTGACTGACTTAGACCTGATACAGTTTCGTCATCTCTATTTTCGTCTTATTTGAGGTGAGGTTCTACTCTGGATTGCACAACCAAAGGTATCTTAGTGAAATATTTTACCCAGCCCACAATGACTTTTATTTTTATTCCAAAGGCAGGAGGGGTTACACTATTTTTCCATATGTTCGAAGGAAATGGGAGTTGAAGTCTGGAGTTACCAGACTCCAGTGTCCATACAGGAGGGCACTAAAGGTCCGAGGCAAAAGGAGGGCGGAGAACGACACCACTGCATTCTACTGATATGGGAGGTGGTTAAAACAGGAGGAGAAGAGCTATTTCCATGAAAGGTGAATGTGAGAATAAACAGCTGTAAAATGGTCATGAGTAAAGTTAGCCTCTAAATGATTTTTTTATCACCAAAGGTATGGGCAAAAATGGAAATAGCTTTTTCAGCAAACTGCCTCCCTGTGTGAATGCAGAGTAATAACTGTCGTTTTCAGAAAAAAACACTATCTGTGAAATGTTTGAAAGAAGAAACCCTTCCTTTTGTTTCATTGAACATCTAGGTAATATTTGAGTGTTCAGCTAAGGAAGGCAAAAAATGGCAAAACCTTAACCCAGCTAATCCTCCAAATGACTTCTGGTTTTACAGTGTTCAATCTGGAAAGATGAAAAAACAGTAGTTTTTTAATAGGAATAAATGAAAGATAATTTTGATGAAAATTATGACCAATATTATCTAGGGAAATAGAGGCCAGAACTTGTGAAAAGCATTCTTTTCAACTGGTAATAATATACAAGACAAACTGTAGCCTGACCCTTGGATCCCAGTTCAAGAAGCCCTAGGAATAAACTGGTGCTACCCGTTGCCACTTTACGAAGACATTTTTCAAATGGATTTATTCTGCACGAATACTTTGAAAGTTTACAGAATAGAACATAAAATCAATGCTTTGGCAAATTCCTGTTCATTCTAAAGGTCCGTGCACTGATAACACTCGTCAGGACCTGTTAATGCATTTGATTCCAATAATTGTGAGGTCTATAAACTTCTATGTAAACCTAGCACTTACAGGAATGTAAAGATCAATTTGTTCGGTTTGGTGCCCATCACAAGCATTAAAGATGCTCTTGATCTTTTAATATCAGTGATGCATTAAGGCCAGACCATCAAGTGGAGTAAACCAGCCAAGGTCTGTACTTCTACGGGCAAGGACTTTCTGATTGTGAACGTTCGATAAATTATACAGGTTCTTGGAATGCAAAGTATTTGGTTACTATTAATAGGGGATTTAAACGGGTGCTGTGCCAAACCTTCCTGGGTTCAGTGGTTGAAGGGAAAGCGTCAGAAGAATTCATATGGCCACATTAACAAACAGGCTGTGGAAGTAAGGGTAACAGAAAAATAGTCAGCTGGCTTCCCTATAGGTGAAATATACTGCCTTGCAAGTCTCCAGCTATTACTCTTGTTGCCTCTGTGTGACCTCAATAGTTATTTATCATTCCTCACAGTTGAAATGCTGCTTTCTCCATTAACTTCTATCACTTCAGCTGTCACATTTGAATTTATTCATTCCTAGAAAAAATATTTATTTTCCGTTCCTGTGAAGTGGGAATGCAATGATTAGCCATACAATCAGGAGATGTTGATCTTCATAGAATTTCTATACTTTGACATGAATAGGAATTACACACCCTTAAACTGTATTAGTTACACTCCTTAGCCAGATACTGTGCGGGGAGACAGGCTATTTTAGCAGCCTAATCTGGAGCCAGAGGAGAGGCTTGCACTAATTTCGGTGTGCTTTGAATCAGGTCAGAAGTCTGAAGTAATTATGTCTTCAGGATTACAGCAATGAAAGAGTAAAGTAAGGCCCCTTATCTTCAAGCTCTTCCACTCTGAAGATCCTTTGGAGTGGCACTACTTAAAGCAGGCAAACTAACAATTTGTTCTACATTTTGGAAAGTAGATTAAAATAATGGATCTGATTCGTTCCTGTTTTATCACTGAATGCCATCATTACCGAAGACGGGATTGTTCCTTGAGCTCCCGAAGGACACCACATTATTTCGTTTTTATTTCTCAGTATCAGTATGCCTAACTTTGTGGACATTGTTATTCTTGCACTAAAAAAAAAGCCACTCAGATGTGTTTGACTAAGAAATCATCCTAGCAAAATGTAAATTATTCCAGAGGGTCCATCTACATAAGTACACATTAATCTACTTCTTAAATATGTAGTAGAGTCTTTCCCCTGAGGAGACTATGGAGCTGTGAAAATATGTAACGGTAATTAATTACTAGCCAAGAATAGATTAATATTGCATGCTAGGAATAATAAAACAAAATGTATATAACTAAGTGGCGTCTGTAGGGTAATGTGAACAGAGAAGAAATATCAGACAGTGACAGCGTTATATCTAATATCCCATCAAAAGGAAAGTGCAGTTTTTTATTTGAATGACATTTTCTGTATAGCATAGCTATTTATTTTCACAGCTCATATTTTAGACAAACGAAAACATTTTATTTCCTATTGCCCAAGAGAGCTGGCTTTATTGTTGCTGCAAAAAAGCCATTTCTTCTTTTAGGAATTGCTGTCGGACATATTACCGAGGTCTGTGCCTTGGTATTAAATATCATTGCCCTGTCTGTGTTTGTGTGTAAACTGGAGATGAGAATGTGTTCCTGAAAATATCTGCCGTGCTCTGTACTCTGCCTTTTATCATTTAAAGGTTTTGCCCAAGTCTCGCTGCACCTCAGCCATTCTCTCTGCTGCTGTTTGCTTTAAAGTTGATGCAGCAAAGATCTCTAAATGATGTATAGACAGAGTATCTCTAGGTCTAACTCAAATATAAAACCCCAATAACAATTTCAAATATGCAATATCATGTGCCAGGTATTAAGTTGAACTCTGAGAAAATCAGGAAGCTAGTGTGGCAGGAGAGCCGCTGCCATGCTTGCACGCTCAGGATATTAGCAAAGGACTCGAGCTCTAGGTACTTAGTTTCTTCTACTTTATATTCTCGTGTTATCTGGGTCACTGAAGCCAATTTCTTGCAGTTGGAGGCAAGCACATCAGCAGCACTTAGTCCAGAATATCCCTCCAGATCAGAACGTTTCCTGGCTCTGCAAACCCCTACACAACAGAGCACTGCGTCAGCAAGCGCAGAACATGTAGCTTAAAAGGAACTGTGATTCGCCTCAAGAAGAGAGCAGCAGAGGTTCTGATACCCAGGAGCCCACAAGCATCCCAGATGTCTGGCAAGAGCCGGGACCCTTGTTGGATGAGGTGTCCCATGAGGCTGGAGGAACAAGCGTGCCCAAGCTGCACGGATCGCTGTCCCGGGAAGTGGAGCGAAGGCACAGCTGATTGCTTTTCCTCTCCCGGGACAGAACCGAGGGACCAGCAGCGCTCAGTCTGAGCTCACAAGTACCATGGTTATCTCCGCTTTTTCAGGACTGACAGGTTCCTCCTGCCTGAAGGAGAAGGTGGAAGCTGGCTTTGGCTTGCCTAAGGCCACCCTCATTCCTGTACCAGCTCAGCCCAAGGTTTGTGTTTCGATTTGCTGGTCATAAAATTCTTCCACAAGAAATGTAGATCCCAGCTCACTAAATGTCTGACGGCGTATTTGCTCTAAATATTTGCTTTTTGCTTTGTCCACAACTTGAAAATAGTCTTTCACAAGGTAAAAGCGGGACAATTTTTTAAACGAATTCAGAATTGTAGAACACATTACTTCCACACAATTGAAAATCTGCTGCAGGCTTTTTTTTTTCTCTTCCAAGTATAAAATTCACTTTTCTAATAAGGGGGGGGGGGGGGGGGGGGGCGGGAGGGGAACATATTTCAAAACCAGGCACATGGTGTTTCCACCTGGGTGAGAAAACAGGAGGAGGACTGGAAAAATCTAGTTTAGATAGTAATGATGGGTGCAGCAAAAGCAGCATAGCACAGTGCTTCAGGAGAGGTTTGTCAGCTCTTATTTTAGAGTGTCTGGATTTGTTGTGTGGATAAAAAGCAGACTTCATTTTCCACTGGGGTAAATTCAACATCTGTTCATCGAGCTCATTTTTTAAAAACAAATTTAAGTGGAGTAAAATAACATCTTCTGCCAAAATCTTTGAGATGAAGATATTTATATTCCTTACTGTAGCAGGGGAATATAGTGTGAGGTTTAAAATATCCTGCTTTGTCCTTTTCACGAGCAGCTATGGCACTTTGCCAGCTAAAAAGGTCTTAAAATCTTCTCCTTTCTAGAGAAATTGAAACCTGCCTGGCTTCCCACCCCCCCTTCTCTAGATGCAAAGTATCAGAAAACAGCAAGTGTAGCATCAGGCTGTAGCTGCTAGGGTGTGTAAGCATTTCACTTCATCCTATGCAGCATTTCTCCGAAAGGTCATTTAGAGAAGAAAGATCCCATGGCACAATTTCCCTCCTGCTTTATGAACTGTCTGTGCTTTTTTAGCATATGGCTATGTGCGTATCCGCTTTTGCTTATGGTACAAAAGCGAAGGGGAGGTAAGGTAGGGGAAGGATACCTGCTACGTTACCTGTGTTTTTTGCAACTGTTCCCTACAGTAGATTTTTTTTTTTCCAGCACTTTCTGTTCTAGTCATTAACAGCTTGGGAAACAGGCTTCTGTGCTGTTTGCTGTGTGTCTATAAGCTGTAGGAAGAGTGGAATGGATATTAGTTTGATTATATAGGGTCCTATTTGTGCTCCTAAGTTACCCATATATTATAAGGATGGGTTCTAGTGTGCACTAAACACACATTTGCATGATTGAATGTGTTATTGTGCTTCCAAATGCCTCTCTGTGTCTGCAGTTACTCATGACCACATGATCTAGTGGCTAGAGCGGGAGGCTATGAGTCTGCAGGCAATAACTCTTGTACCGCTTCCACCACTGCTTCATCATACGACGTTGGGAAATCACTTGGGGGGGTAGAGGTGACAGTAGTTAGGCAGCTATCTTGCTAGTATTTGCTTTTGTATACTAGTTATTTTTGCTTCACTCTGCAGAAGAAATACTCTGAATACTTGTACATACATGGATATTTGCCTGTGCTTTGTGGTCTGTACCACCGTGTCTCAGTAACAAAGCAGAAACTCAATGCGTGCCTTTCATGTCGCGTGGCTCAGAGTGAGTTTTTGAAAGGCAGATGTTCTGTGGCTGAAGTACATCGAAGGAGTCATGGTAGCTGCCACTCATGCCCAACCTGATCAAAAGGGAATGCTATTTTTTAACGCTTCTTAAAAAATAGTACTGGTTGTATCTTGCAAAGTTTTCCTGATGGCCAGTGAAAGGAGATTGCAATAATCTCCAACGTAATACACCGGGGACGCTTTGTACTGCCTTGCTAATCTTCCTTTGAGAAATAGAGGGGGATTAATGCAATAGAGCCAATTTGGTCTTTCTCCTCATAAAAGAATGAGACATGCTTCTGAGAAGTAGTGAAGGTAATACAGATATGCTCTAAGGATACGCAGGGAGCTGTAACATTACATTGGTCAAGTTAAGAGACTTGCCTGACGCAATTCTTGCACTGTTGTTTTAACGGTCGGTGTTGGCCACTACCAGATGAAACAACAGATTAGCTGGGTCTGAGCTATGGCAGTTCTTGTCGTTGCCTTATTCTCCTCCACTGCAAAGTTTCACATACAATGAAGTGAAAAGAGGTCTTTTTTTCTTAACTTTGTAATTTCCTACTCCTTCTCCAGCCTTTGTAATAACATATCACAGTGTCAAGACTTGATTAATTCAATGAATTATAGCAGAACTGGAGCTGTCAAGAGGTTGCCAGTGTGTTTTGATTGATATTCAATTACTTTTCGTGTAAACACCAATGATTTTAATGTCCTTATTTTCTAAAGTTATTTATGAAACAAATTTCCTGGAGCCCATCAGTGAAAGAGCCAGAGTCGCTGCCGATGGGTTAGTCACGCACGTGGCGCAGTGGTAAATAGAACAAAATGTGGTAAAGTACTTTGCTCGCCGAAAGGACATGGGACCAAAAAATTCCTACTGCAAAGAGTGCCTCTATCTTGGCCACATCAGAGCCTCGTGTCGCATGTTACACAGGACAGAAATGCAGTCTCTTCGTTCCTCCAGTCTAGCTCTATAGCGTTGATACGCCTACCTGATCCTACCAGCTGATTTGTATGAGGACTATGGATTTCTTATGCAAACCAGAGCAGATATCAGCCCTTGAGCTGACTGTGGGCTCCTCATTGCCATTATTGAGCGCTCCTCTGAATAGCTCCAACATCAGCAATGATTCCACAACGACCCTTCAAGGATTGAATGCTTTATGTACCCTTAGTGACCAATACGGTCCAAGCAATTCTTTCTTTTCTTGAAAATCCTACCTGAGGGAGCGCCTTACAAATGTCAATTTAGCACTTGAGGATAAAGCTGAATATGGTCAAATCTGGTAACATAGTTTCCACGATGTCATCAAAATGTCAATTATTAAAAAAAAAAAAAAAAAAATTAGTTGTTTGACCTTCCACACATAGTAAGCAAAAAGGATCAAAAATGCACATGCAGCGTACCTTGCAAATTGGAAACGTAGCTGCAGTATGTTTTGCACTTGTTGCTGTTTCTTAATGAGGGTGGCTGCATAAAGCTTTAATGAGATTGAGTATTGCTAGCTCTACTATGAATTAGTGGCAGAGGTTGGCTGGGTGTGAAATGACAGATCTAGCAGCAACAGGGCTAAAAAGACTAAGAAATTTCGTTGTTGATTCTCCAGAAGGCAGGCTCACCCGTTCTGTCAATCCCAGCATGGCCGGGAATGTTTGCATAAGTGGGTTTTTTAAAGTCTTTGGCAAAGATGACTCCACCGTGTTCCCAGGCAATTCTTAAAGCTTCTTAATGTCTCACTGGAATTTGCAGTTTACTTCCTAAGTTAACTGCTACGTTTATATTTCTCGCACAAAAGATTGTTGAATACTTTGCTCTATAAATAGATTATTTTACTCTCTTAAAATCCTTTATTGTCATATGATTTTGGGATTAACCCACCAGTGCATTATGTATATTTGTTGAATATCCTGGAAATATTAATTATCATAATAAACCCTGGAGGACAGATCTTGGATGATTTGAGGAAAACCAAAAAAATTAGTGTTTCATTTTCAAGTAGTTCATAACTTCTTTGTTAAAGCCTGTTTTCCCAAAACAAAGGACATGTGATGCTGAATAGATACAGGGTACACTCTGAGGAAGGCAGATATCCAGAAATATCTGCTTTCTTCAGAAGGTATCATCTGCCCAATCAGATTGTTTCATTCTATTACCATATTTTATGAATTAAAAATCTGTATATAAATGTAGAGTTTAATGGAAATTTAACAGCATATGCAATGAAATGCAAATGCTTTCTTAAGTGCAGCATTGCATTCTTAATTTTCCACTCAAGTAATTTAGAAGCCATTAGTTTAAGTGAAAATCTAAGATAAAGCACATCCATGTGGTTACAATGGCTCCTCTGAAGACTGCACTCGTAATTGTCTGAGAAAGATAAATTCCTAATTGCATTTCATTACATTTTGTTACAGCTGGTGTAAGTGTATTTTGTAGATACCTGCCTGCCAGATGGGTTTAGGTTATACAAAGGCTATATTTTCACACAGGAGCTATCTTCTCTGTGACTTGATTTGCTAATAATCTCTTACAAATGCTCAAAGTGCAGCTGACCGTTTCAGTCAGATTCTGATTTGCAATGAAGCAGTATAGTTTTAAAGCTAGAAGAAAGCAAAAACGTTCAGATTGTGTTGAAAACACGATTGACTGCAAATATTTGAGAAGGGCAGGCTCTGGCAGTTGGATAGAGGAGATGCAGAACTAGATATACATGGTAGGACATGCCCCGTGCTTCTAAATCCCCACGACTCTAGGTAGGCTGGCAGATAATTCCACAGCGTTGGAAGAGTAGCTCAACATTGGAAATGTGAGACAAGATCTGCTTGTAAAATGAAACGGTGGGAGAGGAGCTCGTTCGCAGTAGGGTAACCGCTCTCCATCTGCAGCTGTGCTCAGGGTGATGGGGACAGTAGGAAGACAGTGACAATACATTAGGTCCCACTGCCAAATGTCACCAGTTGCTGAAGTTTGTGCTTGCCCATACGGCTAGCTATTTAAAAGACAAATTAGGCTCTTGCTTTCTGGGATCTTACAAGAAGGTCCAGAGACCACGACTCGCCTAAGAGAATTCATGGCCACAGCAGATGTTGTGGAGCGCTGTACTTGCTGAAGCCAAACGCCCATATCTGAGGGGACTGCAGAGGTAGGTAAATGAGAAGATATTTCTGAAACTTGAATGACCTCTCTAGCATCCCATAGCTATAGGGATGTTATTACCCAGAATAGTTTCAATGTGAAATCTACTCAAAAAGGTTAAAAAATGGCTTGCTTAACTCAAAATGTCTGCTTCTAGTTATTAATGTCTAATGTGCAAGAGAAAGGAGACAAATGGAAATAACTAAAAGCCCCTCTTGACAACTCTGGAAGGTCAATCACACCCTCATCTCACTCAAATGCAGATTGTCAAAGGTCCTGTGCCGAAGGCGCAGGTTTCTTTTCCACACGTTTTACAAGCAGGATTTCTGAAAGCAGAAGCATTGAGGACAATCATTAAGAACACAAGGAGGGCAGTTCTGAAACTATTTCTTTTTCAGTAGTACTACAACTTAACTTCTAGACTGTCACAAAAATTTTGAAACTAAAATTGTTCATAATGGTTCTGGGCATTTTTATATGTTCCTATAAACTTTCCTGTTAGAACACAGAATTTATAAGCTTTCTGCAGATTTTTTTTTAAAGCTCTCCTTTGTTTTCCATGTGTTAGGTATCTTGTTAGTGAGATGCTGTGTCCTCTTAAAATATAAAAGAATGCAATAGTAAAATGTTGATCTGTCAGAAAACTGCACCGCATGGAATTGCCGAACTCGTGCTGCCTCCCTGGAAAGCCGCTGCTACGACTGTGCACCACGGGCAGGATTTCCTGCCCTGGGAGGAGACTCCTCTGACAAAGCAGAGATTCAGAGTTAGAGCAGGGGAATGTTTTAGCAGGATAACTGAATACCTGAGATCTAGCTGTTAGGAATCTAATGTTTCTTAAAGCAGCAATGCACATAACTAGGCTGGAATAAGCACGGTGGGAAGAGCAATCCTATGCAGCTTTATCTGTGTACACCTTTAGGGGATGCGCAGGAAAATCCTGTGCTTTTTTTTTTTTTTCACTGCTAAGCAACCTCCAAAAAAACCTGTTAGAGGATTTCTTCACAATTTGATGACTCAGAAACCAAGCAGTCACCATTTATTTTGCTCCATCTGCTACATTAATTCTCATCAGATCCACACTGTCTGAAGAGACAGCAGGTGTCAGATCTGAAAGAGTAATTTCGGTTTGTTTATTTAGTTTTGTTGCCATCTCCCTTGACATACCTTGCTGGTTTATGCATCTGAAGATGCTTCACAATCAAATTAAGGAGAGACACTTAGTCTAGACACACTTCAAAATGTGAGCTTTAGAAAGTAGATTTCGGTTATTTTCAGACTTTTAAAAAAGTCTTTGTTTGACAGTGAAGAGTTATCTGCTCAATTAAATGTCACACCAGCTTTTACAAAGAGGTTATTAGCTCTAAAGAGAAGATTTTGGGGCTAATGTTAAGAGAAGAATGAGCCTTGGCTTGGGGTTTTTTTTTTTATAAGCCACAGCTACAAAAACAGTATGAAAACTTGAATTTTTATTTTTTCTAAAATTTCACCTCTGTCCAAATGAAGTTAGGTTCAACAAAGATCTCCTATGATTTCAGTGATTTCTAAGAGGCTGTTTTTTTTTTCCCCCCAAACTAAATTTATCTACATATGAAGTAGAACAGCATTGTAACATAGGAATTCACTAATGCATGTCATGAACCTGTTATCTTAAATATCACTGGGAAGTAGCAGGGGTTTCTCACTAGAAAAGATTACGGTAGGTATCAAATCTATAGGAATAACGTTACTGAAGTCTTGCCTTACCCCTCAGGATGTAATCTGTGCCTCTAGGATGTGCTGCCAAATAGGGTCAGTCGCTTACGCTGCTGTCGTAACTGTCTCGTCGGTAAAGCAAGTGCACTTCTGAGATGCCAGAAAGCTAGAAAAGCTAGCGGTCAGGGAAACGCCACGTGAGCTGAAACCTAGCAGTCACGTGGAAGTTGGGATGTTTCTTCATTCTGTGTCTTCATGAATACGGAATTCAAGAAAAATCACATTTAATTAAGCTTTGTAATAGCATAGGTAATAGAGCTGATTCTTTTTGCTTTGGGTTTATTACTTTTCCTAAGGAGATTTCAGGCAGTCATGTTTGCTTTTCTACTTCCCCCATAACTCAACTGTGTAATATCAACTAAACTTGGTGGAAGATTGAAGGTCTCAAAATTTCAGCAAATTTTGTAAAAATGCTCTGGTGAAGAGCAGCTTATTAATGCTATTACTGGACAAAGAAATAGAGAATCTATGTTGAATGTTCACATTACAAGTATCCTAACTACGGGGAAAAACTTCTTGCAAGTTCAGGTAGACTCCAGGCAGATACGTAGGTAAAGATCTTATCTACAGAAGCTCAATCCTTGTTGCCTTGATAAAGTCCCCCTGTGTTTAGGGAATTGTGCATGCCTTTTTCTTACAAAGATTATGTGACTACTTTGACATGAGGGAGTTTATAAACAATTTCTTAGAAAGTCAGTTAACCATGAATAGAACCTTACTGGAAACCAGGTTAGGTGGTTATGTTGGGGGTCGAACACAACTTGATGGCTTTAGATCTGTATTTTTGTGCCTAAAATTGCAAAGGCAGACTTCATATTTTCCAGTCTGGAAACAGTCAAATTCGAGGGTTTGATCTGAGGCAGACCTACACTATCCGGTGCATTTATCTGAGAATAACCTCACTGTGCAAGAGTAACCGCTGAGCCGTTCTGAGCAACTGGGTTGTTAATACACAGTTTAACATTGGTTGTCTTATTTTCATCTGCTTCTCATTTGGATGCAATTCTCTTCTTCTGTCCTCCCCTGTAGGGGTGCATGAATTGGCTGAAGGAGCTGATTCTAGGAATTTTAACTTGAAGAGAACTATGTGCCCCAAAATTACACTTTTTAACTCCCTTTCATTACAGCTGCAGATGAAGGTCTGATCTGAACTCATGACTTAAATGGGAAGACTCCTACTGACTTCAATAAGCATTGAATCAGACCCTAAAGGCTGTGAATTAAAATCAGTTAAATAATAGTTTTCCTGTGGCTTTCATTATGCAAATATCCGAACACCTCAAATACCTTCAAGGACTTCTGTAGGGGGGGAAAAAATCCCAACCAAACCCATCCATGTTCCATATGGATAACCTTTTTCTTTTTGATATGTAGCTCTGCCCATTGACTGAACTGGTGTTACTTGAACTGACTTGCTGCAGTGTCTGCATTCCATCTGGGGTTCAAAGTTCTTCAGCCTTTCTTTTCAACTGATGCTAATTCTCATCCCTTCTGTTTGATTTCCTGTTATCCTGCTGTATAAAAAGCTCGTCAAAAATAATGGTAACGTAAGTCAAGTCATCTGATCAGAGTATTTGCAGGTAATTGTTTGATTTTATATTTGCAGGGCTTATCTTCAAACATTTTCCCTTGGTAAACTACCCTTCCACGTGCAGTGCCTGCATTTAACATCAACAGTACATGGAAACCTTAACACATTGTACTGTGTCCCTTCTGCTGTTTCCATGTCAGTTCATTGGTGATTTATTATTGTTAAAGACAAAAAAGTAACATATGCTCTGATCACTTAATAAAACCACTTTGAAATAGTGATTTAAATGTAGTCTTGACAGGTCATATGTTCACCTGATAGAAATTGATGGAGTCATAGCAAACTCTGTATAGCTTTGCTGATTTATACCTGTCTTAACCTTGGGTTATAAAACTGAGTTTAATTTTGTCTGAAGTGAAATTCTTATGAAATGCCTATCACTAAGGAAAACTATATTGAATCACAATCTGCACGGTTTACATCTGCTACTTTACACAGCCTTGTACACAGGATTTCTGTTTCTAGAGGGATCCTAAAGCCACAAGTCAGTTGGACTCTTTCTGCTGACACCTGGGCTAGGCCATGTGGCAATCGTGGCTAGAGCAGCAGACCCCGGGGATGAGGGAATACACTTGCACCAGTCCGTTAAGGACTGGCGTTAGCTTTTCTTGCCTCGCTTGACTCTGGAGATAACGGCCCCAATCCACATATTGTCATCAGTGGGGATTACACCCGTAATAACTGTGCCCCGGTAGAGTCTTGGCTACCTATGCCATGGTGAAGTTGCTCTGAAACATCAGGTGGGTCAACATCAGCACCTTATGCGTGATAGTGTAGTTGATATTTCTGATTCAAGTGTCCGGAGCAGACTGTTCAAGGAGAGGGTGCTAGGGTTCAGCTACCTTTGGGTTTTAATGAAACAAAGATAGTATTCAAACTTGAACAGATAACTTTTCATTGACAGTCAGTTGGCTGTAAGAAGTCACTAAAGACTTGGACAGAAATTATTCATGGCAAATGCAGAGTATGCAGACCTCACGTCAAATTCAGGACTTTTATTCATGTTTGCTAAGAACTTTCCAATTTTGTGAAAGATGCTGTGTAATTGGTCATAGCTGTTATGGGAAAAAAAAATCATATTTGTGTTGATCTTTGATCAGGGGTATGGTAAATTCACTGATACTGTGAAGAAAGGTTATTAACGTTGTATAGGTATCTAACAGCAAGAATAGCAATTCATCATGTAATGGTCAGTGTCTGCAGTTATGGTCTCAGCTTTGTTATTTTGTTATTCTATTAGAATAAAAAAATCAGCTTTGCTAAGTTCTTCAGGATCTTGAATTTAATGCTGCATGATTTTAATTAGCTAAAATAGGCAGAATACAGTCTGGGCTGTATGTTGCCCACAGAGATACAAGCAGGTGTACTGCAGTTTCTTATGGATCAATATTCTGTCTTTTGGAAGTGTAATACGTTGAAACCTGCTTGCAGTGTTGTTTGGATGCCAGAGTCATTCCGGCATCAAAATAGTTTCAACTCTAACAGCAACTCTTTCTTTTTATCCAAAATTGCAGTTTGCTCTTGTCTGAGGGCTGGAATTTCTGGCCTGAATGTGCTCACCATCAGGACAGGGCGGGAACAGAGACAGCCGTAGGCTATGCCTAGGTTCGCTAGCGGTTTGATGCGAGGGCGTGGATCTATATGGGCAGGCACCCGCTGCTGGGGTTGGACGTCCGTACTGGACACGCCGAGTTTTCACTCTGGACTGGAGTTTCTGTGAGATCTGAACGCTGGCCGGTAGATAGTGTGAGCCCCACATCTGGCGTACGCCTTCTGGTTTAGTTGTATCTGGAAGAAGTGTACTTTCACACTCAGAGATCTCCCTTGAATGGCATGAGTGGGGTTGATCAGGAGATTTCCTTCAAAACTGCACTTCTGATCTAAATCAAAATGCTGCTGTGGATGCACCTGCCAGTTCCCCGCAGCACGATTTGAGAACGGCGTAAGGCAGCATTGCCTATGAACTAGGGAAACTGTTCTGGGTTTTTCTTTATGAACTTTTTCCCAGCTTTTGCCTGTCAGAAAACTCCCTCCCCCTGCTTTTGGACCACTCTTTCTTTGGTATCTGCTGGTCCTGCAACTCCTAGCTCGAACTTGAAATGCCGTACAGATGGGCAGCGTACGGTTGCACTGTGGGTGCATTTCTGCTTTACAGCGTACAAATAATCTCCAGAGTGACCATCCCATCGTTCCTGACATTGTACCTGCTCTTCACTGTATTAACAAAAATAACTGAAATAAACTATTTTTTTTTCCTGCAACCCTTCTGTAAGTGCTTGCTTTTACAGAAAGCTCTTGTACCGCAGGGATAATAAGCATATCTCTTTACTTTAAGTAACCTTTTCATTTCCATTGCCCCCACCCACATGTATGTACTGTCATGCCTTAGTAGCTTGTATCATCTTTAGGCTACAAAGCTCCTGGGAACAAGGTCCTGTTTTCTCTCCTTGTCTGCAAAGCTCTGTGCATTGCTATGACACTAAAATAACAGAAGAGAAACAGAACTGACTTGGAGGTTTGGTAGCTTTTGCAGTAGTATAATGAATTAATTGAAGGAAAAATAAAACTGAATGTAAAAATAACTTCTTGTGTGTTCTTGCACTTTAAACCGTTTCTTTTCTCAAGGTTTTTTTACAATAACTTATTAACTATTAGAGGAACAAAAATGCTGTATTTGCGAAACATTAAGGGCTTAAAATCAAAAGAAGTCAAGAAATTCAGCGAATGTATAAAGCTAATCTTGTACAACCTATTGAGAGATCTTTTCTAAAATGTGTGTACTTTGTGCTCGATGGTTAAATGGCATCACATTTAAAAAGCACTGGCCTAAAAAGGCTTTGAGTTAACCTGTATTATATATAACTCTTCTAAACCTGCCCCTTGCTCAAATAGGTGTGATTTTATGGGCTACTAAACACTGAGAATTGTCCAAATATATTACCTTGACGAAACAACTGCATCTGAGATATTTGCACCTAATTCAGTGTGAAACATTTGCTGAGCTTGGCAGCCCAGCCATTTGGGTATTTCTTTTAATGGTTCGAACCGGCGCTGGAGGAGGACCCGAGAGCTGAGCCCCTGCCCAGCCGGGGGGCTCAGCTCCGCACAGCACGCGCGGGAAATTCCTCTTTTACGCAGAGGCACAGAGGTTCCCTTTGAACATCGGGGCTGCCTCTTGCCTACAGCTTTTGGAAACACAATCAAGGACACCGCTGAACTAATCATAGCCACAATTCCCAGGCCCTGGGGAAAAATAAATGGTATTGAATAATCAATAAAGCTGATTATTCTTCAAAGTCTTGCTAACGTGTAACCCTAATACTGTATCAATATTCTTAGAAGCAGAAATAAATAATTTAAAGTTTGCTTGTTATTTTTTCTTCATGCCAGGGAAAATCTTAACCTTTGGATTATTTAAGTGTTTGCTAGTGATGCAACTCCTTTTATTCCTCCATCCCCCTCAGAACTGCTCAAAGGAAACTCTCCTCCCCGTAGCAGTATTTGTGCTTCCAGCTTCCACGTGCGTACATTGTGGTATGGGAGTTTGTTTCTGTTCAGCTGGTCTATTGTTTGCATATCAAATTTCGGCTTGTTACCCTGACGCATCAGTTCCAGGTATTGGAAATCAAAGGATACTTGCTGAGGGTATTCTGCGTGGCTGAAAGAACAAACAACTCGAGAGACAAAGTCACTAAAAGCTGCCCTTGCCTGGAAGAGTCTTAGCCAAAATTTCTGTAGCAGTGTTAAAGACAGACCCCCCCCATGGCACTTAACTGGATGTTGAACGGTATCCACGTTGTTTCGTGGCACAGTCAGGTCTTACAGACATTCTTCTTTTGTTTTTCTGTATTCAGTAGAAATAACATTAGAATGAAGGTGACTTGTCATGACAAAATCAAGGGAGAGGGAGAGTAGTGATTGAAGTAATTTATTTTCTGTAGTAACTGTAGTCTCAGACCTCTTTTGATTTTCCCAGAACAGTGTATAGTTGTTATGCAAAATAAAGATTTCCTTAGAGACTGAATCACCCTGCAGTCTAGAAAGGATGATCATAATGAAGATGTTTCTGGCAAGTGTACAGTGTAGCCATCTGCATTGCACAGGAAAAAGCTGCTCTAAAACTTTCTAAAGTCAAATCTCCCCTGTTTGCTCCCGATTCCCAATACTGGCCCTGTACCTGTTGCCTGTGTGCACACACGAGACCTGTGACATGTACGGTCCTTCCTCCCCTCTTGCCCCTGAAATTTGTGTTTTTGACACTGGTTGCTACAACTGGGAGAAGGGGACACACCGAGACCCTGGGTCCATGGAGAAAGTTTGGTGTGAGCTGCTCGTGGTGTGCGGTTTCAGGGCTGCTGCTTGTCCTTTTGGCTTCTTGTGCCGGCACAGTCAGTGCCTGGAGGAGGCTTCACAAGGTGGCTCTGGCCATGGGCCTTTGGCCAAACCATTCTTCAGGGAGCAGCAAAGTCAGACAGCGGTTGGTGGGGAACTGGCTGTGCCAGGTATGGCTGTCTTCCCTGCTAAACTAAAAGAAAAAACCCAAAAAACCAACCAAACAAAAAAATCTAGTGCTCTCTCCCCCAAAAAACCAAACCAAAGCACCAAACTGCAAATGTCAAAACAGCAAAAACCAACAACAAAAAGGCTAGTTATTACCCAAACGGTAGTGTGTGTGGGTAGGGATTTTTCATATAGAAAATGTTCAGTGTTAATAATATGGTCTGTGATGATTGAAAGGGAGATCTACTGTGTGCCTTCTGGGATGATGTGTTCTTGGGTAAATAAAGGGGAAGAAAGAATTTCCTATTTGTTGGGGCAACGTCGATGGGGCTGAGCAGAGTAAGACTGCTTGGTGGGCTGCAAATGCTCTGAGCAAGCATGCGGGCAGCAGGACCACAATGCAGCAGAAATTCCAGAATGCTGGTTTTAAATCTCCTTCTGTTGCATCTTGCTTTTTATGTCTCGGTTTGAAGTGTTTTTTCTCCTTTTAAAGACTTGAGGGCAAAGTCCTGTAGATTAAAGAATATTGTTTTCAACTTCCCTGCTCGTTTGATGCCCAGGAAATGCGTCCTTCCATTCAGATGCTTAAACTTCGAGATGCACGCTACAGTGCTGCTCCACAGGGACACGTTTACAGCGACCGGCCATAAAACTGCAGTCTCTGCTTACTTTCAGAGAGCTCTCACTGCCACAGAAGTCAATGATTTTAAGGCTCATGGATTGTCTTGATTTTGTGAATGGGACCTATTTATGTGAAAATTAACTTACCCTGGAAACAAATAGTCTTTAAAACTGCAGGGAACTATGGGCTTGGGTTGTTCTCTAAGGAAGTAAACCCCCAGTTTCATCTGTAAAGCAAAAGGACAAATTGGTTTGGAGCAGTGCCATAAACTCAGAGGGCAAACAACCCATAAAACATATAAATAAATAAAAAATCCTTATGCAGTTCTTTAAATGTTTGGAATAACTGTTAAGAGAAGTCCTGTGTGAAAGCAGCATCAGTTCAGGCTCCGAAGCCAGCCGCTCGTTAGCGTGCGGCGTTGGATGCTCCCTGCACGCCTGCGAGCCCGGCAGGGTTTAACTGCGGTCCAGGCTCTGCGGTTCCAGCCATCCTGAACGTCAGTCTTTGACTTCAGTACAAGCTAAGCATGTTGTTATTATTATTACTCAAAAAGTAAGATCGAGTCCTTCGAATCTCCTGAGAGAAATCTTCACTTTATGAATAAAATACTGGGAAGATTCTGCAGAGGGGGTAACCTAATTTCTTGAATCCTAATGGAAACAGTGAGCAAAAATGAGGAAGCTATTGCTGCCAGGACAGTAGCAATAAGGCATTTAGGCTGACCCCTACCAGCCCTCAAATTATCTTTCTACACTTTGTGGTTGACATTGGTGATACCAGCTGTGCAGCCTTCATTATTCCAAGTCCTGTCTGCAAATTGCCTCCTACCTGGAGCACTGCTATAACAGGAATGACCTGCTGCCCCAAAATCAAGAATGAGATTTTCGGATCCCTTCATGTTGACCCTCTGCTGCTCTGGCAAGATTTAGCATCAAGCCGGTCTCTGCGGCCCAGCCTTCCTGAGCCCTACCAAAATTGTAGCCTTGATGAAAGAGTCTGGAAGGAAATTGGGTTACTAGAAAAGTACTCTAAAATTGAAAAAAAACAAACCCAAAACAAAAAAACCAAAGTGATGTTGGAGATTATTAACATTTAAAATGTTCCCCCCCATCTCTCTCTATTTTGCCTTTTTAAAAATATAAATTATAGGGGAAATGACCGTTGTTAGTCTTGTTCATGTTATTTCTGTTGAACACCTGAACCGGGGCGTTTTGGAATGGGTGTTTTCAAAGATCACAGAGAGCAGAATTCCCAGTTTCTGAAGGGTAATTCAATACCACTACTCCTACCTAATAATAGAAATAAATAAATAAATAAAAATCTCCTTTTCATATTTCCTTTTCTCTTCTTTTCCTCTATTTTCTGTCTTATCTTTCCTCTCCAGTCTGAAGTGGGGAGGTGGATGAAAAGCCTAGGTAGCAGAGCTTCAGAGACCTGCTGGCCGGTGGCAGCTCACACCATGCCCCTTTTAAACAGTAGAATTGGATCAGGATGAGTTTCCCTCCATTCTGTCATAATTTTAGATTATTACATTCCTTCCATAAAATACATAACTAGCAGTATCAGTTACCCTTACTCAATTTCATATTTTCTTCTTAAATTCTACTTAAATTGAAAGTCTCTCTGTTCGTTTCATTTCTGCTAGAAAAATCCAACAAAAAATGTCGGTGAATGTAGTCCCACCCCTCTTGGATTCTCCAGTTCAGAGAACCAGTTATGCATTAAAAGTGGGAATAGTAGGCATATAACAGACCTTTAATGTTAGAAGAATCATTGCTCTGTCAGTTCAAATGGCTGGATTTAATTACAACTGCCTGCTTTTTGTTAAAATAAACTGATGACTTTTTCCTAATATGAAATTCATCTTGTTGATAAACCATCTCGAGATTTTTTTTCCATTTGCTTAATTTTACTGCCCTCAAATTTATTTTTACAGACAGTAGGGACTATAAAATATTTAATGCATGAGGGAGACATCTGGATGTTTATAGAATATTTATTAGGTGACATTAGAAGATATTCTTTGTTAGTGTCTTTCTTCAATCACAGCCAAAAAAATGTTCCATTCTTCTAAGGGGAAGAATACGCATCGGGCGAGTCTTGCATTCGCCTGCCTTTGGGAGAACATAGGTGCACAGCAAGATGAAATCCCCTGCTGAGAAGTGAATGCACCACGTGAAATCCAGAGTTAGGGGCTGGGGCCCTTTTAAGATGCATCTATCCATACCAACAGGAACCTGAATATTCCTATGATTTTTTTTTTTTTTTTTTTTAATTTCAATGGTGTCTTCTTAGTGGAGATTGCTGTATGCCTGTGGCAATTATAAATTTTTTTTTTTTTTTTTCCCTTTCTGGTATAGAAAACTTTTCTTCTGCTGGGATATTTAGTCCAAAGGCCAGTTGCTTCTTCCAGTTACCATGTCTGATTTCTAGTTTGAATATTAGGCTATTGCTATTTGTTTTAAGATTTAATTACAGCTTTGAAATGTAAGAAGGAGAATTTTATTAACTTTGTTCAGGTTAGAACTGAGCCATCTCTGTTTACCTGGATAGCTCGAGGTTCCCATTTGCTGGATATTGCAGGAGCAGTGTGATTTAAAATAATAAGCCCTTTTCCTTTTAAACAAACTTTTGCTGTTACAGCACTGTGATATTGTTGAAATTCCTGATAGTGGCCTTCTTGAAAAGGATCAGCATGAAAAACAACAGAGACAGGTGACGGATACGTACCTTACTGATAACAGTGTGAATTTCTAACACCCTGAATAAGCTTGCTTATCACAGATTCTCCAAATAAACCATTAATTTGGGAGAGCTTTTCATTGGGCTGTGCTTGATAGATATCGACTGCCAAGTTAGCCGACAATGGAATATTTTTCTTGAAGTACACAATTTTTTTTTCTTTTTTTTCAGATCAATCATATTTCAACTATGACAATACTGAAGTCTCATGCTAAGAAATAGGCTTATGTATAGTCTTGCGATGAAATGTTTGAATCAATGAGAAGTGGTCTGCAAGTACCCAGTCCCAAGTGTGAATGTAGCGTTTGTATGTCGATGTTGGAGCTGTACGGAATGTTTCACGCTCTCGAGAGAGTTTTGTTGGAGAGAATTCCCGGGTGCGATGCGGCAGGACAGTTCACTGTAGAAATGAAAGAAAACAAAACCCAAACAACCAGAAGCTCATTTGTGAGTTACACACAGTGATTACACAGTTGGACCAGGTGATCATTGTAGGTCCCTTCCAACCAAAATATTCTATTCTATTGCTAATGCAACTTTAACATTTCAGATTTAACAACTTCTGTTTGCTGGTTTTAATCTTAAATTTTGTGTACTGGTGTGGGATAGAAAAAGCACTTCCTTTGGCATTGCCTGAAGATGTTCTAAAGCCCCCTTGGTGCTGCTCTCTGCCAGTGCTTTGGTTGTATCTTAGAAGAGAGATTTGAAGAAGAGGAGGAGCAGGCTTCTGATTTGGATTGTTAGCAAAGTTAGGGCAGGAATCTTTAATTTCCTGAATACTGTAATTTCTTTACTGGCTTAAAGCTGAAGCAAGGAAGGAACCTTATGTGGGGCTTACTATTGGGAATAATTGTGGCCCTCTTTAATACCAATGGTCAGATACAATATTAGGATGAGAGATGAGTGTGAGGAGCAAAGCTACTAGGGGTGCACTTTTATAGAGTTGTTAAAACTATTTATTCCAATCCATATGTTAGGTACAGTAAAAGACCAGTAAGGGCTGACTGGGGCACAGGGTGACTTACAGTTAAGTGCATAATTTCATGAGGGATGCTAGGAGCCTGTGCCTTTGCGATAACAGGGCAGTATCAGCTATCAGAATTAACCTTGGGTATCATTCGAACGGCTAAAATAATGCATAACGTTTTTATTCTTATTTGTATTTGTTTTTAAGGACCTAGGAGCTCACAGGTTTTGTTGAATTTTGTTGTAACAACCGAGATCTTGTATTATACATGCAATTAAAAAAAGAGAAGTTGGAAAACAGTAATAATGTGCTATTGTAAACCACCCTATTGCCACAGGGCGGACTAGATAACAGAGGTTATCTGTTGCTGTGCCTTTTTGGATGGGAGTTACTTTCTTAGCAAATTAATCCGGTATGTCAAATACTCCGCTTTTTATCCGTCCGATTTCATCGCTTGCCACAGCCGTGCTATTGCACCGGGTGTGCACGCTCAGAGCGTCGAGCTTCTGTACCCTGAGCTGTTGAGCTACGCCAGGATTGTGAACTAGGAGAAACAGAGAGAACTGAAAGGCTGTATGTGTGCTTAAAAAAATCATTGTTGACCCTGGAGCATTTGCAACTGTTATCTGTGTCCTGAATTTTTCTTCATTTAAAGGGCAGAAAAAGCAAAATTGACATTTTTGGCTGGGTTGCCATCAGATTTTTTTTTTTTTAATGTTGTTCAGAAGCTGTTTGTCTTACCAGTGCAGGAAAACAGTCTATACGTGTTGCTGTTAGTCTTGCCCTCTCTTCAGATTATCTGTGCCCTGTGATTGTCTATGCTTTGCCACCAGCTGGCTAGCTCCTAATGCTCCCATGCCAAAGCCATTCTGCAAGCTTTCTTTTAAAGATTACCAGAAATGGCACAGAACCTCTAAAAGAGTTTAAGGGAGAGTTTCTGGTATAAAGAAAACATTCTTTGGCATGTATATTTTTTAAATTACACACTTTTAAAGGTAATTTTTAAATGTCAGTCTGAAAGAGCCTTCAGCGTGCTTTATGTTCCCACTCCAACCTATCAGAGCAACATTTTGAATTATGGCACTATGTAATAAAGCTACTGTGCCATTTTCAGCCTTTGTTCCAGATTATTCTAGCTTTTTCTTTTGCAAAATTTGTCTTTTCTGGTATTATATATAATATTTCTCTAAGATTCGATTTCACGTGGATGCATGATGTATCTTTTGTAAATTCAGGTACCCAACTGCAGTAGGGAGAGAAGAGTTTGCTCCGCTGGGGGAGAGCAGCAAGGTGTGGAACAAGCGAGTGACACAAGTCCTACCAGACTTTTGGGATGGTTTCAGGACAGCGTGTGTGTGTGTGTGTGTGTGTGTGTGTGAAATCAGCGTGTGTGTGTGCAACAAGGGAGGCCTTGTCACCTCGTGTTGAAGAATGTCTTCAGGGTGGCTCAGGATGGGATGTGCTGGTGCCAAGAAAACGAAAGGCAACTTGCAATACCCATACAGGGCTGTCATTAAATCAAGACATATTAAAGCGGTATTGGTGGCAAAGAGAGATATCCAAGTGGTGTCAGCTCTCCCAAGCGTTCCGCACCAGTTCATAGCAGTACTGGGGAAAGTTTATGCACCGGTCCCAAACCAGCTGCCAAGCTGTCTGTGATACATGACAGCTGGGAGAAATTTCTAAAATAAACATCCACTTAAGTAGTTAAAAAATAGTAAGGGAATGTACAAAGGAGATAGGAAGAGATGGCCAGAGGGGTGGGAGTGTGGCAGGGAAAAGAACTGCTGAAGAAAATTAAATGAACTTTGAGCGACTCTAAATGACAACTGTGTGGGCTTCAGACATGTTGGCTGTCATCACCCGTTTTTTACAAGACACATTTTGCTCTGTGTTGGCTACGATGACTTCATCCTGTTCATAGCGAAGACTAGCTCTCAAGCTAGACTTTGCCATTATTGCCATAACATACCTAATAAGAAATTCAGCATTTTCTAGGAAGCTTTACGTAAACATTAATTCTTGGTAGGATTTTTCTGTAATGAGTCTCTTGTGGCTGCAAGATGCTTACATGGATTTGTTAATTACTGCTAGATAAATTAGTCAGTTTGGCCGTGTCACATTAATTTTATTTTGAGATTCTCTCCTTATGTGACTTTTTGTTTACCAGCACCTAAGATTTAATCTTGATTCATAAGTGGACTGCTGTTAATCTTTAAATTTTTCATCATCATTCTCATTTAGAATACCGAAAAATTTTACCCAGCAGCAAGAAGAGGTGAAAATTCCAACCTTGCGTCTTAAAAGTGAAGGAAAAGAGGTTTTACAGAGGCAAAATCTTTTCACCTGCTGAGAAGCTGTGATAGATTCATCTCTAGCTCAGATGTCCAAGTCTGGTCTGTGCCACTAAAGCACATGTACCCAATCTGGCAGGCATCAAAGAATATTTTGTAGAAGCATCTTCACAAATGCAAGTCACTTACAGTCTCAGTAGGACTTAAAAGTACATTAATTTCAATTATATTCTTATTCTTATTGCCAGTATTCAGAATGAGACAAAAATACACTGATATGATTTTTTTTGGGGGAAGCATTCACTTGTTTGTAGATATTTTCTTTTTTTTTTTTTTTTCAGTGGGTGAACAAGAATTTATAGTGCTGTCATTCTGTCACTTTTAATAACGTGTTTTTCATTTATGAATTTAAAATAAAATCTCAAACAATAAAGCTAAAATGGAATATGGATACTGTGATTAAGGTGTTTATTACTCAACAAAATTAAAGGCATAGTTAGAGGGAAAATAAAGAATTTCATTTAGGTAGTACACATAAACTTTTTAAAAATTCTTATTTAAACCTTTCAGCGTAGTTCACAGGTTTAGGCTGGAAAGCCAGCCAGAGCAGGGGCAGTACTAGGTGACGGTTTAGGTGGCAGGTTTTATGGAAGATGTTCAGTACATTTGTCATGTTGAGACTTACCTGTGCACATTATTGATTGCAATTAGTATTCCCTGCACGTTTTAGGGATGTTTTGTTAATGATCTAAGCTCCTCATCCCAGGTAATTGTAGAATAATCTGGCAAATGGAGCAGCCCATGGGATATTAGTGACTTCTTACGTCCTCGCTTGCAGCTGACACACAAGCGGTGTTTCCCTTCACTGGCTCTGAGCTGAACATGGAACACAGATACGTGGAAATGTACGTTGTCGGGAAAGATCATTTACGTGTGTCCTTGATGGTGAAACGGTTGTGTGACCTCTCTCCTGGAAGAAGCTGGTCACCGGCTAAATATCCTGGGGTTTCCTGTTGATTTCCACCAACAGTTCTCAAGTCCAGTTACAAAAAACCGTGTTCTTGTGCTTCTCATTTTCCCAGTGGTGGCAGGTTTGATCACGTACAAAACTACAGCAGAAGTTCATGAATTAACACACATATTTGAAAGTTTTTTCTATCTCAAGCAGTAGGAATCATTTGGAGAGTGATATGAATCATAATCCTCTAGAGACCTGAAAATATTCAGTGGGTTTGGATTGCAGCAATAAAACTTGTAATAAATCTAGCTTTCACAAAGCCTGTGGGTTCCCTGTAAGACTCTGTTTCAATTGAAACAAAGTTGTGTTTGCAAATTTTAAATAGTTACACCATTTTGAAAGGTTAACCCTACAAGACTTGCACCAAGTGTTGAGGTTAGGAAAAGAGCGCTTTCACTGGTGGTGGTAGTTCTATATGCGTGTACTTACACACGTCTGTCTTGGTAAATTTGGAAAAAAAAAAAGTAGAAAAAATAATTAATGTATGAAATTGTAAGGAGGATTCCTCTTACATTAGAGATGTGCATAGACAGAGTAGAAAAGAAAGGTAAGATTTTTATTAGATACTAACATCTAATGGGATGTCCAAATACATAATATCCTGGATAATAAGAATCATATAAAAAGATGTGAAAGTTTACATTATGGGTAGCTGAATAAGCGTTTTTATACACAAGCACGTGAGTTTCAGTTTGATTCTTATTTGCTGTGGTAGAGGAAAAGTCACCTTTGTATATCAATTCTAATTATATTTTGTTGGCAATTTCTAATGTGGATTTTAAAGAAAATTGCTCCCCAAGGGAGAGGGAGAAGAGAAGAGAGGGCGACACGGTACATTATAAATAAACTGGAAAGATATTTATGAAAGGAAATGTTACTGCCATCGAAATAAATGTCCTTGCTGAGCTTTATATTGTGCATGACATCTACTTGCAGCGACCGTGAGTAAAGGAGGAAAACGGAGCTCTGCGACTTGGAACGATGTGACTGTGCTGAGGGAGAAAACCAGAGGGGACTGAAACACCAAAGCAGTGGTGAGGTGGAACCAGATGCCAGGAGTGGGGTAGCGACTGCACTCGGCGTAGAAGTAGGGAGAGCTTTTCCTGTTTTATTACTTCTGTAATCTTAAATAATGTCACTGTCCCCCCAGCGTGACTGGGCTACAGAGTCTCAGCATCACGGAGTTGTGTAAAATGTTCTCACAAGTCACATCCCAGAGCTATCTTTAATGTTTTGTAACTTGAGTTTTGCAGTATGAAATATTAAAAACTGGGCATTTTGATGTTCCATAAGAACAGAGGGGATCTAAATATCGGTTGTGTCCTAAGCCACTTCATAAGAGGCACGTGTGAAGAAGAAATGCTGAGATGACCACAGGAAGTGCTGCAGAGGCCATTACATCAGTTCGTAGGTGGGCAACAGACACGAGAACGAAGAGACTTAGCCACATTCACAAAAATACCTATGGCAAGGTCAGTAATCAAACTTGGGTCTTTATAGACCTGTCCTGGCCTGTGTTGCTACTGGCCTTCAAAGAAAACAATAAAATATGTCTATAAAAATGAGCTGCTCTAGGGAAGAAATTTCTTTAGTAAGATTGGGGAAGGTCTGACTTTAGGTATTATGTGTTCCAGCTTCAAATCTGATGCAGATGTCTATCGTTTACTCTTAGCATTGGATCTACAATTGCTTTAAGATCATGTTGTCAGAGTATGACCTTCCTTTGGGAAGTGTTAGTACCTTAAAAAGTTGACATTAGATTGCAATGTTGGATTCCGTGGAATATATTTTTTGATACTCTAGTATCAAAATATCTCTAGTATATCTCTAGTATATCTTTAGTATGTCTCATAAATTTAGTTGAGCTACACTGTAAACTGAGGAAAAGAATCCACAGTCTTCCACATTTTCTATAACATATTCAGGTAAATAGGCTGCAAAGTTGTATGTAAAAATAATAGATTAAAAAAGCAAGATGGTTTAGTAAATTGAAAGTCTTATCCTACTAAACACGCGATACATGGTGCCAAAATGGAAGGGGTTCTATATAAACCCTTGAACGACTGTGGAACGCCCGCCAGATTCATAATATCTCGCAATGTTCTCCTCTTCACCTCTTAGTACACTCTGAGAAACAATATAATCTGTGCTTGTAAATCACAGAGTAATTTACTCATTGTCAGTTAAGGTCATAATAAAAATCTACTTTGTTTAACAGCTCATAAATCTGATTTCCTCCCTCCCCGTAGCTGCATTCTCAAGGTAAGGAATAGATGGTATGGAGGGACGAGAAGAAACAAAACCTCAGAACAGCTAGCCTCACGCTGCTCTGTGTAGCTATTTTAAATTAATACTTGTCCTACAATACACATTTTAAGTGCCAAGTGTAACTAGCAGGAATCTGGCTACCAATATTTAAATGTATACACACACACACGAAAAAATACTAATTTTTGTGCCAAAATCTCGACAGTTTTCAACTGTGTCCTGTTCAATATAACATTTGGTATTGTTACTGGAAAGCTGGAGTGCGCTGATATAAATAATTTTTCTATCTGTTTGTCTGCCTTGGGTAATGTTTGTTTTCAATGCCTAGCTATGCCCTCTATTTCATTTACATTTAAAATGAAATTATTATGCATAGTTAACTGGTAAAACTTGAGCATTTGAATGGATTAAAAAAATTAATGACAAATTAGATTTTAAATCACAGGGAATTTCAGCTTCCAATCCTATCAATTCCACATATGTAGTTTATTATATTCCTGGAGACAAATGCATTTAACATGCTGACAAGTTCAATTTCCTCACAGCTTTATTACACAAATTACTTATTACAAGGAAAAAAAAAAGTCAAATGCCTACTCCTCTAAACTATGAGCATGCCTTTTGAGCAAAGCCACAAGGGAATTAGTAGAAAAATCACGTGGTTTGGCTTTGATGCAGGCACCAGCGATGCTATAGCTACTTTTTTCCCTCCCCCGGTTTGTCTCCCTCCCCCCATCATTCAGTGCAATCACTCTCTCCCCTGATGCTTGTTTAGAATTTATTGTGACAGTTGTATCCTAAAATATGTAAGCTGCTTCTGGATTTTTCTTTGCCGATCGATATCTTTCAGAAATTTGCCTTAATAACCATCTGTCAAATATAACAAGCAAAACTCACTAAGGCATGCCACAGTTGCATGAAATATATATTGTGTCACGTACAGTTGACGTGAATAGCTAACTTGTCTGGTGACCCAACCAAAGTTAAAGAAAATATCTGGTATTTTTTGAGGGTAAATATCTCAGCGTGTTTAACGCAGTCTGAATAGCATATTACCTTTGGAATGACCATTTGCCAGAGCTGTTAGGGTTCGTTCTGTGGCTGTAAATTGATTTTCAACTTTCGTGGGAATTCAGAGTGATTTCTTGTGAAAGCTGGGTTCATCCGTGTTCCATTTTGGTACGAGAGAATTGGGTACCTGGTGGGTTTGGCCTCTGCGTCACCTACCCAGACTGGGAGGGCTGACAGTGTCTTGCCAGGGGCTTTCCATTAGCAGAAGTTTTTAGTCTTAATTATCTCCTGTTTTGTGGTTTTGCTATTCTAATATAACAGACAAAACCCCACCTACCTAAAATGTGGAGAAACAAAAATTACACTTGCACAAATTTAGTGAAATCTCTAAATTTCTTAAAACATCTGATTTGGATTTCTTTCATATTTGTTCTCATTTACCTATCCATAGCCTAGCTGTTGCTTAATCAGTGCTCCCTCATCTGAAGGGTAAAAGTCTCATTTAATGATGTTTCAGTTAAAATGGAAAGTGTGTTCCAACCAGGATTTATTGAATTCTATGCAAAGCTGTCCATGGACAAACTATTCTTCCCCAACCACTGCCAGACTGAATCTGATTTAAGGAAGCTTAGAAATGAAGATTGATGGCAAATGCACAGAAATGACTTTTTAAAAAAAAAAATAAAAAAAAAATGCTCACAGCCAGGAAGGAGAAGGAAATGTCAGTGTTGGGTTTGTCTCAGGTGAGTAGTGGGATGAGTTTGGTCCAGCTGGGGTACGTGCTGGTGAAACCAGCTGAGAGACGATAGCTGGAATGAGCATCACGATATGCATCATGAGTGAAAAAAGTCTGATTTACTTTTGAAATATTATCGGGGCAGTTACAGTCTGTTTAAACACAACAGAGCACTTGGATTAAGCTCTTCAGGGCCCAAGCAGTACAGCTTATTTCACTGCACAGGTTTCAACTTTGATGCTCCTTCTGAGGTACACTGCTGCACCGCATCGCTTCAGTCGGAGGTACGCAGGCAAGCAGTGTTTTCTGTAAAGTCCAGAGACAATCCTGGCCTTTCAGTGCAACTGTATGCAATCAGTCAAACCAATTCTGTTTAAAGTAATGGAATTTTTTAAAAAAAGGCTTTGGTTCAGTTTTATTTTTCTTACCCCAAGTCATGATTAAATCGTGTATTA
The DNA here is from genome assembly GCF_028858705.1 of Grus americana. Taxonomy (NCBI): domain Eukaryota; kingdom Metazoa; phylum Chordata; class Aves; order Gruiformes; family Gruidae; genus Grus; species Grus americana. The sequence goes on along the minus strand of NC_072868.1, from coordinate 15,501,307 downwards.
TCTTAACAGGAATTCTCCCCAGTACAATTGATGGAATTTTAATGATGAGCCAAACATACGGTTTAAAGAAAAACACCCCCCCACACACAGGACCCATCCTACCATGCAAGAATTAATCCTTAGGCATGTCAAATTCAGTGAGATGGCAAGCAGCGATATAATGCCTCTCTTGTCACTGAATTGTCTATCACTGCACAAAACAAATTTGAAAGTAATAAATGTCAAACTCAGTAACAAGGTATATAAGGGGGGTTTGTTACTAAAAATTTGACTAAATTAAAATTCACTGAGCATCCACAAGAGTATAAACAGCACGGAATTATGATGTCCATCTTAGCACTATTCATGAAGCTGCATGAAGCTTCCTGAGAAAGGGAGAGGACAGGGAGTCCTTCCCGCTCTTCCAAGCGGGACCAGCGATGCCTCGGCTGTTTCTCTCTAACCCGCTCTCTGTCAGGGGTGCCTCCACACAGATGCTTTACACACTCTATTCCAGTCGTTCACCAGTCTTAAAGTTAGAAATTAGTTTTGTAATAGCTAGTCTAATTTTCTCTCGCTGCCATTTAAACTCCTTCCCCCAGACACATTGGACGTGATGAAACAGATGATCCCCTTCCTTTGTCATGGAATTCTATACGTTGGGCAACAGACGTCCCAGTTACCATCATACTTTTAGCCTTCTCTCTGGTTCGATGGCCTAAGCACGCTGAGTCTTTTATAACATGTTGCGTTCCTGCTCTGCTGGGGACTCTCGGGTTGGTTCTCATCCCTCCTGAAGCACGGGCTGGGCAGCTGGATGCCGTCTGCTGGCTGAGAGCACGCGGCAGCACGGCGGAAGGTTTGCTTCCCATCTCTAATAACCATCCGCACAAGGGGGCCTGAAAACGACAGCCAGATGAGTTCACCTGAAATGGTTTCTCCCCATTTTTGCCAGGTAGTTAATTAAATCAGATGCTGATTCCAGGGGGCATTCAAACAGGTTGTGATTTTCAGTAAAAATAGCAACTAAAAGCATGTCTAGAGTTTAATTTTTAACAGGCACACTTTGCATGTCACTCCTTCTAGCAAGCACCTAAAGTACTCATAAAAACAGCTTTTAGACTAAGTAAATGATTGAAAGGACCCTAGTTATGAATAACTTTAAAGTAATTTTACCAAAATGCCCTCAACTTTAACAGATTAGGGCTAACCTGTACGCAGCATAATATATGATGCAGGTCAATGAAGGACTGATGATATGTAGCTTACCGATCAGGAGCAACTTTAAGCAGCCTCCTTCCTTCAAATCTTCTTTGCTTATTGTCCGAATCTCCTGGTGGTGTAAATTTACCTCTGTTGAGGTCAGAAGTGGCAATGGAAAAACGGACTTTCATTTCTTCATTTTCTGGTCTTGCAGAAAAGCTCAGCTTAGCACAGATCAATCTATCCAAATAAATGCTCTGCTTCAAAGACCTTTAAAAAATTCTCAATTTTGAGAATCTGATGAGAACTTACTCTGTACAAGTGCCCTGAGGGTGGGCACTGAGGACCTGGAACACTTCATGGAACTGTATTTGATGTATTTGGATGTGGACCTTATTAAAATGGTAAAACAAATGTTCATCCTGTTAGAGCACTTTCTGCCATTTACTACCTTAGATATATATACACACTACTTAAATAGAAACTCAGAGGCACCAAACGAATTCATGAGAATTTCCTGGAAATGATGAGAGGTAGAATCCGAGGATGGCTATTATGGATATGAAGAGTCAAAAAAAGGGGAGGGTGGGGTAAGTATTCAGAAGAACAAGATTTTCTGCCATTGGCTGTTCTCTGCTTGCATCCCTTCTACAAGAGCAATGAAGCAATCACAACTGAGCGGCTGTTGCTGAAGAAGATGACGTTATTTTTTCGGGGAGGCACCTACATATTTTCCCCTCTGATGCACAGGACTCTGCTCTTGTAGGGAATCTCCCTTCATGATAAAGTCGGTAAAAGTTTTACTTCACTGGGAATTTCTGGTTCGGATTGAGCCTCCCCAGGCTCCCAGATCTTGTAGCTGGGAGCAGATTTTCAGGTGTGTGCCTTCCATTGAGGCTTCTTAACGGCAGCATGGACAATCTCGTTATTTAAAATGGAAGATCCTTGACTTTTAACACTTCCGTCTAATATTTCTAAAGAGATCATCTGTCTGTGGAGGTCTTCTGTAAAGATGATTGAACTTTTCGCTTAAGTGGGAACTTAATCCTTAAAAACCTCATTCATAATAACATTTGGTGTGATTGCTTCAGAAATAAAACGGCAAGAACAAGAGAAGTTGATCAGAAGTAGCAAAGTGTGAGGAAAGCTTTGGATACTATTCAGATTTTGTACTACAGTCATCACTGAGGGAAAATCATTAATAATTTAGGCAATATTTTATTATTTGATCTATTTCTATCAAGGCTCGTAACTGAACAAGGTTCAGATGTTGAACAGGGATAATTAATTGAAATCTAACCTTTCTGCTGAAATCAGTTGGCCTTTCATTAGCAGTAACAGACCTGTCCCGCGGTCTTTGAAAAGGAAAGGAAAAAATCTACATTTTAGACCTAGCGTGTTCAGTCATGCAGTCGTGTTTAACTGGATGGTTACGGAAATATCCAAATACACTTATTTTTATTTCAGTTTAGGAAAAGCTGGATTTTTACTGTCTTTTTAGGCCTTTGTTCCTAGTGTATAATACGGATGAACATTTTGCAAGCAACTGAATAGATTAGTGAAAATCTAATTAAGGATCAGATTTTTTTCCAACTTTGTAAGAAATCAATGGACCCAATTTTTATATCCTGTTAAGTTAAAATCATTTTCAGGTTTGTTATGATGATTTGCATGTGTGTATTGTAATGGCATTCTCAGATGTTGCTGAGCTCTTTATAAGCATGATTAAGGAGATATTAGAAGTCCAAATTACAGACAATTATGTGTCCTTTGATCCAAACACTGGCTCCCCCAAGTAAGTTGCCTTCAGAAATGAGTGTTTGTTGTTCAGGTTGCCAGCAGCAAGAGCAGCCAGCACAGAAGCTCAAATACATCTTAATTGTCATGATTACTCTCTCCTGATTTAGGAAACGCTTGTTCCCAGCTCTGTTCTATTTAATGTGGCAGAGAAACATCTTCCAAGTGCTTTAAAGCATGAAAGGAATACTGTTGCTGGACTTCATGTCCCTACTTTGGATCTTTCGTGACTGACGCTTGAAAGAGGAGGCTACTGAGGGCAGTGAGTTAAAATGTGCGTTTGCAGCTACAAGTGTGTTCAAAACTCTCTCATCTCTGACTTGCTATGAGACAGCAGAAGGCAGCCTCACTCGAGGCACTGGATGCCTGAGATTAACCAGGGGAGTTCCAGTGGAGAGTATAACTACTCTGAACTTCAGCCTTTCCTTTGAACACCTATCATCTTACCGAAATGGATGAAAATTTTAACATCATGGTTCCCTTAAAATGTCACTGTTATAGTCTCTAGAGAGGTCCCTTTTGCTCACTTGGAGCTTTTGAGACCTGTTCTAGATACAAAGATCTTATTGATGATAATTTTCAGACAGCTTCTCCAGGCTTTCATCTCTCGTCTCACTCTCTCCTGCCTTTTAGATTCAACTTGCAGGAGAAGAAAGTGAATATGTTCAGGCCCTGAGTCTGATTTGCCTTTTGGTGGTGCAGACCCAGTGCTGTTTTGGGGGTTAATTAAAGGAATATGGGGGTAGATTCTTGGCCAGCCTTGGCAGGTAGACCACATCGATGATGAGCCTCAGGAATATTCGTTAACCTGTGTTCAACTGAGTTGAGGGGAACGGACTCCATGTCTTGCAAATATGTTGACTCAGATGGTAAAATCCTGGTGACTGATGAATTTTCCAAGGCAGGACGTGGCTGAGGATTGAAGCAAGCTGTATGATCCAAATCATTTTCCCCTAGCGCCTGCATTAGTTTTCTAGGGCAAAATTTTACCTTTCCATGTTCTAAAACCGTATCAGGTTTATGTAGTTGTTTCCTAATTTTTTTTTTAATGTTGGGTTTATTATGATGGTTTCACCGCTCTCTTTCACAGTTAATACTAGAGACATCCAATCACCATACGCTGTGTAAATACAAAAAATATGGCATGAGAAATCAGCATGGTAAGATACATCATGTCTTTGCGTACAACAGCTAAAGCACAAAGTACATGATCATGAAGCTCTATTTATAATGCATCAGTGTGGTGTTTCTGTCATCTGTTTTTCCAGGGGAAATTAATTCTTTTTTTCCCCTAATGTCACCTTTCTAAAATGTGGTAGCCTTGATCTCTCTGGCTTCTTTCATTGGAAAAATGTGTGAGGGCATGCTGTTAAACATTTGTCGCTTTTTCTGCTGGTTTCTTTTCCTTTCTTTTCTTTTCTTTTCTTTTCTTTTCTTTTCTTTTCTTTTCTTTTCTTTTCTTTTCTTTTCTTTTCTTTTCTTTTCTTTTCTTTTCTTTTCTTTTCTTTTCTTTTCTTTTCTTTTCTTTTCTTTTCTTTTCTTTTCTTTTCTTTTCTTTTCTCCTCCTTATCACGTATTTCAGAAAGGATCTTGAAATGTTTCCCCGTAAGACTGACCTTTCTGAGCAGTGGCAAGCAGATAGTGTTCTTTGATATACTCTAACCTAATAATCCAACTGCCCAAGGTGGGTTTAAAATGAAATCTTGGTTCCAATAATAGAATTGCTGCTTTAAAATATACATGAACAGGCCAAAGATTTAGCCTGGCACACAACAGAAACACAAAACAGAAGAATTCCCTTGTGTCCTGCTTTATTTTACTCCTCCCACCTCCTTTTCTTTCTGTATTAGACTGTGTGATCTAATAGGACACAAACACTGGTGGTAACACAATGCCATAGCGACTGGCCAGATGCTGTAAGAATTATGTGCATTTGTGGGTACTGATGATGAAATTGTCCAAAACTTTGAGAGATTTCAGGAAATGTTCTCTAGCTGATTTCACCAAGGTATAAATGAAAAACCCCCTAAGAAGCAGAAGAATAAAAGATGCCGATGATGGGGTGTTAGTGTTTTTGCTCTTTTTTTGTGCTTGGTGAATGATTTGTGGTTTTCACCTTTCTTCAAATAATGGCAAAACGTACAATGATTTAACTCAAGATTCAAAATAACAATAGAGCTATTATAGCTGTGGTCGCTAAAAACCTTCTTTTTATAATTTACCTTGAAGAGCTATACTTTTTAATTTACGTGAAACTCAGAAGGGTTGGATGAATTTCTATGATGTTTAAATAAACAGTCTAGACAATGTGTTTGGGAGAGCAGTGGAGCTGTTAAGGTGGCTTTTCCCCATGATTTTGGGGCCCCCATTTTCCTGGTTTATCTTGCGATCTGGATGCCTAATTAAATCAGCTGAATCATGAGAGAGCAATTATAGCCAATCTGGCCTTCCTCCATTTCCTGATGTTTGTTTTGGATGCCAGTTTGCAACCATCTTCTGCATCTTTGCCACCACAAGGTCTGATGCCGCTACAGCCCCTCAGTGGAGCTCTGTTGCAAATGTGTTTGGAAACGATCCTTCATTCAGCCTTTCATCTTCTTTGGAGACCTGAGTAGGTGTGAACAGGTTAACAGCTCTCAGCTGTGTTTAAGTAACAGCCTTTAAGAGGGCAAAAGTGAAGCCATCTGCCTTAGGTTGCCTTTCTTTCAGCGGGGGAGCATGAGTGGTTATCGAGCAACATCTTGGTGGGAGAAGGTTCTGTTTGTCCTTACTCCACGGTAACTGATTTCTCTGTCTTTTTTTTTTTTTTCTGTAGGATTTACCTACTTTTGTTGGTCACTGATTGTTTTCTATGTCACTGGAGCTGATTTCTAGCACAGTCTGTTATAATGCAGTGGCACCTGCCTTTGGGTTTGCATTACCTTTCTCCTTCTCCTTTCTTCCTAACCCTTAGGAAAGCAAGTATTAATCAGGATTTGTATCAGAACTTAGACCTCTGGCCCAATGTGTTTGTTCTTTCTTGTTTAATGAGTTGTTGTGAACTTGAACCTTGATCTGAGGGAGTTGATGGAACTGTTTATTTACCTGATTTTTTAAAAAAAAAATTGTCAAGGGCTCTCAAAGCAATTTTTTCCTTCTCTGTATGTGTTTTTACATGCTATTTCAATGTACATAAATCACTGTTGCCTCACAGAAACTGGTAAATGAATGTTCTTGTGCACTGGAGTCATTGGAGAGTGGTACCGGATAGTGAGGTAGGAAGCAGGCAAGGGAAGGACACTTGTCTGCCTTATTCCAGACGTATGGATGAACGGAGTGAGAACTTCATTCTTAAATTTCATGCGGCTTTTCCAAAGATGGCATTTGTTCTCACTCGTTTCCAGCAACGTACCCAGGGCACAGGAGAATTGTGTAAGCACGGCTGTACGGTGGTACGCCTGTTTACAGTCACTGATACAAGTAAGAGTTTTTCTCTGTCTTCAAGGGAGAGGAATCAGACACCTAATCAGCTAATTGGCAACTTGCTTAATGTTTTGCCTGCTTAACTCCATTATTAGGGAAAAGATCCCTTGCAGTGTGTATTGATGTGTCTAAACAATCAATAAGTGAAACATCTAATTTAAAAAAAATCCATTTATATGGCACACAGCAATTTAATTAATTGTAGTTAGGAGCAAATTGGGATTGATTAGTGCTCATTGTTACTTAACACTATTTTCTCTTGTTATTACTCAGTAATATTGTTGAAAAAAATTAAAAGATGGAAAAGACCTTTGTTTTTTCCATCATTGCAAGATAGAAATCTTTTCCAATAAGACTCACGTCAAAATATGAAGTTAGCAATTTTTTAATAGCATTTTATAAAACGTTCAAAAGCACTATTTGTGAAAATTAAGTATACAAAATTTGGATAAAGCTTTTTTCAACAGTATAAATCATCAGTTGACTTTATGCAGCTATATAGGGAAATAAGGGAAGTCTAGGGCATGACAAGTATTTCATAATTGTCTATGTGTTCAAACTTGACAATATACATTTCAGGTATGTGTTAAGTCTAAAGCTTCAGTGAATATTTCAGAAGGTCTAATTAACTTTCACCCAATTTAGTGGAACCTTTAGCTGGAATGAATTTGGCGTTTCCGAAGAACATTTTTTCCAAGTTTCCACACACTGTTCTGAGGAGGTTAGGAAGCTTGCTGACAGACATGTTCTGCCTTCAAGAGGATGCTGCTAGCTTCCTTTCTCTGCTTATCACTATAACAGACACTGAAAAAACAACCCTGAAGTGGGAAATGAAATTGAAACAGTAATGATAACTGTAATAATTTGATTAGTTGCAATTACTCTTCAAACTAAATAAGGACTGACTTTTACTTCTGTCTCCTCCATAAGGAAAGAGGGCTACTCCTTCAAACTGGAACCCCAGTTTTCTTCTTTTAATTTTAAGTTTAATTATTTTTTGTTGAATAATACAAAAGACTATCAGATGGAGTCAAACATCTTTATGCTAGAGCATTATTTTATCTTACTCTGTACTGAGTTTCCAATAGAAATCTTTCCTCGGTCATGTAAAAAAGTACAATCCTTGGGTGGGAAAATTTTGGTCGCTGTTGTTATACGTAGGAATTGATTCACTCCAAGAAAAAATAGCAGCTACAAGAGATGAAATTGCTCTTTGGGAGTAGAGAGATTCCAAAAGTATTATGCTTATATGTCCCCAAAAAAGACAAAGAGAAATTCCAGAAAACAGCCCAGTGGAAACCAATGAGCTAATCTCTGCGTGCAAAGCTGTGAGCACTGCTGACCTTCTGTGTGCATGGAGGATGCCACCCTAATTCAAGGGTTGCTGGAGCGATATTTAGCAGAGAACAGAAGTGAAGGGAGGTTGGTGAGAAGAGGTATCTCATATCTTCTTTCCTAAATTCTGTGATGATGGTTTTAAGGATAAAAAGATGTAAAGGCTGGACTTCCCTGTGTCTTTATAATTCATAATTGCAAACCCAGTTTAAATAAATTGTGATAGTTTTGTTTGCTTTATGGTAAGGCTAAAATTATATCCTACTTTGATTCCAAAGCAAATCATGTATTCAGGCTTTGATTTCAAGCATGGACTGTTCCAGTAATGTTTATCATGCTTTATCTGACACTGCCTTTAAAAGATACATACTGTCCTTAATGATTTGTATTTTAATGTTCGTTAAATACCCATCACTATAATTTATATGAACATATAGTTGGTTAGTTTTCTTTTCAACCTAGAAGAAAAACGCATTAGTTCTTATTCACATCTTTGAAGTATCAATCTATTTCTTTCAGCTTTCACAGCTAATAAATGCTCAGCACCCTAGGTCAAGTAGTAAATGCTAGTTTAAGATTCCTGCTGCTTAAATGCAGATTTGTATTTTTGTTTTGCTACACTGTTACGCTATGTTGATATGCTCATTATTTGATAATAGCAGGTTCACCAGGTGTGTTTATGCATAACTTCATTTTTGGGAAGCAGGGGAATAAATAGGAATTGTCAATGCCTGTTTTAATAATATCTGTAAACAGATGTTGTAAAAATACAATTGTCTCCCTTAAGCACTGCTAGCTTGGGAGACTTGAGGAAATAACTATTCACAGCAGTATACTGTAAAATTCATGTATTTAAAATAAGAATTCTCTACCATATCTATAAATAAAGGAATCAATAATGAAAAAGGATTGATAAACGCTTTGATATCCCAATCCTTGGTCTGGTTGGTACCGAGCGGATCGGTCACCAGTAAAACTGTGCATCCGAGTAGGACTGGAGGAAAGGGGCGAAGCGGTGGATAACCCATGGGATGACAATCAAACTCTTGGCTTATTGGCTGCAACGGGTATCTGAGGTCGGTGCCTGACACTCACCCGTCTATAGCTATGTTGGGAAGGATTAAATAATTTTTTCTTTGAAATGTTTTATAAGGGCCTTGGCAGCTCTCATGTGTGGCCTTGCAGGGGTCTTACAGGAACCCAAGGATCTGTCCACTTGAAGACTATTAATTTTAATTGCATGAGATAATTGAGCTATAAAATAATACCCACGTAGGACTGATTATTCTCCAGCAGCATACAGGGAACAAAGAGTTTGTTCACGTGCACTGTCAATAAGTTAACTTCTGCAAAGTGGAGACTTCTTTAATGTCCGTTGCAGTGAGACATTGTGAAGGATGCAAACTTCTTGTGATGATTAGAAAAAGATCGTGTTTGAAAATAAACTCTTTTCTACAGACATACTTTCAAAATTGATTTTTGTTACTCCTGCATCCCACCCATAGAGAAACTCTAAGCATACAGTTTTTAATGTTGGTTATCAGTTGTCAACACTGATTTGAATAATAAAAGCAAACTTTTTTAAGGGGAGTAGGATTTACTTTTTTTTCCCTATCTCTAAAGGGCACTGTGTATTTACACTGGAGCAATGAATAATGTTTCTTAAGAATAATCATATTTGGCATTTTGAAGTGTGCTGATGGTAGAAAAGATGTAATGAAAATACCTTTGATTAGAAAGTCCTTTTCTTATGGAGGAGTTCAGAATATAGTGGAAGATGCTTTATTGAATTTAATATTTTTAGAACATGCATTGGAATTGAGAGTAAAAAAGTGCTATTGAAATGTATACATGTTCTACTAAATGCTAGCAAGTATACCAACATTTCTGCAGGGTAGTCTTACAGCTTGCATAATTTTCTTTCACAAAAATAAAACTTAAAAATACATTTGGTCAGTTTGTTTTTTTTTTTTTAAGGAGCATTGGTATATATTGAATTATAATGGTAGCGTACCCCCAATAAGCTTTGAACAGGTATTTTTCCATTGGGTTACAAAGGCAGTGAGACAGATGTGTGGGAGCTGCACACAGAGGGGCCCGAGTGAGGTCTGGGATGGATAAATACGGAGGCAGACATAATGTGACTTCCACGTAAAGCTTGAAGAAGGTGACCGCCTTTAGGAAGCAGCAGTTTTGCCAGAGCGGCAGCGCTGTTTCACCAGGCTCCGTGCCCCGGGTGACGTGATGCACCCCCCGCTCTGCGCCGTGCGAGTGCCCGTACTCTGAGTCTGCTCTCTGCTCCCGGCTGGGAGTTGGTCTTTAATTTTCTCCATTTTTCCCCTCTTCCTCTGGCTGTTGATTCTTATTATAAGCTGGATCCTACTGATACTGAATTTATCAGCAAATCTGACTTCAGGGAGAGCAGAACAAGGCCTTATGTTCTTCAAAGTGCTTGCTCACCTTATTGCCTTCAGAATAAGGCAGAATAAAACTACTCAGCACTTGCGCACAACCCTTCCTGCCTCACCAAATGGTATCGTTACTGTCCGTTACTCTGTTTTCTCCCCCAGCCCAGGAGATCTGTTGAAATGATGGATGTGTGTGGCATTTACCGGTGGTTGTCCCTACGTCTTGCACCGGTCGAGCAGCGCTAGCTCAGGGATGACATCAGGGATGTTGTTCTGCGCTCCTTTGCGGGCGGCGTTTCATGTCTGTACGCGGCATTTCACGGAAACGCCCAGGCGCCGTCCTCAAAGAACATAATTAGACTGGAAAACTTGTCAGTAGGCTTATTCCAAGCTTTAGTGAAACCTCTGTGGAAACTCACTGAAAATAGACTAAATGCCACCAAAACCCCTGTCAATTGTTGATTAATATCTAGAATAGTGCACTCTGGAGCTCTATTTACAGTAATTTGCTGTGTGTTTAGCTTACAGTTAAAAGGCGGCTTTAACAAAGACATAGCTGGACTCTTGATTCTGTGTAATTTACTCTGCTGTGGTGAAGACCATCAGATATCTATTGGAAATCTAATGGAAAAACAATGTGCTAAATAGCAGCACTGGTAAAACCTTATATGCAGTAAGTTATTAATGCACCTGTTTCAAAAGGTCGCTATTAACCTTTGTTTTCTAACATTCCAATGTTAGATTTAGCATTTTTGTTTTAGCTGAACTTTTTGGTAGGACTTCTCCCTGGATGTTCCAGAACTTGGTATAAAATAATTACAATTCTTAATAGAGATAAATGCTAAAATCACTTCCATAGCAAGCATAAAATGAATCTGAATATGTATGGCAGTCACTTTTATTACTTGTTTCTGTATGGGGGGGGAAATGATAAGCGGTATAGAATGGAAAAATACATTTCTAAATGCTAAAATTATCAGTTCTAGAGAGTGAGCATTCAGTAGGGCTTGGAAATTGATAAGAAAGTAGTTCCACATGAGTCACATCCAGTAGGAATTTTGGAGGCTTTTTAAAAATTGATCAAGTCTTTGTATCTTGTGTATAAAAGATAACAGACACAGAACAAAGGGAAATAAATATGACAGAAACATGGCAATTTGCAGTGGACAGAAATGTGGAAAGAGGTGTGCTGCCTGGTTGTAGGGCTTTACTTATTATAACACTGCGGTAACCAAAAATTAACACCTTTAAAATTGTTGCATGATTTCTTGCTTGGTGTAATGATGGTCTTTAAAAGTGAGGATTGTTTTTGGTTCATTTTCAGGGGTACTTTGATAGAATTTTTTTTTGCATTCAAGGAGTGAGAAATATAGAAGTGATATAGTGTTCAAGTTCAGGACTTCTACTACTAAATCCTTGGACCGTTAACCCATGCTGATATTGAACTTAAAAGTTTAAAAACAAAAAAAAAGGCTGATAGAGTTGGATGGAAAATATATAAAATAAAGCTTTTATTTTAACACCTCCTCCTTTCCACTGAGTTTTCGCTGTTTTTTACAAGGAAAATGCTAGTTTCACAGCGTCTTTAAAAGATATTAAAAGATGGGCATGAGCTATTCCTTCTGGGGGGAGAGAAGTTCAGATGAGTTGGAGCTCTTGTCGTTAAATAGTTGACAATGTTACGATATATTAGAAGACAAGACAAAAGGGAGGAAAAGGATAGGTTTGAAGTACAGCTTGCTCTTATTTTCTTGCTCATCCTGGGGCAGGGCATAGTCGAAAGGCTTTTCATTTTATAGTATCTCGTTTCTGCTGCATTTACCAGATGGAACACGTAGATATACGCTCACTTTGAGATGTTCCTGTTGTGCACTAAAATCCACCCACCTTAAGGGTGAAAACGCAGCAGCTGTTCCTCGCTGGTATTGCTACAGGATCATTTCAGAGCACAGACAGTCCTGCAGAATGTACTGTAGCACTCCTGTGCGCTCTTCATGCCATATCCCTGCGTAGAAAGGGGACAGTCCTTTTTCAGAATTAGCCGTGTTTGGATTAATACATTTTTTTATTGCTACCTTTCAAATTAGGCAAGTGTAACATCAAGTTTTTCAAAGCACTTATTTTCTGTATGGAAATCTTGACTTCACGCATTTCAAGTAGACAACGCGTCCTTTTTATTGAAGTATGGCAGATGTATGTTACAGGAATACACGCTTATTGAATCATCCATTTTGCATTATGTGCTGAGTGTGTCTAATTCTTCCCAGGGCAACTTACTGCACTGCAATCCTGACCCTCCTGGAGGATCAATTTCTTTGGCAGTATAAAAAAAATTTCATCTTTGTCTCTTAAACCATCTACTTTCCCCTTTCCCTCCAGCCTTCAAACAAATGGTTTTACACTGAACGGGAGGGTGGGAGGGAAACATCTTTGGGCTGAAAAGTAGTGGAATGATTGTATTTAAGAGAGAATATTTTACTGAGGTCAGGATAAGGAGGAGGGTTGATAACCACGGGCAAGGAGGACTGTGGTGAGTGTTTGCTCAGAGAAAAAGCAGGATGGACGCTGTTTAACTTGATATGAAGCCTTGGCCTCAAAGGAAAGTGGAAATATGATTGTGGAAGAGTATTTGAAAAACTTTTTTAACTATCAGCTATCTGGTCTAGATATCCCACTGAGCTTCTTTCAAACCCAAATGAGCGTAATGTTTCTCGGGCTCATTTTATGCAATAAAAGATGGAGGGGTTTATACTGCAGTGTGCTGAGCGTTCCCAGCCCCTGCTGTGCTTGCCTGGATTTCACAAAGTAACTCTCTATTGACTCTTTTTTGTTTTCTTGTTGTCCAGTATATTATGTGAGCGAAATACCGCTTTTTGTAGTGTAACTGAGGTGGCAAAACCAGCAGAAACATTGCAGTTCCCTTGCAGGGTGGTTGAACCTCGAGGTCCCCACGTGCCGCAGGTGGTAGGGTCTGTACCCAGCATCTCTCCTGCCTGACAATGGTGGTAGGAGCCAGGTGGAGCCGGTGTGTTCCACCACCCACAAACTGGTTTGAACCAAGTCAGGCTGGTACTGCTGCTCCAGCAGCTTCGTAGCTTCTCCCAGAGCGGCTGGAGTGGATTTTGAAACTCTCCTCCTGTAAGGATTTCCCCCCACCCCCCCCAATTACAGCTCCTTCTGAGGCCATGGGGAGGAAGATCCTCACCCTTGGCTGTGCTAAGCGCTGGGTACGGGTTCATCTGGCTTTGAAATGGGTAGCTGCAGAAAAGCTAAATCGTAAGACTTTGGAAATTTTGGGTGTTGGAAACTTCTAGTAAAGACTAGTGAGAATCCCTAGAGGGGGAACAAGATTGAATATGTAGCTAATTACGTTGTTCAGAGCTAGATTTAATTGAACTATAAGGTTGGAGGTGATTAAAAAAAAAAATGTCTCTGAGCTTTCAACTTCTGTGAGCATTCTGTGTGCAGAATTTTTTTTTTTTGAGGAAGAAGTGATTTTCATATAAGATCAGTAATGCATGTAAAGATGTGCCAAGAGAAATGATGTCAAATGCATTACCAACAGACTGGAATACAGAAAACCCAGTGTTGCTTCTTAAGCCAAGGCACTGGGGTTTTGGCATAGATCAAAAGTAGTGAAAAGCAAACTCATTAATAGGGTATGAATTGGAGTTTAACATGTGCGGACTTTCAAATTGGGGTTGCCACTCAAAAATCTATTTTTCCTGGCGTTACAAAAGAGAAATGACTGCTCTCCCAGAACCAGAGTCTCTGAGTCAACATCTGAAGTGGTGTGTGACAATAATGTATGGATGGCTGTAGCTGGAAAACATTTGACCTTCTGTGGAATTTCAGGATTTGGGGCTTTGGAATAGGCAGTTGCTTTACTGAGTTTTAGGCATTGACATTATTAGTTTGATATGAGACACGTTATCTAAAACTCCAATGTTCTACTAGGAAGAATTATTGAACTGTGTTCTTTTTTTAGAAAGCAACAAAACAAACCCTCAAAAACCCAAACCAAACCCTTTTGGGAGAAGTTTTGGAGAGAAAAATAAAGTTTGTTGACAATACTAAAACCTTTGAACAATCAAAGAGGCTATTGGCCATGGGGTAGATTAACTAAACAAAACCTCCACAAACAACACTCACCAGGAAACGATTGCCTAAGAGTTTTTGTCAGTATTCAGCATCACAGAAGTCTTGTACTGCGTAAATGCTGCAGTGTGGGGAATTGTGCCTACAGTGGCAAAATTAAAATTTGTTTGACAATAGAGAATATTTAAGGCACTTTCTTACTTTCAGGTACTTCAGTTTGCAACTCAGTTAGCTACGTGCATTTGATGCATGGAATCGTAATAGTTCTGCTACATACACATGCAACAGCTGGGTGTAGGCTTGAGTCCTCCTTTATATCTCAATTTCTTCCCAAATAAATTCAGGGTTAAATCTGGAACTTACCAAGCATCCAGCTGTGGAGCACACAATGCATCGCTGTTAGGTCTATGCGCCTGCATCTCAGGACGTGGTTTGGTATTCAGATGCTGCTGAATGAAGTTTTCACATTAAAACATTTTGAAAAATTATTTCTCTCCTATTGCTCTGGGACTTAAAGATTTTTTCAAGTTTTGGGATGTAGAATGTTGGCTGGAAGTTTTGATTTTTACACTTGTGTCTCATTGCTTTTGTGGTGTTGGCTCCTGGGAACGTGACTAGGAAATCACCACATAATTTACTGAGTTCTGTTCAGTGCAGTGGTGTTCCTGGAGAAGAAACCCTCTGAATGCTTCATTTTTCCATAGAATGGATTTTGACAAGCACCCAGAAATATGTCTCAAACTTTAACCTTCCATTTGTAGGCAAAGATAGATAACAGCAATACAGATAAAAATGAGATGGTGACTTTGAGCAACATGACAAGAGATTATAAATCTCAGGACTGGCCTTGTGCTGCACAGAAGATTGCAGTCTTAATTAAAAAGTTTTTGAGTGGCTCTCTAAGCGAGCCAATGACTTTATTACAGTTCTTGCGCATTGGGAAGCCCGGTCAGTCTGTCCTGTGTCTGAATGAACTCTAGGGCGGCAGACAGGAATATAACCTGAACACACGGATCACAAGGGACGCTTGGACCTTCAATCCAAGCCCAACTATTTCACTCAACGTGGAGGTCAAGCCCACGTTTCCCACAGCCTGAGCAGATGGACCCGGCATGGTGGGGCACCCCGTCCCGCTTGTTGAGGTGCTGCCTTGGCACAGCAAAGCAGTCGCAGAAGCCTTAAAAACCCCGTGAGAGCCTGGCTGTTGGCCTGAGGTTTGGGCAGTTAATGGGCAGGGGGGATGCCCAAGTTTTGGCTCCCACTCCCTGAGGTGCTAATGGATTTTGTGGCACAGTCCCAGGCTAAAATAAGTAAATCACTTCTCTTTGGAGTAGGGTAGTAGTAATTAATACTTGTCCTGTAAGGAGGTTACCTGAACTGTGATGTATTTTACAGTAGGGTTGTCTCTACTTACTGGGAACCAGTTTATTGAAAAATCAGAACAAGGCTTTATTTTGTCTATCTTTCTTGTGGAAAGAGCTAAGAGGAGATTTAGAAAAGTACCATCAGTAATAGCTGAGAAACTTAAGCACTTTAGAGTGCAGAATAATTATAGCACAAGGCTGTTTGTTTTTCACAAAAAGTATCGTGATATTCTGGTTCTGCTGAACTCAAGAGAAGTTTTAATTTTTTCCTTAAAATGATCAGGATTGCAGACAGCGCATTCTATAAACCTGTCCTTTGCAGCCAGAGTTTACTTTGTGGTTGAGGGGGAAAGTAGGAGTTTTACTCCCACCTGCCCCTCTTGCCCAGATTTGCCACAGCTGGGGCAGAACACACATTTTTCACTCACACAGTCTGGTTACGGAAATGTGCGCTGCCCTGTTTAGGACAGCCCTCAACTCTCTCCTGCTTTGGGACTCCCTTTCAAAATGAGGTAGTACCTGTTCAGGATAGAATCATCTCTATGTGCCATAACACACCTTTAAAACAATTTTAATACATACCTTTTATGGGGGGGGGGGGAGGAAAAAGTGCAATCACAGCGAACACTTCTTTTTCCCTGAGTACAGAACTGGCAGACAGCTTTGATATCACATGCAGTTAACTTTACCTTATTTTTGTTTGATCTCATACCAATTAAAAATGCTTTTTTAAAAATGGGGAATTATTTTGACTGGCTCTGCTTGGTGAAATGGCCTTTGGAGCCTATGGTAAAGATGAACTAACCTGACACATCCCCCAAATGTCACCCTGAGATCTTTAACAGAGCTTTAACAACCTGAGAGCTTGAACAGAGCTGAGAAATAAGTCAAGGAGAAAATAGCGTGAGATTAACATACAGGTTATTTTACACCCTAATGCTTTGTGGCACTGATGGCTACCTTGTGCTGTGGAGCCAAACGCTCCAGGTTTCAGACAGGACAAGCAGTTTTACTGCTCTCCAGATAGATTTTAGCTAGTGGCAGAACTTGACTTGCGTGGATATCGAGGTATTGATTAAAATGGAATTTTGCACTAGTGTCATCGTGCTCTTAAGCATCCTTTTTTTGTTGTTGTTGTTATTCCAAGAAGCTATCTTGTCCATAGCGTATAGGTGCATGTGATGCTGCATTGAACCGTTGTGGCTGAGTATTCCATGACTATTCATCCTTCTGTTCTGCTACGATGTGCATTAATTTCTATACAAAATCCAATGAGCCCACTAGTTTGCCATGAGTTTAATACTTTCTTTTTCTGAGGATCATCCCATGTGGCTGTTTCCGTTTACATCTTTCTTGTGCTGAGACTGCCAATGTAGTCTAACCGTTTTGTACTGTGTCTTTGTGTTTGAAGAGCTTATTATGCATTAACCAGCTTGAGTAAATACAGATGACTAGTCTTAAACTAATTTGCAAGCTTATTACTTGGGAGTTGAGAAAGTTTAGCGGCCTCAGTAGTTGTTGCATGAGGTTGTGGGAAGGTTTAACATCTGGTGCTGGACCACAGCTGCACTCAGCGGTGGTGTCATTCTTAAGTTGGCCGGCTTGGATCTCCCCACCCGTCCTGCTGCCATACCTTCCAAATATAATTGATTTGTACTGCTGGTACATAGCTATGGTATCCTTTTTTGTGTTTGCTTGTGTAGGTTTTAGAAAGCTCAGTGCTCTTCCTAAATTAAAGGCACTTTCTGAGCTATTCAATCTAAAATGCTATCTGTAAAGTGGTGCTTCCCTTAAAGACTCAATTTGTAGAACCAACCTCATCCTCCTTGATAATTTTCTTCTCTTCTACTAAGCTGTCAGGTCCCAACAAAATCAAACCAAAAGCCATTTCAGAGTTTTGGAAATGAATACCTTAACTTTGCTGTTTCCTGTCTTTCCATTATGTACTGTAATAATACACATAGCATGACTTTAGACTTTTGTTTCTGTTGGAACAATTGTTGCAGCAAGGGAAAACAATGACTTGGAAGATCTAATTATGTACAGTGATTAAAAAAGTCAGTTTTTCCTAGGATCTCTGTCCAGTGGACTGATACAAAAGTGCAATTCCCCCTCGATGTACCTTTCAGTGAAGTTCAGCTCCAGTTCTTTTTGTAGCTCTGGAAGTACTATGGCTACGGCAGAAGCGGTATTGCTCCAATAGTTTATTCAATGAGCACTCTGACTAGCTGCTCTAAAGGCACAACATGTCATATTACTTTAAGGAAATACCTAAGTGAGAAGGTTCACACAGCTGTTAAATATCATATTCCTAATTCAGTTCTTGCAATGATGCCATATTGGGAAAATTGCAACCAGAATGACTGAACTTAATGGTAGATAAAGCTAGGCTAGATCAGTTCCAGCTCTGAGAATTTTTGAGGTATAGTTGAAAGTGCAAATTTTTGAGGTATAGTTGAAAGTGCAAATTTTAAATCACACAACATTGTTTTGTACAGTACACAGGGCTAGAAGGAGCACTTCCATATGGTGGGTTTGTTTCTTAAATGTTTAGTTAAATATTATCAGGCTAAAGATTAGTTTATTCCGACAAAAGGTTCTCCGGATGGCCGTTTTACAAAAAGCAAACAGTATTTAAGAGAAAATCAAATCGTAGCTGATACTATGATTCCCTGATGGTTTTGTATGTAGATGAACCCTTAAACCACATACGATAGCTGAGTTGCTGGGGGCAGATGCTTAGGAAGAGATGCGGGGTGTTGTGTGCATGTTCAGAATTGCAGATCAGTTCATTGAGTGCTTCTGGCTACAGGCAGAGAATAGATGAGAATTTAAATAGAGTAATAGTGCAGTCTGCGACCATGAAAGCATAAAGGTGGAGAAGCAAATCACTGAGAAGCACACAACTCTTACTCATATCTCTGCATGCAGGAAGAAAAGATATAACCTCAGGCTGAGCAATGGCGTGTAGTTGATTTTTAGAAGTTTAATGCCAAAATGTATGGATGGTTTCTTCCTCTCTTTCTTCTTATTGCTCTTGTAGTGAATCTGAGCTTAGCTTAGTTTGCACCACAACAAATAGCAGCAAATGTGAATTTTTTAATGGGCACGTAACCTGGATAACTGCTTTATGCCCTCCCTTGTTCTTAGTTTTTTGTCCTTTGTCAAACAGGTTAAAAGTCCTGCTATGTTGGTGAGAACTGTTAACTAAAAGCAGAATTTCTCTCTCCCTCCTTGTAGCTTGATTTACATGGATCTGAACTTGCTCTTTCCACTCGGGGTTTCTGCATCAACCCTACATGTTATGGAGTTGCCTCCATTGAAAATTAAATGGAAAAGCAGTGTATCCTGCTCTAGAATAACCATCATACATTTTTAGTAGGTGGATGCTTTTTGCGGTGAGCTAGATGCTGATCCACACTTCTTCAATCCCAATTAAAGCACTCATTCTACATGAGAGAGAGGGGCTATGACATGCTGAGGTTTATTTATCAGGCCGCCTTCCATGTGGTCACCTCTGCAACTTGGAAGACCCAAGTGGCAAACGTTATTGTGGCTTTGAAGTCTGAAATGTCAGACGGAGAATAGAGTCTGCTGCAGAAGGTGTTTGCTTCTGTTTCTCGACAGTGGGATGTACAGGCAGGGCTTCGGAGAGCGGTCCCCGCGTGTGGCGCTGAGTCTCCAGCGCACCAGTTGCTGTTCTTTGTGCCTGAGTCCCGTCATTGTTACGGGGCCAAGGGGTAGTGTCAAGTACCACTCCATGGGGGTTACTCTCACCAGTAGCATGCAAGGTTTTTAGCAAAAGCTCTATAAAATACTTTGTGACAAAGATAAAACTACCAGTTTGTGAATTATACCTGTGCGTTACAGGTTCAGTTCAAAAATCTGCTTTAAAAAAAAAAGTGAGAACAAAGGAGTAAGAATGAACTCTGGTCAGCAGAAATAGTATAAAAGGGATGGGTCGTTTCCACTGTTTTCCATGTTTTGTGTTATTTTGAAAACAATGCAGCCAATAAAGTATGAGCTGTCTTTCAAGCCAGTGTCTCAAGGTGACCAATCTACACTGAATTTGGGATAATTCTGGTTTTGTGACATAGATGGAAATGAAAAAAACTAATAACCACGTTTGACTTGCTAGAAATTGTGCTCAGTCATGGGTTTCTACTTCATTTCAACTATTTCTTGTTCTGTATGTGAGCCTGGGATTTAGAGTTCTGTTTAAGACCAGTAGTCATTAGAATTTAATATGGAAGAATTAATTGTTTGGAAAATGTTAATTTTTTATTAAAATATTAGCTTTTAGACTGATTGTGTGATCTAACATAATCATGTCTTGTATGCCTTCATCTGTTAGTAATGTATTTTTATTATCCTTATTACAACATTGCCTAAGAAAAGGGAGCAAAGTCTGTACCAAATGCTGCATAAACACAGAGTACAATTATTTTTACCAGATGTCAACTATGTCTTATTTTTGGGAGGTATCTGAGTATAAGACTGAAGGTGACACAGGAAAACAATTTGCCTGGATTGGCATCATGCCTCTGTAGTATTGAGAGACTAAAGTTATACAGATAAAATTTAAATAAAAACTTAAGATCAGTATAAGCCTGGTATGAGAATAGAAGTCCTGGCTGGCATCAAGAGGACTCAATTTTGAGGATGCTGTAAGACCTTATCTGTATGTCATTCAGGCTTAAAGAAAATCACGCTTCTATGCACACTGAAATGCATTTTAAATATGGAAAATAATTTCCTCAGTTGCTATTTGCCTAATGAAAGTTTTTCACTTAGTACACTAGCCTACAAGAGCCTTTTAGCCAGTTTTAGCAACTGAAATCCCTGCAGAATTTCAGAAAAAGATAAAAGCTACCCTTCTCCACCCTAAAACAAAACAAGGTATTTTTACACAGTGTTTCTGTCAAATCGGCCTGTATTTCCTGAGATTTTTACTTTCCTTTATTTTTCTTTTCAAAGTCTGGGTAGATATATCAGCGGACCTGCCTAGATCTTTGTTTTGAGCTGCAATGATTAAAGGTCATTTCATCTCCTCCTCTGCTACCAAGCAGGATACAGTCCCAAGTTTGCTTTCTTATTATAGCTCATAACAGATGTTCAAATAGTTAAGTTTTGTGACCACCTCTAGAAAAAGCTTTGAAATTTTATTTATGTGGGGTTTTTTTTCCCTTCCTGGCTATATTTGAGTCATAAATTACATGTGCAGTAACAATACTGCCGTAGGGTCTTTTCTTCCAAGAATTCGGAACGCTCTTTACAAAGTCAGGTAATGGCACGCAGTATGCCTTGCACATAGGTGAGATGACTTACCTCAACCATGTCACAACGTAAATGACAAAGTTGACGAATAACCACAGGTACGGAGACACTTAGGTCCCTTTTCCTCAGAAACTGTGCTTGCCTATAGGCCCACGTTTTGCATTACTTCACTCAAAAGTAAGTAACGGCAACAAAAAGGAGTGTATTTTTGTGGCTGACTTTAGGAAGGGTGCGCTGTAGACAAGGACGCTGCACCCTGCAGAGGTGTATTAGGGATGTGGACAGATGCAGTTTGACCCACGGGTAGAATCAGGTCCTCGAGGAGCTGAAGCAACCTCGGAGCCGTGCGGTGCCAAGGCAGCGGGTGATGCTGAGGAGGATGCAGGTGGTGGGTGGGAGGACCCTGTAGAGGATCTGTGCGAGACCAATGCCTTGCTGGTCCAGGGAGGAAAGGTGTTCCCTTACATAAATCACGTCACTGTGGAAATAGTCTTGTTTTCAGATTACTTTATAAAGGACTCTGAATTTGAGAAACAGCGTGTTTAATGCAGCAGAGTTCGGATAAACAGAGTAGTTGCCACTTTTCTGTTACAACGTTAGGATAAGGCGGTCTGGGGTTTTACAGTCCTTTCCTGCCTCTCTGTGTGAATACAAATTCTGAGTTTGGAGAAGTTTTAATGCAAAAAGTGTTGGTAGGCAGAGCCTGCTGGTATGCGATTACAAATGTATGATTTCATCTGCGGGTCCAGCTACTAATTTAACCAAGGTGAGTAAAACTAGTGCTCAGAAATAACTTTTTTCATTGACTGTCTGATCACATTACACCTTGCAACTCTGTCTCATCCTTCTCTTTTTATAAGTATTGAAATACTGTTCCAGTCCCGTATTTACGCCAGCAAAACCCAAAATGCGAGCGGGTGCAGGTGCTCCGCCTCCTCCGGGAGCGGGGTGCTCTGCTGTCACAGGCGCCGGAGAGACCAAAGCGCGATCGTTTGGTTGCTGCTCTTTGCTGCGTCTTGGAGAAGAGCACTGCTAGATGGCCAGTGGAGTTTGGGAAAAGGGACCCCTACGTCTCCCTTTTCTTCTTAAATCACAGGACTCAACAGAAAGGGAATTACAAAATCAAAAGCTTTTGTTGGCTTAAATCTATTGGATGAATTTATAAGCAGTGGCTTTACCGCAGCTCATTAGCAAGGCTCTGTTCAGCACACTTTACTTTTAATGAGTGATCAGACAAAAGCTGGGAACAGAGCTGGATAGGAGGTTTGATGGCTTGGTCCTATCCCCCAGCCAGAAGAAATTCTTTCAGGTTAATGCCGTCTGGTTTGAATATGACTCGTGCGAGCTGCTCAAGCTTCACGGCAGCCAGTGGACCTGCTCCAATACAGACAGGTTGCTCTCCAGCTGTGTAAGTTTGGTACTTGACCCTCATGTGAAGAGAGATTCAAAGACAAAATACGGTGTTCAACAGACTCCCTCCTGTCCCCAGCATCCTCCCGGCGATGTGCTCCGCAAATGTGCACGGTTTGCCTTGGTCACAGGAAACTTGTGATTACAAGGTGCTGTCAATACTGGAAATCTTGGATCTTTCTGGCTTCTTACGGGAGGAGTCGGACTGGCTGTTGGATCAGCTGTCGTGACCTGGGTTTCTGGAGTGCTGTCAGTAGTTAATTATAATTAAATTATGATTAACTATCATTGTAGGATATTTCAGTAACTCCTGGTAATTCGGGGTATCGTATGAAAAGTGCTTATGAATTTGTGTTGATACCCCCCAGCTCTGTGGTGAACTGGGGCTGACGCGCCTGGCAGCAGCTTCTGCTCTGCTCTGTCTCTTGACTTAGAACAGTAGAAAAAGTACACAGAGGGAATCATGTGGGGTGTTCCGTATTTTTCTGAGGACACGGAAGGAAGGAGAGTGAGCTGATGTGAGTAGCAGGTTTCTGGGGAAGGGAAAAGTAATGAAATAACTCTCTACTTTTAAGAAGTTTTTTTGAAATGGAGGATTGGACAGTACTGGGCTAGTAATGAACACGTTTCCAGTACGTTCACGGACCAAGAGATGGCATTTCAAACAGTACACGGTGCCTTTTGAAGTGTTTTTCTCCATTACAGCCAATTCCCACATTCTGCTTACACAAAAGGCTTCTCCCTGCAGAAGAGCATCTCGGTGAAGCCTGTCACTGCTGCTGACTTGCCGAGACCCTCCTGGGGATAAAGTGGGTGACATGGAAGGCGGACAGGGTGGCCAGGACAGATGCTGTCTGGCTAATAGAGACAATGTCCCCATCTGTTAGGAGGATTTCCTGCAGTTCTGAATGCTTGGTCCCCACATCCTCAAATACTCAACAGATGGTGGGTTACAAATGTGTAAATCACTTTGAAGTTTGGATGGGAAAAAACATTATTTTCTGAAATGTGCAATTGTTGCTAACTCATGGAAGGGTCTTACTGAACTCTGAAACTTCCATTTTCTGTGAGCAAAATTAATTTTTTTGCTTATGTTTCCCAGCCAGTTCTAAGACTAAACGGTACAGAACAAGAACGATATTCCACAAGCACGGCCACATATGAAAAGTTGTTATTTGCCAATAGTTGCCACCTCTCTGCAGATGTGCATAGCTATTTTCTATTCTAAATGTAGGGGAATAAGGCCGTTATTTTTCCCAATACGGGTACCTGGTAATCATAGGTAAACGCTGTCTCTTTTCTTCTTGCAAGTCACTCAGACATCACCACACGCACAGACTTAAGCCAAAGTCATCTGAGCTTTACTCCATGCGTGTTGACAGTGAACAGTGGTGAAGGAAAGAAACCTTTGGGAAGAGATGTGGGGGAAAAGTATTTCTTTCTGATAAGAACTGCAGTTGCGGTGTTCTTGGAGATCAGAAAGAAGCGTGCATGGTAAACTGCAAAGGGAGATGAAAAGACTCATTTGATCTTCCAGAGGTCAGACTTGCAGTTCGAGGTAGAGGAAGTGCCCAGCCTACAGCCCAAAGACTTTTGGGGGTGGGGTGGTAGGCTGTTGTGTTGGAGGGAAAAACTTCGCAGAAATGCAATAAATAGATATAGATATAATGGAAAATTGGTATGGGGAGAGGGTCTGATCACATCTTAATCTTCCATTTTGATAGTTTAGAATAAGATTTCATTTTTTTATTTTGAAATGTTTTAACATATTATATGCATGTGTAAAAGCCAGTATTACAAAGAAGTACCTTTCCTTTTTAAAGAAATATTTTTTCACTTTTTTCCCCCTCTCTCCCTTAAACATTTAAATCCCTCAATGGAAATTTTGTAACAACTTGGTTTTAAGTAAAGTCACTCCTTTATTCACCAATGTTGAAGTTTCTTTGTAATGTTTGTGACACAGGGCTGACCGTGCAAATAACAGGCTGTAGAATTGAAGTACAAACTGTGCGACTGAAATGACTACAGAGAACAGATTAGGACAAAGTGAGACTCAGTAGCTTTGTCTTTTACCTTTCAAAGCCATATTGCAAAACATTGAATACTAGCAACAGCTTGGAAAAATAACTCTGGATGCAGATTTTTTTAATAGATATATTTTCTCTGTTCTTTTGGTCCTAAGTGCAGGACTGACTCCTGCTCAATCCTTATGACTTTGACAGGCTTCCATGTTGAACATCTGTAGATCAGCAGGTCTGTGGTTTGGACAGATGAAGTGTTCAATAACTGCGGTATAATCTTTTTAGTCTTGATGGACAGGATTAAAGCTTGGAGTAAAAAGAGCCAAAGCCCATTTTACTTGGTGAAGCAAACTGACTTGTTTGAATAAACAAAGGTGGTGGTTTTCTATGAGAACTTCCCCTGACGTAACCTTCAGCTCAGTGATAACTAACGTTCAGAAAAATTCAGATACCCAGTATTGGATTGCACTATGAAAGGCATTGTCCAACTCTGAAAAGGGTGGTTTCTTCTTAAAGCACTGTGGCACCCAGAATTGGCAAGGATTCTATTTTAAGTCACCGTTTTCACATGCTGTGAGGATCCCTGTCTGAAAAGCTCTTTTCATAGTTTGGAAAAAAAAAAAAAAAAAACCCAAAACCCAACAAAAAAATCTCTTTCCTTATCATTTATTCCCTTTGCACCCAAAATTAACTTCAGTTCAGGATAGGAGTTCACCTTCTGCACATGGAGAAGTATTTCATACCAATTAAACCCAGCACCACAAAGGAACGCCCGCACCTTGCTCTCAGCCAGAACTAGCCAGGGCAGACTTGAACCGATGGGCAGCGCAGGATCATCTCAGGGAGTCAGTGCGTCACCCGGACACCTCAGTCCTGGGCTGTAACTCCTAAAACTTTCAGTCCAACTGCGAACCAGTCCCCTGATGGTTTGTACATAGAGTCGGTTGGTAGGCGTCCTTCTTCTGTAAAGTAGGAGTTAAAAGCAGGTTAGACAATGGAAAATTTCTCCTGCACGAGTGGTACTGTCTTGCCGAGGAGTTTGTTGCTCTACTGCAGATCTGTTCTCTTAAAAGCCATAACTTGATCTAGTAAGTTTTTCAGTTGTCTTAACTGAGAGTGAAATTAGTGGGTTTTCTTTCTTTTTGGGTTTTTTGTTTGTTTGTTTTCTATAAGTCTGGCTTTGTGAAAGCAGAAATATTTCCTGATACTCAGAAAGTGTCGGAAGGACTTTTAATAATCCTTGGTGGAATAATAATGGTGCAAAGCCTCTGAAAGAAAAGTCATTCTTCTGGGCTATCAGCCGCGCTGAGATTGTTTACTAAGGATGCTCAGACGTGATGGTATTGCTACATTCTGAATATATCCCTTACAGATATTAGTTTGTGCTTTGGAGCACTTAGTTGCTACTTGTGTCCTTCCAGGGCTGATAAGCTTGGTGGAATTTGATAAATTATGAGAATTTTGCCCATGACATCCTGCTCTAGGGTACAGTACAACAGGCTGATATTTTTGACATTTTGCCTCAGAATCCTACCATGGTATTAATTCAAAATTTAGTCTGTTTTCCAGCAGGTATTATTTCCATAAACCTGCCAAGTTTGATGGAATTCAGCTCAGGAGTGGTTTAGGTTTAACAGCCAGAGAAGAAACAATGAAAAGGGAGAAGCTTTAGTGGGTTTTTGTGTGCGTGTGTGTGCGTTTTCTGGTTTTTCTGTTTTTTTTTTTTTTAAGGAAAGCATAATGTGTTCAGAAAACCCACAAAGTCACATTCCTAAATAGCTCAGAAACCCTTAGAGACAACATGTTATCCATTTCATTTGTTTAGACTGGACACTTTGAGTTTTACAGTGGCTATTTAATTTTCAAGGGAGGAGAGAACATCCTCTGCTTACCTCAACACCCTTTGGGTTGGATTTTTTTCCCCTCCCTTTTTCAGCACTCAGTCAAGGAGCATGGAGGGGGAATGTCATCATGATGTATATTGATGAGTTACAAGATTAAGCTCAACGCTGAAGTGTCTCATGCGTGCCAGCTTCACCGGGTTGGTGCCGCCGGGGCAGAACCCACCCATGGCTCCCCGCGGGGGCTGGAGGCCAAGCTTCGTACGAGCCCCTGCCGCGGGGAGGTGCGGGCTTGCTGCGGCGTAGGCAGCTGAGCCTCTCCTGCTGCCGGCTCCTGGGGCGCCGGGTGGGACTGCCGCTGAAGTGTTGTTTAATTCAGTCTGCTAAATGAACGGTGCGTTTCAACTTGTGTAAAGAAAAGATGTCACTGCGGTTATGTTAAATTCGCATTTTATTTATATTTGAATCTAAGGAAAGCATAGATTTTTTGGGGTTTTTTTTATTAAGGAGAGATTTTAATGTTATTGCCAAATTTCCATCTATCCTCTGCAAAGGTGCAGGCAGCTTGTATGAATGTATCCACTGTGCAATCACATTCCAGAACACACAATTTAAAAGTAATAGTGTCTGCTTCTATGCTATGTCTAAGTGGTCCAAAAAGCAATGTGAATGCATAAAATTATCTGTAGGGGCTTTTCAAAGATACAGCCCATCAGATGAATGTGAAATTGAGAAAATTACAGCGATAAAAAATTTCAGTTATACTTCAGACTACTACGTCAAGCAGCTGTGTTCTTAGCAGTAGCATGAAAGTGGATTTATAAAACTAAATGTGACTTTTGCTCAGCAGCACTGAGGAAAATGAAGTTTATGGCTGCAGTGGAGAAGTTGACAGGTGCTCAGTAATTTTATGCTCTGCTTAGCAGTAGGAAACAGTGTGACACAAGATTTACTGCTGCTAACTTGTTTAAATATTGGGGATTGTGTTCAGTCAGTTAACATGAGCTTAGCAAATCCCTCCCGGGACTGATGAGGAGGTTGTAATGTCAATGAATGTCTCCAATTAGAGGTCCCTTACCATCTGTGGTGCAAGAGGCATGCTGAATAGGTGCTATGAGGCTGGGTATTTCTGTAATGGGCCAGTCATTACATTAAAAATTGTGTATGTTTAATGATATATCTAATTACGAGGCAAGTATAGCTTTTTAATATGATCTTGACAAACTGCATCCAGGTAGCAGCTGCAAGATTGTGAATTTCTCTCATGTGTCCCAAGACGCTCAGAAACCTGCTTGAAGGTTTGAGTGTTCTTGAGTTGATGAAACAAGGGCAATTGCAATAACAATGGTTACCCCGAGTCACTGGATTTTCATTTTTTGCGGATGCATTCATCAAAATATATAAAAAAAAGTTTGAAATGTGGGAATCTTTTTACTTTTTAAAACAGACTTGCATATAATACTTAAGAAGAAACACAGAACTGTTTGTGATTTTGAAATATTTCAGATGTTTCACAATTTCTTCCTGAATATGTTTAAGTCCAATATGAGGTCAATTTATAAACCATGACGTTTTTCTCTATTGTTCCATATAGTTTGATACAAGTCCTCTGTGTGTTTGGTTTAGTTTTGGGGGTTTTCCCTGGGTTTCCCTTAAATTTTATTTGAGAGAAACAAACTCATCTTTTCAGTTCCCAAAGGTGTATATGCTAGCTAGGCTCTGCAGGACCTGCTAGCTGGTACGTCAGGGTTAAATCAGCGTCCGTGGGTTTGAAGAGGGTAGGTATAACTGCGTGCATGCGTGTCACAGGATGTATCTTCGGGTTGTGAAATACGCTGACGTCAGGGACAGGTCTTAAATTAAAGAAACTGAAATGCAGAGTCAGGTTGCCCACTTCCCAATGTATTTGAAAGCTTGTGGTTAGAGATATCGTTCTCACAGTGAGATATTCTTACTTAATATGGAGCCTTGTTGTTTGGTTTTCCCCCCAAATATTAAATCTCAATCTCTTTGCAGTTAATCTGAAAATTTTCTAGTGTATCTCTCTGTACCAAACTATTATTACACTTCCCTGGATTGCGTTGACGTGTTACGATCGATGGTGTTTCCCTCTCGTTGCAATAAACGTCAGGTGCTCTGCAAAACACCTCTGCTGGCAAACCAGAAAACGCGTTGCTGAATGCTGCTGCGGCGTTCGCGGCCGGCGTGATTTGCTTAACGCTTCTTGCTGGGTCAGTCGGGGAGGGTGGAAACGGAGGTCAGAGCCTTCTCCTAGAATCAGGAGAGATTTTCTTATGAGATAGTATTTAAAAAGCAACTGTTGTTCAAGATTTGATTAAAAAAAAAGTATGCATGAATCTGGATGCTGTAGTTTGGTGCTCGATTTCAGCCGTAGGTTAGGTGATATTGCTCCCTGATTAATTCCCTTTAAGATGACTAGGTGTGAACATCCAGCATTGCTGTTTTATGTGCCTTGAGTGAGTTTCTTCACCGTAGGTTTTTTCACACCTCTAGAAAGTTTTAAATTATGGAATCAGTTTAATAATAATTAGTCCCATGTCACCCAAGCATGGAGAGTATCATCAATATCTCCATTTATTATCTCTGCACATCTTTAATTTTTCATTTTGTTAGTGTAACTTTTCAATAGATTAAAGTAATTTGATCTGTGAAACAAATACGTATAGGAAGGTGATGTGAGTGGCTCAGATGCGGACAGCTTATGAGCTGGAATGTACTTGTCAGGACTATCTTCATGTAATTATTAATACATCTTTGTTTTTAATTTGTCTGGGATCAGAGCAAGAAAAGCACTTTTGTCTCTGCTTACAGAGAAAGAAAAGCAGCAATGATAAAACGCTGAAGGTAGATATCAAACAGAGCCCACCCCCAGTAAGTTACTAAAATGCCCAATTTCTGTCAAAGGGCAGAAAATCAACTGTTAACACAGATCAAGCCAAATGAGTGCTTTTATGTAGGGGGGCAGCCACCAGATTTTCCGGGTGGTGGAGAGAGTGATCACAGTTAGAGGCTTGGTGGGAAAATGAAAATCTCAGGATCTATATGATAAAACTTTTGGGGAAAGGTTTGACACCTTTTTTCTTTTCCATTTTGCTTTATTTTATAGATTAAAAAAAATGCAATCTCAGAAGAAAAAACTCTGAGACAATTTGATATTACAAAAATCTCTTGCCTATTTCAATTTTAATAAGTTTAACCACACAAGCTATCAAAGTTCTTGTTTAAACTATATTGCTTTTCAGTGAAAAAATTCTGAATAAACATCTGCGTGTGGAATGTCTTAAACTGTCCTGGTTTCCATAGCTTACATATGTAGATATGTCTACAAATAGGTCAGTATTTTCCTGCTTGAACTTCTTTTCATAGCACACTTTTAAAACAGCATTATTTCTGTTCAGTTGCCTAATGATGCTGAGTTATATTGACTTTCATTTAAACGATTATCTGTCACGTCATATAAGCAGTCAGAAATGTAGGTGAAGTACGTTAGGAAGATCCTGGTCTTACCAATCAATGTAACTCGTAGTCTCTGGTAATACTGCATTTCATTTTGCTGTTCCCAGTACGTGAACCAAACATTATCATTCTACAACACTACTTGGAAGGGAAAAAAAAAAAGATTAAAACATTCTTGAGATTTCCAATTAAAAAATTCCAAAGTATTGAATTTTAAAAAAAATTAAGACAGTTGCTTTGCATTAATTTTTCAGACATGAGGCAAAAATATCATTATTGTTTAATAATATACCTCAATCTTTAAATATTGTCAGAACCCCGTCAGTCAACAACACCCATTTTGAAATAAAAAAAGGCTGTGGCAGGTATTCCATCAGAAAACATCCAACTCCTTGTTCCAGTTGTGCGATGTTCCTTTGTTACAGTGTTCTGATGCCTTTGTCATTCTGAGCTCGGACAGTCAGGGACGTGAAGGGGGAGTTACCTATGTTGTCCAATTATGCTGCAGAAAGAATGTCAAAAAAGGAGGAACGTGCAAGCCAAGTGAAGACTACACACGGTTGTGAGCTTCCACAATAGAGTATGACATCAAAATAACACCAGATGGTAATAACGGCTGGGTCCTGATGTTTAAAAACAGTAAGGATATGTCCTTGAATAAAGCAAAATATTTTTCACTAACTTGGGAGCTCATCACAGTAATTTCCACCCTAAAATGATAACCTATCAGTTGGCAAACTTCTACAGAAAGAAACCACGGGTGCGCTGCTTTATCACGGAGTGCCTGAGTGAAGTCAGGCTGGCGAGCTGCAGCACAGAACAGGGCTGGGAACTGGGAGATGCAAAAGTCAGAGGAGGCTTTGTGAGGAAGCATGATGTGAAGTTGTCTTGGACTAAAACGAGTCCATCCCAACCTCCTTTTTTCTGTTATCTGTGAAAATATTTTATGTCATGAATAGTTTACCTGATGAGATGAGCAGGGTAAATATGAGTAGCTTCCCAGGATCTGCTCTGGCACATGGGAGATGGGAAACCTAATGTTTTATTCCTTCCCTATTTACCTGTGGATTTTTTTCTCTCTTAGTAGTTACAAAAATGTCGAACAAAGTATGAAAACAAGTCTGAATGACTGTAGTAATTTATAATATCAGTTAGTCCAAAGCAATAGTGGTTTTAAAGTATTGTCATGTTTCTGTTCTCTCCCTGTGAGATTTCTCATAGTGAGTAGAGATGACTTCCCAATTTGCTGTGAACTCAATTTTTTTTTTAAAGTGTGTGTTATATATAAGCTTATATCAGCATATGGTTTGTCCTCTGTATGCTCTGATTCTGCTGCCATTTGAAGAAAACTGATTTTATTTATTTTTTTTTAATAACAAGTTAGAAATTGCCAGTGTAGTCTTCTAACAAATATTCAGGTTCTGCATCTCCTGATGTGCTCTCCCTTGGAGAGTCTGAAATACTCTCTCTCTTCTTACTGGCCTTTTAGATGAAAACCAGTCTGTGTTGCTTATTAATTCCATACAGCTTTGTGGATGCCTGTAGATGCTGTGGAAATGTTGAAGATAGCTGAAGTTTAAAGAAAACAAAAAAGCTGCATAATATAAGAGAGAAGTAGGGAGGTTTTCAGAGATACTACTCTACGTACTGTGTCAATCTACATAACTGAACTTAAACCTCATGAGAAATGTTCTCCGTGTCTTTAATATGCTGGGGTTCAGGCAGGAAGCACTGTGTACGCAAATCCTTCCAAAAAAATTTGGACAGTACGCAGGCAAATGTGTAAAATGGTTTACTCTTACAACAAAGCATGGTTAGTTGTATTTTTTAGAGAGTATTCAAGAACTGTTTTTTCTGATCTCGTTTACTATTGGTATGTCAGGGATTTACCTGTGCGTGTGCACTAACATACAGGCGACAATAAATTTACCGATACTGCGATAAATAAGGCAGGTTCTGGTGTCACCGATGCGCTTTTGAAAAATTTACCCTTGGGAATATCGGTCGCAGTATTTTTCTCATTCAGAATTGCTTGGTTGGATTCAAGTCCTCAGTGTCAAGGTGTAGTCTCCGTCTCTCAGGCACGCCTACACGTGCAATCTCAGGACATTTCTAATCTCACAGAGCTCGCTGTCAAAGACCCCAGTTTTGCCTGGTATAGCGTGATTGTTTCAAGCTCCAGTTTGTCGGCAGCAGCCCATCTTTGCTGTAACACACGGAAGGAAAGAGAAAAGAGAGGGAGGAATATATTAAATCTACATGTTCCCTTGCAATGGTAATTTTTCTTCTTTAACTTGCAGGAACACTGTAGCCAGAAGGCACTGAGTATGTGAGAGAGTCCTTTATTGGAAGGAGCTGTGTTTCTTACATCACTATCCCTACTGTCTTCAGAATCAATATAGACTATAATTTTTCTCCTCTATCCAAGTATTTCTATGGAAAGAGCTATATCTCACATTTTATAGCCTTAACTCTCATATGATCAGCTCTTGCTGCAACAAGATGTTAAAAAAGTTACGTGGAAGTCCCAGCATACGCTGGTCCGCACTTGAGTGAACCGCAGCGCTTCAGAGGTGAAGTGGTTCCTAGACAAAACGAGTTGGCTTTCCATCTCTAATTTCACCTGTTTAATAGCGTATTATACAAACTCCCCTTTAAAATTCTGAGCTGGTTGTGGAGTTGCTGCTGGACACGTGCCAGTGCCTGCACCTGCATCGCTTCCCTGCTAATATTTCAAAGTGTCAGCTCAAGTGGCCTGAGAACTGCCTGTGGAAGCGTTGTAATTGCTGAGCTACGCTTACTCCAACTGTGATAATAAAACACAGGGATGGACCGGGGAGAGGGAAAAAAAGATAACAGCTGGGATTTATGCTTCCAGGTTTTAAAAGAAAGCTTCTACGTAAGTTTGATGATGAACAGAATGGTGGTGTGTACCCATAAAAGAGAGGGAGGGAAGTCTGACGTGAATGAAAACACAGGAATACGTCTGCAGAGGGGGGGTAAACTCCAGGCTTCTGCAGGGACCTCGGAGAAGTCATTTCCCCTCGGCTGTACGCAAACTTTGTGAATACCCCGCAGATCATCTGTTCTCCTCTTCTTGGGATGCATAGGAAATTAAAGATTTTTTTTTTGCCTAACATCTGCACCATTTCCTCTTTAAGAATTTAAAGCTCTTTTCTAGACAAAGATATTCAGTATCGAAATGCTGGATTCGGTTAATGCAGGAACTGCCTCTGCAGACATCGCACACACACAAAAACAATCCAAAAATGAGGTGAGATGCAGCAGTGGAAAAGCGAGGTTGCATCTCAAAATAACTGATAGACTGTAAAGCGAAACATAGAATTAAATGTAAAAAATATGGACCAGAAAGAGGGGAAGATGTTTATTAGTACTATTGTTGGCTGTTTTAATTTGACTTTTATTTCTTGATGTGATACTTTGGTTGTTTCTCCAAAATCTTTACATGCTTGTAAAGTCACATGACAAGAGGACCATTGACTTTTATATTTTTTTAACATATTTTGGGTTGCACTAGGGTTGGAATGTCATACATTAATGCATTTCCAGAGCTGTTTATTTTTAGGTATGAAAACATGGATTTTAAACTGAATCCTTACTTAAATAAATAGAGTTAAAATATCTTGCACAGTACTGGATAACATTTTATATATCACATCTATTTCAGTGCCATTTATTAATCTGAAGACCACCGGTCTACTTGTCAGGATAAATGAAAAATCCTCCTGGATGGTATAGAGGTGTTTGTAAAAACTCACGTATTCCTTACAGAAGCTTAGAGAAGAGTATTTCTCACACTGTCTAGAGACCAACCTCTTGTTTCCCTGCCTTAATAGGGCCTCCAAAACACTCCTTATTCATCATCTCAAAACCAAGTGGGGAATCAAACCATCTTCCAATTTACTCAGAGGGAAAAGATGCATATTCAGCCTTAATTTTCAGCTTTAAATCTGCAAGAATGGCTAGAACAAGCTGAAAAATCCATTCATTTTTCTGTTCTACAGCCTTGCTTCTAAGCTTATGTATATGTGCTAATTGGTTTTCTGTCCTCCACACTTGGCTGCATCAAGGTCACAATATTCCCCGGCTCCCTCAAACAACTTTCATTTTTCTTGAATTAGTTTAAGTTTATATCAGCCATAAGAAAATGTTTTATATATGGCAAAGAAATGAATATTTAAAGTAAAAAGTGTGGAAATCATGTTTAGATCAGGATTGCAAGTCACATCTTGGAGCACAATTGCTGGAATCTCTAATTAGTGTATTGTCATTAGTTAGCAGCTGAAACACAAACTGCAATATAATTTACGCTTTTGCAAAAAATCCATTAGAATAATGTTCTCAAAAAAGTCAAATCACTGGGAATTATAAGCAGATGCCATCATCTCCAGAAGTGGCAAGCACCTGCTCTTCCCATTGGCATTTCAGGTGAAAGTTTCTTGGGGATTTTTCATGGATCAAAAAGAAAATGAATTTTTTTTGTATTAGCAACAAGACTTAAGATGTGGACTGAGTGATGGCTGGAGTTGAGGGATCCTGATTTCCCTTAATTACAGAATTTTGGGTTCAGCTTATACAGGGCTTTAGGGAAGTAGGTGTAGAGATGTTACACAATGATGTTGGCTGCATCATTTGGTATCTAACCTCACTGATGATAATCCTTAATACGGGGATAGCAATTTCTTTTTCGGTTAGAGTACTGTTCGATCCATGGTTAACTGAGAATTGTAGGAAAATTGCAGAAAAGAAGCTCTGAAACAGACTTAACAGATGACCTATTCCACCCAAACAAGAAACAACTATTTCTGCATCATACCCAGCAGTCCATCTGTCCGTCCGTCCACAAAAATGGAGGATCCCAGACCAGCCTACCTGAACTACGGTGTCTCGTTATCTTTTAAAATGTTTTCCTAAGGTCTGACCAAAGACTTCATTACAGTAACGTAAGCCTCTTACCTCTTGTTCCAACCACAGTGGATATGAAGAACAATGTATATTTTTTTTTTCTTTGCAGCTAACTTTGTGTATTTGAAGATTGTATCTGAAAGCACTTTCTGAATTTTTATGAGACACATTTCCTATTCATTCCTACAAGGTAAATAGTATAATCTATGAGGGAGTTACTCACAGAATGCTTAAGCTATTTCTGTGTTTATCTTTGGAGGAGAAAGAATCAGTAATTTTATCCATATATATATCATAGCCTTCTAGCTTATTTCTGTGAACCTGAGTTTAAAAAGTTAAAGCTTGAAGCTTTAACTCTTGCTCCTATCAAGCTTAAACCTATCATTACCAGGCTTCTCTTACTTTTCATTAGCATTTTAATATATAGTAAAATTGTGTATTAGCATATTCCTAACTAATATCTGGTGCCTTCTCTTAGTAAAATATAGATGCACATATTTTTCAGATGAATTAGAGTTTTACCAGGATATTTTTTGTCATGAGTTTCTGTGCGGTGATATCAAAAGCAATCAGCGCTCCAGAAACCCTTTCACTCAACCTCTACTCTGAGGATCATCACTGAGAGAAGCACTTAGTGCAGGGGGGTGGAAGCAGGGTTTTACCCCATCTGCAGATGATGCCCCTGTTACTTTCACTTCAAGCTTTCCGTTGCATTTATTGGAATTACATTTCAATGAAAAAGAAATGTTTGAAGGGACATGGCACATGTTGAAAAAACTCAACACGTTTTCATCTGGCTAGAAAGAACATTTTTATTTTTTCCATGAAAAATATGTTAGTTTAATTTAAGTCCAATCTAAAACTCAGTGGGATGGATACATGGAGACATTTTACCACTCTTTTCAAATTATCTACTGCTAAGGTATGGCTCATAGGGAAGCACGTAAACTGCAAGATGTTAAACTTAAGAAAATGAGAAAGAGTTAGAAAAGTTTGAGGTTTTTAATATGAAAAGTCTACTTGGATAAATTAACATTTTGTTTCAGTCTCTTATAACAAAATCCACATAAAATTGTCTAGCTTAAAGCTGTGGGGGTTTTGATCTTATGCAATTGAATATACTAGATTATATGAAACTGTGCTGAGCCTTTTAATTTCCTCACTTTACCCATATTTCTTGTTCTTGCAGCTACTACCTCAATAATAATAATAACCTTTATTATTACCATAGCCAGACTTCAATGTAGATTCTTAACTCAGCATTTCACAAATCATCCAGGAACAGCCTTCCCCCTCCCAACTCTACGGTGTGGATTAAATATGTAGAATACAAGCGTGTCTCGTCTTGGATTACAAGAGTTCATGCTAAAATAGGTACTTGGTAAAAACACAGCTTGGGTTGTGTTTAGCAAGGTAGTGCAGCGTTTCCCTTCCAAGTCGTGATTCGGGTCTAGTGGGATCGTGCTTCAGTCCACGAAGGCACAGCAATAGCGGGGGGAGTAACGCCGAAGGAAGGACGGGCTCATACCAGCAGTAGCTGGGAGGAATTAGGATGAGAAGGCAGAAGGGTAGGAAGGGGAGAAGAAATATCTTGCTATAGTTGTATTCATCCAGCAGCAAGGCAAATGCAGTCCGTTAGGATGGAAATCAACAACCTCTATACGTTATATTGACTAAGCCAGAAGGTTTTCCTCTCTATGCTGATTCTTTTGCTCGCTAGGCTGCTTTTCACTCAAAGCACCTGTGTAAAGAAGACAAAAGAGGTCTATGATGTCCTAGTCAGTATTTTCTCTCAAGTGGTGCCATCAGATGTGTTCTGTTAACATTCACTATTGCACCCCAAAATGTTGCTGCCTGCTCAGTAGTAGCCACCGTTGTGGCGAGTTCAAATTTCTGCTTTAGTCTTCTGAAATAATTTACTACCGTTTAGCACAGTGGAATACAATCTCTCAAAGAGCAGCTGTCCGTCTGGTAAGTTGACTGTAGAAAAGATGATGGAGTATACTTTGCACAATGAGATGTAGAACGTAGCCGATCAGGAGTGAGACGTCCCCTGTTGTGTTGTTTTTCCTAGCTATTATTTATTTGCTTGTCAATGAAATTCCATCAAAGGAAATTATTCATCAGCTCTCTCAATCTCATTTGTTGCATACGTTTTGCCCATCTGTGACGTGCTGCATGGTGATACTTTTTGATGCTCGAGTTAGTTAAGTGGTATCTAAGCATTTCACAAATTCATTAGTCATTTTTATTAAAAGAGAAAAATCTGAAATACTGATACGAATTAGCTACGAATGCCCTTTCTGAAGCCCTGAGCGCATTAACGCAGCTTTCTAAGCTTCCAAAAGGGTGAGGGACACCAGCAATTTTTTTCACATTTCTGCCTTTCCGGTTGTGGAAAGCATGATGTGAAAGCAGCTTTGTACTTTTTTGTACCTTGTTCGGCCGACTGCCGCTCCTGGGGACGTTCTTGCTGTGTTTCCTCCCTATGGCCTAAACCGACCTAATCCTCGGTTAATCAACAAGCAGAAACAATTTGCACTGTCTGCCTTGGTTTAGATTGCTACTAGTAATACCAAGATAAATTCTTTATTAGAGAGATTTTTGGTTGATATTCAACATTAGCATGGCTAGTAGCATCACTACTTTTGGAATACAGCATTTCACAATTCCGAAGTGAAGAGTTGATAAAATCTGCTTTTAAAAGGGAGTTTTCTGTCATGAATATTTGTAAAATATTGCATAGTATTTATGGGCAGAGCCATCTTTCAGTGAAGGATCTTTCAGATGCTGGCATACGCATAGCAAAGCCATGAAACAGGTGGTGAATTAATTTTGAGAAAAATAACATAAACCAGTGCATCACTAAGTAAATCTTTGACAATCTGTTTAGTATCTTAATTAAAAAAAATTTTGAAAATATACCTAACTTTACCATATAAGCAAATGAAATTGAGTCTAATTTACATCACTCATTTGGCTACAGGTGTTTAGAAGATTTAATGCATCTTTAAACTGTCCAAATGCCCTCAGCAGTGATCCGACAGCTGCAGCTTGTTATTTGTCTCTAGCATCAAACCACATATTAAATCATTGTAGTAGAAAACAAATTAACTTAATTTTAGGCGTACAACTAGTTTATTTCTTTCTCAAAATGTCTAAAGCTTGAACACAAATTTTCCTGTACCCCGCACACAGAGAAATGAGTATTTGTGCTATTGATACCGTGTTGTTGACAGATGGAGAAAATGGCATTGCAAAGCAGCTGGAAACCATTAATGCCTCTGTTAAGCAGTGTGTGGCTTTCCAAGGGTTACAATTCACCTGTCCCTTTTCTTTTTAAGTTATATCCTCCAAGAGGGTGAACAATAATTTTGCCCGATGCTTTGCCCAGGAGGAGAGAGTTCACATATACCTTAAATATGTGTATTATAAAAATCAGTAGGTTAGCTTTTTACTTTGCATTTTCCCTATGTACAAGGCAGTAGCAAATTTTAAACTGAACCCAAAGTGTGTTGCCCTCCTCCAGCCTGCCCCAGCCCCCTAAACCAGCCCACTATTTTATCTGTGGGCTCATTGCCATGGCTTGAAGATTATTACTCTGTTAAAAAATGAACGGCACAGATTCACAGTAATTTGTTCATTGGTGGGAATTAAAGACCTGGATACAAACCGCAGCTCAGGACATCCTTAAACTGATTGCCAAAACCAAGAGAGATGTCCCAGTGATATCAAGGTACGGCTGCAGCCTTTTTTGTCCCGTGCCTTCCCTAAGTGCACGTCACCACGTGGTCACTCTCCATCCTGTGTTCCCAGAGATCACAGGAAGTCGTGGACACAGTTAAACCAAAGTCTCGTTCCAGCTTGTGTCATTAGATGGCAAAAAGGATTTTAGGTTATATTTATTTCATTGTCCTTCAAAATTCCTGTAATTAGTGAAACATGAGTTTCTAGTCAACTGGGATTCAAATGATCTGCTTCTGGATATGCAAAGTCAGGATGAGATTTTTAAGTTATGGAAATAACTAAGGAAAACAGTCTATAACAACAAAAAGTTTTTTGCATCTTTGAACTATTCATCCACTTAGTTTAATAATGGTAAAATAAATCACATATGATCTTTCATGGCTCATCAGCCTATTTGTAACAGTCTGCCCTTTATTATGACAGATTTTATGATATTTTGTGATGACCAGTCATGGGGAAAAAAATGTTTAATGTGCTGACATCTAATTTTATTATCTCTGGTACCTATTCATTTTCTTAAAGCACTTCTTTGAATCAGTGCCAGTTTAAGCTACTGTACTTTCAAAGTTGGGCTATGACAGGATCAAGAGCTAATCTAATAAATCAATAGAGGAGTCAAAAGACCAGTCATAGAGACAACTGCATAAGTCACTGTTGACAGTAGTAACATGTAGAGCCTAGCTAAGCAATTTTTCTATTTATTACTAAACTTTATCTTTCTAAAGTAAAATGTCCATTCCCCAAATGTGTCTTCCAGCCTTCTGCATTTCTGCTGCTGTGTAATAAATAAAATGTGATTTCCATGTCCAATGACATATGAGGGATTCTAGTCATGGAGAAGTGATTTTTTTATTTTATTTTAAATTTTCTAAACTTAGTGAGCTGTAAGAGGCCAGCTGATTATTCCCGCTGTCTGGTACGTCAGGGTGCTCAAAAGACAGCAGAACTGGAACCCTGAAGTGCCCGCTGTTAATATTTGTGCAACAATCTGTTGTCTTTCTGGGAGCATCTGTCTGAACTTCCTCATGTACAATACACTTGGGCACTGCTGAATTTTACCAGATGCAACACGAGACTTGTTCAACCAACCATGCTCGTTCTCCTCTTGCGGCAGTTTATGTACAAAGAACATAAGCCCTAATGCATCGTTGCAACCGCTTTGTGTGTGTGTGAATTTAGGCTACATTTACGCAGTAGAAGGAGACAGCACAGCGATCTTCCAACTCGCTGATCTAAGCATAGCCCAGAATATAAAGCAAGAAAAACTATATATAATATTAACACAATAATACCTTTCCTCCTTTCCCTCCTCCTCCTCCTTGCTCTTTTTC
Organism: Grus americana; assembly: GCF_028858705.1. Lineage (NCBI taxonomy): Eukaryota > Metazoa > Chordata > Aves > Gruiformes > Gruidae > Grus > Grus americana. The sequence continues at coordinate 15,461,631 of NC_072868.1, read as the reverse complement.
TGCATTCTTTTGCTGGGTTTTGTGTAGTGAAGTATCTGTGTTTGCTCATTCTTTCTATAGGCTTGAGGTTACAGGAGCTAAAGGAAGCTTATTTAGATGGATAATAAAGAGGATATTTGTTAAGGATAGTCCGTTCCCTTTAGAGAGGAAATGAAGTCTTATTTTGACCTCCATCACCAAACCAAGCGAAGGAAACTTCAGTAGCTGCCCCTGTTTTAAAGACACGCATATGCAGCTTTTGGGGACAGGTATGGCCCAGAGCTACTCCCCATCAGCATCTCACGGTTGGTTGAAGGAACGCTGCATCAGAAAGCGATTAACAGTGATATACCCTCTTTCCCACGTGCAGTATCCACGTGAGGTCAGAGAGGAAAGACGATAACACAGGAGGGTGAATTGAATTCCCTGTGCAGCAGCCAGGCTGTGCAGGACACGTACCTGAGCCTTGCCAGATTTTTGCACCAGCAATTCTTCGTAGCATATGAGGAGCATAAGGCAGTGGCCGTGCAGCTGTGAAAACTGGGATTTTTCTTTTTCTAATGCTGATTTATCTGAAATCTACTGCTCATGTTTCCATACTTGCTCTTTGATGTAACAAGACGGATTTCAAAAAAGGCATCATAGCTCTAGATGATGTGTAGTTAAATTGTAGTAATGCTGTGCAGCTCTTGCAGATTTATGACAGGCAGGTGGAATGTAATTGAAATGTCATTTATATAAAATCTGTAAATCTTGTGTAGAGCGGAAATGCAATGATACCTTTTTAATATCATGAGTGGGAAAGGTTAAGGTATGAAAACTCTAGGTATAGTCTTCACACCTTGATGCAGAGAATAGCAAACAGTGACAACTGAAAAAGGGTTAGTGGATGGAAAATAGCTGTGCAAATAATTGCTATAAGGAGTAAATGCCAGTGTTTTCCTACCTTTTTTGATTTGCCTCTGTTTTTTCAAAAAAAAAAAGTTGCAGTTCATCTGTTTCATGGCATTTTCCCTGACCTTTAGAAATTCTTACTACTGGTCAGGGAAACAAGAGTTTGAAACTCCCACTTTGTCATTTCATGCAAAGAGCACATAGAGAATATAAAGCTAAAATCAAAGCCAAATAAGTTGTCCAGTTCAAGAAGTAATAAATGTGAATGTTGTATAAATTAACTTATTCACGATCAGCCTCACACAGTTCTCGTGGCTTTCCTTGCTTGCCTCCTTCAAGGCTAATTGCATGGAGCAATAATAGAACAAACTCATTCTGGCGAGCTGGGGTGGGTCAGGACGTATTTTGCCTTTTGCTCTCGTACCAGATGATCTGGCTATTTGCTGTGCTTCCTAGGGGACAAATGAGATGACTTCTTGACTGTTCCAGCTTCACCGAAAGATACCATAATTCCAAGGTGATGTTCAAATGTATGTGCCTCAGAATATTGAAAGGAAATTACAGGCAACAAAACCCCCCACTCTGAAACAAAAGACAGACCAAAAAGAGCAGAGCACCAAAAAGTGTTCTGTTCCATGTGCAGAGGAAAGTGTGAAATAAGGAGGAGATGTCCTGTGCCCTCCCAGTCTACCGAAGAGGAAAAGTTGGAAAGAACAGCAGGACTATACCACTGGATCAGAAGAGATAATTTGAGAGACCAGCTTTAATGAGTACTAACTATTTGATAAACAGAGGCTGGACTTTTGCTTCAGAGGCTGACTTTGTTTCTGCTGTCAGTGAAAGTCTGATGTTCTGGTAAACCCTGTGGTCTGCAATGTCGTTCTGGATGAGGCAACATGAGAGTTACTGTGGTGCTTCTCGTGGCAGATAGACAGTAAAGATGGTTTTTAATACAGAGGAGAGAAGAAGGATGTATTTCTGTATTGCTTTCAAATACAATTCAGACTCTCCTAGGAAGGATACCAAACTAAATTAGCACAGACAGCCAATGAAAAATGAGTCTCTACTCTATGAATAAGACAAAATCCTCCCCTGAGTAACCACCACCACATGTGCAGCAATGATTACACGAGCCACTTGACGCAATATAAAATTCAGTCCCAGACTCCCTCCTGTCCATCCAATTCCATACGAAATTGCTTGCATAGAGAAGTCATATATATTCTAGTCAGGTATGGGTATTGTCCGCAAAAAATCTATTCATTAGGTGTCAGGTTGGGGTAAATGAACGACACAACCTTTGTAGAATTTCTCCTTCTGTTATTTGCAATTACTCTGTGATAAAAGCAGCCTGAACACAAACTAAAAGTGATTCTTCCTTTGTCAGTCAGTGAATCAAGATGCACTTGAGAATGTCTAAAGGGAGTCTGTATTGCTAACCCTATAAAACAAGTGGTCTGCTGCTGTTAATTTTAGTGCACTAGAGCTGAGGATTAGTTATCTCTTCAGAACTGAAAAGGAGAAAAGCCATATATGCGTTATTAAACACCAGCAATTAAAAAAAAAATAAATCAGCAAATATTGTAATATTACGATGTTTGCAGGCTTTGCAGCTGACGATTAGGTGTCTAACCAGTGTATACTCAAACAGCTAATGGCATTTTCAGTGACCATCAACGTGGGATTAGAGAAATATGTATATAGGTGAATGAATATAAGTTTAATTAAAAATGTGCAACTTATGCATCGAAGCTCTGAATTAAATTTTTGGCCTCAGCCATTAATAGTATGAGCCAGTATCTCTTAAACTAAGTAAGAGAAGGATAATTTCTCAATCTCCTGTCAATTTTCATAATTTAAAAATTAGAACTGTGTTTACAACTAAAAGTCCTTTATTTATCTCAACCCATTAAATAAAAAAAATCTCATACAAATTTCCAGTGAAGTGAGCAGTGTGAGTTATTTTTGGCCCAGCCCATTTGTTCACCAAGCAATTCACTATTTCATGCAGTGATGTACACTTACGTATTTGTATAGATATTAATAAAGTTCTCCCTCAAGGATATACACTCTTGAAGTGGGATAGATGAATATTAGGAAAACGCTGTCTCACGAGGTAGTGGGCAGGGGCAGAGTAATTGGTATGTTCTAGAGTATCTCTGGTATATCGAACGTGCATCTCTAATGCCTTTTCCTCAAAAGCCTGTCCTTGCTGTCTTTGAGATTTTAGCCTTAAACATCCTGTTGGTTGACTTCCTATGGGTATTCGATACTGCCTCCCAGAATTTCATAAATCCTGGTAAAGTCACAAGTGCTCGAGTCTGCACCTGGCAAGGTGAAGTCCTTTGTGATCATATGTCAGTAAAATTATTGTGATCTCTAATGCTGAAAAAATTCATAGAAGAATGAAAACTCTAATCGTCCAAGTGCATTTGAAAGAGAATGTTTTATAGAGTATATCAAACAGCTTAGATAGCATCAGATAACTCCTAGCTTTTCTCTTCAAAATAAAAACTTCTGTAAATTATGTAATTTATTAATCTTCTCTATGTTTAGATTTATGCCAAAATGTGGGGGGTGGGTGGGCAGGCAGTACTGAACTCTTGTACCCTATAATAGTAGGTGTTTCAGTATGAGAAATAGCCATGTTTAAATTGACCTCACTTCCTCAAATGAAAAAGGATCGCATGCTCTGCTGGGGGAAAACGTGTTTTCCTAAAGAATACACCGAGGGAGGGAACTTGAAAATTCACCTGCAGCCATTGAGTTGCCAAAGCTGCAGAAATAGGTAAATCATATCACTTTATTGTCTGCTTTGAGCAGATGTAACCTATAAACAGCACTTTTTTTTTTTTGCATGCATGCAAAAATATTTTTATTAATCTGAGATTTTTAATGAGTCCAGGTTACGTTGCTATTTCCCCATGCTTTTCTTGAAAGAAAAATTGTGAGGTTCCCTTTTAGGTAGCTTCCCAGAGAGCAGATGTGCAAGAGTGTGATGAAAAATTATATTCACAAGTATAACCAGATAGTTAGTGGGATATAATCCTAACTGTGATTAACTGCATTTATTTAATTCAGTTGAAAGATTATTTTTCTTACATTGCCTTATGTAAGTCAGAAACACAGAAATACCATCCTCTCCTCCAGGTAATAACGAGACAAACTGCCCTCACCCCAGCAGAACCAGCCACATCTGCATTCCAGGCACATCTCTGTCTGTGCTGGAACAAAACCACTGGGAATAAAGAAAGGAGAGCTTTACCTTGCCTGATTATCTTTTTTTTTTTTTTTTAATACACAGGGTGTCTATAAAACATTGATTACAGAAGACATTACTATTTTGAAATGTACGTACTGTTACAGCATTTTCCATAGCTGTAAAGTGGATACAGTTCTCGGATTATGGTCCCTCCTTCCACGCGTGCTGATGAGGGTGCCACATCTGCCTGGTATTTCCTGTGCAGAAATACGTCTGCAAACGTTGCAGGGAACCTGCCCTATTCGGTCAATCTCTTGTTCTCAGGACTTGTCTATTAATAGCAACTGTGCCCTATGGTAAATCTGATGCTCCTCATGCTTGGCTGGACAATGTTTTGTAGTTGTGCGACAAAACCAAACCCAACCAAGTCCAACAAGTCCAAACGTGCTGTTTAATTATGTGTGTGCAGAGATTACATACATCAGCTTTTCAGTAAGCCCAGCTTCTCCTGAATGGCTGGATTTGCTGTACATGAGCAGTAAACACAGTCAGGATTTCTGGAGGATTGATAACTCCGATGAAATGTGTCCATCTCTAGTGTTGTCTCCAGACTGGGTTTTCTAGGTAGAAAGAAAGCATCCAGGGAATCCTGGATATGTTTGTCCTACCCATAACTCAGCTGAAGCTTCTCAGGCTTAAACATACTTTGAGGTTTAAACTCAGCATGGTTCCCTCAGATTCTCATTTAAGGTAAGCCATCTGTTTCAATGAAATCAGCCATATCTATAGAAGCTTGTCATGATTTTGTACCCTGACTATAGTTCTCCCGAATGATAATACGAATCGTATCCGATTGCAGCCAGGTTCTGTTCTGCCACAGAATTTGTTGTAAATAGGGTGACATTTGGACAGAAAGATTAACTACAAACTAAACACCTTTCTCCAAACTCTTTATCCATTCTTTCTACTTCTCTTCTGTTATTTTAGATTATTTCATTAAGAAGTCAACTCTATTGTATTTAACCACAAAATAACTTCAAAATACTTCTATAATTTCCAGTCATTCTGAGGCACTGTGCCCCTTTGAAGTTACCCACTGTGGTGAGACAGAGTTGGGATGAATCTCATTTTAGGGCACAGGTGAACAGAGATGTAATGCATCTTCCTAACCCCTATGGCAATCATCTTTTCACTTTCACATTTACGCAATGGGGATTAAAAAAGGAAAAAAAGCTTCCTTTTTACCACACCACCTCATTGGTCTATGATAATTGATGAAAGCACCATACATATAAACTTTGCACACGTTAATGCTTAATGCGTTTTCCATGGAGGGTCCCTTGGAAGCTCTATCTATGGATGTTCCTGTTTAAATACGTACGTGCATAGGTGATGCTAACTGCAATAGGCTTCACCAGAGGACTTCTAATTGAACAGATCCCCCCCCAAAAGTGGTTTTGTTTTCACCGTTCCTCCTGACAATTTTCCAGGTGCTGACCTGGATTTTTCACCAGTTGGGTGGATGCCAAGCTACTGCATATTTAACTTCCAGAGGAATTTATTCTCATTACTATCCCCATGACACAGTAAATGATCAAAACTCTTTCATATAATAATGCAGTCATTTTTGTTCCTGAGTAAGCTCCCGAGGGTAAGATTTTGCTCTCAGTTTGGCAATCTAATGTGTGGTCTTGCTTTTGCCATCACTTTTACAATAACCAAAAGATTAGAAAGGGGAAGGAAAATTGAAGCACAAGCATCAAAAAACATCTGACAGAACTTTTGTCCTAAGGCTGCTGAAGTGACGCATTTGTCCCCATCTCACATTTCCTTTGAGTCCTGCTACACTTAGTCTCCAGCTGGAATGACGGTAATTCTCAATCATAAAAATAAAGTCATAAAAATTATGCAAATCCTGGAAGAATTACTTGCCTTACACACAGGAGCAGGCAAACTGGTATATACGTATATAACAGGGCCAACTCGAAACTTTTCAGGCTGAAGCGCCTGTTGGAGGGCCAACAGCTTTCACTCTTGTGTATTCAAAAAGCTCCTCTCTAACACTGAACTTCTGCTGTCGTAGGGAAACATTGAAAAATAAAATGTAAGTCTGTTGCTTCATATAAGCTTTATTAAATGGTAACAACTTCTTTTAATGCTGCTTCTGTAACGCATTTTGCGAAGGATTAAGCGGCACATCGGTGGTATATACACATTTTTCTCGGTATAGGGGAAGTTATTCCAAATTAAGGCAGGAAAAAGTGGTGTTTCCAGCAAGAACAAAAAAAAAAAATTCAAAGAAAGCACTGGTATTTTTTACTGACCCAGGTGGATGACTGCTTAGAGATATTGTGTGTATAGATAAAAAGAACAAAGAAAAGTTGAATGGATAATTTTCACATTTCCCGCCCCCCCCCATTATTTTTCTCACAGATTGTTTCAGTGTGGTGATGTGTTTTGTTGTGGTACGTGTCGTCTTTACCAACTCGTTACGTGCTCTGTTGGATGTTATGTGATCAGATTAACGTGTTCCTAGCATGGGTGAACTGTTTGTTTCTTCATTTTGTTTAATGTCATTAGATGGGGTTTTTTTTTGGTGTTTAGGAAGTAAATTAGAGCTACAGGAAAACTTATTTACTGTCAGTATGGCCTGCAAATCAGAGGATCAGGGTTTTCAACATCTGAAATAACTTTTTTAAGCGTTTGGGTTTTTTTTGTTTTTAGAGCATGATGCATGTTCTGGTTTCTGTGTGCATAGGGCATCAACCAGTTCTCACTGATTTTGGTGGATGCTCGTTCTCGGGTGGCAGACGAGACAGACAGCGAAGGAGCAGAGCATTTGTGACTCAGCTCTCGTTAATTCCATACCGATGATGCTGTTGGATGTTGCAGATGATTCCAGAATTGCATGCAGATTCTGCAAACGCTGCCGTGATTTCTTGCTAAAATACTGTGACTTCTCCTGGTGCAACACGAGGCTGAAAAGTTACTTTTGTGAATCCAACTTCTGGTGTTCGTACTGCGTAAAAGAACCTTATAACTCAAATTCTGAACCAGAACGGTCCTTCCACTGTGGGCAGCCGTTGAAACTCGCTCGTAGCTGAGCTGGAACTTCGGGCCACGCTGTGTGGTTCGAGTCCCTGCAGGGTACATTTGTCAGCCTCTTGAAAGAGATTAATGAAATGGTGACCCATTTAGCACGAGCCTCGGTTGATTGCTAATATGCTTCAAGAACTTCACAAAACCTTGTTAGAGAAACCACAAACGTGTTGTTAAGAGACTTTTCAAGGACTCTGGGGTGCTCCATGGTCAGTAACAGGCCTTGTCAGGACAGCTGAAACATGCACTTTCTTTATTCAGCTTCATTAACAGTCAGATAATGTGTATTGTCCCTGTTGGAATACTGTTTACCTTGAACTCCCTCAAGTTTCAAAGTAAACTTACAGGGAGAAATCAGAATATGTTTTTTGTTTGTGCTGCTGTGCCGGGTTCCTTAGTGGGGATGTTCATGAGGAACACCAAGTGTTGTCATCCATGATTTACTCTTCTTCCTGCTTGGCTTTCCTCTCACATTCTCATTAAATATTTTCCAAAATCTGCCAGGATGTAAGCAGTCTCTGCTCCTCATGTAAGGTGTAGGGTTTTAATCTCATTTTGGATTTCCAGGCTGGAATAGCAAAGTCGGTCATAGTGCACGTACTGGGCTTTTGCATATTTAAAGTGCAAATCTTTAATGAGATACTCCTCATTAGAGAAAACAGTTTTTCACCCATTATTCTTATGGAGTGGGAGAATAAGTCAGCAATGGCAATCTCAAGGGACCAAGACTGCAGCTGCACCTCCAGGGCCTTGGGTCCGTCTTCAGATCTGCAGATTCCGCTGCCTTCTGCAGTCCCTCCATGGGGAATCCCGCTGGACTTCCACCAGCTGAGAGCTTCTCTAGCTCACGTTAGCTGTCACTGCACTTAACTCCCGTGTCCTGAGCTGGTCTCTGCGGTAGATTCTGCAGTCTATGAGGTTTTTATTTTATTAATTTTTTTTTGTCTTTTAGTCCCCCAAATTGCCAAGTGCCTGTTTGCCCCAAAGAAAAATGAATTACAGCTAGAACATGATCAAGCAACTATTGGAGGATGCTATTGCACGTCTTCTAATTAGAAGGCTGAGCTAAACTGTGGCCTCCTGAATATGTAAGGTGAAAGTGCCGGAGGTTATTGATCCACAAAGACACCTTTTTGCACAGTAAAAAGCTGGGCTGTGCGCTGAATACATTGTCTCAGAACCCCGTTTCGGCACAAAGCAAAGCTGCGTGCCTGGCCCACGCTACTCGTTTCCTGAGGAATGCAGAGTGCTGTGTAAGAACGCGAGGGCTGTTATACAATGGCAACATACTTGGGAATTTCAGGATGAGTTGTCTGTGGACTTGACATACTCCCTCTGTGCGTCAAGTGCTTCTATTTTGCTTGAAAATTCAGGGAAAGGAAACTGCTTCTGTTCTTCAGTTTACTGGAAATTTGAAAGTAACATTCAGGCAATTCTAATCTATCCACTGGTTTATACTGTGATATCTGAGTTATAAACCTCCTGTTGGGACCCATGATGTCTCTGCCATCCAAGTCCATGACAGGTTGGAGCACGGTCTGGTGGCATTTACAGCCATTAAAGTTTGGGCCGTAAGGCTGTGGCACTGGAAAATTTCAGATATCTTTATGAGTAAAACAAATATCAGCAATGTAGTCACAGATTTCCAGTCTAACACCTGACAGCTTCACTGGAATAGTGATTTCAGTCCAGGAAGCCTTATCTTCTCGCTTAAGTTTAGCCCCTTAGTTTGAAAATTGGCTTTATTTAACAAGTACCCCAACGGAGGGACCTGCAAGGAAATCTGTTTGAAGGTTTCGGGCTCCGATGGGAGAGCAGCCTCCTGGCACGTCATCGCTGCCGTGTCCCTTATCACCGACCTGCCACCTTGCTCTCCTGGATGCGTCCTCTGGATTATTCTTTCTGCAATCCAAGAATAACTACTACTTCTTCCAGAACACCAAGTAAAGTTATGTTTCCAATACTCTTTCTCCTAGGTTTTTAGCTTGCTTGGGACAGGCTGGTCCTTACTTTCTCTGTGGTCACGTTACAAATAATGTAAGCAAAATACTGCAGAAGTAAAGCGATACAGCAAGGTGGGGGACGATCTCCTTCACTCCGTACCACTGCTGTTGTGCCTTCAGTGGAAAAAAAAGTGGAAAAGTAAAAGCCAAATGTACACGAAACTTCTGCAGGAAGACACTGTATAATACATGAGACCATCTAAGTATGTACTTAGGTGTTTATGTATGCTTCTAATCTCACTCTAGTGCGACTATTTTCCATGTTATCTAAATACATTTCAGACTGTTCTATTGACCTTATGGATTTTACTTTCCAATAATACTGGATTATACTGTAAATCTTTGTGTAGTGAGAACTTCTTAAAAAAAAAAAAATTCCTCAATCTGGTAGAGTGCTAAATCTTTTCCTTTTTTAAAGGTTTGGGGGTTTTTTTGCAGATTTCAATCATCCAGTGTAGTAAACTTTTTCTGGAGTCCTCATAAAGCTGATACAGAGGTGCCTTTGAAAAATAGCAGGGGATACTGAATTTCACATCTGAAGAGAGATTATTTTTAAAATAAAAAATCCAAAGAGATTTTTCTACATGCTAGTGAGCTAATAATGTAAATGAGTAATGGTTCTAAATTGGAGAAAAGCAGCTAAGAATTAACAAGAGTTGATACACACCTGACAAATAATGGGATCTATTCTGCGGAAGTAGACTTTCTTCTAACTGTTCCCTTTTTGCAGATATCTCTTATAAAGAATGACAATCCTAGAAGTATGTAGCTTTTTGTACGTCATCTAAATGCAGCCATGAATGAAAAAGCTTCCTTCCTTTTTGAATTTCTTAAAATGTTTTTTTCTCAATAAGTTTGCTCTTTGGTGAAAAGTTTTAGCTAGGGCAGATATGTAGATGTAGGTGTAAAACTCATAAAATGGGGATTTACTAAATAAATGCCAGTGGGCTCCTCTAATAAAATTATGCAGTGTGCCTGAGCAGCCAAATTAATTAGAGAACAAAGCATCTATTTACAAACAAATATTTTGGTAACCAGCAGTGAAAGCACAAGATTAAGGTGGCCACTTCTCTTAATTATCTTCCAAGGAATCGATCTGCTCCCTATCAGTAGCTTAATTTCCTGAGCTACTGGTACGTTTACAAGTCTGTAATAAGAACTTTGGTAGTTTGTTTATTTTCCCTGAGATGTTCAGTGTCCCGTTTGAGAAAATACCAAGTCCTGTCCGCGCTCTGTTGTCACGGCGGCGCATCCTTCGCTCTGCATTAACCTAGATTTTTATTCTGTCTTGATTCTTCTTTAGTACCTTTTCAAGGACTATGGAGACAGGTATATTTTACAAGCCTTTTGCAGACTGATCTTAAAATAGGAAGTTGTAAAGTGTTGTTCTTTTGCTCTCTTGAAAACAGCTCCTTGCCAAGTGTTGCCATCAAAATGAATTAGCCCAGTAGATGCTAGGAATCGTGACTGTGTATTTAAAATCCACAAGCTCTTCAAATGCTGTGGTACAAATGATTTTGGTATTTTTCCCTGAGACCAGCTTCCCAAAAATGCAGAGCTCTGGAATGTTTTTGGACAAGCAAACCAACAATCACCTCTCTGCCACTTTAGCATTATTGGAGTCTTTTCCATAGTAACCCAAATCTAGTGACGTCATTCTTCACACACAGTTATTCTCAATTTAAGCTTTACATACACATGTGAATATGATTAATTGCGGTTATGCTATAAGGTTGTTCCAAAGACATACCTAGAAGGGTGTGGTGTTAAGGATCTGGAGGAGATTCAGTGATGTTCCAGAGGTTAAACCAGCTGTTGTCAGAGATAGGAGCACCCCCAGCAGCTTTCTGATTTAAAACAGCGTTCAGATTTCCAGCAGCTTCCTGGAGGCTGCCTGTGGGCTACTCTGTTGTCTGGAATATCCCCAGATTTTCATAATATTTTAACCAAGAAGACGCAGACATCTGGGGGAGACCGGCGAGAGGCCGTTTACCATGTAGCTGTGCCGGCTCTGCTGCAGGACGGTTCCTTGCCCGGAGCCGTGGTACCAGCAGGTCTGTCCCGTTCTGCTCGCACGCTGCCAGCACATCCCGAGTCCTGCACCACTACTGGCATTGTACAGCTGAACGTAAAGAAGCATAAACACTTTAACGGCGCGTAGTTAATGATTTATTTATTTATAAGTGAAGGATGCAGAACTAAACTTGTTTAAATTTAAGAGCTGTCTTGAATGTCTCAAAACCTAAATGGGGAGATCTTAGGTAAAGAACAAGTGGCATTTGGGGACAGATTAAGGTCTGAATATTCACACTGGTGGGTTAATTAGTAGTTTGAAAAAATACCAGACAGGTTTTGCTTTTCTTTGCTCATAGGCAGCCAGTGCTTTCAGTTTTTGAAGGATGCATTTTCCCCTTTCAACCCAAATGGGAACTGATGCTCTGTTGGGGCTGAAGTAAGGTTGGGGCTTGTTTGTGTGAAGGACCGATCTCAAATACGGCGAAAGGCAGAAGTTAAAGGTTTCTCCCATTACACTTCCACCCCAGCAACCACGATCCAGGAGTGTTTATGCTAACAAGGAACAAGCAAGGTTCAGGAGTTCCCTCATACAACATTTCTCTCTCTAACTACAAACTTTGGCAAGTTAGGGAGAGCAAGGTAGGTGAGACACGGTCTGCAGAGAGGTGTTTTGCTGAGGTTGTTGAAGGAAGGCTTCCTGGCTGCTTTTGCAGTCACGGCGTTTTGCTCGAAGTGTAATCCTTTACACTGACGCATCTCCAACTTCTTTCCTGAATGCTCATACGCTCGAAAGAGGCTAAAGCTAAGAGATTTTTCTCCCTGTTCTGATCTTCACTATTTATCTTGACTTCAGCTATGTGCATAGCACTCCATGTCTGTTCCCCGTTGGAAAGAACCCCGGTACAGTCACATTTTGCATTTTCACAGCATAAAAGCCACATTTTGTCTCAAACCAGATGATCACATTCTCAGGAGGCGAAATGCTGCTGAGTGGCAAGTGTTTTCCCTTTGGATTTGTCTTGGAAAAGAAGCGTTAGCCCGTTACCGGAGGAGAAATGTGCGTTGTTGTGATGCTCTTTCTAGCGCTCACCCAGAGTGTCAGACCGCTCGCCTTGCCTGACCGTGCTCGCTTCCTCAGCCTAGCATCCTGCTGCGTAGAGTCATATTTGAATTGGATCAGCTAACTTCTGATCATAGCGGTTACTATCAGTATCATAACCTGAACGTTTCTGGCTAGTCCTGTCATTTTTTCCCCTTTTTTGTCCTCCACTGTTTGATGTGCAATTTTAATCAGTCTGTACTATCAGTCTGTGGGGGAACCCTGCTTGTTTGGAAGATGGTAGCGAGGAAGAAAATCAAAGGCATATAAGAAAAAATTCTCTTGAAAAATTCTTATTGGGGTATATTATTTATGATCTCATGCTTTTGCAGAGTTCAGAAAAAGGTTACTATTCCATGCGACATTTTAAAATATAAATATATCTACTCATTTATTTCTCTCTTGGCTTGTATAGTGTCTTTCCGCTTTATTTTGCAAAATAAATGTGTAACACCACGATCTCTTTTCATTTTCAGATATTTTTCCTAGAATTCTGCAAATATTGGGGACTGTTGTTCCTAGTGGTGCTATCTTCCTGACTGCTACAGAACCAAACCAGGTAGGAAATCTACACTTTCAGACAGACATTAACTTGCTTCCTTCCTTCAGAAAACTGCTGAATACTATATAGGCCCTATGAAATTTATTTTTTTAAAATTCTCATTTGGACGTGGTAGATGACATGGTGTTTCAGCCTAGAGCCAGACATGTTAACGTCAGCGGTTACACCGTTCTAGCATAAGTCTTCCCACAGCCTCGTATTTCTGAAAGGTGCTCTTCATGGAGGACATCTTTTGGTTCAAAGAAGGGTCAGCGGGAGTTATTTTTATGAATTATTTTGCATTCATACGGCATCTTTTATTCACTGATCATTTAGAGTTAATTACACCTGAGAATCCCAACGGGTGAAGTAAAGCCCAGTGTTCAGTGAGGACGGTATCAAAGCAGCCGCCGGCTGAAGGACAGGGGAGTTTGTCACTTTTCGGTGACACAGCCTATCAATGAAACTTTGCAGGGGGAGACATTCCGGTTTGAGAGTTGGTGACTAACCAGCTGCTCTGGTTAAAATTTAGATTTTGCACGCCTAATGAATGACAGCCACCTGAAAGTGGCATTTTAAAACTCAGGCCCTTGGTAACATGCTAAAAGCTGTACAGAAGATCAGTGGTGAGTTAGGAAAAAGCTAAAACCATGAGTCTGCTACTTTGAAATTTTTGTAATGGTTTTGCAGCTGTTCAGGATCTATTTTGATTTAAATGAAACTTGACATTTACATCATAGAAATATTTGTTTTGTACACAGTCAGAACAAGAAAAGCTGAAACCTTCCAATGTTTTTTTGACCAGCAATTTGGAATTATTTATGAGAAAAATGTAATATTTCATTTTCATACTTTCAATTAAAGCAGATTGAAAGCAAAGCTGTCCAGATCAATTCAGTGAAAAGAAATATACTGACTCGGGTTGAAATAGCCCTGAAATGAAACCTTTCATTTATTCTATTCCTTTTTGTGTCTCATTGATTTCCCCCCCTGCCCCCCCCCCTTGTCTGTATTTTCTACTGGAGGAAAAAAAATAATAGCAATGTTTTTAATGTTGGGGTATTTTTCCTCAGAAATTGAATTCTTATTTAAAATATTATGGCTGGAAATATTGAGCATTTCTAGCTCAGTCCCTCGAGAGCCAATGATTCTATATAGCCTTTTGGAGTGTGAAGAGGAGTGGTTTGCACTTATCTGCTGCCGGGTGACACCAGTCCCTGCCACAACCTACCCTTGCCTCATCAATAGCCTTTTTCCTCCTTTGGTTACACTGGTCTTTTTAATTTAAAAAGTTTTTGTGGTATTTGAACAATACTTCATTTGCTTGACTTGGGGAATTCCGAACCTGTGCTCAAATGTCAGGGCGTTCATGTTAGTGTTTGAGTTTCATATTCCGTTGCATGTGTTAAGTCCCATGATGGCTCCCTTTGGACAGAGGCGTGCTTTAGATATATTCTTCACGTACTGTTTTTACAAAGAAGCTATTTTCCATTGTTCCCACAGATAAAAACTCCTGCCATAGCTTCATCTCCTCTAAAATGAGCTGCTAATGCTGGATTTAAATTCTTTCCTGCTGCGAGTTGCCAGGCAACTGCCACACAAATTCACCTGCGAGCAGCTGGTTTTGTCCATTGTCCCCTTCTCGGGCGTGGAAGTAAAAACTCCATCCGGACGCCTTGGCTTTCGCCAGCCGGGTGCGTTAAGCCAGGTGAATCCACGCGGAGTGGGGCTGGAAGGCACGCCAGCCCCTCCGCCCCGTGCCTCAGGTTCCGCGCTTGGAGCAGCAGTTCCCTTGCTCCAGGCAAGGAACAAAGCTGGAACCAGCTGATACTTGTGCTTCTACCTCCTGTGTCTGAAACACTAAGCATTATTATCCTCGGTGTTTTATGTGTGAATATAGTTGGATAAAAATGCCATTTAACTTGGTATTTCTTGCCTTTTTGTCAAATGCATGCTTTCTTTCTCGTGGCGGGAACGGGGAAGTAACCTTCTGGGAATACTTACCAGTATCGATTTAGTCAGCTCGAGTCGATGATGTTCTAAGTTCACTTGTGTTTTTTAAGCTCACCAAAGGAGCACAAAGCCATTGGCATTATTAGCAAATATTTGCGAGAGGCTGGGCTTTCTTCCTCCCATGTCTCCAGACATGTATTCTATCCTTCTGCTTTTGAAGGTAGCTATATTTTTTTTGTAGCTATTTTGATTTTGCTAACAGCAAATATGTGAACAAGGTTAAAAGTGCATCCCCTTTTTATGGTTCCTAATCAGTCAGGAGTGCAGGGAGATTACCTGGGAACGGGACTGGTTACTTCACCAAACTGATGCGGGATTCAGTTTTTCTGAAACTGATGCTTGGTACGTTTGTTGTGTTGTGTGCTCAGACTTTCTGTTTTTCTGGTGTGACCTGTGGAGAAGCTGCTCTGCGGGACAGACCTGACCATGGAGCAGCTCTCAGACATGTCGTGTGTGGGCGAGATCTCCTTTTTGACATCAGACTAGGCTGGTGACTTGGTTTAAACTTCCCTAATCTGTCCCTGGCACATCACGGTACTATCCCAAAGCTGGACTTAAATGGTACCTCTGGTAGCTTCACCATTCTTACGTCTTATACAGTGCTGGCATTTGAAAATGTTACACATTTGGCTCTGAGGTACAGCAAAAAAATGAAAGAATGGCTCATGGTTAGGCTGCTTACAGGCAGAAGAGGAAATGTCATTGTGCAAAAACATGATGTCATCCTGGTAAAATATGGAGTGGTTGATAGCTGTAGCTTCCATTTCACCTGACTGGTATTGTCTCTTTCCTCAGCTATACGGAAACATTAGGAACTCAAGTATATTACCAAAACGTTGAAATCCATGGCCAGTGCAATAAATCTTACTTCCACGTTGACAGACCAAATAATATGACGCTAATAACTGGTCTGACAGATGCTACGCAGTGAGCAGAATCCTCGTGCTGGAGGCTTTAGTAAAACCAGAATACTTTCCTTCCTGATGCAAGGCTGAGCGTGAGATCAGACAAGTCGGCACCGTGGCGTGTGATGGCACTCGCCGTATTTCACGAGTCCAGGGACTCTGAGGACGCTGCCAACCCAGCGCATCCGCATCAGCCCACGCCTGGCTGCCCCATCTCACCACACTCCTCTCCGGTGGGGTTATCGTAGAGGTGCCGTGTCTCCGACCGCTGCCCGGGCACGGGAGCTGACAGCAAGCCTGGCGCTAATTGCTGAGCGGCTGTCTAAAACGCAGAAGCCTCTAATGGCTAAAAAAATAATTACATACTTGGAAACGAGCACGTTTGTTTCCGTCCACTGAAGGAAGATCTTCGGTTACCATCAGAGAACGTACAACAACAACGACAGAATGCCAAAGATGGGTTTTTTGAACTAAGTGTTTACTTAGTTCAGGCTTTGAAGGAAATAGTGCAGTTTTGAGTTTATGAATATTTTGCTTTAAAGAGAAAAAATAGCTTCAGTTTGTATCATAAGTTGGCTGAGCAATGAGATGTATCATTCCAATGAGTACTCAGCCTGAGGGCTTTAGTAACTAAAATAATTTTTTACTTAATATCAAGCACCAATAAATAATATTTTCCACATTCCCACTAGTATATTATATATATAATAATTCTTAAATATGCAGACCTGGAATAATGCTAAAAGCTATTTAAGTGGGTTTGCTAGCTTTAAATCTAGATGTTATTTTTATAATTTGCTCTTACTCTTAATCATAATATACATGTTGATCGCTCCAGGTTCACAGCAGTGCTCTTGGCCAATGGCTATTGTGTTGCAGTTTCACAGCCAGTTTATTATGGAGAGGGAGATGATAAAATGGATGTGTTATATTATCCAAGGACTCTTTTTGGCAAACATTTACTGGAAAGCTCCAAACTTTCTGCAGGGGTCTGTGTACCAACCTATTTTCAAGACGTAGCCTTGCGCTGAATTGATTCTACTCTGTAAATCAAAATCTCATTCTGTAGTGCATAATCACAGCTAATTTTGTGAATTCATTTAAAGAATCATAATAGCATAGATTTAGTCAGGCATGCTATGGTATCGCTTGCCGTTCAGATTTTTAACATGTCACATTTACTTTATTTGCTTTTTAAAAACTGGTTAGTGTTTAAAAGCTGTTGATATTTTTTTTCCACTGGATAACTGAAACTTTTTTCTGAACCAAATGAAAAATTAACACAGATTTTGAAAATAAAATATTTTTTAGCACATTTGGGAACATTTATCAAACCACTTTCATTCATTTCCTCATAGTTAAGACACTTTTATGCGACTTTGTTTTAATTAAATTTTGTCTTAAAAAGCATAGGAACGTAGAGGAAATTTTCTAATGTATTTCAGTCTTTTCAGTTTAATATGTGTTTTGATGTGCTTCAATAGGTATAAACAATTGATAAAAAATGTTTCCCTGCAAAATCAAGAGATTTGACAGTTATGTACCCTATGTGATACAGAGTGGAGGTGGGAAATAAAGGACAGAACTTAGAAAAAATTTCTACTGGATTAGTATCTTGATCCTTTTCTGCTTTAAGCTTTAAAACGTCCACTTACAGCAAAGGGAGTCCCGCAGGGACGGAATGGCATTGCACCTTGAGCGGTAAAAATGCCAATGAACTGTTTTCTCTCTTTTCTGCTCAGAGAAAACAAGGAAGCTATAGGAGTTAAATCTTTTCTTGTGAAGCATGCTAATTTTTTTTTTTTTTTAGCATGAACTATCTATGACAGCAAACATTTTAAAGAGCTTGGAGTTAAATATATGAAGAATATAGCAGGAACTCCATGACCAAGCCAAGGCAGGGACTTGTAATTAAACCCGAAAAGGTCGCCGACAGCAATGATGTGCCTCATTCCAAATTGGGTTTTGTTTCTGCTTCTGCTGAATGAATAATTAACACTCTGAACTTGTACATATACTTAGCGTCAAGGCTATGACACAGACTTACAAAAGGACTGCAAATCCATACTAATAAAATGGTTATTACACCCTTGACCTCTGTGGAGTGTAAATAAAAACTGAATCTTTGCAGGGTTAATAGCTTAATCCCAGTTAATTTGGGGCTGCTGAGGTTTTTTGGCGCGTAACCTTCGAATCGCTTCCTGCTGCTGTTCCGCTGCCACCTCCACCTTTCTCGGTGTTGCAGCAGAACCAGCCGGCAGGTACCTCGTGGCACGAGAAGGGTACGGCAGATGATCCCATAACGTAACTTAAACTTGGGCCTGATCCTCATCTCTTTTCAGCTTCGTTTTAATGATACCTCCCTGTCACCAAGTGTACTTTTTGTTCTTCGCTTTGGATTTCTTTGGGGAAAAACTCATGAGACGCTGTGCAACCCCTCTCTTCTCTTTGCTAATTGTACATATTGTTCTAGTTTGTTTAAACAAGTTATTGTTTGAGCTTTTATGTCACTGGCAATCCTCAGCTACTTGTGGTACTGTTCCAGCAAGGATCACTTTAAAGATCGATAGCTTGATGGCTGGTAGCTCTAAATAGGAAAGGAATGATGGATTGTTTCCCCCCATCAAGAATACAAAAAATAATAATTTCAGCAAAGGCTATCTTGAGAAACATCTCTGAGAATCATCAAAGAGTAGAAATGTTTTGGCAGATAAAAATTCAATTTTCTGAAAGACTGTGGCATGCAATGAAAGAAACTGCTTTACATCCTCCTTTCACTTCTAGAGGCGTTTCAGGCGTGAGGAGCTTGTCTCAGTTTTGAGCTAGGAACTCTGACCCGTGAAGGAAGTCTCCTGACGCTCGGGGTGCTGGTGGGTATCAGTAAGGCCCCTGATGGCAGCCAAAGCTCTTTGCTCAAGAGCCCTGCGGAAAGGGGCACTGCAGAGCGTTACTGTAAATGTTCCACTCCTGTACAAAAAAAACCCCCTAACGGAGCTACAACCTGTCTTCATTTTATACACCCTGTTGGAAACGAGCACTGAACTTAATGCAACACCAGATTTTAATCAGTGAAGTGAGGGTGGAGACTTTCAGACATAGCCTTAGCACTGAAGACAAACTGTCTTATAAACAATGACCTGCTAGGGGAATAGAATAAAAACTTGCTTTTGTATGGGAATGCATCTCTGTTTGTGGGGGGAAAAACCCCACTTGCATGGACAAGTCTTCTGAACTAGATATTTATTGTTCTAGCAACATGCTGAGACACTCACGTAGAAAAATGAAGTGCTCGATATTTACAAGCTGAAATATATATGTCTGTTTGTGTGCATGTACAAAAATCAAATATCTGGGAGAGAAAAACTTGCTTTATTAGTGGTTGATCAGGGCTTGATTTATCAGTGCAGTAAAGAAAGTGCAGTTAAAATAATCTATTAGTAATTTATTATAGATATGTTCTTTAGTTACTTGCAGAATTATTTGCTCATAGTCCCACGTAAAAGTGAAGATTACTTAGCTTTTACAAGAATGAGAAACATCACTTTCCAATGGAAATTCACAGGCAGCGATTCCCAGGTAGCACGCAGTAGCGTTCACGTTCCCAGCACACGGGGCTGATTGCAATTACTTAACAAGTACTCATTTATTCTGGCCCGTTGATGCAAACGCAGGCACTGCCAGCTGGTGCCTGTTGCTTCTGTGTCCGAAAGTCCCCTCGGACATCTCCGGCAGGGACCGAACCCGAAAGCATTCAGGTCAGGAGGCCACTCCGGAGGCCCCCAGTCCCCCCTCCTGCCCAAAGGAAGGACTACCTTCAAAGTATGACCAGGTTTCTCCGGGCTTTTTCCAGCTTAGTTTTGGAAATCTCTAAGGGAATCCTTAAAAACAAAGGTTCTTCTAAAGCTAAAATTGGAACCCGCGTCACGTGAGCTGCGGAGGTGACGCTTTTACAGTGAGCTGTGGCACTTGGTGCTCAGTGTGAGGTGAGATGGATGATGTGTGTGTCTGTGCAAATGTGGGCTTTTAGGAGGAAGGGTGGAGCATGGCCGGAGCGGCGTTCCGGTGATTAAACGTCCAGGCGAGTGGGCACCCGCAGGGGTTTGCTTTATCGGGCTCCAAGACAAGAGTTCCCTGAACCCAGAGATATCCTCTTGCTCTTGCTCTGCCTTCTTATGAAAAATGTAAAGATAAAGCTTCTTTAGTTATTTCAGAAAAAAAGGTTGGGTTTTTTTTTTTAAGTCACAGTACAAGATTACTGTTAAATGAGTTTACCATTGTTGAAATGTGGTAATACATTAGAAAAAGACAAGCACGTATACTTCCATGATTATAACTTTGAAATGCATAAAAGGGTACTGAGGAAACAAAGGTGGAAGAAGTGTGTTTAATCCGTCTTTTCAGCAGGACGTTCTGCAGTGCAACGGGGGTAACAGAAATGCTTTGCTTTCCCAGATATCCACCCAGTCCCAAACTTTCCAACAGCCAAGCAGCAGAAAATAATATACTTTGTCATTAGCAGATATCTGACCGTGTTCTGTGTTTAGGAAGGAGAAAACCCCTTTTGCTCCTGGTGTTTTCACCCCCCTTCAGAAACGCTGCGGGCAGAGGGAAGGGGCGCAGAGGCGGGAGCAGCGGGCGAGCTCTGCAGCGGGCAGACCGGGGAAGGGAGTGCTGAAGGCAAACTTGCTTAACCGCACAATTCATCTTTCCAAAGTCTCTACCTTTGCTGAGTTCATTTTGTCATTCGCAAAGGTGCAGCAGCGAGGCACAAAGGTTAGAGACTTTCTCTACCAAAGAGGTATTTATGAGCTTTTAAGTAAAAAGAGAGAAAAATATTTTTATTAGAGGGAGGCTGCCAGGAGGGAAATTGATTCACTGGCTCTGTGTGAGAAAGTAAATATGTCCCTTTCACCTTAAATTGCTGCATCGGGCTCTGGAAAGTCCAATTATCTTGACAAAAATGATTTAACAAATAACTGAACAATAGGAGTGGAAGGGAGGAGGCGGAGGAGAGAGGCTCTGGAAGTGGGCAAAGTTACTGCAGGAATTGGGCCGGAGGCAGCGCGTGATGAGAACGACGCGGAGGTGGAACAGAAGACAGTCCTGGAGGACTCGGTGCTGCCGGAGATTTATTTGGCAGCAGCATCCCTGTGTTTCACACTTAATAATAAGATGTATTGTTACAGTTTCTGGCTTAGAAATGAATTCTAAACCATTTCTGAAGTATAGCTGAAGGCATATCTATACATTTTAAAAAAGAAACAGTTATTTCTTTTTCTTAAGCTTTATTGAAGTTATAGTCTTGCCAAATTGTTCTTAAACTCCCTAACCTGCGACGGTGATTAATGGGCTGAGAACAAAAGAGGCTGTGACTATTGTCAGTGCTAAGTGTTTCTTTGCTTTTATTTACAATTCTCTGACTTGAAAGCTAGGCATGCTGTTGTCTTAATCAGGCTGGTAATTAAAGTGCTATTTAATGATGTCTGCTTAATGAAGTCACCTGGAAGCATTCTGCATGGGCGGACAAACATACCGGTCAGGGCTGGCTTGTGAGGATTGGGCTGTGGAGCGGGGCTGTGTTGTGTCGGGAGTGAGTAGGGGAACCTGGAGGACGTGGCCAAAACTCCCGTTTTGTTTCGGTTTTCTTTTCGTGGAGCAGGGAATGGCATCGCAATAGAATGGGCTTAAGAAATAATAAGTTGGAGAAATAATCATGTATCTGAGCTAGCTGGAACCAAAATATGCAGCAAGCCCTGTGGGTACTTTTCATCCAGTTCTGTAAAGTTTGCCTTTCTCTTGATAGGGTCCCAAAACGAAATCCCAGCTGTGCACGTTAAGCTCCAAGACTTTCCAATTCACGGTGGGAAAGTTGTTGCTTGAGCCGCTCAAATTGTACTGTCTGTGTGGAGGTTCCGTTTGGTTCCTGTTCCAGGTATTTCTGATCATGAAGCTGCCGTTTCAGAAATGCAGGTGGCCTGTGGGTTGGTGGGTGTGCAGTGTGCATACTGGTAGTTGGTTTTTTTCTTTTCATATTCTATTGTGCTATCTGCTTGGATAAATTAATAAGATTTAAAGAAAAAAAATAATCTTTTGGAAATCTGGACTCAGAGTGGGGGGAAAAAAATAACTTGGGTGCATTGCACCAAACACAACCTTCTGCATCATCTGTAATTTCCCTATCATGTGAAGTAATCTTGCTCATAAAAATATTATGATCAGTTTTAAAAACTCAGCTGGGTTTCCTATCCCCACTAATTCTGCCAAGAAGCTGTTCCAGAATCTTCCTAATCTGATGGTTAGAAATCAATTTGTTCAATGGCATTTTGCAAGCGCTGCAATAAAACAGAAATGTTGCAATGACCAAAAGTATATTTTCCTGATGCTGTGTAATCGTAAAAGGCATTATGAAGTACAATTCTCCTATTTTATTTCTAATGTCTCATTTTTCTACATGGCTAAAAGTAGTAAACTCTGCCCTTATCAAAGATGTTCTTTTCTACTTTCTATTGAAGCTCTTCAGAAAAGTTGACTCTTATTATGCAAAATAATGTATATTCTAAAATTTGAAAGTTATTGCTAGAATTAAGGCCTTGCCATCCTAATTAATATTTTTTTAATGTTAATAGAGTTTTCTGAACATCTACCCAACCTCCATGGACTTCATTATACAATCTAGTTGCAAGCCCATTTTATTGCTCCCCAGCCTCCTGTGCAATTCAAATAACTCCATCATATTTTACCATATATTAGAATAACAGAGAATTCCTACTGTGCTTTTTTTGTAGTTTTGTGATTGTCAACATGTAAGTGCTTGAAAATTAGCATTTTGCATTTAGTAACACAGCCAACCTGCCTATAGAATAAATGCATAATATTATACACTACCTGTTTATTCCCCAACATCAGCAGGACACTATCAAAGTTTCTAGGCTTAGATCTGTTTCATGCCAGTTTAGACTTCATTCGTACTTTAAATAAATCCACTTCTTGTGCTTTTGTTTTAAATTCTATTTTAGTGGGCTATAAACTTCTGCCAAAATCTCCCGAAAAGGTAAGCAGTATGTATACCAATTCAGTCTGACTGAAGAGTCAATGCAAGTCACCAGTGAATTATAAATCTGGCACACAACCACTTCTGAAAAACTGAGACGCTGTAAATTTGGCATATATAGGGAAACAAATCTAGTTCCACTATTTTTAAAAACTCTTATCTGTGTGATAAAGCAAACTTGGGATGCTAGCTCTTAATGTAATCCCCGAAGCCAGCGTATTATTTCCAATATTTGGTCAAATAAGAAATTGGGTACTCTTCTGCCATTAAATCACAGAATCCCAGACTGGTTTGGGTTGGAAGGAACTGCCATGGGCAGGGACACCCTCCACTAGCCCAGGTTGCCCAAAGCCCCATCCAACCTGGCCTTGAACACTGCCAGGGAGCCAGGGGCAGCCACAGCTTCTCTGGGCACCCTGTGCCAGGGCCTCAGCACCCTCACAGGGAAGGATTTCTGCCTCACATCCCATCTCCATCTCCCCTCCTGCAGCTTCAGGCCATTCCCCTTGTCCTGCCAGGAGGTCTGCATGGATGAACAGGGTTGGAAGGAACTCACAGCCCACCCAGTGCCACCCCTGCCATGGGCAGGGACACCCTCCACTAGCCCAGGCTGCCCAAAGCCCCATCCAACGTGGCCTTTGCTTCCCTTTGCGCACGCTTTGTGTTTTGATTCTGTTTGATCCTGTTTCTGTGACCAGTCTAAGACGGGGACACCGTGATACCCACGGTGTACAACTGGAGACGCTTCCCTTACCCCCTGGACCGGCTGCCCTCCAGTCCAAGGTGAGGCAGAGCCATGCACGCGAGGAGGACTCGGAGCAGATAGGTCGGGTATCAGGTAGATAGATAGATCAGATAGATCACCATCTAGATTCACTGATTAGAGAGGTGGCACCCTGGGGAAGATGCAGGTGGCCGATATGAATACTTTGCCTTTGTAACGAAGACAAAATCCCTTCTCCTTCCAGGGTGAATACTGTATTTATAAAATGTACTTCTATGTTATCAGCCTACAGAGGGTATTGTGAGTTAACAGAGCACTTGTCTTGCCTGTATAATTTGGGTTTGTTGCCTACCGTCGTCTGTGCTTGGTTTTCTGTTACTGCTTAACTTGAATACATAGAAATTTCACATTTTATATGTAAAAGTTGCTCTTTGGAGAGAAGACCTTGTAGTGGTTCTGAAAGGTTGTTTTGCAGAGTTCTTCTGTGTTTACAGTATCGCCATAAACTGTTAATGGGAATGAGTTGTAAACATCAAAATTTTGGAAAAACACCTGGAAGATTTTGATGTTCATCACAACTTAGTAGAAAAACTCTCTGAATTATGGGTTATTTTTGTTGTTCTCATGATGGCAATTACAGGATTGAATATTCTCACGAGGTTTCTTTATGTTTTGTGTTGTCTGCCTGACATGAAGGCAAGGTACAAGGTGAAAAATTTCTGACGATATATTTACAACGCATCATTGGCAAAGTCAGAAATACAGGTACGCTATTCTAGCCCCCATGATTTTTGAAAGCCTGACCGGTGATGGTACTGTTTTATTTCAAAGTAGAGACTGTATGCCTTTAAGTGCTTCTCTGCCATCCTTTAATCTATTCCTTAAACTGACACTTAGTTTTGGTGTCTCACCTCTTTTTTCTAATAGTCTTTATCTCTCCCAGCAAATTCAATAGAGATTTTGTACAATCTCATCTCTGGAAGAGGGGCTGGAACCTGGCCGTGGTAGTGGGGGAGGTTTATAGGCAGCACTGTCCGCTGTGCGAGTACGCCCAGGTGCTGATGGGGAAAAAGCCTGCCCTGTGACAAGTAACAGGGCTTACTCATTTGAATAACCGTAGAAAATTCACAAAAGGAATAAGAAGAAAACTGCGCTCAAACGTGTTTTATGTGTTCTGTTTCCTCGGGTTTAACAGACCATGCTTTTGTTTTGAAAGGCTCGTCCTCTTTTGCTATTATAATACTCTCCAGATTTCTTCCTTCCATGAATATCTACATGTATATTTATAAAAGTAAAGCGAGGTGATGGGAGGGTTGTTTCTTTGAACCTGAAAACAAGACAGACTTTTTCCTCAGCCGGGATTGTGCAGTGCAGCAGCAGCAGTAGGCTTCTGCGAGGAGATGACGGGCGTTTAACGCGTTAGCTGTGTGCAATCTTTTCCTGTGGAGCACTCCGAGTGTATGTTTTAGCTATTTTTTGGTACAAATGCCTTGTAAAAATCCACTTGTCTTGCATTTTTACCGGATGTTTTTTCTGGCCAGTGTGGTACTGTGCTTATATAAATAAAAAACATAAGCTGCTGTGTCAGAGACAGGCTTTATCACCTGAAAATAATCACATCTGTGCCACTGAACCAGTGCGAGCAAAACAAATGGCTCTTCCCTTTATTTTTAGGTACAAGTTTGTGTGCCCATGGAGAATGCAGAATAATTTCATAGACTGGAAGATACCTTTATCCTGATTTCTAGTAGATGTTTTGCCAAAATTTCAGGTTTTCCATTGACCAAAGAGACTCCCTCGTCCCCTGTGTCAGCCCACAATCAATCTGCAAAATAGCGGAGGGGGCAGCGGGATGAGGGAAGGGTAGAGATTAAAAACGTAGCCAGGAAAAAGCTTGAGAAGAGAGAAAGTAATTTGCTTTGACCTAAGCAATAAATCTACCGAGCAATAATGACCATCTCCTGACACTCGCGGTGACATTGATCAAGTGCAGTGTCCCAAACTTTTCCCCCTCCGTACCCTGACGAGTTTCCTGATCGTCTGTGCCGCTGTTCGAGCAGGGTCATCAAAGATCAGCTGTAAGCAGATGAGTAAGAGGCATCTCCTACCTTAATGTGATTACTTGCTGTGCTAATTAGGAATGCCATTCTTATTTCTGCGGAGAACGCAAAGTTGTGTGATCCTTAAAACACACACGCACGCAAAACTTAAGGCTCAGCTAACCTCAAAGATTTGATCTGAACAAATAAGCGGGAAGGGACACAGAGGGATTCAATTAATGAAACTCCATCCTTAACTCACCTACTCTGGGCTGGGTTTTACAGCAAATATTGATCACTGTTTGGAGAACTTAAAGCAAGAGGAGAAAAGCCAGAGAGAGCTGACATTTGACCCACAGGAGTTTTCTGAACTTTTCTTCTCTCTGCATAGTGGAATAAAGTGAATGTTTTGCTTTTGAGAAGAGACAGGTGGGTTTCTTTTTAAACTCTAGAAGACATTTTAAGCTAAGGGATTTTTTTTTTTTGCGGGGGGGGGAAGGAGTACAACAAAAATAATGTTTGCAGCCTACTTGCTGAAACATCACGATGCCAGTTCTCACTCCTGCAATGCGTGAACAAGGTAGGTTTTAACCTTCTAGGGAGCAATTATTCTCTATCAGTGGAAGTAATTCTGAATATTTGTGTTTAATATAAATAAATAATGAGCTGCATAGTTTCAACTTTGACCTAATATCCTCTGGAGCCCGGATACAAGCTTCTTTCCAGAAATGGGCTTTTCAAGGTGGAGGGAAATGCAGAGGAGCTCATTTCCACCTCTGCAGTACTGCTCAGCTCCAGGGCCACCTCCATCCCCTCTCCAGCTATGGATTTTTTAGCTTCCCTTGGGGTTAGAAGACATTTTCTCCTCTTTGTAAGGACCAAGTAATCTGTGTTCAGGCTTTCAGTTCAGCCTAGATCAGAAGTCCGCACCCTTTACCTTAATTACAAAATGAGTCCTTGGACTTAATGTGCTCAAATGAGTTTCTTCTACACATTGTGATTCTGGCTGGACATCGAATTTAATCATAGGGCAAGGAACTGGATCATTTAAGTGCACAAATTCCATGCAGAATTAGAGGATCTGTTTTTCAAGTAAAGCAGCAAAACAAATGTAAAGCAGTGCTTTCGGTATCCTAGTCTCTCTTTGAAAGACGTTCAGATAAATAGGGTTACTTTTTTAATATCTGTCAAGCGATTTTTCTCCCAGCTCTGACTTGTCCTCTTTCACATCACAGTGCTTTGCCCAGACCATGCTGTAACCCTGTGCAGATAATGTTTTATCATAAAACACTGACAGACCCTTCATCTGAGCTGTGCTTGTCTCTGCTGCTGTATTCTGTTATTAAACCTGCAGCAGGAATGCATAATTAGCCTCCAAAACAATCCTGCCTCTGGAATGATATTGCCTTCCTGGAAAACATGAAATGGAAAGAACTTATCCCTCTCTATAGATTGCCTTTCAGATAAATGGCATCCCAAAGTGTTTTACATACACAGGAGCTATAAACTTTTGACGTTAGCTCTTCTAATGAAATGTTTGAAAGTAGCACTTTATTGGCATTCTGGTGGAAATCAAATTGAGTCTGAATCAAAGAACATGAATCTAATGCAATTCTTCCTTTCGGGCATGTCAGACTGAGGCATCAGGAAGCAAAATTAAAGCTTGTCTGCTGTTCCTTGGTGTGCATGGTTGTGCAGACAGGACCTCTCCTCAGCTGTGTAAAGAGCAACTGTTTTCTGCCATGTAGCAAGAGAAAATCCTCGTTGCAATGCAAGGACTCGCAGGCAGTCAGCTCTCTTGTTCTGAGCTCCTGAGCCCATCTTTCACAGTCGCTGTAAGCTCGGATCAGTCTCTCCCGGTTGCTTGGGAGTCTGTTGCCTTGAGGAAATTACAGGGGCATAAGATGCAGCAGATTTTCCCCTTTTTAGTGCCAGTGTAATTAGAGGGAAGTTAAGAAAGCACAGGGTGGCTCGGAGCAGAAATGAGGGGAAACTGGTCAAAAGCTATGCACGTGTATTATTTAACTGTGCTATTTAATCCTACTCTTTGCTGCGTGTAGTGACTCGGCGTGATGAAGAGATTTCCTGAATGGCAGTGTGGTTTGTGGTTCATAACCAACGTCACCGTGATACAGGAACGCATGGGGATGTGTGTGGGGGGGTGTGTGCAAAGAAGCAGCAAGTCTTTGTTTTGTGCTGAAATTAAAAAAAAAAAAAAATGCTGCTGTGAACAACTTTGTGAAGCTGCTCACGAGTGGATTTCAAAGAGCTATCATGGGCATATCCTGATAGTCTTCGTTATCAACGCGATCAGACAAATCTGTCCTGAAATAAGGCTTTGAAATAAAGTAACAACAAACTATCCTTCAGAAGCACGTTAATAGCCAGACAGTGCTCTGTAAGCTTGATTACAAGATGTTTTAAGATGCTCATAAAGTTCGAGCAGTAGCTTGTCAAAGTGAATTTTCCTCCATGGGTATTACAGGTAAAGGCTTATTGTTTCTGTATGGAAATGTTATTTTCTTCATCTCCACTAATGTTTTTTGGGCTGAATCTTGGTAAACGATAAACTCTCTGCATAAGTAGAGCTACAGCATGTGGGCTAGGTAGAATGATAATGAATAATTCAGTATGACAGATGAATGAAATGATGGATGGAGAGCGCTGAAATTGTTGAACAGCGATGTTTTGCCTGCCATTGCCGCGTACTTAGAACAGATGTCTCCCACGTTAAGTGGGATAGCAAATGCTGGCAAGCGCTTATGTTTCCTTGATCAGGACTCAATAGGTTTAGAATAAAAGCTACGCTGGATTTGATTTTTTTTTTTCTTTCCTTTCACCATAGCATTTACAGTCTCTTCCCGTTCCCTGGCCTTTCGTACAAGCAAGGCTATCGCTTGGTTACAGGACCCCAATCTCTACGCTGTTGAGCTCTGGCCAGCTGTTTTGCTCCA
Source organism: Grus americana (assembly GCF_028858705.1). NCBI lineage: Eukaryota > Metazoa > Chordata > Aves > Gruiformes > Gruidae > Grus > Grus americana. Next base: position 15,433,112 of record NC_072868.1, on the reverse strand, counting down.
TAACACCAAAAACAAATGGATATGCAGTAGTGACAGAAACAACCAATATATTTCCCAGCTCGTAAAGTGGCAGGGGAGTTGTGAAGTCATTTGTCTTGGAATGAGGAACATCTCCCATCTTCTGCATTCCCCTTGGTCCTCTCCCGAGCTGGTGGAGCAGATCTGTGCCTTCCTGCTCACCCGCCCATGGCCGAGGAGGCTGATCTGCTTATATCCATTTTTTGAGTGATATGGGTTTCCAGTCACACCTGGTCTAACGAGCTGGACACTGCAAGATGTAAGAAAGAACAGTTATCCGCACCTCCGTTACCAGCCCCTACCCCTTTCTCCTCCAGATTTTCCTGGTTCTTCAGGGGTAATATCATAAAGTGGCAATTACTCAATACCAAAAGAATTCTTAGAAATGATAAATAAACAGTCCCTAACATGTTTAAGTACCAAGAGAGTGTAGTCCAAACCCTGGTAGGGAAATATGTTTGCTTTATTAAAAGTTGCTGCTTTAGGGTGTCATCATTGTGACAGAATCTTTAAACATCCATAAACTGAAAGCAAGAGAAATAAGTTATTGATTCTTCACCAACATGGTTTAATGTATTTTGAAAGATATTGGCGGACTTTTAACTAAGGTCTCTTCATATTTGCTAGGTTTTTATTGAACCGTAATAATTTATTTTGCTATACAATTCAGGGAGAGTCTTTTTTACGGTTAGCTAACAACTTCCCTACACATCAAACTACATTTTTTAAAATTATTTTTATCATGCAAACTTTCATTCTCTTTTAAAACTTTATCCCCGTACTACGTGGGAGGAAAAATCACGTATATAAAGTAGTTGTTTTCTCTCTCTCGGGTAAGTACAATTTGAACAAAACTGTTGGATGTGGCTGTAACACGACGTCCTGAGACAAACAGTCCTTAGTAGACAGAGAAACTCAATCCTCTGAGTCTAAAATCAGAAGTTTTATGTATGGCTGAACTCAGCTGGCAGGATAGGCTTCTGTTTGATTTTGGGTTTTCCTGTAGGTGATGAAACCACTCCATGCACCATGTTATCATGATGTTCAAAGCTGCCTGTTTGCCTAAACAGGATTAGTGGAATTATTTTTTCAATCCCATATACTTTTCTTATTTTTACCTAAGGGAAAAGATTTAATGTTCGCAAGGGGTGACTAAGAAATAGGCAACGGCGAGATACATTTTCTTATTTGTTGTATCTAGTAGTATTGACTCGGTGTGTGAGTTTCCGTGGGGGTTTTTTTTTCTGATATTAATCAATTAGATGATCAGTGCTTTCTATATGGTCTTTGTTAATCTGAGTTATAGATCTGAGGTTTGATTTTTCTTCAGATGGCCTTTAAACTATTTTATCTTTCTGCTATATGTCTGTTGTCATGATTGTTCTTCTCACATATCACTGTTTTCAGAGTATACACTTCAACAGTATAATATAAAAAGTAACTTTTTTTACTGTCTAGAGAACTTTACCTTAAAAACATTTCCAATTTGATGTTTGTTCAGATGGAGGGTCAGAGAAGCAGAACGTGACTAATCCAAAAGCAAACAAATTTGAATATTTGCAACCTATTCTTCAAAAAGAAGCATCAAAAACACTTTCAGTTGTTGCTCCACAATAAATCACTTTGAAAGGAACGTTACTGAGGAAATTGTGACCAGTCACAACAGGAAAAAGCAGAGATTGTCAGTGCAAATATTTGTCGTCTTTCTTATTCCTCTAACCCTATTTCTCTGCAATTCATGGTTTCTGTTAATTGGATTTCTGAGCATTTAATAGAAGATATTTTTATAGTTCTGCTATCCTTCTGCACTGTGTCGTGCCTAATCTGTGTCTCTTCCCAGTAAGACCATAGAGTAAAACCGTGTTCACCGTAGCACAGCAAAACAGCCCTTTCTTCATGAAACCGCCGCTGCCTTGGCAAGGGGGAGTTATTTTATTCTGGCTTTTACTTACAGGGCAACTTGAAGCAGAACTCAGAATAAAGTATATCTTTTTAATTAAGCCCATACACAATTTAACAACAGAGTGTAATCTTGGCAGCATAATTATTGCCACTGAGAATGTTGGCTATTAAGAAAATAAATATTTTTACTTGCTGCAAGCAGCACGGGTGATTAAGCTTTGCATTCCTGGAAATGCTCTAGCTCACCCCAGGTGCAGCTGCAACGCTGAAGGTCAAGTGACTTGAAATACTTGAGCAAAGCAGTGATTCCTCGAAAGCATTCCCTAGAGCTCCTTCGTGTGGTTTTGGAGAGGAGCTTTGCTGAGTAGCAAAGAGAATTCAGGGCTAGAGCAATTTGAGGATTCAACCTGTAGTCACTAAAAGGCTTCCTGAAATTTTATTGATAAAGTCAGATTATCTCAGAGCTGGAACTCCCACGTTATGACATTGAGTTTGAGCTGCAGAAAAAGGCTCTTGGGGAATGGTTCACGTGATGCCTCTGTGATATTCAGATAGTCAAAGATCAGGATTCATGATATCATTCTGAAGACATAAAAATCATAATTAAAACCAAACAAAATAAGGGAGCTTGTGACACTTGTAAAGTTCCTACGAAACAGAGCAAGCTTAATAACATTTATTTTGTCTGAAAATAGAAGTATTTGAACAACTATTTGAAATGCATGCAGGCCAGAAAACATATATGCTTCAAATGCATTGTGAAATTAATGCACAAAATTGATTTTTTTTCAACTCATATTCAAGGTGACCTTGTCTGAAGTTTTTCCCTTTGTTCTCCTGTTCATTTTGCATGTGTTCATTTGCATTTATCCCAAGAAAACAGCAGAGTCAACCCTGCTGAAAAAAAATCCAATTCTTGGCTCAGCAAAAGCAACGGTAGAGGAAGGAACCTGTCATAGTTCTGTTGTCATTGTCTTAGCTCAGGATATGACGATGACTTCTTTGTTCAGCTGTCAAATGCTTTCTGCAAAAGCTACACAGCAAACCGCGGAGAGAAAACAAGCTGTATTTGTATGCTCCAAAGAAATGTGAATGGAAGATGCAAGTTCCTTGCGGTCTGTTCTGACAGTTGAAATAATTGAAAAGTTTATATCCTTTGCGAAGAAGCATGTATACTGCAGGTTAGGTGACTCAAAATTTCTAAGCGGGCTGTTGCAGAGTGAACGTTAGTGCTTATGATCATCTGAGGAGGGAACGAGCATCCTAATCTCAATGACATGTCACTTTATTCAAACTGAAGAAATATGTAATATCTGTTACTACTTGTTACACCTCTCACTGCTCCACCCATACCTTGCCCATGTGTCCTACTGGTAACGACAAGACACTGCTCAGCAGGACAATTGTGTAATTAGGATGCTGTGCTGCTGATCGCAACCGCTTGTGTTTTACTAATCAAAGCCATACAAACCCCCAAGTAGGTTACGTTTTACCCATCTGAAATCTTTGGAGGATTTATGGTGGCAGATATTAAACCTGCTGAGGATTAATTCTGCAGCTAATAAAAACAAACAAGAAGAAAAACATCAGCTCAGGGCTCCCATACATCTACGTTAATAGACAATACTAGCTAGCCATGCCTATGGGAAAATCTCTGTAAATACTAGATGTATGTGGAAATGGCTACAGGCCACGCTACTAAACTTCCTCTAATGGGGCTGCGTTCCTCTTCTAAAGCACTGGCATCCAGCTGAGCACGGCAGGAAGTAAGAGGAAGGATGGTGCTCTTCTGCCAGGCAGAAGAATTTACATTCCTTAGCATATTGCCTGCGGATAATGTGCTAAGTTGGCTCTGAGGTTTTTTTCTGCTAACAGTGGGAGCTGAGCGAACTAACTTCCCACGGTACTTTTCTAGAATGAGATGTGAAAGGGCAGCCAACAGCCAGAGGAGCGGAGAGGGACTGGGGATGGGAACAGCAGAGCTGGGGTGGGGGGAGATTCCTAAAGGCAAAAGCGCGAGAGGAAGGGGGATGACTGGCAATGGCGAGCGTGACGGAAGGACGTAGTGAAAATGCAAGAAAAGAACTCTAAGAAATAGAAAGGTGCTAAAAATAATGTCAGAATGGAAGAAAGAGAAGCAAGAGGTTTCAGTGGAGTATAATTAACAGTTAGGAGGATCGATGCAGCTGGGATAGGGACCCAGGTGACAGGAAAGCCGCATCGGTGATGTCGCATGGCAGGCAGGGAAGCGACTTCCCTTGGTGCTTGGGGGAGAAGGAAATCGCCGTGAGATGGAGCCAGTAGAAGAGGAGAAAGTATCACAGTCTCCAGGGGGTGGACGAGGGCAGTGACAGCTTGTGAAGGAAAGCGAGTCCTGTCCAAGCAGAGGGGGAATGTCCTCCCCAAGTCCTGTTCGGAGAGAGCAGCGGGTAAGAGGAGGGATGGTTAGTGAATAGCCGGGGGCATGGCAAGACCAGAAAGGTAGGAGGGTTAAAAATAAGACAGCGATGGAAGAACGTGATTAACTTTTAAGGGGTGCTTCTTTCTGAAAATACTCACAGGTCACATCCCTGCCTTTGCATTGCTATAGGCTTTTGTTGTGGTGGTTTGGGGGGTGGTGTTTGTGGTTGTTTTCCCCTTATTGAGCTCTATGTGCAGGAGTCAGCCAGGGAAGGAGTGCACGCAGCAAGTGTGAGAGTTGATCTGCTGTGGGAAGAAAGAGGCTTCAAAAGTCCATCCGTTAGGAAGAGTAGATGGTTTTGTTTGTTTCCGTTATTTTGTTAAAAAAAAAAAAAAATACAAAAAAGCACCTGAGCTGTTCTGCTTTCTGAGGTCTTCGGGGGAAAAGTAATGGACTCAAATGTGCAATGGTGAAATTTGGTTTTGCCCAACTTGCATAGATGGAAGTTATTGTGGTTTATAAGTCCCTTGACAGGCACTCAGAGATTGTTAAGAGAAGTGATTTCAGGGTAAATGGTCAGTTATGAAGAGGCAGTGTTTAGAGTCCTGCAGAATGCAGATAAAACTTTACTGCTGGGTGAAAATTATACTATTTGCCTGGATGAAGAGCACTGAACGGCTGATCAGTAGTTCATCAGAAATGCAATATTAGCCTCAGGCACAGTGGTAAAGCTTCTACCTCCAACTGTCCTGGCAGAAAATGTCTGTGTTTTGAAAAGGAACACCTAGAAAAATGGAAAGGGAAAGAGTTACAGATTTGTATGTTTGTTTCTCTTTTAATTTAAGCGGCTTTGACTTCATCCCGTTCCGCAAGCATCCTGGTTCAGTAATCCCTCGTTACACTGGGAGAGGAGTCAGGAAAGCGCAAAGAATGAGCCGTGTCCCAGGCTTGTGGTGGGCACGTTACCCAGGGAGGAATGCCCTGGGCAAACAAGTTTAGAAAGGCTAATGGACCACGAATTAGGGCTGCCGGTTGCCTTCTGCTCAGGTGAGACTTTCACCCCCGTCCTTAGGGCTGCCAGTCTTGTAACCTCAATGCCTGTGGCCACCAGCGTGGCCTGGTGCATACAGCCCCTTCCAGAGGTTAAAAGCATGATGTGGTCATGCGTCATGATCACAGAAAGCCAAGAGATCTGGACTAAGCCATCAATATTATTAACATTTTCAGGTCGCTCAGTGAGTGTTTCATGGGAACTCTTGCCAGACGGCGGGACGGGGTAACTACTCACTCCAAATTACATCAATAACTTTGCCGTTACTTGTGATGTAGAGCCTGGTGTATGAATGTATTACAGCCTGCAGTTGGCTTAGTGAAATCTCTCTACAGTAAAAACACATTAAGGCAGCAGCGGGAACATCTCAGACCGTAGATAGCTCACATGAATGGCATTTCTTACAAAATCACTAACATCTAGGGTTGAATACAGCTTCAGCACTGAAAGACCAGAACAGGACCACTGTCCTGAAGCAGTGCACAGCTCCCCTGTAATTTGTGATGCTGGACTTGCTGACGTGTGGGAGGCAGGACCCTCTCCTCCTCTCCAGCACTTCTATCCCTGCATGCTCACCCAACCTGCCTCGAGAGGCTGCACGGAGCAGCACCCGTCCGCCCCTACAGGAATTGCGTTGTTGTGGGCCACGATACGATAAATGTTTGAAATGTCTTTCCAGCAGTTACTCATTGAGTTCAAGATGCAGGTATGAAATGGAAGCATTATGAGATGGCAAATATGTAACTAGTCAAGGGGTTGCAGACCAGCTGATAGAGTTTACGGTGCAATGAAGATTATTCTCTTTAGAACCATTAAAAAAAAATGTGATGACTTCTGCATATTTCATTCGTAAAGATATTGCAGAAAAGAAAAGTACACTTAGGGAAATAACTCTGCCACATGAGGACATAAACCTTTAGTTCTGTGGAAGTACAAATAAATGTTTATGAACTGTCAAATTTCAAACAGGATTTTAGTTGAGGAAAAAAGCAGAAGAATCCATAAACTTTTTTTTTTCTTCCCCCAGCAAACACCACTTTTGAACTTTTTTTAGCTTTCTACATAGAAATCAGGGCCCTAGTTATTCAGCTTGCACTAGCAGATGAGCTTTTACCCATTAAAACCCCAGCCTTTCCTTGTATGAAACAATAAGGCTAACTTACAGTCCCCATGAAGAAACTTTGATTTTGCAGTAAATATGTCTTTGCGTGTTCTTCATGCTTCCTGAGCTCATGCTGATAGTACGATGCCCCTGTTGCGGTGATTTTGGGTTTAGGTTTGTGGGAGGAGCCGAGTCATGTTTCCCCAGCGCCAGGACAGATCACCCCTTGGCACCGCCGCCTCCGACTGGTTGTGCCGGTACGATCCTTCGGTGCCGTGGCGTGTAGTGGAAACGAAGCCAGTAAGCTCCTCTGGCGATTAAATGGGTTCTGACAGAATCATTCTTAAGCCCTGTAAAATTTCATGGAGACTTGGATCACAGAAATGGAATTATATATGAGGATTTAAAATTTCATTTCAAAGCTTGATTATCGCTTAATGTTCCCTAGGACTCCTTTCATTCGGCTTGTGATACATGCTCAGAACCAAGCCAAAGATTTGTCAGTGTTCTTTCATGCTGATTATATTCTGAAAGAGGTTAAATTTTATATGTTAGTAGTTTGGGAGGAAAAAAAAGCACACTATAGGTACTCTGCTAAAAGCAATAACATTTGATTTGCAATAAACTATATTGTATGAAAGTTTTTGTATTATTGGTTTCAAACTCTTAGATTAGTGACTATTCAGCTCATCTTTACCACCCTATAGGGAAAAATCATTGGCAATTGAAGTATTTTGATTTCTGGTGTTTATACAGTCTGAGCATGTATGCTTTGAACACAGAGCGTTTGTGCTGCATATTACTAATGTCCTCAAAAAAAAATTTTTTTCTGTGAGAGACCTGACTAAACTTTCCTCTGTTTTAGATTCTGCTTTTGTAAATTTTTACCAACTTTTTTTCTTTTTTCTATAGAAATTCATGATTCAATAGTCTGGCCCAATTTATTATGTCTTTTAAATCTGTCTAATAAGTAAATTTAACAAATTCTGATTGGGGAAAAAAAAAGTTTGGATATGTCAGTAACACTTTCACCTTGTGAGCAAGGAAGAGCTGTATGTATTAGTGTGATTAAGTGCAGGTTATAGTGATATAAATGCTGTTTCTCAGTCACAGCATTCAGTTTGTGCAGGCACAGTTTTGATATTGCGTATGCACTGCTAACTGCAATATTTTTGCAGCATGTTTCAAACTCATCAGGCTCAAAAATAACGTGTGAAGTTTGCAGGATCTTTTTCAAAAAGTTGCATTAGCCCGCGATCAGCAGCAGTAAATAATGCACGTGATCTTAGTTGATGTGGTTTTAAGGCTGTGTAAACAGGTTTGTCCTGAAAGGCTTCATTCTTGTAAATGGATGAAGAATGAATGAAATGAGAATTTAATGAACTAGATTTGTTATATTTGTCCCGTTCTAGTTATAATAGGTGAAGGATTTTCCTTTAACCGTTTAAAGATACTACATAGTGAATAAACAGACGTTCCCAAAAAAAGGAGCAGCCTTGCATTTGGAGCCTTGATCCAAACATCAGCGGTACGTCTAGGTCGGTGAGCAGCGCACAGCAGGAGAAGCAAATCACATCTACTCCTCCCCAACGGGGAGTAAGGCCGTGAGTGCTGGGGACGTGATCGTATACGTACCGGAGGGCTTACTTTGCGCTAGCCCCGGCCGTGCATCAGTGGTTGGAGTGCATTAAATGCATTCCTGGGGAATATTTTCTAGGCTATTTTTATCTGTTTTCTAGGCAGAATGCTTTTTGACAGTCTTGACCTGTGTGGGTGAGATTTGATTTGTGTATTTAACATAATTGGTATGTTTTAAGACATCTAGCAATGCTACCGGAAAAAGAGGAAGGACTTCTGAAGTGGTGGCCGCCTTCATGTTATTTTAGCACTAAAAGGTTTAGTTGAAACATTTGTTGTCTCCGTAACTATTTTCATCAGACAACAGAAATATGAAAAGAAAATGTTAAGCCAAAACTATATTGGTTTCATAGTTGAACAGTAAATCTCTGGAGTTCTGGTTATTATCTCTTTCAGCTTTTAATGAAAAGTTTATATTTTCTGAGTTAATAGGTATTTCCAGAACTAGGTTACCAGTGTTCCTGTAACAAATACCTCACGCCTTTTTAAATTAATTTTTGTGCCGCTATCTTGGCATCTGTTGTTTAATTAGCCACAAACATATATTATTTGTGCTTCTTACTACTCTGATTATAGGTGAAATCAGGTAGCTGATGGGCACAAATATTCTGAAGTGTAGGTAGGTTGCAGGTGAGAAAGTGAAGTGTCAATGGGGGGCTGCTAAGAAGGGAGGTGATGTGAAAATTGGAACTTATAATGTAAATGGTGGATGTATAGGGGAACCTAGTTTCAACCACGCAACTGTAGCAGGTGTCTTCTAGTGAAGAATTCCCTGATCCTAAGTGGAAAAATTAGGACATTTTCTCTCCTCCTCAGACTAGAGATGAGCCATTGCTCAGTCAGAGTTGCTAGTAATGAACGTATTTTTTGTTCATTTTGCATATGCAAACACTGGAGACCTTCAGGAATATATCTTTTGCCAGATGCCTGAAGTCTATTTTTTTTTTGCTTTTGCCAGAATTAAGAGACCTATGCTGTCCTTGCAGTAAGCATTTTGTCTGGATACGGACTGAAGGGGAAAGCGGGGTGTAGAAGAGATTGCAGGCTCAGCTACTAGTAGTTGTATTCTACTTAGAAATACAATTTAATGGAAAAAGTATAATTCCTTACTTTTAGACAGTTGAATCTGTCCACAATTTTAAATGCTGTCACATTTTGCTTTAAGGACAGTAAACTCATTATCTGAGTTTTCTGCATCTCAGGAAGCTGGGAGATATAGTCTACCCATAGAGAGATTCTGAAGCGACATGAAGTAGACTTCACAAGCTTGCATGTTGGGTGTCTTCCTTAAACTAGTTGTCAGCTCTTTGGTATATGAAGAGGGACAGGCATCTCCAGGAGGCAATTACTTCCATCCTAAAAGAAACCAGACAAATCACCCTCTAGAAATGTTTTTTCCTCTCTCCGTTGACCGTGGAGTGTCTTCCCTTTTGCTATATGCCTCTCTTAAGTGGTCACAGTGAAGGAATTAATCTCTGTACACCTAAAGCAGGTTGCACAGACTTGAACAGATAATCGCACATCACTGCAAATCTTGTTAGACATATTTACTGTAGCTTCCTGCTTTGTGCTTGCAGTGCAGACCGCTGAGTAGGCTTCAATAAGTTGCACCGATGTAGAGTTGCCTTTCTTATTTTAAATCTCCATGTTTACTTGCATGAGCTCAATGACGTTTTTTTTCCTGATGCATTCCAAGGAAAATGCTATGTCCTAGCATGCTATTTTATCCATTTGCCAGAACTCTTTAGGATTTAATGTCTTTTAACAGACTTAGCAATACAGTTGAAACTGTATTTTTAGAGTTACACACTCATGCTCTCAGATGCGCCTAATGCAGATTTGAGAGACCTGCCCCAACTGCAAAGCAAAATTCACCAATTTAAAAACAAATTCACCAGTTTGAATCTAGGATGGACTTGAAATTAATTTGTGCGTATTACATGTCACCAAACTGGGGGGAGGTGACTACTGGAGCATTGTCCCTTTCCATATGTAACCTTCCTTTCTCTACCGAACTTTGCAGTCTGTTCACGTGCGGGTGCTGCACAACCATATACATGTCTTAGAGATGTCGAAGTTGAAAGATTTTACATGTTGTTCCTCTTCTCTTCCTGTTCCCCCACTCATGAAATTCAACCATATTTTCAAGAATTAGTAGTCCCTCAATATAATGTTGAGAATGCTAGTTTGAAACACGGAGATACAGAGTGCTCAGTTGTCATCTAACTTTACTTAGACGCTTGATTTTGAAGCTTGCTTCGAGTGTTTCTATTCAGAAAATTATATCGTACACAACACTGTAAATAGCTGCAGATTTTTTTTTTTTTTTCAGCTAAATGTTTGCTTTGGTTCCTCAGAGTAATTTTCCAAACTCACTCTAAACTATCCAATATTTTAACAAAGGTCTAAACCTACTCTAAATCTTCTACAATAGTACTCTGTCTCCCTTTGTTCATTCTTGTTACTCATCCCCAATTAGTAAATTGTGCTCCAATCGTATTGATCGTCCCTCAGCCTTAACGCTGCCATTAGTCAGGGAATGCTAAAAAGAGCCTTTATGAACATTTTCCCTGCAAATACTGTTTCCTGAAACTCAAAGTGGCACAGAGAAGTTGTGATCCACTCTGGGGAAACGAACATAGAACTCGTTTGATGAAATAGAGAGACTTGCGCTTTAACGGGTTCCTCAGGAAAGAACGTTTCACAATAAGAATCCTTTTATCCTGCTACGGTGACAGAGAAAATGGGATCGTGGGATTCTCAGCATTAAGTAAAATAGGATACGGCAATATTTTTATTTCCAAAGCTTTAGATTATGCACAAGTGATTCTGAAAGCATGTCCCATGCAACTTGAACACATTATGAAATCAAAGTGTTCCACAAATAAACTTCTTTTGCAAGAGAGAGTAACTGGCAGGTTATAGTATGAAGTGTTTAATTGACACTGCCTTGTACATATGTGTGTGAAAATTCGGGAGAAATGTTCAATAAGAAAACAAAAAAAAACCTTTCATGTTTTCTTTCTAGCAAGACTGTATTGAAATCAACCAAGCTTAAAGATACGCAGGTTGTGCTCTGTGGTCAGGTGTGCCGTTGTGCACGATAAACGATACGGAATGTTCCCTAAGATCTCTTAACTTAACATGAAACCACGTGGGTTTTTTCCCCAGTCACCTCTTTTATAAGACAAAAGCAACATGCATGGTGAGATACGGGGCAGAAAAAGGCAAATACATGCCAGCCCTCGTCCGCACGATGCACGTGCCTGACCTTTGCCCTAGGATGGACAGCTCTACAGATTGGTCAAAAAAAAAAAAAAAATTATATTGTCCAAGAAACTGTAAAATAAAATGTAAACTTGGCCCTAGTTGGTTTTGTTATTTGTTCATTCCTTTAAATTAAGAATTAAAACCTTCCTCCCCACTGAATCAACAACTTACTGTGCTTTCTTCAGGCTGACATTTATATGAAGCTTGTATATACCCTTTTTCCTCACCAGAAGATTCTTTTAAACATGCATGCATTTTCTTTAAGGGTAATTAAAGAAATAATATCAGAAGAATAAAGCCTGCAATGTTTATAGTCTGTCTCTCAATCATTCATGAAACGGTTTATGCTTCTTTTGTTCATCAGTTAAATTATACTCGTTCCAAACTGAAGCCTCCAGTGAACAAGCTAAAAAATAGTTGAGATAATGTATAAGTTTTCAGCTTAAATTTTTCCTTTTATATCAAAGCTAGTGTTACATATCCGCAACCCTAATTGTGAGACTTTTTGAGTAATAGATTCCAGGATGCTGCTCCTAAGGTAATTGTTTCACCCAAAGACTTGCTGATACTATCACCTGTCTTTTGTAACTGAATATATTAACACTGATGACTGCATCTTGTAAAATCAGCTCTTACAGAATCATCATAATAAAAAAGTATCGTCTGATTCAGAGGCAGGGCAGAAAGCTTGTGTCTTACAAAATCCTGTGGCGTCTGTTGCCCTGCATGGGTGGATGCGATTTCTGATAAATTGTCCTCAGTCGCTTTTCTCTGGGAAATCATTCTGAAGACTTCATAGAGACAGATTTTGAAATGGAGAAGTTGAAAACAGTGCAGCCAGATGAACAGATCAGGAGTCTTTCAATTAAAATTTATTTAAATTGAGATTAATGTAATTTAAATTATTAAAGGGCATTGTGGACTTTCATTAGCTTCTTTACAGTCGACATAGATTTCTTACTTGTTAATAGTGTATTCAGAATGTCAGCCTTGATTTAAAGAAACAAAGTCTAGGAAAGCAGATTTCTTTCCCACCCACCCATTGTAGTAGTTGATTTTCATTTCTTAAAGTCACTTCAATACTAAAAATGATTCTGCTTACATTTTAAAATATAAGTCATTACATATCTAAAATACATTGAAGTTATGCCTGATTTTATACTATATTATAATAAGAGACTGCTTGTAATGATTTCATACCCCCAGAGACTTGTTGAGCTGACACTTGGTCATGGTACGGGTGGGCGTCCGTGATCACGTAGTTCTGCAGATCGCCTACGGCTGAGGAAATGGTGACTACTATTCTTTTCTTTTTAGAGAAGACTTTTTTATTTTTTTATTTTCCCTATGGAATTTTCTGTAAATTCTTTGGTAGATTCTCACATAAAGCCCTGGGTCTGAAATGAAAGATGGAAGGGAATGAGGAGGACATTTCTGTGGTTAAAAACAGATCAAAGCTTACGGTTTGCCATAGAAAAACCTTAGCTTGAAAACTTTGTATTATTTTCTTACAGATTTTTATAAAAGATTCTTGACAGAGTTTCCCCAAGATTTTAAATGTTCAGTTGTTAATGTGATACCAAGATTAAGTGAAAAAAAAAAAAAAAAAGGAGTAGTTTGTGTAGCAGGTAGATTATGGGACTACCTGTCAAAATTGTCCCTTTGGGATCACCGTGGGACTGATCCACTCCCTCTGAGGTGGGTGAGCATTTCTTCATTGGCTTGAATCATGTGTATGGAATTGGCCTATTTTTTTTTTTTGAGGGGTCAAAAAAAGATATTCCATTTCTAACCTTGTGATATTAAGATGCTTAGCTATTGAGAATGGCCTTTATGTCAGTATTCAGAAGCGTTGTATCTACCCTTTGAAGCATACTGACAGTTTTTTAAAAAAATAAATTGAATGTCCCTTAATTATTTGTATTCCAACACCACCTGAAGCACTAGGCTGGAACAGTCCTTTGAATTTTCATAGTTGGACACACGGAAAATGAAAGGATGGTCTCTCTTTTAAAACTTTAAAATCTCTTCCACGAGATTTGAAATGACTGAACAAACCCAGACCTTTTGTTTAATTCCTGGCGTTCGGTTCAGCTGCTGCTGACTCTCTCCAGTGCCAGCTTTTTCAGAGAGGGCAGCACAGATTTAACCCATTTCCTAAGGATTAATGCACAGTCTAATTATGAACTTGGAAGACAGTCTGTTTCTAACAGAGACATTACCTGCTAAGCTGCCTTCCCCACCGCAACCCCCGTGATCTTTTATCAGCGAGGCTTTGACCTGGCAATTCACCTAATTGCAGTTCACTGATGAGGTTCTGTCTTCCAAACCTCCCCTGGACTGTTTTGGGTGCTGCATGCTGGCAGTATCAGCCAAATATTCCATGTCTTCTCTCTTGGTTCCAGCCACACCTCACACAACTTCACTGAAGTTGAAGAAAAATTTTGTTGGTTCTGATGGTTTTGGGATTCAGTTGCAAAATTTCAGTATTTTGGAAAAATCTGATTTATTTGACAGAACGTGTCTAAAGTGTGAGGTTTTAACTTTTCCAAGTCATGGCTCTTGGTGAGAGGGCAAGAACTCCAGGGCAGTCGGGACATTCAAGAAGACTAAATGAGAAGGTAAATTGCAAGCTAATGCCTCTCCAAGGTTAGTGGAGCTGGCTTCTAGTATTAGCGATTTCTGTTGTTGTTGCGGAAGGTTTCTGTCCCGCCGGGAGAAATTAAGCCTGAGGAAGCTCATGGAATTTAAATTTTGGGATCTGGAGTTTTGCATGCAAATGCTTCATTACCGCTTGCCCCACCGGGTCAGCAGCAGACGGTGCTGGGTCAGAATGTGTGTCGTCCCCTGCCCTCCCCGTCCCTCTCTCTCACTCCTGCGTCACCCCCCTGGGCCTACGTTGTCATCCTGACCCGACAAGGTAGTTTTACCAAGCAACCTAAAATTCTAACAGCTTTTTTTTTTACTGTGTTATGTCTAAATGAAAATTCATATGAAAACATGATTAAAAAAGGGAGTGCTACAGAAATCACAGTTAATTTATACTCTGCAGGCATGGCGGTAACACCTGATGAGATGTTGCTAACTACATTCAAATGACACTGCTGTAGTTTGAAAAGAAATTCATGCGCTTTAGCAGCACTTGACAATGGCTGTTTAACAACCCAGCTAATCAGAAGTGGATTATAGCAACAAAACTAATGAAGCACTAAAAGTCTTTAATGAATAATGGAGGATTTTTCATTCTCTTATGCTCATGTGTTTATTCATTTAAAAACAGTTTGGGTAAGAACTGAAGTCACATACATTGGTTTGATACTGGATTTATTTAAATGCTATATCGGTGTGGAAATTTAATTTTTAGGTTCTTTAGTCTTAGCCCTTCCCTAAACAAGACTAAAGCCCAGGTGCAAGTCTCTTCAGTCTGCATTTTGTTTATATGACATATAGTTCTCACTCTTGTCTAGCAAAGAAATCCGGGATGCTGTGCATACGTCAGGTTTCAGCTTTAGCATGCGTATAACTGTGTCTAAGCAACAAATTTGGATCCGTAATCAAGCCCGTGTGTTCTTCCACAGGCTTTCCACGCTGTGATTTCTGAGCTTGGGTCCCTAAGGGAGACTAAAGTTGAAGTAAAAGCTTTTCGTCCTTGTGTCCCAACGGCTCTAAATTTAGCGAGTTTCAGAGACGGGAATGTAATAATGTAAAATGAATACGCTGGCTGCTGACTTCAGCAGAGGTACGTGCATATGCTATGTGCACCCGAAAATCTGACTCTCCCTTTTCCACTTCTCTTTTCTCTTTAACCTCATTTCACCAGATGTGACAGAGATATGTAATTTTTTCTACTTTATGAATCTCCCAGCCTTGGAGGTTTATTTGTCCTCATTGGCTGTGTGACTTTTGCAACTGGGAAAATATCCTAACGGCACCTCTGCCAGCTCTTCTGGCTACAGCACGGGTGGCGGCTCCCTGCCAAGACGAGCGCGCTCGTTCCCCTTCCCTCTTCTCCCTTACAAAGCTTTAGTTATCCTTTTGATTTCCGTGTCTCGATTTCCTTAGGATAGGTCATTTCACAAAAAGGTTTCCGTAAGATGAATCTGAGTACAATCCTAAAAATTACAGAACTCAACCAGGAATGGTTGGAGAAGGCGTTCTGGGCTTTATGTGGCAATATCTGTACTAATAGTATCCCTGGATATTTCCCATCTTCTGCCTCTTCTAGATTTTTCAATAGAATTTTAAAAACTTGTGGAAGTTTAAAACTCTGGAAGGGAAGAACAGAACGTTACAGGTGTCTGGTCTAAAGGCTGAAATAAGAGTTTCACAGAACAAAGTTTACATAATTAATTTGGCCATCTTCAGGTAGCAAAACTCTTTTTCCAGATTATTTACAAAGGAAATTGATTCTGGCAGTAAGGTCGAGCAGTCAGATTACAAGACTCACGTTTTCAATCAAAACCGTTTCTGTCTTATACGTACACAGTGCAATGATGCAGAGCAGCAATTACTGCTCGAAAAGTGCTATTAATTGGTACGGATACAGAAACTGTAAGAGGTGCAGAGACAATTAAGACAGTTACATTTACATAACTGAATATTTTCTATGAATTATGGCTATTGTTGCCTGTAGCATTCCTTTTCAGCGCGAGAAGGAGCGTTTCATTCTTTAAGGGCAGCGCTCTTGTTGGAGCTCACGGCTCAGGAGGTAGTTCAGACCTTTTTCTGGTTTGCTGCCGATACCGGTTTGGAAGCTGCTGGGATAGAACATGGCAAAGAATAACCAAAGCACGTGCGTATACAACATCCGCGAGCTTTACGCGTCGGTGTTAGACTCCACCTTTCTCTGGTTTGTGCCAGGAGTCTCAGCGTTTGTTGTGCACCAAGTTTCCGTTTCAGCAGCACCGACGCAGCCATTGAGTATGTGAACCCACACTCCTTTGGGCTTAGATTTAAACAGCAAAGGGCTTTTTGCTCAAGATACAGTTGCAACAAATTGTCTTTCTGTGTATATTGTTGTTTTCTCTATGTAAGTTCCACAACTGTGCTGGCTGCTGTCAATGTTTTGCTGCAACCTCTGGCCCCTGATTGCCGAGGTAGAGTGTTTGGGGGTTTGTTCCCCTTTTTTCTTGAGCAGGAGCCATTAGATGACCGTACTATTTTGTACACCTTCGTTTGGATGTGATCCTTACAGATTTGATCTATGAAGTCTCTAACTATGATTAAAATGATTATTGTGTTTATTATTTGCTTTTCTATGGCAAAGGGAGCTAGTTTTACCTGTAGGGATTACACTATAAAAAGGATTGTGGAAAAAAATCCTTAATTCCTCCTGGTGAAACTACGCCTAGTTATAGTAGCACAAATACTTGTGAGCATATTTCTCTCTCACTTTAGAACAAGGCTGCATTGTTTCCATTAGCTTTACACAGATGTGTGTATCGTATTTGTTAACATGCATGTGCAGAGTATTATTATCAGAACCGTGTTAACAAATATCACAGAATGCCAGAAAGAAACCGGACCTGATTTAAATCTCTAATTCCAGGGAAATGTCCAGTTAGTACACAGAGCCACCATAAAGATAATAACCACTTAAACCTTCAAAGCGGGACTTCTGTGGAACTCAATGGTTCGCAGCGCTGCAATGCTTTTTTTGCGTGTGGTTGAATCTCGCCCCGAGCAGATGACATGCTGATCACATCCCGTGTCTGATGGAAGGACTGTCGCTGGCTGTGATGTTGACTAATAACCAAACTAGCAGATGTTGATACTGACAGAATTTTTTGATCTAAAGAACACCACCAATTGCTGTCCCAGTCTTTTTATTTCTTATGTCACGCTGAGATAAATATGGCAATGATGCTTAATAATCTCTTTCTGATGGAGAGCAGCTGAACGCATACCTCAAACCAGAAACACTTCCTATAATCTTGGTGGACACCGTTTCTCTGATGTTTCACATATTGCTTCAGCGCCTGAGGCACTCTGCTGGGATCAAACTTACTCTGCCAAAACTCCAAACAAAGCCCGTACCGACAAGTTCCTGCACCTCTGATAAAGTTCCTCTATGGTCTGTACTAGTAGTCGTATAATTTATCCCTTCACGCTCAGTATAGATTTTAGGAATTGTGACGTAAAGCTGCGGAGTTGTGGGGATATTCGGTAACTTTTTCCTGATGCCCGTGAGCGGGCACACGTGCTGTTGCAGAGCTCTGATTGAACCACGTGCGTGCAGGAAAACTGCCTCGTGTAAAGCCCTGCGTCAGGGCTGCCCAGTGCCTGCGGGCAGCTCGGCTCCCTCGCAGCGGCGCAGGCGCGTTCCGGCTGACCCAGTTTGGTTCCAGCCTCCAAGGTTGGATATCGGAAGCAGACTTCTCGGTGTTCTCCTGGCCACTGGATTTCGAGATGCGGCTTTCTTGTGGTGTGTGTTAATGCATGGCAACTTGTGATGTCACATGATCGTTTTGCCCAGGATTTTATACTGTTTAATGCATCTGCCGCTTCTTGTGCGCCACCTCTTTCTGTTCAAGGTCTCTTTCCCCTCGTCTGCCTCGCTCTTCGAAAGAGAGCTGCTCTGACTCCCAAACCCCCCCCTTTCTTTGAGCCTTCACCTGCTGCCATCCAGCACCTCTTGCCCAGGTTTGCTTTAGTTTGTCTAGGAAGCCAAATAAATATTTTATTTATTCTGAATTTTTCCCCTGGGATTTTTTTTTTTCTTTTGAACTAAGTGCAATACATTATTTCAAAGGAACTCTCAAAAGAGCAGCAGCTGAAGAGTGCTGCATATTTTATGTGGATTTTAAACAATGTCCCCGGTCTGTGGAGGGAGAATGGCTCAATCATTTGTATAACTTTGCTGCAGGATGTCGTGTCCATATCTCAGGGGTAGGTAACTTGCATACAGTGAAGAGTAAAAGCTGGGTGTGTGTCTGATAGTCTACTCACACTTAGGTCACCAGCAATTCCTACTTTATGCTAACGGGCAAGCGTCAAGAGCAGAGTAAATATAGATTCGTCTTTGCTTGCGTGAAGCTCATTGTAAACTTTGGATGAGCATTTACAAGAAGCCCTTCCAAGGTTGTTTTCTCAGCATTACTGAGAACAAAGGAGTACGAAGAAATACCCTGTTACTAGATAGCGTACTGAGCTGAAATATTAAGTCTTACCAAATCCTTACTATCTTTTCTAAAATACGGATCAAAGCTTTATTTAAGTTAGCAATGTCAGATCAGAGAGGAAAGGAAACGGGGGCAGGTGATCGTGTGTGAGAACGAGAAGATGACAGTCCCCTTGACTGCCCCGGGATGCTTTGGAAAAAGACAGGGTTGCTTTTATTTGGGAACTTCCCATTAGTTATATAATTTGGCTCTAAAGGCAAAGTGTAATTAATATTTTCTAAATTAAATCTAATTTGTTTTGTTTATACAAACAGGAGGAGGAAGTCAGCTTAGGACGTCGAGGGGGTTTTCCTCTATTATATAATTCTTCTCTAATCTTGAATTATCTGAACTCCCTAGGTGTAAATCCAGGCTAGCTCTAAATAAACCAGTTCAGATTTTGGAGCAATGTAGTCATTTCAGGACTGCATTATGTCCAAGTTAAAAACATCTTGTCTGGATTGAATCAAACCAAAGTGCTCAGATAACAGCTAGCCTATTTCTGGAACCTTAGCTGAGTCGCGTCCCAGCATGGTGCTGGTGGGACCATGAATTCCTTCGTCTGTGAAGCAGGGGATAAGAGTTCTTCCCCATTAGGACCTGTAAGAATAAATAGAGTGAAAGCTGTAAGATGCTCCGTTAGTGTAATAATAGGATAGTCTAAATGCTCAGAATAGATTTTAAATGTTTATTGTAATATATAGCCATTTATTATAAGAATTTAGGATGAAGATAAAGTATACAATAAAATCCAGACTGCTTCAAATACCTTTTGTAAACATTAATTCCCAAGACACTTAGTTTGTAAGGCCTGTGTGCAAACGGACATGCCTGAAACAATGACTGTGGTTCATGCCCATATTTAAATCTGTGTAGATCCACACCAGCTTGATTGAAATCAATAAATGTGATTTGCATCATTATTGTAATTGTTATCGCAGGTTTTCACCAGTATAACACATGAGATACTCTAGTTAATCGATGACTGTAATCAAGTCCTCTAATTTTCGTGTTTATACTCTTTATTGGCAATTGAAAGCAGAATGATAATTTTTAAAAAATACAATGGCAGAATCATGGAAAGATGAAAAAGGATTTATTCTGGTTTATGTTTGATCCTTTCCTTCTTTATTCAATAGAACGCCACACAAGCATTAATGTTTAAAACACGAGGGCTAATGCAGAAGGACGTACGGATATTGCAGTAACACGTTCGGAGTTCTGTTCCTGGAGTTTGAGAGCAGTGTCGCAGCTCTAACAGCAAATCTAAGCGCTTGTCGGAAATACTGAGACTGACCGATGACAGTGCCACTCTTTTGAGAAATAGGTGTGAGTTTCCAACAAGCGCTGCAAAGCTATCTGCCGAGGTCTTGCCTTTCTGATTCCGCTCCGCAGGTTAGTGTCTGCCTCTGCCAGATAAGAGCCCAAAAGGTGACGGAGGATCCCTGAGCCTGTCACCGGCCCCGGTGCGATCGCCAGTCAGTCCCGGCGGCGCTCGGGCACTATGGCGATAGCAACGATGAGCTGTTTGCAGCGCTCTGCCTGCTCTGTGCACGTGAGAAGGCGCTTACGTGGCTAAGGGGTCCGTTAGACGAGGATCGAGGCTGGTGGTGCGCTGAAAGCTCTTTGAATGGCTTGGGAAGGCGGTGCTGCCCGAGAGCCGGACCCCCGTTATTGGCCTTTCTGCTCCCCAGTTTCATCATACGCGGAATAGCGACTCTGTTTCTCTATTCGCGGGAAACTTTATGGCTTCGTTCCATTAAAGTTTGCAAACCTTTTAGTGGATCGTGGGAGTAAAGCACTCCCGAAGGACAAGACCTGATCCAAGTGCAATTGTTGCGACGTTTAAGCCCCTTTCCTCCCTTTCTCTCCTGCGGTTCTGCTCCTGCAGGCTATCTCTGACTCTAGCCGAGCCCTTTGCTTTCTCAAGCCTGTGTTATCTTAATCTCTACGAAATCAGACTGATTATTGATCAAACAAATTAATTTCCTAACGGTTCCACCACAGCTTCTTGCATGTAGAATGGAGCATCGCTACAATAATAGAGAACACATTGTGAAAACATTCTAAAAGCAGCAGAGAAATAAGAGAATAACTGTAAATTCAATTATTTTGAAATGGCTGCACTGTTTCTAATTAGCTAATTGCAGCCAGAACATAATTAGGAAAAACGATAAAGGTTGAAATTCTTATTTGGAAAAAACCCCCCACAACCCCCCCCAAAAACAACAACAAAAAACCCACCATAACCCCCCCACACCCCCACCCTACTGTGGAGAGAAATATTCCTGAATAAATGGTAGCAGACAGCTGGTCAGAAAGGTGGACCTGACAAGACGATATTATTTACCCTTCCCATATTGACTGAGATAATTGCAGTAATTGCAGAGTTCATTTTCGTACAAAGAGTAGAAACTGCTTGAAATCAGTTTAATCTGCGAGAAACGACACGTTCCTCATATAGAGACAAAGCATTTCAGGCAAGCAACATTTATTTCATCAAAAACTTGTAAAGTAAAGAAAGCATTTTGATTTAGGTACCAGATGGATGCAATGAAGAACTCATCATTTGCTAGCTTATAAAGATAGGAGATATTTAAAGGAAAAAAAAAATCTACAGGATGTGCTGTAAAAGTACAATTTCTAGATGAGATACTGTTTTCAGACCAGCGCGATCCCAGAGAGAACAAACTCTTAATTTTGAATGGAATCAGAGAACATTTAAGGTAGAGGCAGGAAAGGTGGCAACCGCGTCAGTATTTAAGCAGGAACCGGAGGATTTGCTCTGTCCCAGCGTACTGGCCCGTACCCCAAACCAGGAAGGTGTTCCACCGGACTGAACAGTGCGCGTTCCTTTTCAGCTTTTCGTAGGGTGGTGCTCTACTCAGAGAAAGGGTTTTGTCCTGGTGTAATCTATGAATTTTGCTTGAGATGCGAGACCATGGTGACCAGCTACGTTTTGCGAGTGAGCGGGTATGGGAGGGTATTCCGTAGCTGAATTCACCAGCTGAGGAGGTATGTCTTTACTTGTGGTTGCACTGTGTATAAACTAGTAATCGTTCTACGGTAGTTTTTTTATTCTCTCACATGCTTTCTTCTTGCCTGTTTTTCAGCAATTCATTTAAAATGTAACTGCTGTAAATACAGATCACTGAAAGAATCGATGTTTCTTTTATTTTTATTGAGTTTGTTTTAAATCAGCACTGTTTATATTTTTCTTTTTAGAATTTCCTCTCCAAGCAGTTTCATTTGACTGAAAATACTGCTTATTATTTATGAGGCGTCTTTTCTTTCACTGACAGACAGCTGGGGAGAACATGCCATTTTCTATTGGTCTTGAGAGATGAAATATGAAACAAGGGCTGGTTAATCCTTGAGCTTCCAATCCGACCTCTGCTCAATCGTTAGATGTCAGCAAGTTAAAATATATAATACGGCCACATTAGACAAATTTGTCAAGCAAGCCATATTGACTAACAACAGGACAAGTTCTACCTTACACAAATCAAATCCTGAACCCATAAAAAGCGCGGAAGGCCTTGGGAAGTATTGTGTGAAAACAGGCGTTTATTTTGTTTTTCTGCTCGCGGGACAAGCCCTGTGACTTCAGCAGGAGCTCCTTGTAGGAGGTACTGATGTATGTGCTAAGTCTGGGGAGGGAAGAACAGAGGACGATAACGAGATATTACCTATTAATTTTGAAGAAGAGCATCTGATGGGAAATCTACATTAGGAATAACGTAGGTGATGTCTGTTTGGTGCATCTTCAGAGAGGAGAGAGGGGGACGACAGCTTTAAAACGTGGAATTTGGACAACATGCAGTTTTGATACCTACCTGACTTGGTGCACAAATGGTTAGAGTTGTGATTGCTGTTGTAGGTGCCAAACCTTTTTGGAGATTGAAGATCTCCTTGAAACATCTGCTTTGCTGGAAATATAATACCTCAAGCAAAAACAGTTTGGGGAAATTCTGTGATTTCTCAAGCGGCTGCGTCAGAGCTAGTGACAGCCAGGAAGGTGACTGGAGGGTTAGAGCTCTCGTGGAAGTGAGGAGCGAGCGTGACCTCCTGTATCCCTGGATAATTTGTAATGAAAACTTTTACCTTTGTCATGTAAAGAGAGTTTGAACCAAGTCTGGAGTGTCAGTTTCTCTGAGCTGACGGAAAAAAGGTAATTGGGTAATTTAACTGGTTTCATACTTTCTTACTGGCTCAGGTCTTAAACCTTTTAAGTGAAACAGCTTGATGGTTTTGCAGGAAACCTAAATGAAACATGTTGATCTGACTGACTTAAGCATGAAATTGTGTTTTTAAGGGTTCTAAACAAAATCTCAGACTCATAGAAAAGGAAGAAAATTCTCATATGAGTTAGCACAAAGCAAAAGCAAATTTTACCTATTTTAAGACACGGGTAAATGACGTTTTAGTTACTTATCCATGTCCAAACCAACCTTCTAATAATTTGATTTCAAGAAAAGTGAACAAGTGTTAAAATTGCGTAGGTCTGACAAATTAAGATTGCATTATCTGGTTAGTGATGTCTTTGCATTCTGCTCTGTTTCAGGTCAGTACAATCTCTTATATGCACAAAATTCAATTCGCAGTCGGTCTCTGTCTAGACATATTCTGGTATTCCATTTCCCAGACGCGTTACTTGAATGGCTGGTGCTTGTACAGATCGTGCAAGGTCTCACTGCCCTTGGCAATATTAAGTGTCGTCTTTTTCATATAGATGAACAATATTTTTTTTTTTCTCAGTGTATTAAATGAAAACAGGCTTTCCTTCAAAATTAGGTTTCTCTCCAATGATTTAAATGGTTTTGCTTGGCACTTCTGCATTCCTCGGTTACCATTTTAACACCAGGGGCAGATGATTGAGTGCATTTGCTAATTATTTCGACATCCTCCTGAAAGTAATGCCACTCTAGACTGGATGAGACCCTATTTGATGTCACTCATTAGTTAACTTTGGGGTTTAGCGAATAGATGGGATTACCAAATTTCACCCCTTACCCCTCTTACCTTAATTTAATGATATCTGTGCACCTGACACATTAAACTAAAAAAAGATGAATATTCTGAAGTGGTATGAAAATTCTCTTTTCTAGTCAAAAGCTGTGCTCCTTTTACCTCAGAAGTTTTTCAGAAGATTTATGTTTGATATTTAGCTTCTGGATGAAATCTAACTGTAATGAAATCAGGGGCATAACTTCAAATGCATTGAATCCAGGCTTTCACAAAGTGGTTCTCCACCGCTATAAAAGACTTCCTCCCTCCCAGGACAAAAAGAAGCAAGAAGAGATGATGCTTGACAGTGAAAGATTATTAACAAATTCTCTGTTCATCTCTAACAGTATACTCTGTTAGCACACTCCTAATTAACAAGCAACCAATTTGATTTTTCTGGCTAGAGCGGGGGGGGGGGAATCCCAATATTTCATTAAAACTTCGGAGTGTTTTCAACTTTTCCTGATCTCATTGTTCCTGCTAGTGTTTCCAGCCTGCAAAAAACCTGTCTTGAACCAAACTCCATTTAACATCTTCCCCCTGCAATGAGGGCAGATGCTGACCTACTTTTCCAGCTTCGGTTGCCATCAGCCGGTCTGCCAGCCCAGCTCAGCCACCCAAGACAGAGGCAGAGCTTCCTCCCATCCTCCTCCTCCCCCGCCCCATGTTCCCTCTGAAATCCAGCATCCCTCATTGAGCTGGTCCTACAATAAACCTTTGCGAGTTTTATTTGAAATATTGCTGAGCAGAGTCACCCCATGGAAGGGGAGGCAAGCAGCAGAGGGGGAGAGGCAGGATTCCTCGGCTGGGAGCATGGATTTTGGGGGGACAGAGATGGGCAAGAACGAAAGGGGGAGTAAGACCTCCTCCCTTTGGCACTGGGCAGCCACTCGGGTGGTCTCGCTATCTGTGCAACCACAGCCTTCAAGCAGCTGGTTTACATTCAGTTTTGTCTCTTATTTCGGTTGCAACATCCTGTGAGAAAAGGGCATTTGTTCTTTGTTGATAAGGAAGAGACCCATGGGCCTTTTGAGTCATTTCTCTTATCTAGTAACCCCCGTTTGCTGACCCTCGTCTGATGGAGGTTGTTAGCCCCAGTGAGAAACTTTTTGAGTGGGGAACACGCTCTTGACTTGGTTATGTTATATATACATATGAGTAAAACATTAGATTTTAATCTTTGTCTGAAGAAGGCTTCTGCTAGTCTCAAGATTTTTTTTTTTTTTTGAATAGCACAGATTTTACCCTCTTCTATAGCAGTATCTATCTTTTGTCTGCATTCTTCTGCATTTTTCTTTTGTATTGCTGCCGCCTTTGTCTTCTCTGGCGCTCTGATGGTAACTGTCAGGCAGACCCAGATTTGTATTGGTTCTGTTAACTTCAGCTCAAGTCTTTACTCTCTGGCCTGACATGCTTGCTCTTATTTTAATGAAAAATACTTCATTTTGGTGGAACATCTGTTTGTATTGATTTCTGCAGCCACTTATTTCCTGAGGTTTTATCCATTCTTTTGAGCGAGACTCACACTGTGCAAGAACAGTTCTTAATCCTCAGATCTCCCTCCAACTCAAGCAGAGTTACCAGGAGAGCTACTAACTACCAGCCATAAGAATTTTATAAAATGGTCCTAAAGCAGCAGGCAGCGATTGTGCGTTAAGTCGTATTATTTGCGTGACCTTCAGTAGGTAGCCTGGACCCCTTCATTATCTTTGCTGGGCAATGAGAGAGCTCAGTGCACACAAATGTTGCATTGAAAGTAGCGGCTGTCGTAAAATTGCTGAGTAACTATAACGTTGGCTACCGTAGAGGGAAAAACAGGCGGTTGTTTTGTGCTCTTGTGTGATCCCGTCTCTGTCCTGAGCAAATCCAAAGCAACCTTCACCAAGTTAATTCCCCATGCTCTGTACAGAAAACAGAGACCAAAGAAGCTGGAAAGCTGATAATCTAAAATTCTCAAATGGATGTCAAGGACGAACCCCAAATCTAATAATCTAACACTAACAGCAGGCGTAAATAACTCACTTCTGGAATGCTATGATCTACAAAACTCATAGAGTTGCTGCAACTATAAAAATCAAATGTGCAGTGTTGAGTGGGGATTTTTTCTTGTTTTAGCTTTTTTTTTTTTTCCCCCTGGATGTCGTGTAGGACTCAGTCTTTTCCACTCAGCTAAGACCTGTGTAAATCCCATAGGTCTGGTGCTTAGTGTTTGTGCCTTGTCTTCCAACTTTAAAATAGGGACCATAGCGTTTTCTTCCTTTGCAAGGAGGTTATGTGAAAACTACATTAAAAGTGCGGCATATTCACACCATAGAGTAATATAAAGGCATAGAACTCCACCAGGTGAACACACACACAGATGCTCGCTGTACTTGGGCATCTCAGCTTGCTAAGCCAGAAAACAGCAAGCGCCCAAACCAGAAAATCTATCATTAAGAGCAGAGGGGTTTCCTGGCACAGCAAAAGCACAAATGAGCCAGAATCCCTAAAAACAGAGCGAAGATTTATAACGTCTTCACCAGCAGCTCTCTCCACGCAACAGAGTGAAAGCTCCCCCACGCCACCAAAGACATGATTGATGCCTCGTTAAGGAAGTGTCGTGTGCGGGATGATTGCAGGGGCACTGCTGCACGGGGTTACGCCTTCGCACGCTTCTTGTGGTGTTCACTGCGCTTTGCTTGTGCCCTTCCCACACGTGGGTACCGCAGTGGGGTGGCAGCAGAGGAACCTGCACCGATGGACTTTTTTTTAGTTTCTCAATTCGCATCCAAATTTCAAAATAATGGTAAATGCTGTACCGCTGTGCGTTGTCTAAGTACATTTTTTCAATTCTGAAACTTTCTGATTTGATTTGTAAGCAGATGTAGACTGCAATTTTTTCTCATATGTGATTATAGATCCAAATTCTGTCTAGCTCACTGAGGACTATTTTTGATAAGAAAAATATGTCAGATTTGAGTCTCTCCAAGCAAATTAGGCAGCAAGGAAGCTGTCTGCATAGCCACCTGTAGATTCCTCTGGCATAAGGGAATTCCTCATGTGGTATGAAAGCATCCTTGTAGCAAGAATTAGGAACAGGGACAGGTCTCGGTGCCTTGCCTAATTCTTATCGGGAGACCGCATTGTAGAAGGAACTTCCAATCAGCATCAGCCTGATCTCTGACTTTCCCAAGCAGTAGGTTTGCGTTGGTGGATCACTCCTACCTCTGCTGACTCTCTGCAGAGCAGGGGAAGGATTCCTTGTTCGTTTCCTGCTGGTTTATGAAGCAGGAAAGTGAATTTTTATTTTGTTGGGTGTCATAAATTTTTTGTCATAAGTAGCTGTGGACAGTGGAATTTATATGGCTTTTAAATTTATCTGTGAGATGTTTGGAAGCACTGTCAAGCCTGGAGTAGCCAGCACAGTTTTGGGGTACCTGATGTCTGTAGGTTAGCATGTTCTGTAAATATTCTTCAACATCATACAGCCTGTTTTTCTGCAGCATACTGAAGACAAACTGTGGCATTGTATCCTAGAAGCAGAACACATTTTTGCAGAATTTTGTGAGTAATTTATTTCAATAGTTCAGAGCAAACCCACTGAAGCCGGCAGCCACAAATCACAGCAGCAGTATTTGTTGGCTGGTGAGGTAGCGTTATTTTGCAGACTGCTGGTAAATCTCTGGGAAGTTTCCTCTGCACCCAGCTGCTAGATGGAAGACATAATTGGTGCTCGTGATGGGCAGACCCTATAAAAGGCCAGAGGTTTGTAAAACTGCTATAAAATCACTGGGTTGTAGAGAATTCTATGAGCAATATATCTCTGTTTGTTTATACGATGGAGGCCAAATTCTGCAAGGTCCTTTCCAAACCCAGAATGAAGAAAGTCATAACATAAAAGAGCTTTTGAAGGAAAAAGTTGTGAACCGAAATCATCCAAGTAAAAGGGTTCAAAGCAGGGCTGGGAGTAGGAAAGAACAAAGCCAAAGGATTAGTTATAATACAACTAGCCCCCGACTTCAAAGGCTTAGAGCAGCTATGGTTAGCTCAACTGATTACTGAAGCTCATCTAAAACCAAGCAGGAATAACAGTCCTTCTGGCCTCAAACTCTGCCCTAGCCAGGGGCGAAGGGAGTGGATGCTTCTTTGAAAGGCAAATCTGAGTGCTCTGGCAGAGGGTTCCCAGGGTGCAGAGAATGGGGACTGGGAGGCACTTTGCTGCCCGGCTGACCTCCGTGGGCTTTCCCTTTCTGCGTGGGTTGATATTAACATTTGGGTTACTAGCCTGTGAGAACTCAAGCCTGGAAAGCTTTGAATAGTTGGTGCAAAATCCTGGATGTCCTTGGCCTCCTAAAGTAAATGTAGGTTGGCAGCTTGACAGCACGCAGTTTAGGGAAGAGGATGTGCAGTATTGAACGCTAAAAGATGACGCTATTGGTGAAAATGAAATTTTGGTGTGAAAGGAGAACCTGACCCTTGGTTTGTATATGCGTACCATCATCATCATCAAAGACTTGAATTCTGGAAGACATCTGTAATATTCAATGGGGTTTTTTTGACCTACCAAATGCCCTGTGGCATTGTGTATCAGTAGATGCTTTTGTAGGGCGCTTTCCTGTTAACTGTTTCTGGTGTGTATTCGTGGTTCCCTTCTGCAAAGCAGCCTCTTCAATGTGGTGCAGGCTCCACCCTGCACAAGACCAAAAATTTAGCTAAAAATTTCAAGCTTCTCACTGTTCTGGCAGATATGAGTTGGTATGGTTTCATTAAAATAAACTGAATTATTCCTTCCCCCCTTCCCAACTTAGGGATCTAGACAGTTGTTTGCATCAACTAGTAAGGCAAAGGGGAGGAAAAGGCTGTTGTTTTTTGTTTCTATAATAAGTTTAGGAGGAGGCTCAAACTCTACAGTAACTGCAGTCTTCTGAGGAGACTTAGACATTATGCACAGCTTGAAATGTTTGTAGCCAATGTAGCATTTAAATCTTCAGTCCAATTAAGTGTAATTATTGTATGAAAGGTAATACTTTTCTTCAACAATATGACGGTTAAATTTAAATTGGTTTTTAAATTAGAAGGTGACACCTACTAACTGTCAGTCAATTAGGTGTTTATCTGAAGACTGTTGGCATGAATATTTTTTTTTTTACTGTATATATATATATAGCCCATCTATCCTACTGAAGGCTGAGTAGGTTTCTGTATTTTGTGCAGAGACAGTAAATACACAGAGCACATATGAATAAATGAAAAATGAAACAACGGATTTGCTTTCCGGAAAGTGTCCGGTTCTCTTAAATAGGTATTGACAAAAGCTTTCTATTTATTCTGTTCTGTTAACTATCAAAATTGAACTCTTAGGCTAATATTTCCAAAAAGTGTTTAACAAAATAATTTGCCTATTTCCTGTCCATTTATGGGCTATTTTGTCCATAAGTGAACTTCTTCACTTTGCCTGAGCATTTCTACTACATATTACCCTCTAAAACTTTGAGGGCATGTCACAGGGTTCAAGGTGCAGATTTACTCCTGTCCTGTGTTCTGCCCCATAACACCTCACAGATTTGCTCAGAGAGGCAGTGAGAAGTCTGTTAATGCAAAAAAACCAAACCCCCAAAAACAAACAAAAAAACCCCCAACCCACCCACAAAAAACAAAACCCCAACAAAAAAAAACCCCAAACCCCACAAACTTCTTCTTCTTTAAAAAACCTACAATTTTCCATGGAAATCCTCACTTCCTACAGCATATACAATAGATAGGCTTATTAATACACAATTGCAAGATCATAAAATAGAGAAGTTTTATTTGATTAAATGGCAATTTGAGGTTATAATTTTTGTACTCCAAGCTGCCTTATTAGATCATCTCAGTGACTGGAATTACAAGCTGCTATTACTTTTAAAAATCAAGTATTTTTTTCTCGTTTCTTCTTGTGGGAGAACTTGTTTGAGGTCTTTCTGTTTGTGACAGCTAAAGAAGCATAAATTAATAGTTTCTGAAGGGTTCTTTTTGTAAGCAAATGCTGATAACTCTTATTTTGGCATTTACGGTAGAAAGAGATAAAACCATAATGATGTGCAAAGGCATGTCAACAACTGAAATAAACACCTATTTTGAGAGCAATTGACACAACAGTATAAAGATTTTATTTACATGATGAAAGGTGCCAGGTGACATGGCGATGTGGGTTTTAAAAGATGTTTTCCTCAACTTAAAAGCCCCGTCAATCTCCGCACAAACACTTTGCGATTCGTTCAGTGATAGGAAGCTGCGGCAAGCAGCGACAGAGCTTGTTTCCCTGTGTTACAACTGCAGGTAATTTTTAAGTCTTAGTTGCCTTCTGCAGCTAGAGCCTGAGAACGTGCCCGTTCCCTACCGCAGAACGGCTTCCGCTTGGTTTCTGATCGTAGCGCTGTATTTATATCTGGGTCCGAAAGGAAGGAGATGGAGCTGTGTCAATCAATCCAGCTGAGCTAGTAGCTTCTTTTCATCCCGAGCTGCTCCGGCCCACGGTTGTCAAAGCTTTGCTAGGAAATGCCGTGAGGGGTGCTGGCTCTGCATCGGCGTTGCGCTGAGACCTCCCGCAGCGTTGCACCGCAGCTCCCGCTGCTCTGCGAGGCTGCCCGACTGCAGGAAACGTGATTCCCCACCAACAAAACACTTAACGACGCTCTCCGGCAAAGGGCTCAGAATTGGAGGTCTGTGCTTAGCCAAATGCTTCTGGGCATTAACGAAATAGATCAGAACTCGTCTTCCAAGCGCTAACGGGGAAGACCAATGCGCAGGCCATGAGGCATCTGTAACATTAATATTTCGTATGCAAAGTTGGTCGGTTGTACATGCAACTCTTGCTGGAAATTTGCAAACATGAAATGTCTACTTTGCATGTAATTGCATGACAATGTAGTAGTAATCACACGAAAATGGAGACAGTTTTATTCTTTTTCTTTTCCAGTCTCTACCAGAACCAACATATAAAAGACCTTTTTTCCCTTTCCCTTTCTCTTTCCCTTTCCTTTTCCCAATATTCAATTAGTAGTGGTTTAAAAAACCCCATGTTGATAGTTTTCTATTTCTGCTAGCCTTTCTTTTTTTTGCTCCCTGACCTTCCAAAGAAATTACTACACTGCTTCATCATACAAAGAGGAACACTTAAAACAATTATCTCAGAAATGCTTCTATTTACTTTCCCTTTTAAAATGTTCAGCCTTTCAATGTTACAATTATGTAGACAAATGTTTCTGTTGTACTAGAAGACAAAAAGGAATAAAGGGAGAGGAGGGGAAGCCCCAAGAACCACACAACCACTTAAAAACTACTTAAGGCATTATGTACGCTCTGTTCGAGATCCATTTTAGACATTGGACTAAATCCTGCTTTCAGGCACACATCAGTAGCTCTAACAAAGACTGTGACTTTGCTCAGACGTTAAGGGCAAAATTTGCTACCACGAGCGAATTGGTTTGGTATGTAACAGGCACAATCATCGAGGAGGAGAAGTGGTATAATTGTAACCCTGACCCATACAACAGTGTTACGTTATTCAGTCATTTAGCCATGTTGTAGAATCTGCTGGAGGCTGGTTATGTACCGGGAGAGCCAGGTGCCATGCAAAGCTAACACCTTGCTTCGTCTAAAATCAGGCAGACTTTTCCTGTAGCTAAGCCAGAATGAAAAATGTTGGGGTTTTTTGTTTTGTTTTCTTTCTGGTTATTGTTTGTTTGGTTTGTTGGGTTTTTTTCCTGTGGAAGGACCCAACAAGCCTTTGTAATGCATTTGATTGATGACAAATCAGCATGCACGCCGTGTTTTCCAGTAAGAGCAAAAGCAAAAATGCAGTGTAGGGAATGAAATCGCGGGCCATGTCCAGCATCTAACGTTCAGGCTGTGCTGTCAGTAAAACACAGGTCTCAGCCCGTTCCCAGCTGCCGGGTGCTACCCTGCACTGGCCAAATACCGTGACTGTTTGGTCTGGGTAGGATAAAAGCCGTGGAGCGTGCCAGAGGAGAAGCAGGCAGCCCAAATGCATCCAGTACTTCACAGTGTGGGGAAATAACGTGGATAGACTACCCATGAGCTGCAGGCTGCTGTGCTGGAAGCTGCTGACACAAGGATAGAAACGTTGGAAAGGAGGGGTTTTCACTGCATGGGTGATCTAACAGCGGAAGAAGTTGCCCAGGGACACTGTGGAGTCTCTGTCCTTGGAGGTACTCCCAACTTGACCTGAAGCTGGCCCCACTTTGAGCAGTGGGTTGGACGAGATGACCTTTAGAGATCCCTTCCAAATTAGATTGTTTTGAGATTCCACAAATCCTATGAAATAACCTCAAACTAAGCTTGGTTGTCATGGTAATGGAATTTTCTATTGTTTCCTTATGTACCTGCAAAAGGGCATGTGGTGGTCAGATGTGATGCCACCCAGTCCATAGCAGATCAGACATAATCAAGTTTTAGTCAGAGGTTAGAATAAGCCCTTGATCAGAAGGGAGCATTAAAAGTACTTGCTCTTGGTTTTGGTTTTAGCTGAGGATTCAGCCCCCGTGTCTACGTGGTGTTAAATGCTGCCATCTGGTTCCTCCTCTGCTTCTTGTGGTCTGTGCAGTTATACTCAAATGGTATGTATAGTTTCTTATCGGGAGAATTTTGAACCCTAAAGGAGAAGTACATGCAGCTGCATGTCTGGTGGAGGTAGTGACTTGTTGAAAAAATACTTTATTGCAGTATTTCTGTGTTATAAAATGTCATTGACTTTGATATTGACCAACTATGTCCTAGTTTTGACAGACAGACAATATTGCTATTGATTTTGTAATCAGAGCAAAATTACAAAATCTCTGAAGCGTTCTGAACCTGATTAACATGGGTATCTATAGACTAGAATTAGCACAAAAGGTTAATCTTAAGAGCTATGAATTACTGAAACTACCTTGATTGCCTGAGATAGATCATGGGAACTACCAATGCTGCTTTAAAATTCCATTTAACAATTCATAGGGAAATTCTATGGTTGCCTACGAAGTACAATAATAATAATAATTTAATTACATTTCTAGTATATTAAATTTTAAATTACTTCTCAGTTTCTTTTTGAATGTGCCCTGTAATAATTGGCAATAGCAGTACAAACACTTTACTGTGTTCTGTTACAATCTGCCATCAGAGATCTTCTGTGTTCCTTCCAGAGGTAGCAAATTAAACTATCAAAGCACAAAAGGTACAGTTCAGTTACAGCATCAATAGCTGACTTAATTTTCTAGATACTAAACAGCTAAATTTTTTTCTTTTAAAAGTGTGAGAGAATGGAATTACGGATGTTTAAAACAACATATGACTTTTACAGTGGAATATTCTGACTGATGGTTAGATTTTTTTGCATGGGAAGAATTTAGATTGAGAGTGCCTGTATTTAAAAAAAAAAACCAAACCAAACAAAAAAACCAAACAAAACCAAACAAACAAAAGAAACACAAGACAGAAAGAAAACCAGTATTTTTTCAAAACAGAGCAAATACCAGGATGAGAGTCATCAGTGCAGAATAATAAATTAAAAGGACTGGCTCAAGCTTAGCAAGAGTTTGCAGATTCACTATTTGTGACTTGAATCCTTCACCGGCTGTGTTAGAGCTCCGTCTGTGATGCTGTACAGCTGTTTAATCTGACAAAGTGTGAAAATGGCACTAGCCGAAGGAGAAATGGTTTTAAAAGTTCCAAGGTGCTGTGCACTACCGTTTGGCTTTGAAGTTGGCCTTGCTTTGTGTGGGGGTTGGCCAGGCGCCCTCCAGGGATCCCTTCCAAACTAAATCACTCTGTGATTCTGGGTTTTCCGTTGGGGACGTATCTTGGAAGTGGCATTTTTAAGGGATATATTTCTTGGTCTGAATTGTTTATAGGAAGCTGTCCAAAAATAAATGGATTTAGAGACCAACAATTCTTGTGGAAATGTGCAGACAATTTCTATATTTGGCTTAAGCTTACTGGTTTTATGATGATATCTGATTAAATAATGATTCTGTTTGCATCTACTGATTGATCTATTATCTTTTATGCAGCCCTTTATGGATGAAAAAGGTCTCCCAAGCATTTCTCTTACCACTTTTTTTTTTTTTTTTTTAAATTGAAGTCTCTTGCAAAGAGCTATTTCCTCCAGACCCCCCAAACATAGTGACAGGAAAATGACTAATAGAAGAGAACAACAAGTTTGTGGGGTGTTTTCCTTCCTTCCATTAGACTTTGTAGTGTATCTTCCCCCCCCCCGCCCCCCATCAGTCTGACTTTTCCTCAAAACTGTCAGCTTAATGGAGAAGAATCTGGTTTTGTCTTGCTCAGCGATGAGACTTGGAACAATGCACTTGCTCACCAGCCTGACACTCTCTACCCCAGCTCGGGTTTCTCAAATGCCTAAAATCCACACTTTTCTTCAAAGGTCTCCCTGTTCTTCCTACATATCAAACCCAAACATCTAATAATTAGGAGAGTCATCTCTCTCTAGTCAACGTTGCAAAGGCTGCATCTCTCCTGACTATTGATGAATTTGGGTACCAGGGTTTCCTTCTTGAACAGCATGTCAGAGTGCTTTAAAACAGAAGCTTTCAACATAGGAATGACTTATGTAAGCCTGTTTTGGAGGAATAAAGCTTATCTCTACACTTTAATAATAAAAAATCATTTTGATAAGTCTACAGAGCAGGGAACTGTTACATATCCAGGAGGCAGCAGCCACTTGTTGGTCCACTGAGAACATGAACAGTATTTCCATGTTAATAACAAATCAGTGTTCTGTAGGATTTTATTTTCCACACCAGTGTGTTGGGTTTCGTGTGGCAAGGTTTTGGCGGCGGGGGGGCTACAGGGGTGGCTTCTGTGAGAAGTTGCTAGAAGCTTCCCCTGTGTCTGACAGAGCCAATGCCAGCCGGCTCCAAGATGGATCCGCCCCTGGCCAAGGCCAAGCCAATCAGCACCTCTGTGATAACATAGTTAAGAAGGAAAACAAAAGAGTTTAAAAAAAAAGCTTTTGCAACCGGAGAGAGTAGCGAGAAAATATAAGAAACTCTGCAGACACCAAGGTCAGTGAGGAAGGAGGGGGAGGAGGAGCTCCAGGCGCCGGAGCAGAGATCCCCCTGCAGCCCCTGGTGAAGGCCATGGTGAAGCAGGCTGTCCCCCTGCAGCCCATGGAGGAAGGATGAGGGGGTGTAGAGATTCCACCTGCAGCCCGTGGAGGACCCCACGCCAGAGCAGGTGGAGGCACCTGAAGGAGGCTGTGGCCCGTGGGAAGCCCACGCTGGAGCAAGTCCGGGCCGGACCGGTGGACCCGTGAAGAGGGGAGCCCACGCCAGGGCAGGTTTGCTGGCAGGACTTGTGACCCTGTGGGAGAGACCCCACGCTGGAGCAGCCTGCTCCTGAAGGTCTGCACCCTGTGGGAGAGACCCCACGCTGGAGCAGCCTGCTCCTGAAGGTCTGCACCCTGTGGGAGAGACCCCACGCTGGAGCAGTCTGCTCCTGAAGGTCTGCACCCTGTGGGAGAGACTACGCTGGAGCAATTCGTGAAGGGCTGTAGCCCGTGGGAGAGACTCCATGTTGGAGCAGGGGAATGTTGAGAGGAGTCCTCCCCCTGAGGAGGAAGAAGCGGCAGAGACAATGTGTGCTGAACTGACCGTAACCCCCATTCCCCGCCCCCTTGTGCCGCTGAGGGGGAGGAGGTTGAAGCCGGGAGTGAAGTTGAGCCCGGGAAGATGGGAGGGGTGGGGGGAGGTGTTTTAAGACTTGATTGTATTTTCTCATTGCTCTGCTCTGTTTTGCATAGTAATAAATTAGATGAATCTCCTCTCTACATTCAGCCTGTTTTGCTCGTGACGGTAATTAGTGAGTGATCTCTCCCTGCCCTTATCTCGACCCAAGCCTTTTGTTATACTTCTCCTCTCCCATCCCGCTGGGGGAGGGCTGAGTGAGCGGCCGCGTGGCACCCAGCTACCGGCTGGGCCTAAACCACGGCAACCAGATATTACAATGTGTGACTAGTAGTTCAATGGGGTAAGAAATGGCATAACTGGGACAAAAAGAGAGCAAAAGTACAAACAGACGAATGCAGTACTCTTGAACAAAATACTGTATACCATTAAACTCTTAGTTCTGGGAAGGATTTCTAGTCAGAATTACAGACCTTGTTCCACCGACAGTCTTGCTGTCTTTGGTAATCGTCACATTGTAGGTAAAATTAATGCTCAGGTCTTAGTTGCTGATAACAGCTTTTGGTCATACCTTAGCTTCTTTTTTTTCAGAAATAATAAATCTTTGACAAATAATGTTGGGAGGTTTTGTCAGTTATGCAGAAATAAGGGAAATAGGAAGAAAACTGAAATCGTGAGAAAAGTTTAGAATTGCCATAGCTGACTGGACAGTGGCCAATACATTAATAAAGTTAATTCTTAAAATCATGTCCTACTTCAAAATACTAGAGTAACATTCAGTGAACCACCAGTATGTGATGAATGCTTTTTATAAGCGTTGCTGAAATGTGAAGAGAATGATTTCTCAGAGCTCATAAAGAAGGGATATAAAAAGCAAACAACAATATGTTAGCAGAGACACAGTAGATCTAAGGTGTCTACTCCTGGAGGCAAAACCAAACTAATGGACAGTCCTGCCACTTTCCCATCCTCTGTACAAAATGTTATTGCCTGGTTAGTTGTCCTAATCCTACCTTTCCTGTTTGTTTAAGCTACTCGAAGAGTTTCTCATCTCCCTTGTTTCAAGCTACGTTGAAAATAGCTCCACCGAGTTATTGAATTCGAAAACAACTTCAGCAAAATGTAGTTCCTGGATAAAAATTATTGAAAGGCAAAGTTTGTGGAAAACAGGCAGTTTAAAAGAGGTCAAGCAATGGGTGTAAATAGGGATGAACCATCCTGTTGATGCTTCCACTAGATGCTGCTGGAGGTTCCCAGTGTTTGCTCTGCTGCCTCTCCTGGAGTCTCCAGCACTGATTCCTCTAGGACTGATGCTGGAAGAGCTCAAACCCAGAAAGCAGCTCTGGGGCCAAGCCAGGAAAGCCCTCTCAGAGCCACTTTCAGAAGCTGCCACTGGAACAAAGTCTGGAATAGTTTGTGGATATTTTCTTCTCATAAAACATAGAAGAGTTTCTAGGACTGTCTCTAGACTAGTATCCAGAGCCACTCTTCAAACATTATGTTAAAAGAATTGTTATTTAAACTTGCTATTTCAGGAATGATTGTTCTTCTGCAGAAGCATGTGAAGTACAAATTACTTGTGTTATTTTACACACTTGAATTTCTCTTATTTCATGTGGTGAATTTCTGTTATTTCACATGACATCAGACCCAGGCATAAAAGGCCAAAGAATTGATGATGGGAAAAAAAGGAATTGGCAGCAATCTGCTAAAGTGAAGAGGAACCTAGAGTCCTCAAATTTAGGAACCCCAAGGTTGATTTTACTCTCTCTCTCTATATATATATATATGTATGTGGAATGTTTTGATAATTAGAGTAAAATCTTTTGCAGAAAACTTAGAAAATAATTAGTCCAGCATTGAATGATATTTTTATTTACTTTTATAAAGATTGATTCTAATTTAAAGCCAAAAGCCTTGGTGCTGTCTGCACGTTGACAGTAGCGTTCCACACTTTACGTTCTGCTGAGGTGGCTGCGAGTGACTATGCCTTACCATTGCAAATTCCATCAATTTTACAAAACTCCTATTGTCAAAACAATTCAGACTCTCCTGTGGTAATCGGATAATTGAGACTATAGTAAACTGGCAGCAATTGCTAAATTAATTTGTGAAACAATTTTAAGTAACAAATAGATGGGAGAAAATCACAATCTGATTATAGATATTGCAGAAGTAAGAAACCAAATTAAATTCATCAGATAAATTATTCATCATGAATCACTTTCTCAGTACTACAACTAACACCCCAGGGGAAAATGCAACGTAAAGCTTCAAAGCGGAGTTAGAGCACCTTCGATTTCTAATAAAAAGTTTTAGATGACTGCAGGTGCCTTGGATACCTCCTTGAAACTATTCCAATTTCAGTTCAGCATGGCAAAGGCGGCAGAACTGAGGGTTATGGAACAATATAGAAAGACGAGTCTGGGAATCAGATCTCCTGATTCTTCTGGCACTCTACTACTGGCAGCTGCACGTATGGGCAAATCCTCATATCTTACTGCTTAAATTTTCTTCTAAAAATCAGAAGGACTACAATACAAAATAAGCAGGAAATATTACTAAAGTTCTTGGAAAAGACAAGTCTTGGCTTCTTAAGGAGATGTGAAAATGGGAGAAATGTATTACGGGCTACTTATCCAGTTATGATCGTTAAAGTTGACCATGGTCAGTGGAAGATGGAACAAAAAGTGAGATGAGATGTTTGTGCTTCCTCACGCTGTTCTGCTGAAGCTTTTGGCTCAGCTTCATGAGCATTCATTCTAATGATCATTCTAAGTCAGTTCACGATTTCAGGATTATGTACTTTATTTTTTATTTCTTTAAGTAAATGCTTAACTGGCCTTCAGAATCAAGGCCATAAAAGGCTTCTAGGGCTGAGGCTTTGATTTACTGTTTCTAATTGGAAATTTCAAGCATATATTTCAAATTAATATGGGGGGGAGTAATATGAAGACTCATTTTTAATAATATGAAGACTAATTTTAAAACACCCAGTTATAAACCCAGGTGCAATATGTTTCTTTGAAATTTGCTCCATTTGTTCATAGCATAAGCTGCCCTTAATACTTATTTCCTACTGTCTTATTTAGGTTTCATCTAAACAAATTAAAAGCAGCCAGAGGCGGAAGTACAGACTGATTAATAAATGCGCACCTTTTTGAATTAGTCTCATCTGACAAGAAATCTAAGATGAATGTAACAATTTCCCTGACAAAACCACATTAATTTTTTTCTGATCCTAAGTACAAATTGCTTTTAAAATCGACCCTGGGATTTTAGCACTGCAAGGTAGACACAGCCATTGAGTAGTTTTTCTGGAGAGTTGACTGATGATAAGAATTGTCTTTTAAAAGACATGTTGAATATTGTAAGAATTAACACCTTATTTTAGCATCTTAGAGCACTGGATTGAGGATGATACTGAGACACGGGAATTAAGCTGTCAAAGGAACTTTTTCTGTGTTTTGTTGCTTTCATCTACAGCTAGTAGAATAATTAGCATCAAATAATGGTTTAGCTGGACTTTTGTGGTATTTTTAAATAAGTAGTTGAACAAGTATTTTAAAGTTATTCCTTTTGTTACAGAGATGAATTGTTAATTTAACAAATATGCTTCTGAATAGTGTAATTATTAAATCAATGGGCTTTTATTTGCTTGGTATTTTGAGTACTGGACTGATTCATCCAAATAACTCAAGCAGCTATGCTACCAGGAGGTATAGGACAGGATGATAAACACTTAAGTAAAATAGCTGCTTGCAGAGTTTGTGCAAGGAATGCTAAAATTACCCATGACAATTTTGGAATGACATCCGCAAAAGTCTGTCTCCTCTTGTTTCAACTGAAGTATCGGCTGGAAAACGTAAACTCAAATTAATTTAAAACCATAAATAGGTGAGGCAGTCATCTCCAATATTGTATTCCGTCTCCGTATATAACTCTGCTTACAGGAGGACTGGAATTTCCTCGGTTTGCTGGACTGTCTGCCCTATCTGCAGCTCACAGCAGCACACCTCTCCTACAAGTGCGTCCTCGGGCTGGACAGTGTTGCAAAGGTTCTCCACCTCCTGTGAGCCTTGCCTGTGGGTTGGATTCTGTCTCCCTCTGTATTTCTGGACTTCTAAGTTACTTAAGCTGTTTGTGATTTGACTCTATGTACTTCTAATTGCAGCAAATGCACCTTGTAATTTGTAATCAAGTTACTGTGGAAGTTCAGAGTTTAATTTGCCATCTTTTTGCCACCTACCTGGAAGCTTATGATTATAGAGGGCTCTTTTCTATTTTCTTCCCCCCCCCCCCCGCAGTTTGTTTCACATACTTACATACAGTAATGATGTAATTTATGACACAGTTAATGGGATGAGACGTTTGTGACTTGCTACCTCGGTGTTCCTCTGAAGATCATGCCGAGTTGTTTGATCTTCTTCTACTGGCTGTAGGCGCGGGGTCGGTCTCACATCAGACCGGACTGGACTTTCAATTGGTCTTATTCCCCATCCTGATGCTGTGGACGTATTCATCCGTCAAATTCACCACTCCTGCAGGGCCAGTAGCAACATCCTTACTCTTTTCTGTTCACTTCAGGTTTCCATGCTTGTCTTGGGTGTGCAGGGACATAAGCAAGCAGTCTGCGTGGAGCTGCCTGGACTAAACACGTCTCGCGTTTGGCCAGTGCGTGCGGAGAATTATGGCTGATGAGCCAAGCAGCCATTTTAGGCCTGAGCTCTTTCTCCACACCACTAGCTTTCATTCATAAACTCTTGTGCTCTTGCTGGAGGACAAGGCGCACTTAAATCGGTATGATCTGAAAGGCAAGGGCAGTGCTCAGCTTTCAGCGTCAGAAAGGTAGAGAGGCCAGCTCCCTCAGGAGGATGTTGGCCTGATGTCGGGAAGCTGTTTTCAGTTCTCCTTCCTACTGGTGAGATATGTGGTCAGCTTCTCAGTGGATGACAATCAGCGCGCTTTCACAGAAAAACGTGGTTTTTAAAGGCAGTTGGGCGCTTCTTGGAGTTTTCAAGTGTTGATTTTGGAAAGTGAGCAGGAATTTTGTGTGAAGAACTTCCCTTCACCACGACCCTTCCATTAAACTTGTGTTCGGGTGAAAGACCCCCAGTGCAATGCTGGGGTTTCTTGGCTGGTTTTTGCTAGTTTCTCCATGATGGGCAAAAGGGTTGGGATCCTCTTTGCCCCTCCCCCCCTTATTTTTCTTTCTGGGCCTCTCTACACACCCACACAATTTAAATAGCTGTTATCCTCATGGTCTGGGTAAATTACAGCAGCATCATGGGGCTCCCTAAAGGTGACCCCAGTCTGGTTCCAGTCCCCATTTTATCCTCAACACTTGTACGCTCCCTTCTCACTCCTGCGTCTCTTCCCGACGCCAGCAGTTGCCAAAGAGCTTTAGGAAGAAAACTGTGCGTGTCTGCATCAGTAGAGTCATCTAGCTGACTGATCATAGGGCATTTTAAAACCCATTTTATCACTCTGGACCCTTGCAACTGGATTGGAATATAGATGGAAATTTCATAGAACCCTTTTAATATAATGCTGCCACATACTTTGTCAATTAGATTTTTCCGTTCATTCTCTAGGCATTTGTATACTGGTTTTTTTAGATGTTTAAGTAGCATTTATTTTTTTTAAAAAAGGAAAGAAGTATGTGTACAACTGTGATTTATAAAAGGCAAGTATTCTCACTTCTAGGATTTAAGGAACAATTCTCAAAGCGTGTCAGAGACACTCAGGAATAAGACTTTCAGTTGAAGGATCATGTGAAAACAAATTGCTCATGTCTGCTGTACTGGACCTAAGGTTAATTACTGTAATGTAGAACAGACTGAGGAAAATGTTGTGTACAGATCTCCTCAATTAACCCCTTGTCTAGAAAGGAGGCATTCTGCAACAAGCAGTAGACCATGTAGTCATTTAAATAGCAGGTGTTTCATTGCAACGGAGCATCAGGAGGCAGTGTGAAATAACATTCCAAGGAATGCTATAAATGCATAGAGAAAATTGTGAAATTGAGGGTTAACCAAAATCCTGCAGTCTAAGACAGATGGGTAACAGAAAATAGCACAGGGCAAATATTTATAGGACAGCCTTTGATTTTCTGTGTACAGTTTTGCATACTCAAACACTATCCGTTGCGTGTGATTGATTATCTGGGAGTGTATAAAGTCACCTGCCAGCAATAGTTGTCTAAAATGCATCTAGGAGTGCCTTAGAGGAATACTCTATCACACGGAGAGTAATTAAACTGTGGAACTAACTGGCAGAGAAATTCATTGAAGGCAAAAATTGGGGCAAATAAATGGATAACAGGCCTGTCAGGAGTTATAACTGATGGTGAAGAAAGGCTTTGGAAGGAATACTAAACATCGCAGTTCAAGAATTAAGCCTTCCCCTTCACGACTGGCGATGTGTCATATGGGGCAGACGACAAGGCGTCTCTCTCTTCTTAAGGTCTGTGCTCTGACCACTGTTGGAGGTGGGATGGTCCAAGGGTTGTCACGTATCCTCCAGGGTAACGACCGCTGTGCACGACTGGAGTTGGTTCCCATCCGCTTGGAAACTGGCTATTTATCAAGGC
Organism: Grus americana; assembly: GCF_028858705.1. Lineage (NCBI taxonomy): Eukaryota > Metazoa > Chordata > Aves > Gruiformes > Gruidae > Grus > Grus americana. The sequence continues at coordinate 15,391,305 of NC_072868.1, read as the reverse complement.
CTGTCTATGTACAATATTCTTTCCCTTTTTCCCTATCTTATGAGGAGATGTCCCTCTCTGCGCTTTCACAGCTACGGAGGATAAACTCTTCTCATTTTGCAGCGTTGCAGAAACCTAGACTGAAAATAAGAATAACATTCTTAGTTGCCTGCAGCGGAGGATATAAGGGAGAAGGAGTTATTATATCTGTTATTGTCAGAGTGACTCAATTGGCAACAATATTGCTTCCAAACTGGTAGGTTTTGGGTTACTACACCGTATCACAGATGATGCTGAACTGCAGAACTGGGGATTGTTTCTGAGAAGAAACTGAGAGAGCAAAAGGAAGAGAGGAGTTAATTGATGATGAAAAACGCTCATGATTCCCTTAGCAGGTAGCACACGTTGTCTTCCTTAATAAGTCCAGAGTTGTGTTCCAGATGTGTATTTTCTTCACTCATAAGAGTAGTATTTTGCTTAGAAACCCCCCTCATTTACACCACCCGTATTCTTCCTTCCCCCATTCAGTTCAATAATGAAGTTCGGGGAAAAGTATAGATTTTAAAGCATAGGCCTTAAGCTGGGCTTTTAGGCCATTGCCAGCTCAAATAACTGGGCAAATTTTCAAACGCACTTAGAAATCTCCTGGTAAATTTGTATCAGATGAGTGCTTTGAAATCCTGAAAATTAGACACTGTAGTTAGAAACCTTAATGTTGGTCTAAAAGTCAGATTTTTGTCAGTCCTTCATGGATTTTTTTTTCAACAACTTGACTTTAGGATATTAACTTATTTTGGCACATATACTGTAGAGAAAAAAAAAAGCAGCCTCCTGAAATTTGAAAAGCGTCGATATGCCAGTCTAATTTTAAAGTTTTGCATTGTGAAAACTCTGTATATAAACCCTAGCAACCTTCCTTCAAAATTTCACAATTTTTGTATAATTATTTTGGCAGCATCAAGCACTTGCATATTGGGATGTTGTGAATGGTGAATATTAGTCCCAAATATGCCAGCTTCAGGACCTGAAAGTCCGGGATTGTTTTTGCCTCCTATCAATCAGCTTACCAGGTGAACTCTGCGTACCTTACGAATCACAAGGAGGAATGTGTAGCAACTGGTTTCAGTTATGCGAAGTCTAGTCCAGAAGAGACAACTGCATTCACGTGGGCAGCACCAGTGAAGTCTATACTGGTTAGAACCACGATGTGTATCTTTGCCCACAAGCAAAAATCGAGAGATGACTTGCTAAATCCCTTTAAGAATTAAGCTTTTAACTTCAGCCTTGGAATATTATTATTTTTTCAGACTGACAGCCAAATAAATGCTAAGGATGAGCTTGCTGAGGTCAGTTTGGAGCTGTACCTGCTGAGCTGCCCAGCATGGCCGCAGGCGTAAGCCAGTGGCTGTCACGTGTCTGCTCCTATACAGAAAAACAAATTTGTTGTGAAGAGCCCTGCGATTCAACAAGTGACACGTGTGACGTTTTGCCCATACTCATCCCAGGCGCCACATTATTTTTTCTTTTCTGTTCTCACACCATTCCATATGGGCTAGTGATACCCATAGACTTTGTCCTGGGGAAAAAAGTCTTTTTTTCAGAGTAGCAAGAGTCAATGTAAGACCATTTCTTTCCCATTTCTTCAATGTATTTATAACCAAGTGAGGGATGCTTTAGGTTGGCCATCTATGGACAAGCAGAGTTGGATAGCTCCTGTGCCAAGAGTAGTGCAACATGAAAGTGCGCATCATAGCACTTTTGGAGGTCCTTCCTCACATGTAGGGTGTGGAGCCAAACAGAGCATGACCTGTGCTTCCTCGGGTCTTATCGACTAGCAGCGATCCTTAAACTTCCCTTTGGTTTTGCTATTTGAAGTGAATACAACATGCTAAATGTTGAGGCAGTGATTTTGTTCATTAGTTTGGAGTTTTGTTTGGTTGAGCCTGCTGTTTGGGGTGGTTTGGTTCTAACCAAAATCGGTGATAGTAACCAACTAAAGCATGATAGTTTTAGACTTTTTTAGTTCCTGAGGTCAAGGAAAATTATATTAAGTCAGGTTATTCCACAAATTTTTAATCAAGCCTTTTTTTTTTTTTTTTTTTTGGTCTTGTTGAGACATCAGGTATAATTTCTTTAATTGAAAACCCTGCAGGGTAAGGAAGATCATGAGATACGAGCACTGTCACTGCTGTAATGCCTTTTCAGTAAGTGTTGGGTTCTCAGAACTACTTCCATGCAGACGATAATGGTGATTAAACAACAGATGTGTTTGGTCTTCCTCTCAGAAAAACTTCTATGGCAGTGGCCAGGAGCAGATTTCGGGTTTTCTCTGAAAAATGTGTGTGTATATATGTATATATTGCAAGGCAGCTGCTGTAGAAGATGAGCCTAACTTTCCACTGAAGAAATGAATATTAATATAAGAGATGTTCATTTTCATCTTTGAAAACCTTGAAGATCTGGAGCAGGCAGGTTTTTTCATATATATATATATATAAACTTTATTATAAGAAAAATCAGAATATTTTCAGAGGAAACCGTCATTATTTTCCTGGGGGAAAAAACCCATTCTGCTGAAAAGCAATTACTTATTGGGAAAAGAAAACCAGTTTGATGGGAAATTGAACACCTATCAAAAATTGATCAGCTTTGCCAGACCGGCTGAGAGAAAGAATTAGCTAGAGAAAGATAGGAGGCAGGAAAAGAAGGGACATAGAGGCAAAGGAGAGATGCTTATCAACACATTTCATTCCTTATCAGAACCACTGCTCTGCAGCCACTTTACCTACATAAGGGTCAATTTAGTTACAGTCCCTTTCCTCCTCTTTGGCTGACTAAATTTGTGCTCTATACTTGACTGTGGTGAGACCTCAGCACCTGTACTCTGCTACGGATTGCCATGTATTTTCTCCACTGTGGTGGAGCCATGGGAAAACACTGAAGTGAGTCAGGGTTGATGGGGTTTTTTGTTTTTATTTTTTAACTTCACCCGTCTTAAAATTTGGGGTAGCGAATGTTCAATTTGATTGAGTTTCTCAGGAAATTCTGCTTAGCTCAGTCATTTCTTTCAAGCCATTAACTACGGTTGTCATGTACACTTGCCACTAAACAAGGCTTCGGCTGCCAATCCCCAGCTAATTTATGGTACAGAAATTTCTTGTTCCAAGAAAGGCATATATTTTTTTGAAAGAAATGATTTGTATTACACGCTCTTCTGATTTCTCTCCTTGTTGTTTATATTTGCCTGGTGAATTTTATCTTTTTTTATATCCAGTGAGGCAAAATAATACTTGCCTTGCCTTGGTGGGAGAAAGGTCAACAGACTTCCAAGAAGTGTGATATAGAAAACAAAGCTGAATTGTTCAGGGCTTTGAGAAAATGTCTGTTTGCTGATGGGACCAGATCTTGGCAGCTCAGGATGGCAGGGGGACAGAGGTGGGACTCCCTTCCCTGGTGCAAAACGCAGCAGGACCCTGATGTCGCTTGATCTCTGGGAACAAAAAAGATGGGCAGAAGTAGCCAGCAGGACGTGTGTCGCGTTCTTGTTTCTCCACTTTACGGGTATAGGGGCTTTGCAGGGAAGAGCCCACTCCTCTTCCCTAAGGTGCCATCCCTCTGCCCCTTCTGCCCCAGCACCCTCCTGCCAGTCGCGCCTAAATACGTTTGCAAATCTGTAACGAACCCGAGAGCTCCTGTTTGGGCAGACTGATTTCTAACTTTGCCAAGCACACAAGTCAGAGGCAAAACTAATTAATGTCACTGTGCTGCAGACTCTTCCCTAATGAATCCCCCTCCTCTTCAAATTAACCTTAAATGAAGCGAGTAACATATTTTGCAGATGGATCGTTAGCGGTGCTATCTGGCACACAGGAGTCTGATATTGTATTTCCTCGCCATTTCAGTTGGAATTAGCTAAGGCTGTAGCACAGAAAGAAAAATTAAGCCATTGGCACCAGCAGTTTCTCTGTATCACAGCCAGCAATCGAACCGGAGCCGTTGCTGTAGTTTTGCTTCACGATTGTGTCATTGAAACAACTCCTGCTCACTTCGTACCCGCATACTTAACAAAAGCAGCAGTTCTTGCCCAGTGAAGGAGTGGCAGAGAGATTTGAACAGGTTTTAGCATCAACTCCACATTTTCTTCTTTTTTGGTTAGGACAAATCATTGCAGCACATGGCAGTAATATTTCAGTCAGCCTTGATGGAGCTAGCTTGAATGCCAAGAAGCATGAAGACAGCAGCTTGGATTTCAGCGTGTGATTGCTGCCCAAAGAAATACCCTGTGCTCCTCCTGCCTTTAAACATTAAGAATCTAATTTCGTTGCTGGCAGGCACAGCTCCTCAGGACGAGCTGTGGCAGGGACCTGTTGACAGTTTGAGCATTGTGAAGAAGGAAAGAGCTGGTCAGAGCTGGCAAGAGGTTTTCAAAAGAGCTCAGCTGCTGTTGAGATCCAAATACCATGGCTGCATTTGGGACTGCTCCTTCCTCTTGGCATCAGTGGAGAATCCTCCACCTTGAGAAGACTGCCGAGCGCTGAGGACTTTTGAAGCTCTGACCACTGCGACCACAGGGTAGAGATACAAGCATACATAGGACAGCAGGTCCTGAGCCAGGGCAGGGGGTGGGCGCTCGGCACACAGTGGGATTTGTTTACAGCAGCCCACATTGTATTGCTGGTGCCAGTTAGCAGGGCTTTTTTAAAGTTGCTTTTCAGCCTACCTTTTGGGTTTAGCAGCAAAAACCAAAGTGTTACACAAGCAAGACAAATATAAGGGCTTTGTTCCCTCTGCTGCCTCTGCCCAAATTCTGCTCGTGTTCTTTGCGTCATCCAAAGTTACATGTTAAAAACAACGGCAAATAACAAAAACTGGACCCAAGAGAAAACTGAAGCCAATTCCAATAGTTTTGTTATTGCCAGGAAAAATGAAGTGCTTTTATCAATCTATTAAAAAAGATAAAAGGGTATTTTTGGAAATAGAAAAGTAAAAGACCATAAAAGTCTCCCTTGTCCCTAAACGAAGAAGTGACCATTGACAATAGGAATGTGCAAGCTGTTCAGAAAAGTAACGTGCGATGTTGTTGCTTGTCTGGAAACAAAAATCAGTGTCTGGAGACAGGAGCAGGGGAAAAAAAAACCCAAACCCCCCAAAAAACCATCTTTGAACTGGGAGTGGGAGGACAAACTGATATGTCACAAAATGAAATCAAAGGCGTATTTGCAGGAAGGAAGAGGACTGCAGGGAGGAGAGAAAACCCACAGGACTGAAAGGCAAATAGCATGGTATGGAGAGTCAGGGAGAGACATTGACACTTGCAGATGCATTTCTGCCCAGGAGTTGCACTAGTCTCTTTAAAATGTCAAAAGCAGGTGTTTCCTTTTGAAATGCAAGCTAACGTGGGCATTCAGCACAGTCTCTCCCAGGTGCTAGAACAGTATGGGGTTTGGTCTTTCCAAGGTAATTATTGCTGAATCCATTGTGTAGCCTTCACCTGCCAGGTAGAAGATCTATGTTTAAAAGAGGAAGGAGAGATATATTGATAGCATCAGGAGGAAATTTTCTGCTTCATCTAGGTCTTTTTAAAGTCTTAGGTAATTTTTATTTAGTTAGTTTTTAATCAGTACTACAGTAAAAAAAAAAGTGTAGTCGCCAAACAACTATTTCAAAATATGATTATGAATATACATACACATAAGAGATGTGCAAACCTACATTTTTAAAAAGAAATTAAAATGAGCCCATGAAGAACATTGTCATCATAGGTGAAAAAGACCTGCTCCCTTCTGAGCTAGATGCAATTCAAGTCCTTTATTGGATAAGCCGGTGGAGATGGGTTTTGGTTATGTATCGTGCAGGGACTGGCAACCTCATTTATGCTCCGGGCATCAGAACTTGGTTAATTTTAAGAGATGTAAATCCTTTCTAAGTAAAAAGGAGTTAAACCCCTAAAATTGTTGCAGCGTCATCTTTATCCCCGTGCACACTGTAAGTCCGATTAGAAGATGCTGCCAGCTCAGAACAGTACTTGCCCATTCTTTCTTGTATGTAAGTGCCTTGTTGAACTTATTTCCCTCCAGTGAAAATGACTTACCGCAGAGCAGGAAAATGAAGAATTAGCTTGTAGGTGTTACTCATTAGAGATGCCCTAATAAAGCAGAAAGGTTTTGAGAAGTAATTAAGCTAGACCTGTTTGGAAAGGGAAGTCTAAAACTCTCCCAGAAGAAGGAATAGTGAGGTTTGGGTTTGTTTTTTTGGTTTGGTTTTTTTTTTTTTTGTCACTTGTTATTGCAGTCTACTTTTATTGGAACCTTATTATTTTTGACGTTTGGAGCCCATACAGATTTGATTTGACCTTCTACTTAGGTGAAAGTCCCATCTGTATTCATGTGAGGAAAGTTCTCATGTCTGTGGGAAAGTCAAAATTGTTCTCGCACTGCTGTTAACAGCAAAAGAATTTCTGGAGGAGACTAATTTAGTGCTGAGAAGCAAAGAAAATTACAGAATATATGGATTATTTTAGGCACTTTATCTGTTCTGCTGATAAGATTAAAAGTTACTGTTGTAATCAGCTGTTTAATTATTGGGACTTCTGTTTCAAAACCTCCTCAGCTCCTCTATGAATAACTCCCAGCTTCCACATTTTTACCTCGTACATTTCGAAGTCATCCTAAAGTCTGATCAAGGTACCGTGAATAGGCACCATAGAAATTTGCAGATATTACTCAGACGGATGAAGTATTTCTACAAGTGGAAGCAAAAGATTGTCTAAGAATGGGCAAAATTCCATATTCAAAATTAACTAATTTAATTGAACTGAGCCTTAGTAATTATTACCATTAAGCTAAGTGCTTGAGGGAGATACTATATTGTATAAAGTTGAAAATTATTACTGTACTTACAGTTATTCATACATGTGAATATGGTCCTCTCAGCACAGATGGGATACAAAGAGATTTTTGCATTTGTGCCAAATTAGAAAAAGGCATTTCACTGATCAAAGATAAGTTCCAGATACACTGATTTTCTTGAATTTAAAATCCACTTATTCTACCCTGTGCACCGAGATTGAAATGGGAGTTGCAGTTGTGTGCCTGTGTTTTAATAACTGGAAAATATACACTGAAACAGATTGTTATTTAGCCCAGAAGAGGAGCATGTACCAGAGAGAGTCCTTCAGTGTTTAAATTAAGGTTCTTTAAATAGCAGGGCAGGATTTCTGAGTGTTAATGTGACTGCCCTGCAAATACTTGTGCAGATAGGATTATTCGGTAGGGTTCCCAGCTTTGGCACACTGCTGTTAGATTTGTGTCTAGGTGTAAGTAGAGAGCTACACACAGTATTTTTTGAACTATTTTTCAAAGCAGATTTGGTTTGAGTTCTTTGTCATTTGCTTTTCTGTTTAACTCTGCACGATTTCAAGGATGATCCGGTCCCTTAATTCTCTGCCTGATCGGAGTCCGTGGTTATCTGTTCACACCCATCGGTGGAGACCTGGGGCCACAGGGATGATATTTGCTGGATGTCGCTGCGCTACACAAGAGGTATCATAGCAACTGTCAGAACGTCCAACAGCCATGTTGCAGGCACTGATTTCCAGATTACAGGTGGTGTAGGCATTCAACGCGTCGTTTTAATTAGCAGCGTAGCTGTAGAGCTCAGGCTCCTTGGGTGACTCCCCCGTTCGCTGGTTGCTGCTGGGGTCACCCCGTCAGCAGAGCTGATGCTGGGGTTCTGTTAAGGTAACCTCAGGTACGCCCGTCTAATCTGCAGTCTGAGCAGCTGGTGCAGTGCAGACCCACACTTAGCCCAAAGCTACAGAGAGTTTTTCTTTGAAAATAATTACCAATAAAAAAAAATCTCTAAAATGCAATGATCTAGCAGCAAGTGTCATCGCACAAGAGCACCGAAAAGTCCCAGTGCCACTGTATGACACAAAGCATCAATGAAGTCCTTAGTGCAGTCTTGCAAACGGAGCAAAATCTGGAAGTCAGGGCACCCTTATTCTTCCTAAATCTGTTAATGTTTTGTTTGACCTTGGGTAATTCACTACATGTCTGTTACTGCAGGTTGCTGTCTCTAAATAATAATACAGACAGTAATATTTACTTCTGATATAGATTTCAAGGCCTGATTAAGCATTTTAAAACTATACATATTCTTCCAAAGAACGTACTGTAGCTGCTATTATTATTACATCTCTGGCTGTGATTAATACTTGATTCAACCTTATTTAGAGTTTTCATCTGTTTCACTCTGCCCATTATTCTGGATATTTTCCTAACATTAGACCTTTGATATGATTTTTAATAGCTTTAGTAAGCAAAGTATATTCATACCATTCATATAATCAGCTCTCAGCACTAGTTAAACTATTCTCCCACCCACAAGAGAACAGACCAAATAATCCACACAGTTTAGATTTATTTAATAATCACAAATACTTTAGCTTATGAATATTTCATACTGCCTCACTTTCACCAAGAATATAGTCATGCTGAATGTCTATATGATCAGATTATGCAGCGAACAATGGAAAACATGTGTTCTATGCAGTTTTTCTTAACAATTTGCTGAAGTGAGAACACCTGGCATGGGTAGCAATAGGATGCAAAAGAATTGTTTCCTTTCATTATTTGCACTCTTGAAATTTTGAGTTGCATCCCAACTATAGTCATGTTTTTAACTTTGGGTAAATATATTTTAAAAAGGTTTTAAAGGTGTATTTTTTTAATTAATGAAAATATATTCATTTCCACTTGTGGTTAAACGCACTTTGCATTCCTCACAGAGCTATGTGGGTAGCATTCAGAAATGAAAACAAAAGCAGCATCTTGCTTTTGCAACGTTGTGCTACCTTTCAGATCTTTTTAGTTGCTATTAATATCACCTAAATCATGGATGAGATAGTGGCAACACATTGAAAGCAGTACTCCGTTAACTGACGGATGGGAAACTCTGCCTGCAGTTCTTGTGACAGCACAGGGCTGTGCATCAATATTGCACGTGACACAGGCTCCCTGTTTTCATGGAGATGGAAGTGCATCCGTTTAGATGTGGGTCCACTTCTAAATGGCACCAACAATCTCAATTTTTAGCAGTAAACTCTAAACATAATTAAAAAATACACTAAAAAAATTTAAAAAGCTAAACTAGTTCTAGGGAGAGACTTGCTACCTATGCAATGTTCGGAATTGTCCAGAAGAGTCACGGTCAAAATAAATGCTTAGGTTTTTCCTGAGCTATTTCAAACGTGCTACAACAGAGTGATTTTACTTCTGCTCATGCCCAGTAATCACAAAAGGCATTGTTACAGCAAATCGTGTGTGCGTGTCCCTAAATCCCTGGGATACCACTAAGATACAGCATGCATATGGAAGTTGTGCGGACGATTGCTGAACCAGGACCAAAATGAATCGTAAAATGAAACAAACCCAAGTATTCAGATCAGATTTTAGTTAGGGAGGGTAGGTGGTAAACTGTCAGGCCGATCTGGCTTTGTGAGAAAGAGTTTACAAAAGCACTGTCAAGTACAATAGCAAGTAAGAAACCCATTATCAGGTTTAATAGCTCAAGTGTGGGTGACCTCCGATGGTATCATGCTGCTGGAGTCTGAAGTGTTTGTGCTACAAGCAGAAAATCTGTTATTCCAGGGAGAATATTTGTGTGTGTGTGTGATAAAATACTGGTAAAATGTAACACGTACTTTGGGTTAATAATTCCGAGTGCTCTGAAGATACAGGGAAAAAACTCAGGGAAAAAGCCCCACTCCTACACTTTAATTGTTAAAAAATAGTCTCACGTGGTAATGTTATTCTTCTTAAAGTTAGACCAGAGAAGCTCTGAGTATAATGCCTCAATGTATTTCTTCTAAAGATGGGTAAGTGGGAAAGGCGCTTTGCACAGTGTTTTCAGTCTCGTGAATTGCATCAATGGTTGGCTGAGACCATGGTAAAGCAGAAAAGGGACTTGATAAGCCAGATCACGTAAAATTAAATGGCCATGCTGGAGTCTCAACCCAGCTTGATGTAGCCCAGCATAAGACTCTTCCCCTCTCCTGATTCCCATCAGACCTTTGGCTTTCTCTTTAGGCCTGCTGTCTCCTCTCTCAAGAGCTTAATGCCGTGACATTGCAGAACAAGCTGAGGACTCGCTGTGAGGAGCCATCCCCACCTTTGGCCGTCAGGTCTGTCCTGGTGCCAGCTCTGCCTCCCCAGCAGAACCTGGGAACCGCCAGCTTGGGCAGCACCGCTCTGCCCTGAGCGCTCTCAAACGAGCTGATCATCAGGCTAAGGAATGGGCACATCTCCTGTGCTTCCTTGCCACTGGTAATGCCAGGCTGAATCTGCTGGTTTGCTGTTTTCATTTCAGACATTTTCTTTATTTGATGAGCGTGCTCTGTCCAGGAAACCTTTAGCTGGCAGCAACTAACTCAGAGCAGAGGAGGGAAGATAGAATTCTAGCAGAAATGATGGGAACCAGCTATTTTATATCCATCCCAGATACCAGTAGCATTACTATGGCTGGTGATGGCACATCCTGAGATACAATCAAATAGAATAACATATTGCTCATGCTTTGCATGGCCAATATGACTGTTGGCATCACTTAAACAATATTTCTGGCAATAAGCAGTGCCAGGAGGTTACGGATGGTTAAATACCTTTCATGAACAGAGCAATCTTCTAGGATAATGACAATAACGAACTGATTTCAATGTAGAGCAAATTCAATAAAACTGATTAAATACAGATTGCCAGACTGTTTTCTGGTTTACAACTGGGCAATGCTTTAACAGTGCCAAATGTATTTTGTTTTCCCCTGTTACAAAATGTCATGAAATCTGCTACTAATTTTGTTAAGAAGAAAAGTCCTCCAAGTAAAAAAATCGTGTGGTTTTCCTCAAGCTATTTCTGCCTTGTAACGTCAGGAAAGTATTTTCATAAAGTGAAAAATATATTGGTAGCTCTTGATTAAAAACTCTGTTTGATTGATTGGTTTTGGTTTTGCCTTGGGGAGGAGAACTAGTGCAAGCTACAACCAATGTTTTGTTTTGATGATCAGTAGATTTGTAGCGTACACAGTGTGAGCAGCAGCATGTGGGATTGCTCCTTTGTAAAAGAACGCAGAAAGACACGGGTGTAAGGAATTACTGTTTCTGTACGTAATTACAAAGTTTAGCCCAAAGAAGCCATCCAGGTTCTCCAGGTTCTGTGTGTGTGTTTAGTGCTGTTCGATTCTGGGTTTGATTTGGATCCAAGAAGATTTTTCCTGCAATAATTCTTAGTCTCCTCTTGGCTTCCACTTTCCTTCTTCATAGATGCCCTTGACTCATCTGTATTGGTCTGGGAAATGAGGTAGTGAGTGTGTTTAACTGGAATTAGTCTACATTTATCAATTTATCTTTCGATCAATATGATACCATGCAATAAAGGATATTACTAGGGTAAACTGCGGGTTCATAACATTCAGAAATTATATTCTCAGAAAACACAATCAAAATCTTCCGAAACCCCTTGAAAAAATGAAAAGCCCTTATTTTCTCCAAAGGGAAAACACCAGCAAACTTCTGTTTCTATCCTGCTCCCACCCGTGCCTTGATTTATTACACCATTTCCGTGCTACTTACTGCAGGAACAGGCTGAAGGACCTTAGGTGTAAAAGCCCCAACAACTTGTATGCGAGCTTTGTTAAATTGGTGATTGGAATGTGAAATTCCATCTCCATTTTAATGCCATTGGCACCAGTGAAATTTAATTAAATTCTTCTTCATTGGATTTTTATTAAGGACAAGTTTAGCTCCTGAGTTTTACTGAAGAAACAGACAACATCAGAAAGGCTTCAAAGACCATGCTGAACAGACAGACTAAAGAGAAAAACAAATTCTGAAGAGTTCAATAAAATGATCAGATAGAGAAGAACAGTCAGGGAAGCAATTAATAATAATTACAGCATTATTTAATTATCAATTTTTATCATTAAATGTCATCATCCGTCTCATATCTTTAATTAAACTTAGTTTTGCTTTTCTCTTTTACAGTCTCACACACACACACAATTAACCAGCCTAAGAAAATTATTGTGATTTGCTTTATCTCACAAGGATGTTGCATTGTTTTGTGTTTGAATATATAAGCAGTATCTTTTAAAGAACTGGAACTTGTTAAATACTTATTTCCTCTCTTTTACCTCTCAACATTTACCATAGGAGTGTTGCTCCTAAGTTGCAGAAGTGTTGTACCAAGTACCATAAGAAGTTAGCTGAGTATGCATGCGATATCTCACCCAAGTGCAGTCAAATTTTCTTGGTCCGCTTATTCTGTTCTGCAGGTAATGTATAGGTTCCTCACCCTTGTCTCAAGGCTTTGGTGCAGAAAAGGAAGGAACTATGTTAACATGAAAATGCTTTTGAAATGAAACTGTGGCTTCTCTTTTTTGTTCTGCGTGGGTGAAGTGTGATGTGGTGAGATTCAAATAAGCCTTTGCTCTTTCATTGTTCCAGAAGCCTTCGTAGTGTTTGTCATTTCACAAAAAAATAGAGAAATTTCAGGAGACTAGCGATTCCCTTGCCAAAATGACATTTCATTGTTAAAAGGAACAGCAGAAAAGCTTGCTCTAGGAAGATTTTACAATCTGTTTGATATAATGGAGGGTATTATTTTCTTTTGCTACTGAAATATGCAACAAGAAACATTTTCAGAGTAATAATGTCACCAAAATTCTTAGGAGATTATAGGGTGTTCCCCCCCCCCATTTTTTTTTCCTTTTCTTTTTTTCTTCCTTAAACAATGGCTCTGCCTCTTGAGAAAAATCTCACTAAAGTAGTTAAGGACAAACTTCATATATATTCTATTTCGGTTTTCTCTCTGTTGAGAGGGACTGAAACGTATTTTCTTTGATGAACCCACGGAGCTGATATGACAGCAGTCCATGGCTAATTTTTCATCCATGTTTATTCTTTCATTTATCTTTGCAGAATCTGAATCAGTACAATAAGTTCTGGCAAAGACAGAGCTTGGCCCAGTGCTTAGCGCAGTCACCACCCGGGGCTTTTGTCTTCAGGACGTGGTGGCACGGAGATATTACCCGGTGGTGATGTGATGGGGAAGCAGAAAAGGCCGTTTCTCTCCTGGTGCAGCTTATGGGTAGGGAAGCCGCAGACCGTCCTGTGCCTACGAGGTGACCCTTTACAGGAGCAGAAACTCTGATCGATAACATCAGAGACACGAGGCTGAGCCCAACCTGCAGGGGCTCTGGGCAGGGCACGTACGCCCAAAGGCAGGTGGATCTTAATGTGGGAAACAAGTGAGAATGACTGGGGGGAAAAAAAAAAAAAGCCCAAAATAAACTTCCATCTTTGCCAAGAGGTTGCTATAAGTATTGTATGTGGCGTTAAGTACTCAATCAAAGCTGAAATCTTTGTGCCAGGACTCGCAGATCTAAGTGGTCTGAGGCAATAACACGATTTCCTCAAGTATGTGGAGGTGTTTGCACTCAGCGGAAGAAAACCGAGGCAATCCTCTGCTAGTGCTAAATTAATCTGGGGAAGAGAGGGGAAAAAAGTACTGTTTGGAAAATAGTTTTCAGTTTCTCTTTTTTTACTTTTAAGATATATTCTGAGTTTATGCAGAATTTAGGGCTTATTTAAGACTCTGTTTTGCATACTTGTGTCCAAGGGACACTCCCCCGACATGAATGGCAGCAAGCTTCTGGTTTTCAACCGTAAAATTAAAGTTTGCGGAACTATGCAGGCGCTTAAATTTAGATACCTGGTTAAGTTTTTGCAGGACAGGGTTTTAAGGTATATATGGACTATGACCATGTAAACAAATACAGTTTTTATTTATTACTAGCATAAAGCAATATTTCATTGTTTTATGTGTTTTCTTCTGCCAACACAAGAGAGCAATGTGTAAAGCTAAGCTGTTATTGAAGAGAGGTTAAATAACAAAGAGCAAAATATTAAGCAAGTAATGACTTCACTCAGGCAATAAAGAGCCTGCCATTCTTCACTCCTGTCCTTTTAAAAGTTGCTGTTTGATGGTTCAGCAGTAAATACAATGCTAGTTTTCAGGTTTTGTTGTTTCGCTTTGGTTTTTGAAGACCCTCATTTATACCCTTGCCTGCCATGAAAAAAAGAGAGAGTGTTATTCTTTACATTTTTTGCGATGTTCAGACAAACGTCAAAGGGGAAATTCAGTGCACGCGCAACTTGAGCACGCACACGGGAATGTAAAGTTATTGTGTCACAGCAAAGGTCAAAATTCCTTTGGTTGTGGAGGTGAGAAGAAAAAAATACACATAGGCTTCTGGTAGAAGGAAGATGAGTGAAGATCACAGCAGCTGGAGTAAAAAAATTGGGGTTTTTTTTAGAATAAACTTTGTACATGGATAGGGTCCTGACCTCTGAAATCTGCACTGGCCCCATCTGGGAAGCAGATTTTAATGCCATGAGTATCTTAGGATTTGGCAACATCTGGCAGTTTGAACTCTGCCAGGGTATTTATTCTCTTATTTTTCTATTAATTATTAATAGTGCTATTGCCTCACAAAGTTTTGTTTTAGACACTGTGCATTAGCTTTGCTGTTCAGCTGGTGGGCTACGTATATATGCGTGCATGTATATATCTCCACATCTAACTGCAAAACTGGTGGCCAGCTGAAGAGGAATCTGATCGGCATCCGCACTGCTGCCTTCCGGCGATGGGAAGGAGAGAAACCCCGAGGAAAGCTGTGTTTGCTTGCAGCTCCGAGAGCGTCTGGGCACAACGGTGCCTTGGCACCAAGTTCAGAAATCTGCAGATCGTAGCTGGTGCGGCAGCAGTGGAGGGCAGGCTGCGGTAACCCTGGTGCCCTCCTTGCGGGGAGATGATGCTGAATAAAGAAAAACCAGGACAGGAAAGTCCCCTTGCAATGCCACCCCCCAGCCTTATGTGCAGGTGAGAGAACAAATTGCATGGAGGAGGGGAGCTCGGGGAGCTCCTAGCCCCGGCCATAACTGATTGCAATCACTTAACTGGAGGAACGAGAGAAGATAACGCAGTACAACTCGTAATATTCTTTTCCCCTTGCATGCTCAGGGGTTACACCGATCAGTCTGGTTTCTCTCAGAAGCCCCCAGAGGACAGGCAGCCGCTGGGAAGGAAGCCCATGGGTTCCGTTGCCCTGTCTGGAGGCACCCACTGCCCACAGACCCCGAATCCTCCTGCCGCGACCCGTGCGGCAGCGTGTTTTCCCTCCCGCGCTTGGCTGTTCAGATAAGGCTCTGAGGCCGGCGCTTTGAGGAGCCACAGTGATGGATGCCTGCGCCTTATCGAATAATCCTGATTTAGTTATTTCTCTAATGAAAGATCATACAGAGCAATAAAATCTAGGCTCTGAGCTATGATGGCGTAGTTGAATTACAAATCACTTCTGAGGATTAATAGTTTTGAATTAAAGACAAACAAGTAAACCTCAAAGTAAAGCTAAAGCTCTCCAGGGGCAGTCCCACTGCGCTCGGTGGCAGAGGTACGCGCTGTACCCCGCGAATGCTGTTATTCGTCGTCTGCACAGGGCGCATCGAGTCTGCCCCGCGTAGGCTGTTACAGGGACTGAAGGGCAGACGCTCCCTTGGACGAGAAATGGCGTGGGTTTTCAGCGATAAAGACAGGGTGACTCTGCTTACGTGATGTATTCGTTGCTTAATGGAAACTTTGGGGTTCTGTTTTCAAAGTTGGGGCTCATACATTCAACTGTGGTTTGTCTGAACGGGCTACCCCGTACAAACTGGCTGTTGTAAACTTCTCAGAAAGTGTGTTTTCAAAGGATTTCTGGCACACTTGACCAGGAGAAGTCCTCCTCACCGGTTATTATCTGTTCCAAGCGTTCTCCTTTTCAAAGCATGAAAAGAGATGGGCAGCCTGAAACTATCAATGAAGGCTAAGATTATTTTTTTTTTCCCCTTTTCTTTTCCTCCCCAGAAGAGCAGTATTTCATTTTGGATTTGAATTCATTCCCAACAAGCAGTATTCATATTACTGCAGGTTTATGCAAAAGTATTTTATACTTTGCATTATCATATTCTAAGGATTTAAGCCTGATTCTGGAAGCTTTTATAGATTTTTCTGATGAATAGCCTGTCTGAGATCACTTTTATTCAGACTTAAGTCAGACTGTACATAAATAAATGAGAACTGCTGAGAAAAACAGAGGAATCTGAGATCTGTGCCATACCCGCTTTGGGTTTGAAATCCTGGCCTTGGTGAAGTGACTGAAATCAGGATTTTACAGGCTTCCTCAGCAGAATTGCTCTGGGCCTGTGGGTATAAGAGGAAAGTTTTCACCTGCTAATGATCTGGGGAGAAACCTGAACCCAAGCACACCCTGAGAATGATGCCTGGGGAGCTGCTGCACCAGCTCATGCCTGAAACAACTTCTTAAAATAACCCCTGTATTTTTCTGCTACAAATTCTCTTTTTTTTTTTTTTTTTTTAATTTGGGACGGGGGGCAGAGGGGACCTTAGCATCTAACAAAAAGGAAAACAAAAATCACCTGGTACCAGGTATCTCCTGAGAAGACGCTGTATTTGTGTCTCTTGGAGCGATAGCAAAGCATTATTCATTCTAATTATTTCTGCTATTTCACCACTTGCTCTGTATAAGTGTCTTTAATGAAGATGAAGGAAAATAAACTGGTTCATACAAGAGCTACTGGATCCATCCTAGAGCTTTCTCTGGCAAAGCAACCAGAAAACTGGCAGAAGGAGCTCCGTGAGGATTTTATATAAATTCTGGCAATCCCTGGCTGCTGAATTTCCCCCCTCGCCGAGGTGCTATTTAAAGCAGCTCGGGAGCGGAGGGCTCCTTCCAGCCTCCTGGTTCTCTGCCAGACACAGCTCAGCGGAATCAGTGGGTCTGGCACGCTGCGTAACTAGCTGTAAGGAAATCAGCTGGGGTGTTTTAATGGGAAGCTTCTTCCCTTTTACTAGAGCAAGGAAACTCGGCATCCCCTGGCACGGAGGGATTGAGGTCCGGAGGGTCTGGAGTTCCCCTCTCTTGTTTTCTTTCTCCGTACATCTCATTTGATCCAGCTTCAGCGCTGTTTTGTAAATTCGCTATCAACACGTAATCAAAAGCGGGAAGGGACGTCAAGAAGCAAATCAGAACTAGGGGAATTTAGTTGAATTATTTCAAGTACTAGAGGCTTCCTCAAAAGTGTTAAAAACGCACAAAAATTATATTATTTTAACTTTATATGTAATAATGTGGCATGTACTTTCACTGCAATCCTTTTAGTATAACGGTATTAGCAGGCTGAGGTAATATTTGAAATATTTATGACAGAGAAGTTGCCTGAATATGTTGCATTTATGTAATAAAGGGCTCTGACATGGATTAATGCTCATGTAAATATTGTATATTGGATGTTTTTGTAAATATTTCCTTGCTCATTCTACATGCTGTTTTATGCAATTTTTAATGGAACCATCAAAAATGTTTACAAATCTGCTTCTAAAATGGCAACTTTTGATGTCTTAATTTTCCCATGAAGTATGGTTGGCCTTCATTAGAATTCAGGATTTTAAGACTCTTGGATATAATCCCTCTGTAATTTACATGGAGCTTAAAGCTAATAAACAAAATCTTTACTATATAGTCTCTCAGAGAACACTGGGGTTTGTTGGTTGGTTGTTTTGTTTGTTTTTTTCCTTTAAATCTGAATATTTCTGCTCTGCGCAAGGGATGTGCTGTGGTAGAACTGCATAATGAAAAGTCAATTTGATTATGTACTGCAGATGTGCAGAACAGTTTGAAAGAAATTGTTGAAGAAACAACAAAGATTTCATAGACTAGCAGAGCCCGGAGCTAAAGTTTTATTTCTTACTTTCATGGAGGAGATTTGGTTTTGGCATGGTGATCACGGCAAGGTTACGAAACAGAAGTGAGGTAGACCTTCACCTCTGGCTCAGCAGCTGAAGCCATTCCAAACCTACAGGGGCCAGGGATTGCCACCCACAGAGACGCAGTTCAACGTATAGGGATTAGTTCCTTTTGGACAAGGCTTTCACAAAAATAAACAACCCCCCAAAACCCCAACTAACTATGCAAGTGCTATTACTAATGATTGGCACCTTTGACACCTTTATTCTATTATAGGGATGAACCAAACTCTTCAGTCCCGGAGCTCTGAACTTGCTCGATAACATGTTGGTTAGCAAAGCGTTAATTGTATCAGTTATACCAGGGCTTGGTCCTGAAAATTGTTAATAACTTTTGTGGAGTACTGAGTACCTCAGGTTATAATTACTTCATTAGTAGTTTGGAGTATCTGGCACTTCAGAAGATTAAAGGCAAGCTGGGCTATCTCCTTGTTCGAAGCATGAAGCATGAAAGGTAGAAGCATGAAAAATACCTCACTTAACCTCCCCGTATACCCAGCCTTTCAAGCTGATAAATGAGATTTTACCTAGATAACTTTCATTAATGCTGGATGAGGAGATTTTGTGATGCGGTGTCTTACTGCAGAAGTACAGGTATAACAAGCATGTTAGGGATCATGAAGACTATCTGATCCTCCCCGAGGACTGCAGACTAGGGTGACCCAGAAATTCAAAGGCCACAAAGGACTAGCAAATCATCCATCTTTACCTTACCTCTAGTACCATTTGTAAAAAATTGATAGAATGCTATTTTTAAGAAAGATTATTGTAACACATTTCATCATCTTGGGAATGTGAGTGTGCCAGAGAATGTGGCAAAGTGGGGAAGGAGCGAACTGATTTCATGCTGACTTTATTTTTATTTTTTAATATTTTTTTTTTACTTTTAGCAAAATAACATGCAAAAGTGTTGTTCCAGAGTAGCTGAAACAGTTTGTTCAACATGAAATGTTTATTATGTCACTTCTCTTTGAAAAAATGATTAATTCAAAGAAAAGCACCTGTAATTTTGAAACAAAAAGCCAAAACATTTCTGTTAGAAGTCAAAATGAAACATCCCCCTGAAAATTCATTTTCCTGTCAAAATGATTTGCCATATTCAAATGAGTGATTTTGATTGCTTTAAGCTTGTGTGTTCTAAATATTTATTATTACTATTCATATCATTTTCAATGATTAGTCAGTCCATTATTTCCTCCAAGAAAATACTCCAGAATTCAGAATTGCCTTCGAGGACACTTTTAAAAATATACCCGATGTCTAGATTAAATTTCTCTTCGCTCTCCATAGAGCTACTTAAATCTCTGTCAGCAAGGCTAAAAGATCTCCACTCTCAAATTTTTTTCCATGAGTTACTGCATATCAGTGACCATGTCACATCTTGTCTGGTCTTTCTCCTAAGTTCAGGTTCTAATACCCTAAATGATTTAACTAATTTATTTCGTTTCTTGATCAGTTCTGTGGCCTTCATTGAACTTTCTATCGCTCACGCTCTCTTCAGTCGTGGACTTCAGAACAGGACAAAGTGTTCCAGCTCCTGACAATGCCAACATTTACAAATAGAAGCGCTATCAACATCCCCTTTCTTTTCCTTGACATTCCTCTTGTCAATAAAAATCAAGATTTTAAAGTGCACCATTTAATCTGTAATTTACATTTAGCTGTAATCCTGTCAGAAAGAAATCCCATATTTCTAACAAGATCTGAGTCCCAAGAATTAATTGTATTCAGTCCTTTCATTGTTCATTGCTGCAGTCCAAGGTTAGGTCCAGTACTATATCCAGTAATTAACAGAACTATGATTAGATGATTTCATCAAAGAAATGCCAAGAATTTGTAGTCAGTCAGTTTTCCAATATTTAACTCAAATTTAAAATAGCTGTTAAGCAAGCTCCTCAGTCTCTTAATTTGAAGACATTTGAGCATATCTCTATATTTAAATTAGAATGCTTTATTTTAGTAATTGTCCTGACATGTTCCTTTGTTATTGATGTTTCTACTTTGACCACAACATCGCAGTGTGAATACTCCTTATTCCATCTTTGAGAACATATATTTATTAATACTTTGTTTTCTCTTCCTCATCATTTACATTATTAAAAAACCCAAACGATGACAACAACTAAAAATAAAAAAATCACGGGAAGACATCTAAGTTAACATTTGCTATTATTTTCTCTAGGGTTTTTCTGTTATGATTCTGTCAGCTGGCCTTTTCACAGAGAAGAAACAGTTTTAGAGGTAAGATGATAACTTTTCTTGGGGAAAAAAAACCAGTAAATATTCTCTGAGTATTTAAAGGTCTCAAAGCCAGATTTGAGTGCAGGTTGGGATATATCAGCATAGAACTTCACCAAATGAGGAAAGCTTTGGCTGTAGTTTGCAATTGCTCTGCGATCCTAATATGCGATTCTGAAATTTCTGTAGATTGCAAACAGGAAGGGGCAGGATGCAACTACATTTTTTGATGTTGAAATTATGTAGCCCTCTTTCTAAATGTTGGCTGAAAATTCTTAGCGCTCTAGAGACAATTTTATTACAAGCCATAAAAGACATTTTTAATTAAAAAAACAAAACAAAACAGAAACCCCTCTAAAAACAAAACACCAAAAAGTAAACCTAAAAAGAAAATAAACAACTTCTTGACCAGTTGTATAACAGTGAAATTTTGAGGGGGTTTGTTTTGGTTTTTTTTCTAGTTGATCTGACATTAGTAGGAGAACAGATTTTGGTTTGATAAACCATGGAGGTGTTTTTGCTACCGTTACATTCCAACGTGACAAAGCCTACTTGGGAGTGGGATTAATGAATGGATTTACTGACAGAACAGGCAGTATCAAGTCCCCCAGTGTTCTTCTGATCTATAGTATAATGTCATGTTACTTTTATGGCATTACATCACTGTGGTTATGGGTCTTCTGTTTAAGTGGGACCAGGTGCTCTGCTACTAACGGACAGCTGCTGAAAGAATTGTCTGATTTAGAAATGTACCAAAACTAAAGAAAAGTCAATTGAAATGCAAAACGTAACACCCGAGAACTTCAGCTATTAGACTTGTAGGCACCAGGAACGGAAAGTACTTTGACTGCAAGGGGCGGGCAGTATCCCATCCTTTCTCTTGATCCTGTTTAAATCAACAAGACTTTCTCCAGAGTACTCACGTGTTTGAGCTCCTCTACTCTGAGCGAAGGCGAGAGGTTTAAACTGGGTCTCCTGTCCGTATGTTCAATAACCTGTTCAGCAAAGCCGCACGATATTTTCCCGGGGGTCTCCATCAAACTTCTGCAGTAGTTAAGCCTGCTTGTATAAAGCACCGAATGAGCTGAAGAAAAGTGTGCTTTTATAACCTGGCATTTCCCAGAATGGGATGGTCTCTCCCTTCTAATTCGTACAAACAAACATCCAAGTAGAACTTGTGGGCAGGAGTTCATCCCACAGGAGCCTCGAGGTTGGGCTCTCTTTGAGAAGTGGGAGCTGTGAATTGCAGTCTCAAAAATAAGCAGCGATTGAGCCTGCCCCGGGTGTTGAGTGCCAGCTCCGCCTGGGAGAACAGCCAGGTCTCAAAGGCTGGGTTTAGTCTCAGAGCAGAGATTACCGTAACTTTGTTCTTGGGAAGTCCAAATCCCTTGCTCTCATAATTTGACGCACGTATTAAGGAATCTGATTAAGGAGACAAAACGGCTAGAAAGGTATTTTTTTCAGTGTAGCATTACCTGGAATTAAGGTTTTATATTTCATGTACTTGTAGCCTCCTATTTCTAATTTTGTGCCTAAGTGCCTAATCATAACGACTTATCTCCGATGTAATGCAAAGCGCGTTTGATAGCAAGATGGAGCCGAGATGGGACGAAACCAGTGAGCTCCAGGTGGTTTCTCTCTTTGGGGGGATGGAACACGAGCCTCAGCAGGGTGTGCAGGGTCCTCCGCAGGCGTCACCCATCTGGGTGGGAAGGGAAAGCCGGGGAGAGTTTCAGGTGTGGGCCCCGGGGCGGATCTGCCTCGCGGGCACAAAGCAACTTCCCTGCCCCCCTACTAAAAAGAAAATAAGAAGCAGGCAGTCCCAGGCCGGCACCGTAAGAAATGAATAGCCGCAGGCCATATTCTGATAGGCTTTTTCATATTGATGAGTACAAGACAAAAGTACCCCTTTGGGTTTTCGTGGGTCTATGCATGGAATAACATATTTCTCAAGAAGAGTAGGAGTTTTAAAGTCTCTTCCCTGAATTCTCTGTTCAGCTTCATGAACTTCATCTTTCAAGCTCGTTATATCTCAACACATTACACTGGTCACACGCCTAACTTGTTCTGAATTTTTCCAATTGTTTTCTTGCATGTGGCTTAACAGTGCATAGGTACAGCTGAACCTCCCTCAATAGGTCTTTAATTATAACCAGTGGGGTTTCTCTCTTTGTAGCTGCTTCAGTTTCCTTAATAGGTGGCATTATTAAATTAGATTGTATTTCATTTTTTTCAATTATAAATAAGTGTTCCTAAGAAACAGGTTAACTAGCAAATGAGGACATTAATATTTGCTGTGATCATGCATGAAAGCAACCTTTTTCACCATCAAGATTTTGAAAAGGATTCCCGCAATAACCTGTTTTCTTCATTAATATAAACTTCAGTTGGTTCATTCCTTCTTTTATGAGGAAAGAAAATGACCTATACAGTAGTTTTCTCACTGAAGTGGTTAGCTCTCAGAGTTAAAACAGCTCTACAGATGACTTGACTTTATTTTTTAAATGCATAAGAAGGCTGTGCATTTTAAACCTATGAGTAGCAAAGGTTTTCCGTATTTAAAATCAAGAAAAGGAAGTATATTCAGTTTTCTTCTCTTTCCTCTCCCAGCACTATTTTTGGTGGAAGCTAAACGCTAATTATTTTATTTTGTACATCTTTGTATCGGTGTATTACACAGACAAAATAAGCAAACGAAGGAAGGAGAGATTTCCTCAGAAAAAATAATGTTTTAAAATGAGGTTTTCTACATTGAAATATGAGAGCTTATTTATTGCTGACCAGAGTAGTTTGAGGTGAGGGGAAACAGGGGTAGAAGTTAATGTTAATGTATGAATTCCAGAAACCCCACAGAAAATGCCAGCCCTCACTGATGTGAGGCATGCAGTCTGTCAAACAAGTGAAATAACGTTCGTCTTCCTTTCTCTGACGGCTAGTTGGTGACTCACAAACACACAACAAAATGTCACGTTCAGATTGTTTGTATGACATGAGTTCAGTAGTTCATCTGACTTCTGCACTTGAAGGGAGTTTGGGTCACTTTACCTGCTCAGAGACGAGACGGGGGATCATGCTCTTCCTCACCGACGGAAGAAACAAATGGCAGCGAGCTTATCACTCCGGGGTCATTTAACAACGCGCCTAACCAACGCTCACTGCGGGGTCGGTGGTGGCTGGTGGCAGATACAAGATCTTATCCGACAAGCAAGTTACGCAGATGTAGATGTGAACAAACCCTGTAAATTAGCTGGCACTTCTCACCATGCCAAGAGGAGAGGAAAAGAAAGGAAAGGAAAGGAAAAGAGAAAAAGAAATATTTTCCTTGTAAAGAGAAAGGGGTTTGTAACCACGGACCCGTTGTATTTCTGTCTGGCATTTCTCCCAGTTTGGCCAGGGGCTATTGCCTGTAAAACTGTGACCCTTCTCAGTTTGATACTCTCACCTAGTCCTGTGAAACGCACTGGATTGTCCCAAATAACATTTTAGAGAGAGGTAACTTAGCATGAAGGTAAAAGAAAGGAGGAGCAGACAGACCAAACATCTTGGGCAACACTACGGAGAACCAGGAACGGCCAGGGAGGTGCCGACCAGGGGACTGCTCTGCAGCTCCTGCTCCCTCCGCTTCCCCGTGACCATCCCAGGACCCACCTGTCCTGGGGGGTCTCACCTTGGACTGATGTGTCTGATGTCCCCCAGCCATGATGCCACCTCCATCTCTTGAAACTAGAAAGCCAAGATAGTTCTAAGGGCCAGATTCTTGGTTCTGAATCTGGGAGCTGCTGCTTCTTTAGCTGAGCTAATTACTTTCTGCTCTCCTCCCTTGGCTAGTGACATTTGATACAAAGACAACATTGGCCTAACGAAAATTATGCAGTAGATCCATAGTATATATACATATAGATAACCTATATGTATACTTGACCCTTCTCATGAGAATTTTCTCAGACTCATGCTCTTTTCATGCAAATTTCCCCTTTTTGTGACATGTGTCATCCCAAAGCACGTTACTCCTCGACCTGACCCAAGGAACTATGAGATGACTATTTCCTAATTGCAGCCATGGTCCTGAGGCACTGAACACCATCTGTTCCCATGCAGAATTCGGCATCTCCCCAAACCAGCCTCCTTGACCCTGCACTGAATAACTGATGCGAGCTCCAATAATACTGCGATTGCCCCAAACCACTGAATGTTGCCAGCCTACGATGTGCCGTCTGCGTTCTTTGAGGCGATAGGTACAGCGAGAGGTTAATCACATCATATTTCATTGTCAGAAAATATTTTAGCGAGGCCCTTTCATAAGTAGAGTGTCAGTTAAAAGCAGATTACCAAACCATGAATTTTAAACAGTGAAACAGAAGAACGGTGTAAGGGTCAGGTTGTGGGTTTTTTTCCCACTCCCCAAACCATGAAATTAAGAACCTTATTCCAATTAGTTTAGGAAATGGCTGTCTCTGAGCAAAAGAAATGTAGAATATCTGTGAAACTTGTCAAGTTGTTTTATATATTCTGACTGCAACTTCAGGACCGTTTTTTTAATCAAATACTTTCCCCCACAATGCTGTGCAGTTGTGCCCTGTAGTGCGTGAACAGCAGATACGTGTCACGTCATATGCTGCGTGTATGAATGTCTTGCATATTTAATTACCCAAGGCTTTTACTCTTTTTATATACTGATTCCACATTAAATTATGCACCAAGATGATTTTGTTGGGGGAGAGAGGAATAAAATGACATTTTTTTAGTGGTGAATTGGAAGTATGACATTATGTGTAATTTATCTCTCTTTCTCAAACAAAATAAACATATTTCAAGATATAAAAGCTTTACTGATGGCTCTTGGTAAAAGCTGAAAATAATTTCAATTCATCATTCCTTATCTGCCTTAAAATGAGTTTTCTGTTGTATTAATGGTAGCCAAAAGGGTTTAGCTGAAAATAGGGGGGGGCAGTAGTTCAGCTTGCCCTACTCTGGCAGAGCGTATGTGCAAGTTGTCTAACAGAAAACATCATTTAACAGCAGAAACAACAGAAAAATGTGCAATAAAATTTTAAGCTTTTATGATGGGCTTAATGCTGGAGTAATGAGACACTTACTTACAGAAACGCTGCCCTTCTTATTCAGGCTGGACCAATTATTTCTAGAGTTTGTTCTATAATAATAAAACATAAGACCAAATTTTGTGCTTTTGTTTTTTCCCTTTTTAACAAATGCTAGAAGAACAAAAGCAATAATCAATACTAGAGAAGAATTTACTAGTGTAACCTGTCCTAATGCATCACGGTAGGTATGTCTCTTTAATATACATAAAATCATGCTAATATAATATCTTGCATTCACCTTCCTCTTGAAAGATTTATATAAATTAATTTCCCACAAATATTTTTCTTCTTTATCAGTTGATGTTCAACTTATTTTGAGTTCAGGTTTCAATCTTTATTTTTTTATTTGAACCATAGTTATGAAGGAGCCATTTTGAAATGTGGAAACCTGAAGTTTCCTGGTTTTGCAGAAAAGTAAAGCTCCTGGGGTAGGAAATCTACTAAAAAGAAAAAAAAAAGAAAAAGAAAAAGAAAATTGTGAAGATTATGAACCAGTAGAAAATGAATGGGAAAATCAATTACTTTAATTTCTTCTTTCTGAGGTTTGTTTTGGATATTTTCTTGTTTTGGAACATAGCATCTGGAATTATCCCAACCTGGAAATAGAGTTAACAGAAAATAGACTTAAATAAGAGATATCTGTGGGTATTTTATTCCAACACCAGTGCATAATTTCATTTATTTATTTATTTTAAACCAACAAAAAAACCTATCAGGTGAGGTGGTTCATTGTTATTTAATCAAAATTCTTCCCTGCACATCTCGGTGATCTCAGTAGCCTTCTGCGCATACCAGGAAAGCTGACTGTCTCTGCCAAGATCATCTGTGCAGTTTTAAGAACATTTTGCCCTCAGGCTCCTAACGGTGCATCGATTATACAGAAGCGGCTTTCCCTGGCAACCCTATCCATACGCTTTGTTTCATGCTGTAATTAGGAAGTGCTTGCCTTTTACCAACAGAGTAGAAGAAGAGGTGTTACCTCTCCGCTATCCGCCCCAAGCTCCAAAGGAAAGACCTAGTTCTCTGAGTGCTTGGAGTTCATCGAACGATAGAAACACAGACTGGTTTGGGTTGGAAGGGACCTCCCAGCCCACCCAGTGCCACCCCTGCCATGGGCAGGGACCCCCTCCACTAGCCCAGGTTGCCCAAAGCCCCATCCAACCTGGCCTTGAACCCTGCCAGGGAGCCAGGGGCAGCCACAGCTTCTCTGGGCACCCTGTGCCAGGGCCTCAGCACCCTCACAGGGAAGGATTTCTGCCTCACATCCCATCTCCATCTCCCCTCCTGCAGCTTCAGGCCATTCCCCTTGTCCTGTCACTCCCTGCCCTTGTCACCAGCCCCTCTCCAGCTTTCCTGTAGGCCCTCTACAAAAAGTTAAGGAAGTTTGATTTCCTGTGGGTTTGTGCTTCACGACTTGACTCTCTGGGGTGTGACAGAGTTGAGCTCTGGTGGAAACCTCCTTACTGTGGCGGTAGTGAGAGGGGAACCTCTCATTTACTATCCTGCCCATTGGAACTAGTGTGACCATAACTTTGAGGATGCTCAGAGATATTTGGTTGTAACTAATTAATTGAACAAATTAATGTGGTAAAATTTGGTTGTAATTAGCCAAGAGATTATAAAGAGGATAGAAAAAGACCTATGCGTGTAATTGATACTTACTCGTTGTGTTTAGGGACCTGAGCTAAAAATAGAACATGTCGATTTAAATCTTTCTTTGATTACGTTAGCTTTGCACACCGCAGTGTGGGGTTCGTTAACTCTCTATAGATTCAGCAAAAAACATAAGGAAAGAACAGAGTCTAAGCACATCCTTAAAGTTAAGTATCTGCTTAAAGTGATTTTCTGAATCAAGGATTTATATTGATGAATGAGGAATCACTGAAAAATTATGCATGAGTTGCTCTTTTGGATTTCTTTCTCCCATACTTTATGCTGAATTTCTTTTGATTGAGATTTATTTCTTGGATTTTCTGCTAATTTTGAAGACCTAGACTTCCATTTTGAATAAAGCAGTGGTTGTCTGAATAATCTCCATTAGCACAATAGTTTTATATCTGTGTATATATATTTTAGGGAAAATACATTCTAATATGATTAATTTTTCATTCATGTTAAAGCTCTAAAACTGCCATCATAGAATCTACAGATCAGGTGTATTTCATTCTTTATTGAACAATTTAAGGAGAAATGCATTAATATTATTCCAAAAGCAATCATAGACATGCTTTATAGTTCTTTTATACCGATATCAAATGAATTCCCTGACAAGTTAAACATGGTAGCCTTTAATCATAGGAAACTGCAAGGCACTTCAGCTGCATAAATTAGAGACAATTAACTAAAAAACAAAATGAGTTACACACATGCAGCTCATTATTTTTAATTTGAAATTTTATTTATGCTGGAGTCAGTTGCTATCTAATACACCAGATGCCAGGTAAAAAAAAAAAAAAAAAAAGAAGGAATAAAATATTGGCTCTGAAGTCAGGGTACTGTTCTGCCGACAAGCAGGACTGGAGCAAGTATATGTTTTGAAACTAACATCAAAGATGAGAAGTGCCATGTTTCCTTGGGTGGTTTGTCCCCAGTGTCTCTTGATGAATGCAGAAGCACGCAGTTGCAAGCCAACATGTGATGCTTTTGGTGCATGTCATAAAATCACTTTATCTTCCCCATCTCCTCTCACTTTGTGATTATCTGTTCTGATGGCTCTTCCATACCCTAGAGTGCTTCTGGCTGGAAACTCTCTGTAGTCGTCTTTCACTCTGGCATGAAAACCATAACGATACTTTTGGTTTACCAAGTCTGAGCCTCGTTCTCTGAGCACCGGTGCAGGGCAGACCAGATGACAGTGCTTGTTGGTGGGTGGCACTCATGGGCCCCTCTCTGCCAGCCAGAGCCCCAGAGGGGGACACCTTGTACCTCTTGTGGGACACCACACTGGGATTTACAGAATTGGATTTGGGGGAGCAAACCTGTAAGGGCACTTATCTAGTTAGATGCTGCCCTGTATTTAGCAAGATGGTGAACCTGAAGACCATTCTACCCTGAAAAGCAGAGAATATGAAAACAGCGTTTTGTTACTTGGTAGAGCTAGACCTGCTTGCCTTAGAAACTGGCCTCTCAGCGGCATACGCCCAAGGTCATACCCTAAAGTGTGATTGCACAGGTTTCTGCAGTGGGACGCAGCAAATGTCCATTGACAACAAATAGATAAAGAGATTGATCAGAATTCTTCCTACCACCTTTTCTTGATAGGCTTGTGCTGTTAGCAGAAGAAACACTCTGCGGGGGAACCTGCAAGAGGTGTCTCCTATAGCAGGCAAGCACCAAATGTCTCCGTGATGCCCACGGTTGCTGGTGTTGTCTTATACGTTCATTAGTTAATTGGTTCAGTCTAGATTTTCCTCAAAAATGATCTGGGAATGCAACTTGGGGACCATTTGCAGTGGTTCCAGAGAAAACGTCTGAGGAAACAAGAGAGAGCAGTCAGGGAAAATGGCGAGGGGTGAGGGCCTCGGCGAGGTCCATCCTGCGAGGTCCACCAGCCGGAGCCGTGTGGTGGGAGGGGAGGTGGGAGCGGGCTGGCGTCTGCAAGCGTTTTTGGAACACGGGCCTGGCTGGCTGAAACATCCCGCTGGCTCTCAGCGAGACCGTGATCACCTAATCAGTTACTTCTTGTTTCCATTTCTGTGGATTTATTTCTGCAGCTTACAGAAGGGATGCCTTGGGTAAAAGACCTCCAAATCCGTTCTGTGAATAGCTTCCATCTCTGTAACACGCTTATCAGGGACTGGCGTTTGCTCTAAAATATTTCTCAGTTCGAACGTGGTGCCTGATAGGAGAATTACGAGTGACTTAAAGCCGGTTAGATTGTTTTTTCTGTACATGGTATGTAGAGGTGAGACCATTTCCATCTAAAAAAAAATTATGTCTCCTTTCAACTCTCATTGAAATAATTTATTAAAGTAAACACGCCCTTCCCTTTCTGTAGGGCTTCCCCAGGGACAGCACTTTGCAAGAACAAGCAGTTTCCATGCCACTAATGTTACTTATTCCAATTTTACCAGCTCCTATGTATTTCTGGAAGTGTCTCATAGTGTTAGTGTTTTCAGCATTTACATTGCTGTAGAGAATTGTTTTGCCATTACATGAGAATTTTTTGAGCTCTCAGAGGAAAAAAAAGAAATGTCATTCAGGATTGATATGAAAATTCAAGACTCAGTATTTTAGAGAAGTTAAGAAAAATTTCAGTGTATAGTATTTTAGCTTTTCCCTTTTAAACCTACTTTTTGACAAATTTGGAAAGTTCTTTTCACTAGAATCACATTAGTTTCAGTTTGACAATATTGAAATGTGGCGGATTTGTCAAAACTGTCATAGGTTTATGAACAGTTTCAATTTTCATACACTATCATGTTAGCTAAAAATAGTTAATTGAAAAATTTTCAGCTGTCTGTAATTGTGATGTTTTTTTCATCAGCTCCAAAATTGGATAGAGAAATCACAGCCCAGACAAGCTGTCCCAGCCCCCTGGTGAAGTGCAAGGTTACCCTCTCCAGGCTTTCAATCTAGGGACTTTCAAATAAGCAGTAAATCAGTTTGCTGGGTTGTTTTGGTGTTTTTTTAATGTTTTAGAATATGCATTACAAATCCTTTGTTAGCTGAACTCTTTTCAGGGAATGTTTCCTGACTATATATCTTAGCATAAGTTCAGAGGCTGCCCGTAAGAAAAAAATGAAAATATTATTAAAGACACTTATTTTCCAAAAATGTCTTTCTATCCCATATCTTGAAAATCAAGGAATCCTCCAGTGGAACCGTCCTTGTCTATGTGTTGCAGGATGCAAATAACATTGCCAAACTGAAACTGAGCTGCCATGAATTATTCAGCGCACCAGAAGCAGCAGCTGTTATTTGTATTTGTCTCTAATTTTGGAGGGTGGAGAACTGGAGGCCTTCCTTGACAACCAAGGGGAAGAGGAGGAGACGGTGGGAATGAATTGCTGCCCAACACCTCAGATGCTTCAACATCTGCAAGGCTGTGTTTAATTTGGTAATCTAGACTGTGGTGCCTTCTGTTAGCAACAAGGGCAACAAATTGGTTGTGTGAAAGTCTGCTTCTTCCGACAGGTAGAGAAATAGTCAGCCCATTTCGAGTGACAGAACAAATTCTGGTTTAAAAATGATCAAAGCCAGGCAGAAAAAATATCTTTATATCCATGAAACAGCTCTAGGGAGAGAGATAGAATTCAGAGATGTATGCAGAGTACAACCATTATATTATGAAAAAATACTGAATTTTTTTTTTCTGAAGTGAAAATGTTTCGAGATGGGATGATTGGACTATTCCATATTATTTTTATGTATATACTCTTCATAAAGTGTCTGGCTTCTGCAGATCCTGCCTTTTCTCCTTCCATTGCTGCAAACTCAGTAACTCAATTAAAATCAATATGCAAGTGGCATGTTCAAGAGGAGAGGGGAGTGTCCATGATTTTAGTTACTGTTAGAAAGATCGAGTTTTGCACATTAAGTATGAATCTACCTTGAGGAAGGAAACAAAATTAATGAAAGATGACTGCAGTTACTCATGAGTATATCACAGGTGGCATACGAGATGCTGTAGGCCTAATCCTCCAGTACGATGTAGTATTGCTACTACAGTACAGCACAAAGGAGTATGCAAAACTTTTTTATCACGATTGCAGGGATAGCTGCATACTTGGTAGAAACTCTGATAGTGTATTTCCACTAGACCATTATTTAAGCAATGATTCACTCTCTAATGCAGAGCAGAAAAATTTCTTTGGGTACAAAGAAATCAATATCAGCAAACAAAATGTTAAAGAGTTCAGCACTTACTCTGAAGCTCAAGCACTATTTACTCTCCTGGGATAAACCCCAAGGTCCTTTACTCAGGCAAACTCTCTTTGATACCAATGGTGTTTGCTTGAATGAAGACAGAATTAAGAAGCTCAGGATCTGGGTCATGAGATTTAGCTCACCAACCTGTAAAGACATTTAGCAAGGATTACACAAGCACAGAACTCACACAAAGACCCCATTTCACTAAAATCAATTTTAGATAGGAAAAGCCTTTTGATAGGAAATTCAATTTTTTTTTTTTTTTCTGGAGAGCAAGAAAGAAAATGGCAAAAAATACAAAGTTAAGATAAATTAACTTACATAACTTCCAGACTATAAACTGATGTGCAGCTCTGCAAAGAGGAATAGAAGAGGGTTATAGCTTTATACGAGAAGAGAGCCATCTTTAAGGATACTATTTGTTTGCACGGTAATATTGGGCACTTAAACAGGGTTTGCGTGTAGATGACAACAGACGTATTGGCAATTTTTTTAGTATTGTGGGATCAAACCCAAATCCAGGCAAGAAGAATCTCTAAGGTAGTTAATTAATGTTTGTAAAAAGAGAGGAGGTAATTAGCAAAAATGAATAGTCCGTGGCTATTCTGTTTGGAAGGTTTAGCTGAACCTGGTGCAGAAAGAAAGGTGCTGCTCAGCATTTTATGGCAGTGACAGCAGGAAACCCAGCTTAAATGCAGCTACACGCTTGGTTTGGGTTTTATTATTTTTTTTATTTTTTATTTCAATGGAATCGAAGACTTAGGGCAGGGGTGAGCACCCATCCCTCTTTAAGCTCTGTGGGGAAGCTTCTCCAATGCTGTGGTTTTTGTTCCTGGGGTTCCTCCCGCTGCTGCAGGCGCTGAGCCGCTGCCCCAACCCTCCGGGACAGGCAGATCCTTTGCATCCCCAGGCGACTGCACAAAAAGTTTGCTATTCCTCACTGCAAACCGATTTCCATTAAATATAGGCTGGAGATCTTCCGTAAAGCCTCTCGTATTAAGCTCAACTTAACAGGAGCAGCGACGGGTGGTGTTCTCATAGAACGGCCAGGGATGAGGGCAGGGGCAGAGGAGCAGGACGGGGGGCTCTGAGGTGGCTGCTGCTCCCCCACCTCCGTTTTCCCCCTGGACCTGAGCACGGTATTGTCCCATCGGACGCAAACTGTCTCCCATTCCCCTGGCAGTCCCCAGCACAGACAGCTCACCGCCAGGTTGATAATTAGCCAGTTAACGCACGCCTCGCAGCTAACCCACGGAATCTATTAATCCGGTTTCCATTAAAAGGTGCTCAGCCCCCACACGTGAACTGTCCATCAGTGCCACCAGCGCCGCAGAAGCTGTTCTGTGCAGAGAGTTGTAGTTGAGGCTTTGAATGGCTTGGGATGTTTCTGAGGTGTCTCAGCGTGAGGATTTCTACCAATTTATGGTCTCTCCGTAATGAATTTCAGGCATTCGGGGAGACAAAAGACTCCAGCGAGCGCTCCTGCCAGCGTGCTGCTTGAGCTGCTCAGCTGCAATACTCCGGTAAGCAGTTTTTAAAATAAATTGCTGAGGGTTAGATTGTTCTTCTGGGAAGTGGAAGCACAAGGGTGCCTCTCCTAAAGGGGCGCCTGGAAATGGGGGCAACCTGCTGCTTTTCCCCCTTTGCCAGG
This sequence comes from Grus americana, assembly GCF_028858705.1. Lineage (NCBI taxonomy): Eukaryota > Metazoa > Chordata > Aves > Gruiformes > Gruidae > Grus > Grus americana. The sequence goes on along the minus strand of NC_072868.1, from coordinate 15,358,546 downwards.
TGAGGTACCGCCGTTCCCAGCCCTCAGCTCACCGGCTCAGGGTGCGGAGTACAGATTTCCCTATTTCTGACAGTCTCAAGTGGGGAAGAATGAGTAGGTATGGAGCTCCCCTTTACAATGTGCTTCGATATCCCCCGACAGAAAAGCCTGCAGTAGTGGGAAGGGAGAGCCCGGCAAAGCTGGAGCCCCAGCCGGAGGACACAGCATCCCAAGCGGTTGGCTGAAAATCTCTTGCCGTGCAAACGGCAGTCGGAGGAGAGGCGTTTGCAGGAGCAGGAGTGGAAAAGCTGGGACTCTGTTAGTCCTCTAAAAGACTTTCATTTCCTCTCTTTGTTCCTCCCTGTCTGGGACAGAGTGGTTGAGGATCATGTCAGGGTAGGAACCAAGAGGGCGATACAGGTAAAATCTAAGTTAACAGAAAAAAAAGAAGCCAAACGGCTACATAAACACGTGAGCCATCTCAAACACATTTACAGTGACAGCACGCAATAAAAAGAAAGAATAGAGCAATAAATTTCCTTATCATGATATTCAAAGGCATGAATTTAAGAGCAAGTCTTTTTTTTTTTTATTTTTTTTTCTGAGTATGAACTTAAAAGCATCCAGGTGCTGGGTTCTTGCTGGCTGGGATTGCCTTCATCACATAGAAAGCACTCATCATCACACAGAAACCTTCATCACAAGAAACCACTATGAGTTTTTCCAGTTTGGTGATTTGGGTTCTTTTAAGCAAAGATGTTAAGTATCCTTTAAGAAATGTACGCATCAGCTAGGAAAGCAGGAAGCAAAGGATAGAAATAGAAAGAAAAAAGAAAGACTAAGGCCTGTGTTTGTTTTTTCATACAGAAAATATTGACAAGTTTATACTGGACCTGTCTGTATGTTCTGCAGCCTTTAGGTAAATGAATAATCTGAATAAATTTACTTGCATTCCCAAGTTAGCCCAGTCTTTGCAGTTCCCAACAAAGCGCATGTTTAAAATCAGATGTTACATCAGAATATGGAAGAACTTTTAGTTTAAAATAGTTTCAGTGGAGAAAAATGGCTTTTTTTGTACTTACAGAGAAGTACATTCCATTCCCCTTTTTGTCCTGCCTTGCTTCCCTGGCTTTTAAGCCACTTCCACTTCGCAGTGAAAAACTGGAGAATCCCTGCATAGTTATATAAATGATCTTGACCTTTTTGTCCCCCCCCAAATTTTTCTTGGAAAACTTTTTTTTGATCGGTGTTCTATCATGATGTCCCAGTGTATCTCTAAGTAATTGCACACTTTATCATCCAGATCACAAAGCCGTAAAGAAAATAGAGGAGACCTTTACCTGCAGGATGAAGGAGGGATCAGATGGCTGAAGTGGGAGCCAAGTCAGTGAGCATAAATACAGGAGTTTGCCCTGTCGATATCTAGCACCAAGCAAAGCAAGCAAAGGAAATGGAAATGAGCTGTGAAGCCAAATGATAAAATGCTTCTCTGCTTACTCTAAGCAGCCTGTTTCCAGTTATCCTTACAGCCGCGGTTAGATTCATTGTTCGGTGTCCCTCAGTCAATAGGCTATTTATCATTCAACAACAGGAGTGGTTACAATCCTTCATCCTTGATAAAAGAGTAGAAATTATTGATTTAATTGGGAGCAGGGAAGAGAACTTGGTTCGCTACCTTCCTGTTAACTCTGTTGCTTACTGTAAATTACTTGAGGAAAAGTCTGTTTGCTGTACTGCTCGTACCCATTTAGTTCTGTTTCCAGTGCTGCTTGAAACTGCTTTCTCCCAAAGGACATAGAGCATCACCAAGGAATTCACGGATTAGATCTCCTTCAGCTGAAATCAGTCTATGCAATTGTGATCACGGTTATTTTTCAGAGCAGATTTGTGTATGTGTCTGGGTATTTTGAGAAGTACATTGTTGATTACTAAAGCAATCAAGTCCAGACAGTGATTGTGTGATTCACTTCAGTGACATGATATAAATACCGTATATGAGCTTTTCAGTTTCATTTATAACCCTGAACACCCACTCAGCTGCCTTGCTGAGATTTGTTCCGTTGCCTCCAATTCTATGTTTATTGGCTCTTTAAGCTGAAACAAAAAAACCCCACGCACAAAGTAGGTATTTTTGGAGGAAGAGACTGATGGCTCTCTTTGTACCGAAACGTCTTACTTTCTCCTCGGTTGATTTTATAAATTACTGCCCACACTGAACCAGACTGTTTATCACTCTCATCCTCAGCGGCGCTTCCTCAACCCGTCGGTAGCTATACTTTGCCTTCCCAATTTGTTTAGCCCAAGATTTAAGATGGACAGAGACTGCCGCTCTTATAAATCCTGATTTCATTAGCGATGAAGCGTCTGGCAAAAAGACCCTGCAGTAGACGCTCCGCTCTCCATCTCCCGAACAGCCTAACTAGGTCTCCGATGGTAAAAGGAACGTAGGATGTCCGGGGCCCACGGAAGCGCGATAATAAGACTTATGAAGAAAGTGGTCCCTGCGAGGCCTCATTACAGGCGTTTCGAGGGCTAAGTTACTGCTCCGGAGGGTGGGAAAGGCATCTTTACAACAGCTTCCCCAAAACAAAGTGGATCATTTCTATCCGGATCCGTCTTTCATTTCCCTCATAAGAGTCGCAGAGTAAGACTTGCTAATTGGTACATAATGCAGTTTGTCATACATTTTTGTTATGCTGTCATTATTTCTACCATCAATACGAACCCATCTTAACACTGAGGCATAACTGTCTCCAATTAACTGATGAAAAATGACAAGTGTGTAAATGCGCGGTGTAAAATTGTCCTCATCTATCCGAATACGGTATTTCTCCTTGGTAGCTTTCTTTCGCAGACAAACTAAAATTGAGAGATGGAATGAATTTTAAAAAAAATAAATAAAACAGCGCCACTGTTGTTTTCACTAGGCAGATAGATGGCTTTGTGTAGCTTGTATTTCAGTAGGGGTGGGAAAGATAGATGCTACCTATCCTATGATCTGAAAAATAATATAACTACATTGCAGAAAACAGCTCCAACAGGGTAAAAACATCTACAAGTAAAAGGAAACTTGGTCATGGTGTTTTCTGAAACTTTTTTCAAAAACAGAAAGAATTTTAAAAGTGGTATCTGACAATTTATCCACAATCATAGTTGGGGGCAGGTATCCCTATTTATATAAAATCTATCTATTTACAATATATCGATACAAAATAAAGCAGGTTTATTGTCAAAATAAACTGTTTATTGTCAGTGGCTCTGCTTAGTCTAGATTAATGTTTACACGGAGCCTGAATAGAGCTTGGAATTCGGGGTCGAATACTTTTAATGGATTTCAATCCAAGTACATACAAACTGTAACAGAAAGAAATGCAGAGGCTGGAAAGGAAATATGGAATTTGAAGTTCCTTCCTCCAGCTGCTCTTACCGGGGGGGGGGCTACCACGCCCCCCCGATCCCGGTTACAGAAGGACCAGCGGTGAGCATCGGGGTTCGCGCGGATCCCAGCGGGCGCGGGGGCGAGGCGCGGCGAGGTGCCGCTGCAGGACCCGGGAGGACGCAGCAGCTCCCGGCAGTGGCACAAAGCACCCTGCCAGGGCCGTGGAGCTTCAGAGCTTCAGGTGCGAAAGGGGAGCGGACACCCCTCCAGCCGTACGTAGCCGTACAGCGCGGCTCTTCGGGGTTGCAGTATGGGGCACGTCTGGCACGTGGGATCCTCCGTGAGTGTGCAAAACCGGATGGCAATAGGCATTTAAACACAAACTTTTCTTCCGTCCGCTTTCACCCAGTCCAAACTCAAGAGGAAGGGGACCTAAACTCTGGAGAAGAATTTTCTTCCGCCTTCTTTTGTATTTACAAATAAAATGACCTGAAGAGATGCCACATTTATGAGCAACTAAAATACCATCTGCTTATGTGTGAAAAAATTGCCTAGTCATATGGATTCAGGGTTAAAATGATAAATTTAATTATCTGAAAATAAAAGAGCAATTCACCTTTGGAAACAGCAAATTTCAGAAGAACTCAATATTTAATTTTATGCCATTCCTTGAAAGTTCAATAGACACTGGGGTTTTCTCCAAAATTCAACACATCATTTGGAGCAAAACTGTTGAGATGCTGCATTTGTGAAGCATAACAAAATGTGGCTTATCACACACCCCATTGTGGCTGCCAATACACGACGGAAAGTTTCCTGTGATTTCATCATTCATACTTTTATGTCCTTTATCGGTGGCTGCCTGTATTGCCATATAACTTAGTTTAGATTACCCAAACTCATTTTATTAAATCAAATTCTGGTGGGTTTTTTTTCCCTTTTATTCCATCAAGAAGAGGTGTGCTACATATGGTCCAATATTACAGTTGGTCTGAATTGATTAGAATTCTTTTTCTAGTTATTCTATTACATGAAAAGCATCACTTATATTTTTCCCATCACAGTTTCTTAGAGACACACATAATGCTGGGATGGCAAATAATTTCTCTATGAGAAGATTAAAAAAAAAAAAAGTTGCAGATGTTCTTCTCTGTTCTGATTAGCATCCACATCACTCTGAAGCTGAACGTTTCCTTTGATTTCTCTATGTGAAATTGCCTTTATAGTTTTGATGAATTTTCCAGCCATCACTTCTTCAGGTTCCTCAGACTTCATTCTCAGAGGTCCTGCACGGGTACCACCGTGCCCCAACGAAGCACTCGCTCTTACATAACGTAACGCAGCTCTGTAGCGCTTTTGTTCCCTGAACGTATGGTCAAGCTATTCAGCAATGCATATCTTTACCTTGCTACATGCTGAGATATGTTCTAGTTTAAGGACATTTTTCTAACTAAAGAAAAAGTATTCTTTTGTCAAGCTGCAGTATTTTTAGGCGCTTTCTCCTCCAACTTGGTATTCACTGAAGTCCTCTAAGATTTCTCTGTCACTTCAGGCCATGCCAACTCGGATGAAGCATTAGTGCTTCTTCAAAGGCACTGAAAAGCGTTAGTTTGTTTTTCTCAAAGAAAGAAGACCTGCCATACGGGTCAGCCACTCTAGAGTTCCACCAGGGAGCAAGCTGGTAGATTAAAAACACTCTCTAATAACGTGTTTTTTTCATAATTCATTGTTTGAATTCACTGTTGGGGGAAAATGATTGCAATGAAAATGGAGGCAAGTGGAGGCACAGGCAGCCTCATGACTAACCTTCCTTTGCCCCACCCAGAGCACCCGTACCTAATGTTAGGGGATCTCTGGGTTTAATTTCATACATGCCATACAAAATGTCAATAGATGACAACCCAGATTCCAAAAAATATTTTATTACTTGGATGCTGATTTCCAATCCAATTTTTGGATTCTGGATATGGGGTCATGCAGGCATATCTAACTGGACTTATGTCTAATTATTGGAAATAAATACGCTGTTCGATCTCTCTGGTATACATGTCCTGACCTGCTTTATTGAGGCTCATGCATGATACTAGCTCAGGCAATCACACTCTGGGAAAAGGCAGGTTTTGTTATTGATTTTTTTGTTTGTTATTTAATTGTGTTGATGAATGCTCTTGAGTTTTACCAAGCGATGTAAGAATGTTTCTCCAGATTTGTCAGATGCTTGAGTTCAGGGTGTAAACTGGCATAAATCGCAACCCATTCATTGGTAATTGAAAAAGTAACCTCAGTATTGGGGGGAGAGGGGAAGGAAGGGTAGGAAGGTTGGTGGCAGATGTGTTTATGATAGATCAATTTTTGCAGTAGCAAAAATACTTTGTTTTTCTACAAGCTTTTCTGTGTTTTACATTCTTTCTATCCCTTATATTTCATTTTCAAGCACTATCCCTCTAATTTCCGTAATACAGTTCATACCTAGTCTCCTTTGCCCAACTTAAAAGAAAACTATTTAAAAACATGAAGTGTTTGAGAATAAGCTATTGTCAGAGAAAAGAAAGCGGGGGCGGGGGGGGGGGAAGAAAACCCTCTATCTTTCTTTTGGCTGGCACCACTCCTTGCTGATTGAAAAAGCTACATTATTTAAGCCTTCTGTAGCTGTCTTCCACATTTCTGGAGAATTTCAGCTCTCAGGGGTTTTTCTCCCTTTCTTTTTTTACTGGAGTATTCTCATACTTCTCCATAGGTCTGGTGTCTACCTTGCTAATCTCTCAGAGTCTGACACGTCCTTTGTTTGGTATTTCAGCTCTAGCTGATCAGCATAACCACGTACTTCTGACTGTTTCCGTGCTCCTTTGTAAACACGCTGAAGGATTTTCTCCAGAAGATGGATTACGCACTTTATCTTTAGTAAGAGTTCTAATTTATCTCCAAGTAACGGTGAGCCCACGATCTCTTCCTGTATCACACCTGTTTAATTTAAGATCAATACTTACATGTCTAACATCTAATACTTGCTTATCACCTTGTTTGGGTTTGGTCCCTGAAAGATATTTTTAATGTTTAACTTCTGGGGTTTCCTTCTAGGATGGTATTGATGGTATAGTTCGCCGTTTAATTGCTCTTGAGGAAGCATCATTATTTTCCTAATCCTTGTTTTATTTTTATAAATGTAATAGTATACAGCCCCTTTAAACAAGGATAATCTTCAGCTTTTGGACTTATGAGAAGTTGTTGAAGTTCCCATGAGATCTATGCCTGACTGAAGGTAAAATAGACAAGTTGTTTCCCCGGAGTGGTGAGTGCCTACACCAACGGGTGTCTTTGCCACTTCTTAAACTAGATGAATCACACAGTGTCAGCTCAGCCTTTTTTTTTTTTTTTCCCCTTTGTAAAATATAAGTAAGGGGTTTCTAATAGCAAAAATGGTCATTTATTGGGCCAGTTATTCAAATGGATGTGGCCAGTAGATCTAATTAGGCGTATATTGAACTAGAAGATAGCATGCCTGTTGGCATGGCCTTTGCTGATACACTTATATGCAGCTCACGTGTCTTGCAGAAGAGGGGAACAGTCAGTCTGAGGCAGTTCCTAAAGACATCAGCAGGAATCTCAGCTGGTGTGTCAAAACTTCTGGTTTTGGAATGTCAATGGAAAATGTCACAGGTAATTTAGCACTATCTCTTCTATCAATCTATGTACGCTGAGAATAAATACTACTTTAGATACACGCACTTCACATTGGTTAGAATCAGGAGAGTTAAAACAGGTATGTCAAAATTGATTTTGCCATTAGAGGGATTTGGTTGTTTAGTAAAGAGGTGAAAAAAGTGGGTTTTTTCCTCCTCCAGGATACTTGAGCATTTATACCAAATGAAGTTGAAATTTGGTCTAAACATCAACAAAATTGCCTATTCCCCCCTTTTGAAAGGACTACTCATTCTGTGGGAGAGATTTAGTAATAAAGGAGCTCATATTAAACAGGGCTAAAAATTCTCCACAGGTAAAAGCTGCATCTTTCAAAAATAAACTTTACACTGAATTTGCAGCAGAGACTTATTTCATTCGGGGTCAATCCTATATTTTGCTGGGTTTGCACAAGAATAAAATCATGCAAATAATATACTGCAGAGCCCTAAAGAAACTCCCTGGCTAGCTCCTTTTCCTATCACCTTCCCCAGCTTTCCAATGCCTCTATAAACTTGCACCTCTATTTTGCACAGAATTGAATGGTTTCAGAAGTCTTTTACACTGTGACTGTATATTTGGGCAAAATTTCCCATCACAGTTGCAGCATCAATGATCAGACTATAATTGGTTGTGATCTTATGCTCCCAGTAATTGTGTCTACTCTAGCTTGAAGGTGGATAAAACTTCTATTAGACTCTGAAGGACTCAGACTTCAACTCAGTCTTTCTAACTGAAAAATATGAAAAAGTGGAAGAAGCAGAATATGCTCAGCAGGAGCAATATTGCCTTTGAACAGAAATGCTTAATACTTTCAGTTTACATTAGGCCTCAGTCTTTGTTGCCAGTGTATGGCACAGGCATTGGCTTTAGATGCAGTGGAAGGATTGCTTTTCCCAGATGGCAGAACGCGATTAGAAATTTTCTGTGATCTTTTCTGATTCATGCAACGCAGAGAAACTTGTTCTGTTCTCAGCCCTTACTCAGTGTCTGTCCCAGCGCCTCAAATTCGCTCGGCAACGTGCACTCTCAGAAGTGTGCTCCTTTAGAAACACCTCTACAACTTCATCTTAACTTCACCCTGTGATGCTTTTTTGTCTAAGACCCTATACTGCTCCAGAAAAGAATGGACCCTTGCTCTTCACTCCATAGCATTTCTTTTTATTCCTATTGTAGGTTTGACATTTTGCAGAGTTACTCTTTTTTTGCGTTCACGAATGTGAGGGTACAACCAGGTCCTAAAATGCATGTAGACAGTCCAAGGAAATGCAGACAAATGAACATTAAAATAATCTTTAAAATGTAGTTTGATCTCCAGCAAAGGAAAGGATATAAAGTACCCGTTAGTGATTTCTGCAGCGAGCCAACAGCCCACTGCTTACCTGCTGTGAGCAAATACCTATACCAAGATCCTCTGCTTGCACACCAAAAGCATCTACCGTATTTAATTTACTGTTGCTTGCCTAACATCGCACATTTCCTGACTTAGATGTTTCACAGTAGGACTGAGCTCCTGTCTCCTGTTGCAGGAACGTTCTGTATGAAGAGCAGCACAGGGCTTAACAAACTCGTTAACTGTTTATTACAACTGCTGGGGGTTTGATCAATATATAAATGCTGGGCTCCTCCAGTAATCATAAACACAGGTGCCTTGGGTTCTGTGTAAAATGCTGTGGAGCCCACACACGTAAGCATTTGCAGGATTGGGTCTGTGGCTAATATCCTTCATTCTAGCTGCCTTTCCATCAAGTACTACCTTTGGAAAGCTCTAGCAGACATTATACCAAAGCATCAACCTCTTTACTCTTATATCTTTGGAATGGCCAACAGCTGATGTGGGTCCTGCTATCCAACACCTTCTGTTGCCTGTTTAGTTTTCTTTGAGATTCAAGACACATATATATATACCAAACTGCTCACTTTTTTGCTTTCAGTGCTGGAAACTGCATAGAACAGTTTCAGAACAGGACTCTTGATTTCACTGTCTTTGCTGTTTCCAGCTTTTCTGTCCCCTGCCAGTAATACAGATGAAGTTAACGGCTCCCACTAAGCACGGCCACCAACCCTTGTTGGGACTGGTGACGTGAATCCTTCTGCTGATGTAAGCGTAGTATTTTTTTCCTTTGGTACAAACAGAATTTGATTACTTTAGGATCTGAATAACTTATTGATATCAAATGCTGCACTGGTGATTCTTGCGTGCAAGATAGAAGACAATTACGTATATGAAGACATTTCAGCACACAAAAGAATAACGATGTAGAAAATTAAAAGATAGGTCATTAGTCCTTTTGGTGCTGTTAGTGAAATGTTTCATTTCATGTTACTTTTCCACCTCTAGATCAAAATTAAAAATAAGAAGGCCTAAAATTTAAGTTCATGTTTGCCCCTCTCTGTAGTTCTTTGGTAGGAAGCAACTCGCATATAAAACAGAAGAGAAAAAGAGAAAGACTTAATTCAAAGAAATCTGAATGTGATAGTGTTCACTATGCTGCAAGGCCAAAAAAAGCTTGTCTTCTTCCTCCCAAAGCACAGTGTCATTGCTTAGAAAAGAGAGAAAGTGTACAGCAGAATTACTACGAAGCGGGTAGCCTCCTATTCAGGTTGAGTTCCCGTGCTCACCTCTTTAAAGAATCTGTGCAAAATAATAAGAGATGTAAAAAAGTGGAACAAAATAAAATTGGAATTATAATAATGTTAATGAGATTTGAAAGGCATTTCTTAATTCACATAGCTATCAAAAAATCCAAAGGACATTTCAATAAAGAGCATGCCTCCAAGCAGCTGTTTCCAACTTTTCCATTAACTGAAAGTATATCAGTGCTTTCTTGTTTCATGGTCGGAGTTCAGTTACTTTGGCCCCACTATGTTTCTGAAGTGTTCAGATCAAGCTAAATGGCTTCACATTGTTCAACATCTTTCCAATTTTCTGCTGTAGAGGAACAGATAGAATATATGCCTTGCCAAGTGCAAGAAATGGTAGGATCAAGTGTTGAGTTTCAATCTCAAGTTTCAATCTGTTTCACATCTTGTGGTCTGATTTACAGTATCTTTGTTGACATAGGTGGTTAAACAGCCTTTATTATAAGGCTTTATGCTGACAATAATGCTAACAGTCCAAAATAATATAATTCTCTGAAAAAGAAGCTTGAACCTATCTCTGAAATTAGACACAACAGAAGCTCCTTGTGCTGGCACTCAGCGAAGTAAGGAGGTTGCAAGGAAATGATTGCATTAAACGGTGCTTTTAAAGCACTAAGAAAACAGCATGTCTTTGTGTATTTTGATTATTTTGCATGCTATAAGGAGAGTACAATAAAAGGAGAAAGTTTGATTCCTTTTCTTCGTATAAACACTAATAAGATGCAGAGTATTTTGTGAAGGATAGCTCTGTGAGATGCGATGCTTGGCTTTACAGAGAATCTCTTGATTTATTTTTTTCTGTCAATCCATTCTTTAATAAGGAAAGATTGTTGTGAGGGTCCTGGCGTATCACCTGCTGCTCTCGTTAAATGGATGTCCAAAATAAACCTCCGATTCTGTACCCAATCAATAACCTAAATCACCAGCTTTCCAATTTGGGTTCTTTCATAGGCCGGGACTAAAGGATTCCAATAAACCCCTCCGTCTCCTGCTGCCCCAGCCACCCTTCCTGTGCCCTCCAGGTGCTTCCTGCATGTCACTGCCGTGGTATCGAGCCTACTGGTTTGCAGCTTACCCAGAACTTCTGTAATTTCCTGGCTACGCTGGAGTTCGCTGGAGGATTTTTGTAGCTCTTTCCCTATCTTTATGCATGTTGCCATACTCCTCCATTGGACTTTTATCCACGCTGTCCTAGCTGAACCCCACGTGGACCCTAAAAAGCCAGAGGTGAACCAGAAGAGGAAATCTTCCTTATTGGACTGAAAATGGCTTCAAGGGATGCTTCTCAGAGCTGTGTCCTATCCTAGATGGGCTACTTCTGTCATGCTTTTACTACTCTAGGGCCCTGCCAAAGGCTCACTTCATCCTGGGCAGCTGAAATTTTCAATACTAATTTAAATTTAAAGATCACTGAGGTTTAACTACAAGTTTCTTAGTCTATGACAATTTTTACTATATATTAGGAAGAGAGAAAGTACACTTTTTGCCCCCATGAACAGGGAGCTGTTTCGGATTAAGGGATGCTAATTTTGCCTTTACTCATGCTTTCTTCTTCTCAGATAAGTATGTGGGGATAAATGTATGTTTTATTTTGTCTTATTATATTAACCAAGTTAATCCTCTTCTGTTTGTTTCTCCTTCAGTAAGCATTTAATTTCGGCACAACATTTGGCAAGCGACTAAGGGTTTTCACCCTCTGGGGTATCTCTGACTCTGACACCTGCACATGGGATTTCCATTAATGTCAGCTAGAATTGCGCACACAGAGCAAGGCAGTGTCTCTGACCCTTCTGAGAGAAAGAGGCTTAGTTGATAAGAGGGGGGAAAAAAGAAAAAAAAAAAGTTACCTGCAGGAAAGAGCAAGAAAATGAATCAAAAGAAAAACTAGGATGCTGCTAAAAGAAGGGTTTTTTACAAAAAATAAAAGCAAAACTATGGAATGGAAAAATCTAGATCACAGTGATGCATAAAAAGGTGGGATCTAATTCAGACACAAGATGAGACAAGATGGGAGTGAATTTTAATAAAGAAAAGCAGTTGCTATAGAAAGGACATTTAGCTGATCTCAAGGAACTATTTAAGGTTTTTAAATGAGTTCAATAGAAAGAAAAGTATCAAAGTCCTTGGAGCAGCGTGTAGATATTAATCAGTAATGACAGTTATTGCAAAGACTGTGAGCCATCTTCTTTTATATAAGTTACCAGAAGTTCTAGCAATGGTTTCAAGCTTTAGTAATGGTTTTAACAGGGAGATAAATGTACGGGGTCTTTTATCTCCAAGGAAGAAGGCAGGCAGGTTAGCTAGCTGGTGACTCTGTGAAATGGTGAGAGCTTTCCTACAGGCATCTGAAATTACCGGTTTTCATACCTCATTAAATTGTCTTGCAAGAACTTGCGCATTTTCTTTCAAGATTTTGCAAAACATTGTGGATCTGGGTAACACGGGCAGACCTAAGAAATCTTGGGAAATCATGGATTGTGTTTATTATAATTATCTTACGCTGCAGCAGTCCCTAAGGATTCTTTTTCCATCAGGCAGGTACACAATCCGCAGGTTATTCTGCGGCATCCTTACTTGTAGACTGTGAATCGATGATGCAGAGCTGCGACAGGACCTTCAGCAGGAGGGGGTGTAAAGGAACCGTTTTTCACTAACAGAGGTAAGCACTGGCTGAATTCATCATCTTTGTCTCTCAGACCCATCTGAAACAATTCTTGCCGCTAGAGAGCCAATCTGCTACATCTTCCCTACTCGCAGACAGAAAATTACTTAATGCCATGGTTTATAATACAAGGAAAATAAAGAAACAGATTTCATTATATTAACTCTTTAGCAGGTCTGTATGCTGTGGTTGATCTCTATCTCCGGGTTTATTTGTGGCCCAGATACTGCATCTGAGGGTTCTTAATTTAGGATTTACTGCAGGTATGACTTTGTATATTTACTGAAATACGGCAGGTCACATTAGGGGTAACATCACTATCTTATTACCTCAAAATGCTCTATCTTCACTTACAGATGGCACTTCTATGAATGTGGGGTTGGCCTTTCAATTCCCAGGTCACTCTGGACTGGCAGCCTCACTGTCTTTACAACGTCTCCTTTTCTGGTTTCTGCCAACATAGTCCTCATTGTTTCTGAAAGGAGGAACTTCTCCAATATATATGCTGTGTTGCAGGATTCCTTTATACTACATACTGAATAAAATCTATGCTCATATGTATTTTCAGACTCAGTAATGGCTCTGTTCACAGTAACTACACGAACTTAACCATTTCTACTTAACATCTAATTTCTTCCTACTCTTCTGACCCCCTCAGATTCTTACCTTCGGAGTTGCTGGTTCACCCATCTCATGTAGCCACATCTTGCTGTGTGTGTGACATCTCCAGTGTGCCATGTGCTAAAAGCCCCTCCCGGGTCTAAATCAACATCTTTGGATCTTTCATTCCACTCATTAACTAATGTGTCCAAGTGACAAATCTAAGTCATTAGTTTCAGATTTCTGCAAAGGATTCTGTGGAAACCTATATGAAACTCTTACATTTTAAAAGTCTCTATTTTTTATTTAAATATTTATCAGGCTTGCTACCTTACAGCTTCATAGCTTACTCTGTCACCTTAGCCTAACTGTATATCACAAAAGATAACAACCGTGTGAAATGCCACACCGTCAAGAGAATTTTGATGCATCTTTGTTTTCAAGTCCAGCCGTTTCCATACCAATGTCAAAGTCATTTTTAACTCTTCACAAACTCTGCAGACATACCAATGAGATTTCATTCTTTGCTGGCTTTTATATTTTCCATTTTGTTTTTGCCCCACGCCCAGCCTCCCTCTATCTTAGCCTTTAATCCTCTAATGCTTCCATTTTCTATATAGTTTTCCCTTCCCCTGGTAATATGCGGTGTTTGAGGGCCTAAACAAAGTAAGCTGGAAGTAGGATTTACATTAGAAAAGGTTTGGTGGAACTATATGTATCTTGGAAGGGTGAAGCACATGCTGCTGAGTGTATTCGCTCAGGCAGTGGCTGGTAGATCAACATATCCCAGCACTTTCTGCTGGCCCTCAAAGGGAAGGTGTCTGTTCCTCACTGAGACATTGAGGTTAGTGCTGACGTTTTCCTTGGGAGGGTCTTTCACTTGCTATTGTAGCAGCTTTCTGTGGGACATTACTTCAGTTGTAGCTAACGCAATCCAGGAGGCTGACAGTCATCGCTTGGATCCAACACTGTGATGCTCTTGACCAAATATTCAATCTCCAAGGTAAACACTTCCAGGTAGAGAAGGTGGGGCAGAATGCCTTACTGCATTGGTCGAAAACATTAGCAACTGGTATTTTTCCTACATAAAAGATCATGGCTTTGTAATTCAATGCACCTTTTTGTGCTTGGAACCCAGCAGGGCCAAGAATCAAGTGCAGTGTTGTGTGATTCGGCTGTAATTATTGAAGTCCCCAGACACAGGGAATGTCATTATGCAAAGGTAAGTTCCTTTCTCTTTTTGTCTACTTGTGATAAGAATACAGGCTATCAAGATTTCAAACCACAGTTTGGAGATGTCTCAGCATCACCTGTCGCTTGGTAACCAGGTTGGATAAAAACTAAACTGCACTAGTGTGTGCAGACACAATGGGGCAGAAGACAATGTTTCTCCATCCACTTCAGATGGTTGGGCAAGGACCAGTGCAAAGAAAATGTTCAGCCTTAGCCTGAGGCGAGCATCGGTATGGGAGTAGTGCTGGGAGGGAGCTGCAGACGGATACGCGCCGGCCAGCACTGCGAGGCACGTGGGAGGAGGAACAGTGGGGGCACACAGGCAGGGCAGTCGACTCTCTCCAGAAAAATCTCGCTGGAAGAGCCCACAAGCCAGAGGCAGAAAATTGTACCTTTCTGAGTTCAGAAACTTAGCAGTTCTGTGCTCCTCGGCCAGCTTTCAACTGCCACGAATGTGTGAATATGTACAAGATGTATTCAAATACAGATGGAAATTCGCAGGTTTATACAACTTGTCCCCGTCTGGCCTTGAAGGAATTCACTGTCTCATCAGGCTAACAAGATACCGGTCATAAGTTCAAGTTATTCCATGAGAAAGACGAGAATATGTTTGAAGAAATTTGTACTACTGCATATTCAGTATCCAGGCTGTAAATTTGCATGTGTCCTCCTCGCATCACCATTGCAAAGTTTGTGCTTCATATTAATTAATCTTTTACTGCACAATTAAAATGAAAAACAGTGGAGTAGCCATCTCGAATGCTTTTCATTAAACATATGCATCACTGATAATATACAGTGTTGTTCTTTTCTTCATGAAAAAGTATTATTTTTATTCACGGTAACTAACATTTACTCTATGTATTATTGCAATTAAACCATATTACAGTGGATAAGCCACGTTCTTCCAGGCATATCTTACTTCAGAGCAAAATCACTTCAAAAATTC
The DNA here is from genome assembly GCF_028858705.1 of Grus americana. NCBI lineage: Eukaryota > Metazoa > Chordata > Aves > Gruiformes > Gruidae > Grus > Grus americana. The sequence goes on along the minus strand of NC_072868.1, from coordinate 15,343,423 downwards.
AAGTTCTGAAATATTCCTGGAAAGGGAAACTGTATACTTTTATTGCCAATTCAAATGGGTGAAAGTAGATCCCATCAATCTTTGAATTTCTTTAATAATTCATGAAATTTCGTGAATCAGCAGGTAATTGGTTCTTACAGACAAGCCTCTGAGCATTTTTTCTAGTATTCAAGACTTCCATGGATTTATGCCTCTGCATATAACAGTTAGTGCCTTTAAAGAGGGACATTAAAAAATTTCCACTTACATACAAATGACCTTTTAAACAGCACCTATGATTGATTTGCAATAGGTAAAATAACATCCCTTTACTTCCTGGTATTTAATTTACCTGACAGAGCCGTCTCTCCCAGGTTTTCTCGGGGGATTCTGAGCAAGCTATTCTTGGGGTTATTGTGTATCAAATTACCATCATTTCTAATGAAATAGTAAATTAGAGGTGCTGAGTGGATAACTGTTAATTCGGATATTACTAGCTGACTTGTAAACTTGTCAGTCATTCTCATACTTGCATTTTGGGCTGAAATTGGCGACTGGTGAAGTGAGCAGAGAGGAAATAAATTAGATTTTTTTAAATTGTCGTAGTGATTTAGAAGCCTAAATTACATTGACAATTAATGGATTCAGGTGCTTCTGAAAACTAAAAATAGATGCATGGAGATACCTATCTCACTGGAAGTCTATGACAATTAAGCTCCTAATTCTCTTTTGAAAGTAGCATCTAGTTGTTAAACGATTTGATAATTTTCCCCCATCTTTTTCTGTTGGTCTGCTCACAGCTTGTACTGAAAAGAGGCAGGCTGCCTCCAGGGCAGGGGTGCCAGGCAGAGCTCTCTCCAGGAAGGACTCGCTCCTCTCTAGGTCCTTTCCTTTCAGTCTTAAAACATCTGTATCTTCAGATGAGCGACAGCTCCCCGCATCTTAATCATCTTGCTGATTAGACAGGTCAGGGTGAATCATTCACCCGTCCGCTGGACTCTGTGTTCCAGTGCCCGCCCCGTGCCTGCCCCGCGGAGACGATACGTTGGGTCTGCAGGAGCAAGGGCAGCGCCCAGGTCTGATCTCCTGCGAACGCTCCTCCAGGTCGCTCTCCTCAGCAGGTCTTCTGCTGTCTCTTGGGTACGTTCACCCTGCCGTGAACGGCATCTCGCTGCCGCCCCTATGAACTTGATATCTTTTCACTCCCTACTTTGACAAAATTCTGATGAACTTACTAGTTTAGGGTAGCTCTGTCAAATTTGATAGGGTACAAATTTGGAGTAAGAAGTTTTTGGAAGTTACAAGGAGAGCAGGTACATGCACATTACAATGACTAAAAACCTCTCATGTCTTTACAAAAATAAGGTAAAAAATGTTTTCTTCATTTTGGTCACAAAGTTGAACAGACTAATATGTATTATAAAATAACCCTAGTTAAGAAGCCAAAGCAATTTAATTGAACAATTTCAGGTCTTTAGGTTTACCAGATGTGTACTGCTAAACCAGATTAAAACCCAGATTCCCTGGCTTAGTTTTGGTGATCTACCTTGTTGTTCTTCATTGCTGAAGCAAAAGTGATGGTAGCAATTACAGAAAACAACAACAGCAGCAACAATCAACAAGTTGGGGGAAAAAAACCCAAAACAGTACAGCATTAAGACCAAAAGATGTAAAATACCCTGGAGAAAAATTCAAGTAATGTGATTAAAATGGCCTTTTCCCCTTGAAAAATTATTTTCCAGTGAAGCACAACCTATTGAAGTAGTTCTATTATAGAAGAGTCTCCATGATAAATCCTGTCTTATAGGTTCATTGATTTAATCAAAAAGACCGTCTTAATGCAAATGCTAATTCTTCATTTGGGTAAAGCAAGGCAGAGAGGCCGTGAGGAAAACTCCCAAGCCGGCAGGCACCAGGACCCCCAAGTTCTGCATCGGACCTCCCTCCCGCAGCCAAGATCTGTACGCCACAAGAACGTACGTCCTGGTCCTCTCCTGTGCGCTTTGCCAGCAGCGACGTAGCTGGTCTAACAGAGCCGAGGATGGAGGTGCGCTCCATGAGAACTAATCTTTGCACAAAGGCTGGGGTTGGAAAGAGTACCTGTATTTCACAGCTAATATTCCTCACAGCCTTGGCTCTAGAATTTATGTATTCACAACAGTGTCAAATATTATCACTAATGAAACCCGAGGCATGCTGTTAGAGGGGTACATATCACAGGGGGCATGACAGCGTAACTGAGGGTACATTTTCAGTTCTGCGTATTGCAGAACTGAAATTCTCTTCGAGGAGAACAATTTGCAGTCACAAAATGTATCACCAGAAAACGAACCGGAGGCACAAATCAAAGCACCTGCACGAATAGCTACATGTATAGTATCTTCAATGAGAGAACTTTTCCTCTTGAAAATCTGACCCCAGCCGTAGTCCCTAATCAACATCAATCGCAACAACTGTGTTTAGGACACATGCCTGCTTTTCTTGATGAGACACCGGCAACAGATTTCTTCATTTGCAAATGAGCTATTAGATTATACCTTCCTGTCTGTATATGCAATACTTCGGAAGAACTTAAAAGGATGTGTAAATATGCGCACCATTGAGTAGGTCTACGCGGCATGAATTAATCTGCTTGCAGCTCGTGTGGTTGTGGGATTGTGGAGGGAAAGTCACTTCTGTGGAAACTGATTGATTTGAATGCAGATTCAGTCATGGGACAGGCACTTCCACCTGTCCTAGTTGGTAAAGCTATAAAAAACGTATTAATGCTTAACTGATAATCACTCTAGATTTATAATGTAGACCCAAACCAGTCACAATCTTACCAAGTCCCATCACTGCCTCCAGACCTGAACTGAGAACCTGTAAATAGTTGCAGGCTCATTCTGAAAAAATCAATATAAAATGAGACACTAACATAAACAGTTCTGGATCCAGATGCGTATAGATTTTTCTTCAGCAGACCCAAGCCGGTTTTGATCTTGGGAGGCTGTCTTCAGGACGTTGGTAGGGAATCTGTTTTTTCCTAGTCCTTTTATAGGACTAGGGTATTTTACCCAGGTTGGTATACTGTATCCTAGTATCCAGTTCTGCAAACAGAGGCATATGACTTTGAAATCAGTGGATGTACTCACACAAGTAAAATTGCTCTCTGTACTGCTAGTAGGATCAGATTCCTAATTAATGAATGTGGGCTTGGTGTTTAGTAAATTAAGATAGAACAGAAGATTGCTGTTGATACCATTATGTCAGGGAGTTTTGCAATTAGTGTTCAAATTTTCATTTTAGTACTTCATTCAGCTCCTCCTTCCCATGCTAACGATTAAGTTCCCTAGCCACAAAACATCCATTACATTGTGCATGTTGTCTGCAGCATTGATATACAGTCCCATCAGCTACTGTATAAGCTCTTATTTCACCTTCATTTACTAACATAGTCTCCACTGTTGAATACTGATGCAAAGTAGAAAAACAGTCCTCATCAACATTTTGCACATAGTGTAAACAAAACTGATGAAAACTGACTCATCCGTGCCCACTTAAAAGATTAGTGTTGTACAACCATTCTTAATTACCTTTTAATCTTATCTCTGAATTCCTTCCCGACCTGACTGTCTCCAATGTCTTCCATCCTGTGATACAAACTCTTCCTTTTCTGCTGAGCGATCAGACACTTACCTCATCAGCAATGAACTTGTCAGCGCAAGTGAGATGACAAATCTGTGCCTTGCTATATACAATACAAGTCAAAGAGCTTCTCGTGGCACAGAGCTGCTACACAGCCCTTATCAATTATTTATGCTTCTCGCATCCCCACGTTCTTTTTAATCCATTGCCAGCAGAACCTTGTTGTGGTGCCTTCACTAATCACGACGGGGTTATAAGCCCTGAAGATATTTGCCAAACTCTCTTACCTTGTAGGTTCAGGAGTCCCCACACTTGTCCCGCATGCGTCTTTTCTTGCTTCCTTCTTCCACAGCTTCCCCCCGCCACAAGCACGAAACTCCCTTTATCTCTCTGCAACAAATCACCTTAGATCCAGGACTGATTTCTTGCCAAAACCAGTGAGGAAATGCAGAGGGAAAAAATATTCTGCATTTGGTGGCCAGACACTCTCCTTTCTTTGTGGCTGACATGAAAGTTGAACGCTGGTTTCCATGCATGCTGATAGCAGACTGTCCTGTGCTGGGCTTTCTCGTCTTTTTGCATTCACAGAGAAGCTTAGAAGGGACTTGGTTTTATTCTAAGATGAAAGAAGACTTTTTTCTTCCTGTACAAAAAGGAAATGTTTTTCATTGCAGGGCTGAATATAGACATGATGTGAAGAGGGATGTGAGTGGGATGAGAAGAGCATCTTTCCATCATGCGGCTGAGGATATGAGCCACAAAGAGCAGTGCTAATGGGATGGGGAAGTCCCGCTCTTCTCAAATCTTGCCCAGACAGTTCTGATTGTGCACTGCCAAACATCACAAGGTATTGCCAGATTATTTCGCTGTCAAGGTAAAAGTTCATAGTAGAAAGCACAAAACTGTCCAATCCTATTAACAGACCTTTCAAAGTATAAAGGATTTCATCGAGTGAGAAGGTGCTAATGTGATGGAAATAGTAAATTATAGGCCTATAGTATCATGCCTGCGTTTAACTGAAGTGTATCAGAATTGCAAAAGATACCATTTGAAATATACTTAGCAATGCAGAGCGTAGATACTATTAATAGCATTAAAGGAATACAAATGCATTTACCCAAATGCCACAAATCTTACTAGGCGTGTATAGAATATGCTGGTTTTGCACAAGGATCAAAATTAATAGGCATGACCTTTTTCTGACTTGCCTTTCATCCTCATAAATTCAGCATGTTTGCAAAACAGCCTCAGCGGGATTTGTTTGTGATTTTTTTTTTTACATCAAACACAACAAAACTTACACTCGTTTTTTTAGTCCTAGTAGTCTCTTAAATAACAAATGTTGTAACAAGCTGTATCCTCTCTGAGTCGTGGTAGTATTAGAAGGTTAGCATCTGGATTTATTTACAAGCAAGCATCCATACTTGGATTAGCTGTCCCAGCAGATAGTCTGGACTTTATTCACAGGCAATGAATAGAGCCGGAACAGGGAAAGCTTAGTCAGAACGAAGGGGAGGTATTAATTACACCGCATTCAGAACGCACACAGCAAGGGCTCCCTGTTAAGTGGTTGATTTTCAGCTTCCAGTATCCCTTGGTCAAACATAGGCACAGGTATGATGATGAGAAATCCTGCATCCCGCCAGGCACTCGTTTAATTCAAGATTTCCTATTCAATAGAGGCCCATGATAATATTTCAGAGAGAGATGCAACAGCTCCACTAAGGAAAATTGTCTGTTGCTTTGGAGAGCATTTTCCTACCCCGTGGCAACCAGCTACTAACTAATGTTCTTAATCTCAGCGATTTGCATCTTTTGTATTCTTTTCATATTTGAAGTTCAGGTTATCTATGTGTACAGCTAGTCCTTTCAGGAACAGTGGTAATCTCTGTGCCTGCATGTTGTGAGAACTGCTGTTCGAGCAGTATGGATTCGGGAGCGTACATTCCATTCCGCGTGCTTTTAAGCCAAGCCTTTCCCTATCACTAAACACCGCTTGTCTTATAGTATGTAAAGAGGCAAACAGACTGAGCTCCCTGAATTTCTGAATATTTTGTACAGCTCTTCAGGTGCCCTAGAAGTTTCAGAAGCATTTGGTGTCCTTAGGAGAGAAATAACCAATGCTGCTTCTTCCACCTATGTCAGCATCTTAACATATACCTCTGAAACGGCATTTTTCTAGTTTTCTTTTTCTAGGCAATGATTTTCTGGCAAGCGATAATGGAGGTCCAGAATAAAATCGATCTTCTCCATACAAATGATACTAAAATACAAAGCTGCCGATTTCTTTAGAGCTTGGGATGTGGTAGGCTGAGTAAAGCCATCATGAAAATACTTCCAGCAGGATACCGGCAGCTTGGAGCTGTGTGATGCTCTGTTCTGCCGTCTTCTGCACCCAGAGCGAGACCATGCGCAGAGGAAGGTGTGGATGAGACTGGCATCACTGGGCCCTTGACGGAGTAGTTGAGGGAGAACCTGCTTTTAAAAGCCACCAGAAGATCCTTGCTTCAGGGTTAACTTAATTTTCTGATAAAGAAGTTGTGACCTTTTCAAAAATTCTGAATTCCAGTTTGGGTCTCATGGGTCTCTGCTATTGGCAATGGCACAAACCACTGTCTAAGGATTCCGTTGTACCGCAGTATTAACAGATTTCAGAGGTGTAACTTGGAGGCCTGTGAAATACTTCAGAGAAACAAACTGCCTTAAAAACATCTTCTTGTTGTACAAAGCCAAACACATTTAAGAAAGTCCAAGGCATGCAGCTTCATTAGAGGATAGGTTTCCTTTTTAAAGTATAACTTTGGCAGATTCTAGCTAAAATATGCACCAAATAGCATATTGCTTAAGTTAATATTGGAGCTCTGGGCACAGAAATAGTTGTGAAAAGCCTCCAGTGGCTTCAGCAGTAAATGAATCAAAACTCTGATGAGGCGTCAGTGGCCAGAGGATCATTGTCCTGACTCGTTATCCAGAATGAGTTCACGAAAGACTGAAAGAAAAGTTGAGTTAAAATGTTTGCCAGTCCAAGTGTGAACTTTCAACTTGGTAAGAATTTCCTAAATGGGCTTTTATTAATTGCCTGATTTTCAAGTCAGAGTGCTGTACCAGTTTTTGTATTAATTATTGTGAGCGGTAGCCTTTCGTTGCCTAACTACTTTATTTTGAATATTTCTTGCAACTGCTTCGTCCCATGAGACTTCTGTGAGGAGGCGGAGAGGCGAGGAGAAGAGGTTAATAAGAGGTCGCATGAACCTTTCAGCACTTCATGAAAGCCTGACAAAGCTTTTGGCCCACGGAGAGCTTGCTGTTTTGAGATGGTCATTGCAATAAAAGACAGCAAATATACAGGGTTTCTGAGGTTTTTAAAGCAGATCCAAAGGTAATGATGAATTTTATGGGTGTCAGTCCTATGTGCTGAGATTTTTATTTCCCCCTAGATTACTTACTTTCTAAACCTGTGGCATTACTACAAAATTGCATCTTACGTTAAACAACATTACAAAGAGTGCCAAAAATAATTTTGCTAAAGTTAGGAAATGCCAGCATAGAAATGCCAATACAATCTCACTTCGGTCTTTCTCCCTCTTGCAGAAAAAAATGCCACAATTAATTATGTGACTGTGTGCTACTTTTTTCACAAGGTGTTTGCCTTCTTCGATATCCGGATTGAAACGATGTTCAAGCCTGTGTAGGATAAGGGCTTCGGAGCAAAGAAATCCGCTTTCCATTGGAAGCGTCGTCACACTTGCACTGAAGCTCTCGAGCGCGACGTGAAGCAAGAAGGAGGTGGCAGAGCTGCGTGTAGGCGGCTCATCGCTAATTCTGTTTCTCAATTCCTAACCTGATTTTCTGGACCCTGGCTTGCAGAAATGCTGCTATTTCACTCCCGTTATGGAAATCAAAGTGGTCACTGAAGTAAGGACAATGCCATGCCCCGTGGGCACGAGCAAGACTATTTGCACAAACAGCCTAACTTCACCCCACTGGGTTTTGCTACATGGATGGTGTTCTGCCAACGTAGCTTGTACGAGTATTACGCACTCTGAAAGCTGGTGCGCGAGCATTAAAACTATTATTCTTCTTCTTTTCAAGCTTTTCTCAGGGGAAAAAAATATTTTTTGTTTGTTTTTTTAAAAAATTGTAAACATTGATGGTTTGCAGCTTGTTTTTTCCCATATAAGCTCTTTTGGATAGAGCTAGATTTTTACTTGCTAAAGAGCTGCAGGATGCGAAGAACTCGGTGTCCCTCAGTCGTTTGCTACAGCCTTCCCTGATGAAAAGCAGCACCAGATGGGTAAGCATCCCTGAATTGCTGCAACATAAAGGAATATGGATTTGATCAAACTCCCTGCTGCAAATGTCTGGCTTAACCTTTTACTGAAAGTCTTTTTCACCTGAAAGCTTTAACCCGTGTCGAAGAATTGCCAAGCTAGCCCAGGCAAACCCACGCTCTGAGGCCGGGTAACACGTGCTGCTTGAGCTGTCGCCGAGAGCAGTTACCTGCCGAGCAGCCGTTCCCCGAGCTGTAAGTGATTCTTGAGCTCTATACTTTTGTACCTAGGACAAATCAAGGATCAACAGGAGATTTTTCTTCAATCTGTCTTGGAAGAAGAATCTAATCTTTAATTCCAAGCTTGCACGCGCAATTTCAGGTCCGCAAATCGCGTGTGCGTTTTTCCTACCAGCTGCTTTCTGGCCCTGGACCTCTTGCGCTCGCTGCGCATAATCCACTGCACCTAATGAAAAGAGAGTTGACCAGTTTCTCTAAATTGCTCTTGGAAATGCACTGCCATAGTGAACAACAATTGTTTTATCACAGAAAACATCAAATTCCAATTGCTCGGAATGTTCTGATTTCTGCTTGATTTGTTTTCCCTTGAAGAGAAGAGAGGATTTCAAATAAACGCTTCTGTCAGCGAGAGGAAACTCTGATCATAAACCTATTCAGCAGAAATGGAGAGCAAAGACTACGAGAACAATTTATTCTAAAGAGATCGTGCCTAAGGATTCAGTGGGTTTCTAGTTCCTGTCCTGTTAGCAAGAAAAGCCACATAACACAGTTCACATCCTCCACGAACCGATCTAGTGACAGCCCTTCAGTCACGCATCCCTCACTACTTAGCTGGTGCGAGACACTGACGCAGAACAAAAATTGCAAAACATTTAAATAAGTGCAGATATCCATGCACGTGCTGATCAATACGTGATAATTGGTGAGTATCGGCTATTTAAATAAAGAGTAAATCAGTTATTTCAAGAAAAATGAATACAGCAGCTGCAAGGTAGCTCTTGCTCTGGAAATTGCGTAGTGCAATGGATTTATTTTTACACGATGCAGCTCACGGATTGAGGCGTAGGAAGGGAAGTTTCTACAACACCGTACCTCCTCCTTTCTTTTTCTTTTCTTTTCTTGGCTGCAAGCAGTGCCAGCTACCTTTTCCATATTTAAGTGTTACTTTTGAATTGTGTGTTTAAGTGTTTATCAAGTTGGGAAAATTTAAACAAGTTCTGCAGTACATTATCAGAACATTTCTCCAGCATTGCCTAGAGGAGATATTAAAAACAAAAAGTCAAACTCAATTCCAATTTACTTCTAAAGTAGATGAGGTTTTCGCATGTGTGAGTTTTATTGGTTGTAGTTGTAATACAGTGGAGAGTTTTCTAGGAATCAGTTATATTTTCTCGTTTGTATTGCTTACTTTTTTTTTCGTATATAGGGAAAAATCTGCTTAATCTTACATCCATGTAGCAATCATTTCTTCCAAATTAACACTTAAATCTGTAACAGGAGAATCAAGAGATGCATACTAATAATAATTAGGTATGCACAAGATTGGGGTTCTTTTACTGTTATCATTTAATATTCAGTTTATATTATTATTATTATTCATTTTACCAGGTTTCATTTTATCGTATTGTTAAAGGTTTTATTTCTCCTTCCGTTACAATATGTGTAATATGTGTTACAACATACTGTTTAATAATTGTTTTGGATAATTTGCACTGGTGGTGAAATAGCTCGTGTCAGCAATCCCAGGTGCTTTGCTGGATGAATCCGTATCAGTCCCATGCAGTAAGATGGGAAAGAAAAGGAGAAATGTTACAGCGTGAACTGGCATCCTTCATACATCAAATGTACCGTGTCGTTGCTGGGAACTCCAGCACTAGTTTGTTTTTATATTTAAAGCTGAACTTTCATTTCTAACATTGCGATAAATTATGTCCAAGCATCACATATGTGAAGGAAATAGTCCAACTAGATTAGCCTGTCCTCTAGGTCTTAATCTCATTTTTCCAATACTACACAGTTTATTTACTGGGATCATAGGTAATCGTTGAAAACGATGGTGGAGAAATGACATTTTTGATAATTTGCAGCAATTCGGATCACCTGAACATCTGAATTTTAAAAGCAGAATGGGAAATAATCTCTAAGTAGATTAGATCAGAAAGCAATTACGAGATTTGCTCCATTACATTTATAGAGGAAGCCAAGTGAGAGCAGTGGTAGCACTTTAGCTCAGTTAGGTGGTAAAAAACATTAGAGGTAAATATATTTACCATCAACTGTGCATGATGAGAGAGCTGAGCGATAAAAGCCATGTTTGACTGATACGTATTTTTAGCAAACAAGCTTCCTGATAGTTCCCAAGATGGATTTCTCTGCTCTGTCGTTTGCTTCTTCCTGGTCCGTGTTTCAGAACAGCAAGGCTGAAAGCGCTCGGATTTATCCCCGCATCCACCTGAGTTTCCCCCTCGCATTTCTCCTTTAACTTCATGATCTCCGTCTCTCTTTTGGAGGGGTTTCTGAACGTTGAGGTGTTTCTTCCCACACTCCAGGTACTTGTTAAACATGTCTAATAAAATGTCACGGTGGCCCGCTCCTCCTCTCCGGGGGCCTGATCCGGTATGGACTCTACCTACTCGTGTAGAGACACGAGCGTCCCCATCGAGTTTAATGGAACCACTCCAATGTTGGGATTTATCTGCATAAGTGCTGTGCTGGCGCCGTGCCAGGAAAAGCTACTAATGGGCTAGCAAACAGAGGGGGGAAAAAAAACCCCCGTTGTTGCTGTTTTCTGGAAATCCTGTTCTTTTGTGCAGGAAGGGTCATCTCACGTTTCCCGCGGTTTCTCTAGGTCGGGAAGTTGCGTTTGGATCTCCCTGATGACACGGCAGCAGCACTGGATGCGCCTCTTCGGTGCGGCAAGAACGACGGTACGAGGACAGGCATGTTTATTGACCGTGACCCGGCGCGTATCCCTGCCTCTGGCATTTCTGGTTTGACGTGATGAAATTGTGTTAATGGATTTCTGTTAAACAGATGGTTAAAAACCTTACTGATAGTTTGGAAAGAGGGGAAAAAAAGAGGTGAAGCCTTTTAATGCAAGTGCTCGTTGATTTTCAAAGTTAAAAGTCAGTCAAGTCCCTGGGGGTGAAATTGAAATTCTCATTTCCCCTACGGACCATTTGCAGAAACCAACCGTGCGTTTAAAATCCCCCGGTTACCAATGATGCTGGAATACACTTGCACTCCCAACTACTGTAACAATGCATTTTGCACATTGCGTGGGGAAAGTAGCAGAATAAATTGAAGGGCGAGAGATATTAAGTGATGTGCCCAAGGACACAAACCAGGAGTGGGATGGAGGCAAGAGCAGATTCCACCGTTCCTTCCTTCTGGTGCCCTGCCAGGCTCACCAGACCCACCTTCAGTTGAGGGTTTTGCCCAGAAAAAGTGGTTGGTTTTGTTGTTCTGGTGTTTCGTTTTGTTTTGTTTTTCTGGGGCCTTCAAGTTACCTGGGGAAAATAAGAAAGAAGTGTCGTAGCTTTGAAGAGCACAGGCTGGCAGAGTCAGAGGGAGCTTGCCAGCAACGTCGGTAGCGCAGCGCAGTTAAGCCCAGCTCAGGGCTCTTCCCCTGGCACCTGCAGGATACTTCAAGTTCCCGCTTCGCAAAGCGACTGCAGACAGAAGCCAGACAGAACTTGCCATTTGTACTTGGCGTGTTGCGAACTGCTTTGGAGACGGTGGTGTTAATCGCACAGCGAACTCTGCGAACAGGCGACCACTACCCCACGGCTCCTCAGGGGATAAAAAAGGAGAGAAATTTCTAATTAATTGCCAACAACACATCGTCACATTCTGCAAAATTACAGTTCTAGAATATTGTTCTCAGTGGGACCTGCCATTTCAAAATTAAAAGCTAAACCATTTACTAAAAACCTGTCATCATGGTTGTTTAGTTGCCTAATTGCTGCTTCTTTAATATGTACTCACACTGTTACAAGCCACTTTTGCCAAACTAAATTAGAAAGCATATATTACAAAGAGCTGGTGATTTTAAGAGCATCGTTCTAATTACTCTCTCTCATTTTTCCAGTAACAAACACTGTAATTGTTATGGCTTAGGTTTCCTGCAGAGCAGCCTGGAGGCAAACCTTGTGCACTTATATTTGAGCATAACCTTCCCTCTGCCCAGTCTCATTATTATGCAAAAAGGTGCTGAGAATAACAAAACTTGTATTTCCTTTCCCTGAAACATCATCTATCAGGCTGTGTCCTTGGAGACCCAGGAATAATTGCAAACCCACCAACAAATAAAAAGAGCAGTTGTGTCACATTCTGTCTTTATCAACTTAATATTGAAAGCTTTGAGGGTGTAAAATGTTTAAGTACCTATACGTATTGAGGGAGTAAAGTTTAATGGCTGACTGTCACAGAGGTAACTGAATTTAATTTTATTTTCATTCTGGAAACTTGTATTGGGCGTATCTGGACCGTTGGGTAAATGCCCTTCCTTGTTATGAAATAAATACAAATACATAAATGAATAATGTAAAACTGACCTCAAAGCAGCACTTTAGTTCCAGCTCAGGCCACAGAACAAGATGATGGTCTAACTTAAATGCTACCTAATTTTTAGCTGGGATTTTCATGGCAGCGTAATTATTTCTTAACTCTTTGTGCACCAGCGTCACATCCTTTTACGATTCAGCACTCGTATCAGTTGTAAGACCCCCGCCGTAGTTTCTGTGCCCTTATTTATTTGTGCTGTGCATCCGTGATCTGGAGCAGATCCTCAGCATGACTTTCTTTTTCTTTCATTGAAATCATCCTTAATTTTATTTTCCGCACCCTGTTTCTCCTGGAACACCTCGTCTTTACAGAGAGTGGCATTATACGTAGGAGAGAAATTCCTTGTCTAGTCAAGAGCTTTTAGATCATAATTTTGTAATACAGATAACTGCGGTTACGGCAGAGAGCAGTCTTTTTTTAATGCATATTTTTGTTGTCTGTTATAAGAATCTCAGACTATCCTTGAATTTGCAGAAGAAAGGTTTTGCTTGGTGGCAATATAGTTTAATGTAATTTATTACATGTGTATGAATCTTCCATCTACTAATTTCATTTTATAACCTAATTTCATAAAAATCCTTCACTTGGTTAATCACATTCAGTCTTTCTCAGACATGATGAATAACGTACAATTCAGAGACACGGATCCCAACCATTTCCAGTGCTGTTCAAAGTGGTGGTTCCTTGCACGCAGCTCCAACGTGTATTGACACCATGGGGAATCCATGGAAGCACCGATGCCAAGTGGTGTCAGTTTGAGGGTTTGGGATTTTGTCTTTTTTCACTAGAATTTTTCCATCATATTGGTGACATTCTTCGTCTCTTGTATATGTGACCCATAAAAACCCTCTACTGCACAAATTGCTGATCACAAATTACCAAAAATGTGCTTCAATGTAAGAGGCGCTGGAAGACCAGGGTTCATGGGGGCAGTGGATGTTTTCCGTATGTATTTCAGGGAGATTTCTAACAGGTTGCAGGGTTGGAAGCTTGTTGATTTGGTTTATGGCACGTGTACATGTGGAGGAGAGACTGGAGGAGAAGCAACGCACAGGCAAAGCACAAAGAAGCATTTGCTCAACACAACTTTATGTCCACGTGATGGAGCTGAATCAAGTTTTTTCGTACTTCTGAAGCATGATCAGCTTCAGACATGTTCATCTGACGATGAACGTAAACCAGTATGTAATAACACAGCCTCCACATCCACGTAGATTATTGGATTAGAGGATTTTGAAAACGCTTTGTAACACCTGTATGAAAAACAACGTTGGGTATTGGAGACATTTGTGCCAGACAGCTGCCTGTGTTCTGGCGTTTGAGCTCGAGGGAAGCCGTCAGTGAGGTGTGTTAGTCACCCCCAAAGCTGCTCTCTGCTAGGAAACAAGAGTGACTGGAGCCAGGGAAGTGGAAATAGATGTTGCCTGCGTGGGGAATCTGTTGCCCGCCGTGTCTCATAGAGCACTCACCGTATTTTTAATCACCATAAGCACGGCTACCCCGTCATCTTCCTACCCATGCACGACAGCACTAAGTATTTTATTGCAAAGTCTTCTTTGGTGTCTGCTTATCTAAACCTCTCTCCTCCTAGTTTGCTACATCTCTCTTGCGTCCTCATTTCAGGAGCCGCACGTTTCGTTGCCTGGGTAGCAGTACATGCGGAGGGATCCCTTAAACCTTCACAGCCCTGGTTACATCTAGGGCGTCGTGACAACTTTCCTGGTGATCTTCTCTTTCACTTCACTCTGCTCTTAAGCTTTCATTGAGTTCTGTGATCTTTAAATTATGATTTTTTTTTTTTTTATTAACTCTTATATGACATATTTTTAAGGGGACCTTCTATCTATAAAAGCTTTAAAAAAATTTTAAGAAGGAAAAAAGATAAATAAGCAAGTACTTTGTAAAAACCATGTCGCCTCGGTAGAGTAGCCTGACCAATCTTTAAATTTCTACACCAAGTAATCGATGCATTTCTCTCCCCAAACACGTGGATGTTCTTCAGTATTCATTGATATTTTTGCAAACATTTTCATAGTGTTTCCAGTGAATCAGAAAGTAAATATTGGAGAAATAAGTAATTTTTTAAGAGTTGATTAAAAAATGGAAAAGTATTTTGATAGAAAATTTAAAGTATTTCTAAACTTATTTTCATATCATGCATATTAAAGATGTGATAGATTCCTTAATTCATTTTTTTCTCTGCATCTTCTTTCAGCTTTTCCTTTGAATTTATTCAGAGGGTACCGAGGGGCTAGAGGACAGCTGTTTCCCTTCCTTTTTCATCCCATTTAAGTTGTCTTTCTGTTATCTCGTAGCTGAAAGTCAAAGGAAAGATCAGACAAATGTGGAAGGCAGAAAACCTGATTCTTCACATGTTCAGATGGTGTAGGTTTTTTTTAAAAAATGCAGAAAACAAATAAAAATTACATATTTTGTGGCTATTACCATTATCTGAAATGAAATATACATAAATTTACAGATATGTGTAAATCTATATGCTTTTAATCACTAGGTATTTTTAATGGTTTCCTGAGAATTTCTGTTCAACAGCAGAGTTCGGCTAATTATGATAGATCAACATGTCAAATTACATGCAGATTGCAATTCAGAGGGGTGCTAAAATTCTGAAGATTATACCGAACGAGGAATCCAAATACATCTGTGTGTGGACTTCGCTTGCCAGTAATTTGAGGAGCTGAAAGGCAAAAGATGCGCTTCTCCATCTCTGATTTGTGTCCAGTGAGGTTAAGGAAAAGTTTCTGAGGGAGTAGCCTAGGAGGAAAGAGGACGGAGCTCTGTCGCTTTGGCATTGGTGAATTTTGCAGGTCCTAGATTAGATTTTGCGTATTCAGATAAAACAGCTGGACTCGATTAGGCAGCTTCACGGTGATAACTAACTATTACTGGCATGCGCCTCTGTGTGTGCACAGACACAGGGTTTATCGTGACCCTGTTACTCAATAGTGACAGCAGTGATGCAAACCAATACAAGTGTGTTTCAGCCGTTCCGTTATCCCGGCGTCTCAAATACCAAGCATTATACGTATTACAGAAGTATTTCAAATGGGGTTTAGAGGTTAATTGTAATTAAACACTTTGTAAAGAAGTGATTAATAATAATTGTTATCTTTCCTGTAAAGCCCAGCACCCTTGTTAGTGTTCCTAACTCTACAAGTTATATAAAAAAAAAAAGCCTGAGAACATGACTAAATAAAAGACCTAATTTACACTGAAGAACGTGAAGCTGCTCAAATCTGCCTGCTGAGGCTCACACGCATGCAAAGATGCTGGTTTCTACTGGATCTGGGTTTATCCCTCTTTAATGGGTACAGAACTTACAACAGTTTTAATTATGGCAAACACCTGTGTGTACCTTGGGCTTGCCCACAGGATATATGATGCCTCTCGCCCAGCTGTTACTGGGGGGCTTTCCAAGAGAGACCTGGGGATAGAGGAAAGGAAGGAAGGAAAGGAAGGAAGGAAAGGAAGGAAGGAAAGAAAGAAAGGAAGGAAAGGAAGGAAGGAAAGGAAGGAAGGAAGGAAAGGAAGGAAGGAAGGAAAGGAAGGAAGGAAAGGAAGGAAAGGAAGGAAGGAAGGAAGGAAGGAAGGAAGGAAGGAAGGAAGGAAGGAAGGAAGGAAGGAAGGAAGGAAGGAAGGAAGGAAGGAAGGAAGGAAGGAAGGAAGGAAGGAAGGAAGGAAGGAAGGAGATCAGTGTGCATGAGGCAGAACTAGAGATGCTGAGGGATGCGGTGGCTGAGCCTGCAAAGTATGACAGGAGGAACCGGGCTGAGGGCACTGGCACATTGCAGGGTAGGTTGGGTACATCCCTAGGGGCTGGGCAAAGGCAGTTCTGCTACTCACAGGCCAGCTTCAGGTTTTGGTTGCAGTTTGGTTGCTAAGACATTGGGACTGTGAGTGTGAGCCTTATGATGATGGATTCCCAGTCAGAGTACAGATGAAGTGATCAAAGGTGCTTGATAAATTGATGTGTTCATTTATCATAGGGTTCTCCAATTTATCACATGGGTAAACAACAAGCTGTGAGTGATGACAAAGATTTTATTAAGAATTATTGCTGGTAAATAAACTTTAGGGGATGCTCTGTTATTTGAAAACATCTACATCAAATGTGAATAACCAAAACTTCCAGTTCTGGTGCATGAACTCTCCTTCTCTGGGCAATCTTCACTCCCTGATGGACTCCAAGATCTCATGGATCTGCTTTCCCTTTGTCACTGGACATGGAGGGCAAGACAAGTCCAAGACTGGTAAGTGTGTGCCAGTGTTGACCTTGTTTTCTTTACCATGGGATCGTTCTGGGGCTGCTGGAGGGCCAAATATGTACTCTGTGCAGGTAAAAGAATTGTTTAAGGCTAGTTCAGACCATACTTGTGATAGTTCCAGGGAGAAGTGTTGTTGCTGGAGCTTATGGTATTGTGTGGCACCTCACCTTATCCATGCCCTTGACATGGCTTGTGTGAATCATGGTGGACATGGGCAGCACAATCTGGGAAAAAACCCTCTAAGGTGATTTTAAAGTTGTTTTATATTGCTGTAGCAGTAGAAAATGGCTTGGCTGAAGACTGAAATCTAGTCCCTTGTATGCTGCTAATTTGGGATCTATAATTCTTATCTCTGTTCCCGGCAGGGAGGGTTCCAAGTCCTTTCTTCCAAAATTTATTATTTTTGTTGTTTTGATTTTAATGGACTAGCTCTTTATGCATGTCAATTTTTTTTAACATCAGAAAAGTAGATCTAATTTTACCTAAGCAGTTGATGTCTGACAGATCTAGTGACCTTTTATTACAACATCATTTACAAGTATGATTAAATTATTCACCATGGCTGAACTGATACCCAGATTAGATATATTTTTCTCATGAGGCACTACAAAATATACTACTTTACCCTTCGCTGCTCACTCTCTGTCCAGCATTTTTTAAAGAAGATTTCACATTTCAGTGTTCACTTCAGCTAAGGTGACCCTGGTCTGGGTAATTTATTCCGAGCCAGTTTAGAACACTAATTTCTCTCTGAAATGCAGATGCTCTAGCTCCATGCTGGGGATTTAGGGTGTGATCCTACAATCCCTTTGCTCTTGACTTCCTGCTGAGTTTGTTTAGCTGTGTGAAGGAAATGTGTGATGTTGCTAATATAAGAATCCAGACAGAGCGCCAGCAGGCGAAGGAGGTGGGCGGCAGCTTTGCAAGAAGCAGGCTCAGAATGGATTTCAGGAGTCGTTATCACTCGTGAGCTTACTATACAACTGTGTTTGAAATATAGTCACAGTGTCACCCTCATTGTACAACTGTGTCTTAGTATCTCTATAGTTTCTGATTAAAACAAAAAAAATAGACGTTCCCTCTTTATTCCAAGAGTTTAGAGCAGCAGCAGTAACAACCTCTGGCCCCTGACGTTACCTGTAGCGCTGCGTTGTTTCCACCCCGCTGCCGCTAAGCGTGGCTCAGGCATCAGCTGTACCCATGCCAGCGAGTAGAGCAGGGGATGCTATTACATTTGGGCCAGTTCTTCTACGCGATGAATACGCCCAAATACCTTTAGGGTTTTACTTCACCCCAGTAGCTTATATCCAAAGCTGGACCTGCCGTAATTTTGTTGCGCTGTTTTGTATAGCGCTGCCAAGAGCGCTCCGTTGCGTTAACTGCCCTCAGCGTGGGCTTGCCTGTAGATCCTCCCCTTGCCCCTAACTTACTGAGCCTTTATTCGGGGTGTTTGGTTTTGTTCACGTGCACTCTCAAAACAGAGTTGTCTCACACGCTGGCACCTTCTGCACACGCTGTATTTCTAAATGCCTCTGTGAAAACTGTACAGCCACAACACGCTGCAACTCCAGAGGTACCAAACCTAAACATTTTATTTTCTACTGTTATTTTCCCCCATATTCTTAAATGAACAAACTCCTCTGTGTTCTATTTACATGCATTAATTTATGAAATAAAAGGATGAAACAGGAGATAGTATAGACCCTTCATTTTGTGCTGATTATTGGTTGTGGATGCAAAAAGACTTCAAATTTTTCAAGCACCTGAGTGAAATTACTGAGCACTGTAAAGGAACTAATTTGGGCTTTTCATTGCTTTAAAAAAAACCCCAAACCTAAAAAAAAAAAAAAACAAACTTTAAGTGCTCCACTGCTCATTTAATAACAAAAGGAAGCTTAAAATTATTTGCAGTATCCCGTGAATATTATTTGAAGTACTGTATTAGAAGACTCAGCCAGGATCCTTACTCGAGTGTGTTCTGGCTCAGGCAAGCACCTAACGCAGAGGAGTCCCTCACTTGCAGAGCCTGTAATTTGGGCAGACGGCAGTGGGAGACTGCAGAGAGTAATTAGTGCATTGGTTTACACAGAGTACGGAGGAGTCTGAGGCAGCCATCTCAGCTCCTTCAGCGTAAGGTTGTCTCTGTCCATGTTTTCTTTGGTTTGCACTGGAAATAACGCGATAGCGTCCTTTGTTCTGTTGCCGGACGTCAGAGCTTCACAATGTTTCCAGAGTTTTCCTTCAAACCTTCTGTCTTCTTGCTAATTACTAAGAGGGTATAATTTTATTCTGTCTTCTAATGGCATTTCATATGTCAAAATATATAACGTGCAGACATTTTGGCTCATGAGCTCAACTGTTGTTTATTTCTTTAATCTTCCTCAAAGATAACTGTTATTTTGTTATTATTTTTGGTATTGCTTATCCTAGACCCTATTTCTTCCCGAACCAATTTTTACAGCACATATTTTAGACAAGCTGTAAAATGATGGAAAATCAAGGATATTGCTTAAAGTAAAATCCTTCATGTTTTCATTGTTATTGTTGTCACACATGTGTAGATGAAAGATGGAAGCTTCATTGCCAGAAAATATTTCTTTAGGGTGCCATCTAACAGCTTGCAGTGACCTAGCAGAGATTATTGGGAAACAATTACTTTCAAACATGTCACTCAGTGTGAGTAAAATTACTATAGCAGACTCTGTGCTAACAGTTCCAGGCTTACAAAAAATGGCTAATTCCTAAAGAACCTGAGAAAGTGAGAGTGTTATTAAAATCTACAAGATGCCATGGAACGTCTGGCTTCCAACATCCATGCTAATGCTGCGGTTAAGAACAAGTCTGCAGTGTTTCTATTCATTATCTATATTTTAAGAATTTAAAACTACCAATTACCACACAAAGAAACTGCAGAAAAGGGGTTTTTGTTTGTTTGTTTTATATTAGCTTTAGAGTCTTAACCAAGACTTTTACAATACTTTTCTTCCCTCTTCCACCTTCTGATTAAAGAGGCACTTTCAGGAGATTTGGACTGATTTAGTATAAAATGTTGCTGCTGTGCATTAGAGTAGAGTGTTTGGTATTGACCTGGCTTATTTAGAAACCAATAATCTGAAGAGAATTCTGCCACTGTAAAACAAGCATAAAACAGACGAGAAAACCAGACGCTACAGCTCTGAGATGCATTCTGGAAAGAGAAGAACTGGTTTAACAAAGACATCCGAAATCTCTGCAGAGAATTCAAAGCAACAGCTAGTTTGGAGATTAACGTCAGTTCTATGTACAGGCCAGCAAGATCGGTTTTCTCGTCTTTGGTGAAAAACGTCTGGCTGAGCAACCTACGGATCTCTACTCCAAATAGTTTCTGAGGCTGGCCTTTTCTTGGCATGAATCATCTGAAATAAGAGGAGGGTGAAATTTTAAAAGCGAACAGTGGATTCATCCTTTCTTTGCTAGGCAATCGTGCAAAAAAAATCCAGCTTGGTGGTCTTCTAAGGCAGTCGTCAGTTAAATAATGCTCTTTCTGAAGGAAGGTGTTTATTGGCTTGGTCTCTTTAATTAGAGGAGATTTACCTAACTCCTGCAAGACCAGGGTCAGTTCTTCAGCCCAACAAGAGTTTTTCTTTGCCTGATCTATAGCCAAAATGTAAGATGAGGTTTTTCTTTTTTTTTTTTTTTTAAATTTCAGCAGGCTTTAATTATCTCTCAATCCACCATTTCCAGAACCTGGGCTACTGGGTGCCCAGATATGAGAATATGAGTTTGATTAACTCCACATTTGGCTGGTGTTAAAGGATTCAGCAGTATCAGACTTCTTCATATCTGTATTTTTTAATTTAGTTGTACCAATTAATTTTTATTACATTTGCCTCCTGTAGAAGACTCTCCTTTTCACCCTACAGGAAAAACCACTTTCTGAATAACAAGGGCCTGTTTCTCCCTGAAATCACTTGGTGTAACGTGCTGACCTTCCAAACTCCAAGCAGCGGTGTAATAAATCTGAAATCAAGAGTCCCTATAGGAAGAAGCCCTTTCTGATTTATATTCCAGCTTGTGCTGGTACATCTGGAATGCTTAGGTGAGAACATATTTCACATGCCCAATTCTGTTCAGACACATAGCAGCAGATGAATTGGCTTGGTTTCATGTAACAGAAAGTGATGGTATGAAAAGATAAGACTATTTCTTGGATAAATTGGGATTGGAGTAGAGGAGACATGTAGGAATTTGTGACTCACCTACTAGGAACACACTTTCATATCTTCTATCCAAACCAACATCTCAGTAGAGCAGTGTTCCCTAAATATTGAAGGAACAATTTCTAGCTTTATGCCAGATCAATTCTTTTTTTGGTAGTGTCCCTCCGTGGCTCAACTGAAAGCCCACGAGGAGCAGGGATATGGAGTTCCCTAACTCGGCAGCTTTCCTTCCCTCGCAGAAAGGAGGCAGGAGTTTGAGAACGGCTGTGCTGGGGCTGTGCTCTGGGGACAGCTCAGTCCACCATGGCAGCCCCCAGTGATGGAGAACAGAAACTGGCCTGTAACTGTCACTTCCACTAAAAGTGGATTTTTGTTAATTGCATGCACTGTCACGTAGCACCCACAAACGTGACGGGGTGTGGAGGCCTGTGTTACTCCTGTTTTTAGTGTGCTCGTACAAATCTTCAATATGAGGTTGTTCAGTGCCAAACAGGAGCAGCCAGCGCCGGGTGCGATCCTGCCTTGGAGCAGAGATCAGGGCTGTGCTGAAACCTCCGCTTCCTCTGCATGTTCATGTCACTGGAAATTATCTGCTCCACGCAGTCTTATTTGGGTCTACATCCATGGGCTGCCTTAATGGTAATAATAGTTACAGGCAGGGAAAGTAATTAACTTCAGGGTAACGTGTCCCATGAGTAATGGTTGCATCCACTTGTAACAATGCAGATATTAAATACTGTGCAGTCAGTGGCAAAATCCACTGAAATAATAGTATTGTTTTTTAAAGAAGGAGAAATGTTTTGCATTGAAGTGGTTTAAATCTTGCTTTCAAGTTTCTTTTCCCAGATTTCTTGTATCTGAGAATACCGTGACGATGGAACTTCTTGGGCCTGTCCAAAGGCTTTCAAACAGAGCTGTCAGCAGCCCCCTCTCGCCTCTCTCGTGTCTTCCATCACGGCACTGGAGGGATTGTCTCGGCTATCTTTACACTGGTTTATAAGCCCTGCTTCCTCTGACACTATCTGAGTTTGTGTGAATGCACCTTTTATTGCCTAGTGTAATCTACTTCCCTTGGGATCTCACATCGTTTGTGAGCTCAACCCCTCTTTGTTCTTTAAGAGACTCATCAGCATTTTATCGGTTTCTCTGGGTACCTTGCAGAGAATCTCGGGCATCTCCACGTGCCGCTGCTTCTCCCTCACGGGTGACAGGCTGAGAAACCTCATGGAGCTCCCGCAGTTCTTGGGGAAGGCAATGGGTATGACAGCTGCAGACCCATCTTTTTGGGATCTAGCTGGTGACCTAGTGTGTATTATTACCACCTCAACCCCCAACACGCGACATCAAGAGTCTGTTGCTGGCTGGTTAAGCCATCTGCGCAACCTTTGGGGGGGCATCTGTGTTGTAAAGGGGCCGTACAGGTTGGAGTGAGTGTGCAGGTACACGTGGATGGGTGGATGGATGGATGGATGGATGGATGGATGGATGAGAGAGGCGTACCGACAGAGAGGGAAATACACAAGGCTCCTTGCCAACAACTGTGGCAAAAAAAAAATTCACTTCATGCTCTTTCTGCACATTTCAAGACTAATAATTATAATGAGGTCATAAGCAAAATGTGTAGGTTAAGGTCATTCCTGATTATTCATTTCTAGGCTTAGCCATGCCTGTCGTACTGATTTAGACAATTTTGCCTCTAGGCCCTTGGAGAGCCAACCCCTGGGTCTGCCTCCACCAGCAGGAACAGGCACTGGGTACCGGCACTAATTTGGCTTCTGAATACGCGCGCGGATCCTTCGTTATGTTCGATCAGAAGTGAATAACAATGCTACTTCCACACTGAGCTGAGGAAACGGCCTGAAGGCTCAAGAGCCCCAACCACAAGTAAAGACTGATGTAAATCTTATCATAAAAAATGTAATATAAGATAAGTCTAGTCTGGGCTTGGCTTATTTATGACTGCATTCCTTCAAATTTATAAATGATGATCAGCTGAAGTGGGAGCTGACTCCCCCCTCAAACCAGTTTCTCTCTATATTGTGTTACCTAGCGGGGACCTTTTAAGCATCACTTTTATCAATGTATAAATTAAATATAATCTTTTTCTTTCAACTTGTGCTATCTTAGTCCCGAGAAGAACTTTTGAACTTTTAAAATCTTTCGGTTACTTTGAAAATCAAATATGAATTACAGGCAAAGAAAGGAGCAGTTGCAGCGAGTCGAGATTCTCGCGTAAGAGGAGCAGAAGCCAACTAATTTGTTGCTTGTATTGCCAGATTAGGGCTCAGAGCCAGTGCTGCTCATTCCCTGCCTCCCTTTATCCCAGCAGTCAGTGAGGCAGTGAATCTCCACGTAGATCGATCAATCCAAGCTACTACATTTAAAGAAGGGTCTGCACCATTGTCTTCCCTCCCGTTGTCTTTATCATTTCACCTGCTCTCATCTTGACTTCTTTCCAAGCAGAAAGGGACATATTTTTCCCCGTTACTTTTCCCGGCTTAGCTTCTTCTGGCCCTTTCTCAGGCTGCATTATGCTTTCCCTGTCCTCGTGCACTCTTGAAAACGTGGTGGCCATTTGATCGTTGCTGGCTACAGCTTTCTGGGGGAGGGCTGCTCAGTACGGAGTGCGGCGGTGTTACCTACCGTCATTTATATTCTTCAAGCAGTTCACTGTATCTGAGAATCTTGTTTGCTTTCCTCCACTGAGCCTCTACAATGAGCAGACAGCTTTAGGGATTTTTCTGTAATCGCTTATAAATCTCTTCCCTGGTCAGTATTTTACAGCACCTTTCCACTGAACAGACACTTCCAGTTTCTATTACTACTGTATTGTTGGATTTGAACTCGGTATTTTACAGCGATGATCTGCTACAGATCTTTTGGCATTACAGTTACTGAAAGGCAAAGGATTCATCGCCTCCCAGTTTTCCGCAGTCCACTAATAATGAATAAGGTGGGGGAAACTTGCCAAAAAAATCAAACTATCACTAAAAATGATACTGGTTTTGAGGGGAGGGAGATACTCCTTTTATGGCAAAATTTCATTTAATCTTTAAAATCTGCTAACCCTTGTCTTGTTTTGAAGGGTCTTCCAAAGGTATTTTTGTGTTTGGCTTCCTCGGCTCCTCACTAAAAAAATTGTCAGGAATTTATTCCAGAGGCTGGTATCCCTCTTGGGGAATCTCTCTCTCTTAAACTGAAGTACTGCTCCTCTGGTGCTTCCTGTGCATGATGGCAACCATAAAAAATGGGTCCCAAAAGGTTTACCTAGTGCATAGGAGCTAAAATTCAGATCTATAATTCATTTACACTTTCTTTTTAAAATTCATTTAATGTAAGCAAATGAACATCCTCTGATTGCAATACATTTTCTATATTCTGACCTGGGATGAATGCCATCTGAAATGCTCTTAAATCAACACAGTTTTGATGCCTTTATTTTATGCAAAGAAATTAAAGTAAAATAAAGGACCTACGTATGAAAAAGCAAACCGCCTGGGTCAAGAACACCTGTAGCAGCGAACCTGCAGTGACAGCCAGCTTTGCTGCGATTTGTTAGAAAGTGCGGCGCATCAATCACTCTCTTCAGCTGACAGCTGACGGAGCAGATTACGAATTCTTTGCTGATACCTTCCCCCATGAAAGGAGGCCTTTAAAACTGAAAAGGGGACTCGCCAAAGTGATAGCCAGGGTAGCAAACCACCAGGAGCAGAACAGAACGCGGCCTGGGGAAGAAAATTCTGTTTGCTCTTCACGAGCAGCTATGGCGTGAAGTCTTTGCTGGGGGCAGAAGAAATCACCAGGTGAGAGGAGCAGTCCAGGGTTCCCCCATCGCAACAAACGCCTGACAAGCATGAACGTGTCCCCCCCGCCGCCGCCCCGATCAAACATCACCCGTGCAAGCGGTGCAGCGGTGGAAGAAGCGAGCTGCTTGGTCCCCGCTGAAAACGATGTTTGAGCCTAATGGACTTGCAAGCACAGGGACTGTAACTCCAAAAGCCAGGAGCGCATTTTTAGCTTTCTGAACCTTTTTGTCAGAAATCTCTCTGCAAAGCTTTTTTTGTGCCATTTGAAAAGATTTTGTTTGTTTGTTTGTTTCATAGGCCCAAGCATTAATATTTTTCAGTGGCGAGATTTTTCATACCCGTTTTTGTCAGTTCAGTGTTCAGTTCTTTTACAGCTCCTTCCGCTGAAAGATGAGCACTCGACAGAGTGACCCATCCCGCTCGGTACGGAGCAGCGTAGGAAAAGTACTGTTCTCACTCAGCTGTAATGAAAGATGGTCTGTCATTTGCTTTTAACTTCTACGCAGTAAGAGTAAGTCCAGCTTATTTTTGTGCCTCTATCTTTTGGGAGTGGTGAGCATTTCACTTATTTCCCCCCGTATAAGAACGTTTATGATGCTACAGTGAGGTCTATCGAGTTCGGGATCCTTTTAGAGCATCATTTCCTGGGTGATTTAGGTGTGCAAGCTTCTCTTCAAACCCTCCTTCTAACACTGTTGACAAGAAAATGAGTGTGGGCTGTAGCTCCTAATGCTGGTTTCCCATCTTCAGGGATTCTTCCTGGGTTTGATTGCTTCTGGGGTCTGGGGATTTTTATTTTTTTTATATAAGGATGGCCTATTTGTTGTGTTCTGTTAATTGTATAAGATAAGTTATGGGTAGTAATTTTTGGACTGGCTCTCAGGTTTTTTGTTTGATGTTAATCTGCCTAAATATTAGGAGTTAAAAGTCTGTAAAAGGACAGAAACTTAAAGGAAATTAAACGATTGTAAAAATAAAACAGCTGCAGGTGTCCACTTCCAAAGTAACTACGGGACCAATCGAAACCACTGCAGCGTGATGCTACTTTCAGGCACATGCAAAGCAAATTTGTGCTAAGGCTCCTGCCCACCCATGCTTCTGCCCACGCAGCCCCACTCCAGCCAGGGCCCCAAGGATGCACTTCTGGTGATCTGAAGTGCCGTTTGATGCTTCCTCCTGGCCAGGAGTAAAGGTAAGCAATCCCCCCACGGTCACAGCTGCCCACGCACAGTGTCACATCCCCCAGTCGCATCGGGGCTGCGTCTGCTCCTGGGTGTGTTAATGCTAATCAGGGCTCTTGTCTATAAAAAGGAAGGTGCAGAAGCAAGGACATTTTTAAAAAGTGTAATAGCATTTGCCTGATGGACTCCTCTTGATTATAAGTAATCTCATTAAGTGTAGTAATAATGAGGCTGCAAATAAGCAACCTGTAACCCAGGGAAGCCAATATTTGTAAATTGAGAAGTGCTCACCGAAAAAAAAAAAAAAAAGAGAAAAAGAAAATCAGGCATATGCTTGCTAAATCACACTTTGCTGCTCCTGAAAATTCAACATTACGGGTTTTAATTTGTATTTTCTTCTTTTTCTTTATCAGCACAGGATGAAAGGGAAAATTCTGCAGGAGAATGGCAAGCAAAGGGCATAAGAAGCCGCAGCGTTCCTCATGTCGCACACAAGGAAAAAAGCCCGTTAGATTCTTCCCTCGAATCTTTCCTCTTATGCCATTTTCTCCTTGTTTTGCATGCTGATACACTTAGAAATTCTCTTTATTTCTGTAGGTAAAAGATTAAGTTCAATTAAAAAGTATAAGGCACCGTCTGTCACCGCTGTGGGAAGACAGAATCACAACATTTCCAGAGAAAATTGATCTGAAGTTGCGACAGCAGCTGAACGCACCGGTGTGGTTTGTGGTAGTGTTTCCTCTCAAGGTGACGACGGCAGAGCCCTCCAAACTGCGGAGCAGTGACAAAACCAATATTTATTGTTGTAAAGCAACATCCCTGCTAGCTGGCTTGGGCCGTCTGTTTTTCAGACCGGGGTGGTGTAGCTTTTGGCCGGTGAATCGTGCCTTTCTGGCTGCTCTGGGTATTCTCACAGAAGCCGTGGAAATGGTTTGGGCGGTGAGAGGTCCTGGGCAGCCCCAGACCGCCGGCAGCACTGCGCGTGTGCTGGGCGCTGGCATCGTCTCCCCAGATGTCAGGACAAGGAAGGCTTCTGTGCAGAGCAGGGGAACTCCTCAGTGCGTGAAAAAAAGGGATGCACAGGTATTTTCATAGGCTTTATTTATGTGCATTACAAATCTGCTCTCCAGTTGGTGGAGAGAGCAAACTGTGTGTTTGCAGTTTTCTGAGTGGAAGCAATTTTGGCCACAAACAATTGCACTCAGATCTCAGCTGGCAAAACCAGGCTTTAATAGCGTGCTTGAAACACATGCCTGAAAGACGCATTGCCAAAAGACACATTGCAAAATTTGGATTTTATTTTTTTTTTCCAAGTATGAAGATGTCTCATTTTAACTCTTCCTCCTTGGTCTTAGTTGGCATAAAAGAAAGAAAAAAGTTTACCTAAGAATCCTTCTCACAGCAGCAAAATGTAATTTTTAATACTGTGGGGGGGTCTTTTGTTTGTTCTTTTTTTCTATTATGAATGTTAAGGGCAGTACCATTTCTGCCTCAACCTTGCCTTTGGGTCATCGTTGCATGAGTGTGTCTGTGCGTGCGAATGTGTACGTTTTCAGATCAAGTAACTGCCCTGGTTGCTGGGTAATATAATGAAGTCATAGGATATATCTTCACCAGCTTGTGAACATGAGGTGGGAACAAATCTTTTCTGTAACAACTCCTCAGGACCAGGGTAGTCAAGCAGCACCATCGATGGTAACACATCAATTGACACTTGTCACTGCACTGTATTTTCCAAAAAAATAATTTAAAATGAGGCTCTGACTTCCAAAGGTCTGCTTTGTAGTGGGATCTCAGCTTCATGAGTAACGTTACCCAAAATTTCTGGTGAACAGCAACTTAAATAACGGAAGTAGCTACACATCTGCACCGAGATGGTTCATGCTCAACCCCTTTGTACACGCAAGGGAAGGGCAAGTGCAGCTCAGGTCAGTAGAAGAGCTAATTTTCAGGTGATCAGGTAGACACTACATGAAAGAGAAGACAAGACTGAATATCTTTTCCAATTTTAAAATATTTATGTAGCCAGTATTTTCAGGTATCAACTGCATGGGTAGACTAGTGCAAAGTAACCATGACAACACAGAAGCTGAGCAGAAATGAGTATAAATAAACAGTAGGACTTACTTGCAAATACAGTTAGCTGTGTTCAACATGTACAGTGGGAATTAAAGGTGAAACTGGGGCACTGAATTGTCAATCAACTCATATATATTACTGTAAGCCTCAGGTTTCTAAGGAGCTTCTCCTATTTTCTGGTAAGTTCATTTTGGAGAGTTTTTCTGACTTTTATGAGGCTCTTTCTGTTAAGCAGATCGGCTCTGAAGCCGTTTGTCAGTGAACGCTTGCTGAAAATTCTGCTTTTATGAACTTAAGCAGATCTGTCTGGACAGATATGTTTTACCATGGATAACAAAATGAAATGGGTTAACTTACACATATACATCGGGATAGAATCACTACATCTGTCAAAACAAAAATCAGAGCATTCTCACTATCATTTATGCCTTGAGAGACCACAGAAACTATAATAGCAAGAACCAAATGCTTAGACTATTTCTTTTTCTTCTGGAGCTGCTTAACATAGTCGCAGAGTCTGAATCTTTATTACTTTTGAACAGAGCCAGTGTTTTATTTTGATTGCTGACTTGTCAGCTGTTAATAGCATCGTCCATGTAGCAACAAGTATGAAGCTATTGAAATAGTATCTTTCCTCTGCTTTCATATTCGAATTCCTGTGTGTATTTTTCTATTAAGTACAATCCAGCAGGTTTCTAACATCAGTTTATGTGCGAGGCATTTCAGAGTCGTGACTGTTCGCTTTGAAAGGGCCTAAGAGACATCTCAGAATCAAAATATGTCATTTTACTGTAGATTGTCCTTTTTCCTGGCACTGCAGTTCATCAGGTAACCTCTCAGGCTCGAGCATATCCATGATACGATGCAAAGTGTCAGCCACACTAAGGCTCCTTTCCCGCTGCTTTTCAACGGGCTCAGAGACCATCAAGAAAGCTGAAATTACTGCGGTCTGACAGTTGTAAAAGGTCACCAAGTTAAATTAATTCACGTTATTTCCAGTGCATCATAATATACGGGAAAGAAATTAGCAGACCTCTCAAACTCGACGAGAACGAACCACTCCAAACCCTGAGATTTGTGAAGAAAGTGACTACGGGGAGGTCAGCGTTGTCACTGCCGCTCGGAGGAACGGGAGGCTGGATGTTAGCTGGCCAGAGAATACGTTATTTATTGCGACAAACCTTCGGGGTCTGCATAGCCCTGTGAAATTAGCTTCCATCTGCTCCATTAAAACCTGAGCTTTTTTGAGAGAAGTTTCTTTAACTGAGAGCTTATCTCTTTCCTTAGCTCGGTGGGGAGGGGAAGCACTTCAAACATCTTCAGGTATCTCCGAGTTGTAAAGGATTAGGTGCCTCCGGCTGCTGCGGGTAGTTACCTACTCGTGAATGCTTTTATGTTGTTGGTTGATCTGGTCAGATTCGCTAGCATGGGTTTGATACTTCCAAACTTCTTAAAATGAGATGTTTCTGTAATGGTGGGATTTTAACAGGCTTTAAAAACCAGAAGCATTTAGAAAAAGCTAACTCAGATTCTAAGCAGGGTTCCATTTTTTTGTTCTGATCATTAGGACATTTATACCGATGATCAGTTTGTTTTTAAATGCATGCTAAGGGAAAGGAATGCTGGAAAAAGAAATTTTCTACTATTGATGAAATGGCTTGACAAATTCCAGACTTCAATGTATTTGTCATAAATTAAAGGAATGAGTTAGTACCACACAAATATTGAAATAGCCATGGAAAAGGCGGGTTAATCGCCTTGCCTGGGTCTCTGGTGAGGGGAGATGAGGCAGCGGCCGTGCTGGCCGATTCCCCATGAGCCTGCTTGCTCGTGTCAGGAAAAGAGCAATACAGCCTGAGCTCAGCCTGAAAAGACACTGCTATGGGAATGTTAAGTGATCTTTTACACCTTGGTATTTCCCTATCCCAGAGTTTTATGTGGGTCTGTAGAGAGCAACTGAGATTGCACTTACATTTCACTGGCACTCCTTAGTGATTTCTTCCCTGGAGGGATTCACAGCACAGGGATTAAGGACTTCCTAAATCACCTAATCCAAGCCTTTTCTATTACAGAAATACACTCATAAACCTCATCGGTTTAACTATAAAGCTTGTGGATTTCTGCCTGGCTTTGTATCTGACGTGGTCCCAGTGTTCAACCAGGATCACTCTCTGGATAGTGTTGGAGGCTCCCAACTGTCCACCAAAGTTTATGCCCAGTCCATGTGTACATGTTTGTCTTGGGCTTTATTTGGTCCCATTTTCCTTCAGCTTAAAAGCACTTCTCCCTCCCTCATCTTTGCTCCATGAAAAAATTATAGAGAGCAGTTTTACAGCCTCTCAGCCTTCTTGTGGCTTGGCTGAACGTACTGAGCCTCTTTTAGCCCCGTCCTGTGAGACGTTCTCCATCCCCATGGTCACTGGCACAGCCCAGTTCTGCATCTGCCCACGTGTGAATTCACCTTTCCAGCAACCAGACCCGTACCGGTCCAGATGAGGTTTCATCAGTGCTTGCTACTAGACTTGCTGCTTCCTGTATTGCTCCTTTCAGATGTCTGGGATGGAGATTAATGGGCTTTCTCACCTAGAGGCCATGAAACACTCCGAGTTTTGCCACCACCTGAGCTGTGGTAACGAATTGCCATACGTTCATCCCCATCAGCCATTCTGCTCTTGTCCCTGCACTGAAATCTAAGTCAGCACCTTTTTGTGGGTAATATCTAGATTATCTTTGCTCTTGACCCCATCCTCACTGCATAGCAGGCCACTTCTATTCTTGTTCTCCTTTTATTTATATTGTTAAAAAGCCTTTTACTCCTTAATGTCCTTTGGCAAAGCCTAACTCAGCTTGACTTTTGAGCAGTTTTCTACTTACAATGTGTTTTTTTCAAGCCTGTAGGTTGGAACTCTTCCCTCATATTCCCCCAGGCTGGGCTACAGATTCCAGGTTGATTTTACACCTTTGGTTTAAAGCAGTTAATCCTGCATTTATATTCCTGAGATTGTCATTCAAACTTGATTACACTAACCGGTTCCCTCTCTTCTCACACTGAGCTCTTTTAGGTTAAAAAGTCTTACGGTTTCACCTGTTTTTCTCTTGCTGTTTAAATGACACTGGTGTTTTGACCACTCTTATTTCCTATTACCATCTCTTCAGCAACAACCAAAAGCTACTGTAAAATATCCTCGCCTCCTCTTATTACTCTTGACAGTTGCCGATGACTCTAAATACCAATGCAATTTCTGGCCATGGTTTCTTATGTCAAAATAATTATCTAAATCACTGTGTACATCCAACTTTAACTTAGGAGACCCCTCCGTATTCCTAATCCTGCCAAAACAGGGTCTTCCCCCATCATCCCACCCTACGGTTTTCCCCAGCTACCTAAAATTTTATTTTTTGCGATACTGTTTTATGAGAATTTATGCACAATTGGTGGTCCATCACTGGTTTTCTCTCTCGCTGGAGTCAACCTGGGGAATTCTTCTGATTTCCAGGGAAGTGGAGGAGGCCAGAGAGAGGAGATGGAACTGTTATCACCTGTTCTGCAATTTTCTACGTTCAGATCTACTAGAAATCTAGCAGATGGCATATTATACATACTAGATCTACTGGCATTTGTCCTTCTACCACAGCAATGTGGGGTGATCTTGTGGCTCCAAGATTCTTGATGCAAGTAGAAGGTCGCTTCACCTTTTGAGGCAAAAGAATAAAAATAAAATGTTCCTGAATTCACAGTTCCACTTAAGGGAACAAACTCACACCATGTCTTTTCACACTTATCATAATTCTCATTTTATCTGATGTGCATTTAATTTCTTAAAGTAAATATCCAAAGGTCACAAAGCATTCTGGCTAGTGCTTGTGCATGTGTTTATAGATGCTTTCTTTTCAAATTAAGCTGACATCTTGATGGGTAGCAGATGTCTGATATCATAATGGTACATATGGGATCATTCATGTGCCAGACCAAATCATCAGATGTTCTAAGGGATCTAGGAAAGAGACAAGGAACAGCCCAGGGAGGGGAAATACCCTCTATAATTTCCTGTCTTTGTTAAGGCTCACTAAAGTGCGTTATTTCAACCAGAGATTCAGCCAGACTTGCAATCCAGGGGAAAAAAAATCCATTATCCAAGTTCACTAACTTCTGTTAACACTTTATTCTGCCAGTTTTTTGTCCGACGGTCACAAGGACTAAAAAAATCTAAAAAGACACATAAATGTAAAACCCAGTAAGAGGCAGACTCCAAACCAGGCTACACAGGGAGCCAAAGACGTGACCCTTAAATCAGACATTCAGATATTACCACAGGGTATTCTGTTGAAAATCCTGGATAAATGGCGCACAGAAGTCCTGCCTTGTGCCATGCACTTTGAACTCTTCACTGACTTAAGGAATCATGAAGGAGCTTAAGAAAAGATAAGACTGGGCACCACAGCTCTGCTAAAACATGAAACAAAAGTGACTTCTTTACAGCCAAGCAAATTAAAATCCGCCTGGAAATCTGGCATTCTGTTTACGATCATCTATCTGCCCTGGCTCAGAAAGAAATGCCGCAGAGCAGATGAGCAAAAAAATGAATGGGCCGGTAAGTGTGAAGGTTACGCTAAACTGCCCCCGGAGGGACCAGCCATCACTCATACAATATCATATATACCTTACCTCTAGTTACTGCCAGCGTGCAAAGAAAATCACTCACTAAAAGAGACAGCTAATGAAATGGTCTTTAGAAAGGGCTGGAGGGAATTCCTCGAAGCAGTTTTGTGGCTGATGGGGGTATTTTCATCACCAGTACAATTGAAGTTCCCAACACTACCAGAACGAGCCTTAGTCTACGCTATGAGCGGGTGAATAATTTGTTTGCCTATCATAATCAGAAACTGGCTGCATATGCATTGAAGAAAGAAAAGCTCAGCTCTACTTGAGCATACAGTATAAATTAGTATCTATGCCTTACATTACATTTTATACCCATCAGCTGGATTTTACTGCAGTGTTACAGCCGTTGTGAAAACATAACCAAGCACAAAAAGACAGTGATCAGAAGTAAATGTCTTCTTCACAAGCTTTTATGGTTCTTTATGCATGCAGGAAAACAAGATCCATGCTTCACAAAGTCCTGTAGGTTATTACCATGTGTTAAATTGTGATCTGCAAACACAAGCTGTTCTTAAACAAGAACAGAAAAGAAACAAAGCAGATGGTTTCCTTTAACGTCATGTGAAACTTTTCTTGAACACAAACGTATGTCTTCTCCTCTCCAGCTGGCAATTCCCACATGTAAATGATCTGATTTTACCATTTCAGGAGACTCATAAGACCCTCTCTATTATAAAAAGGCACATTACCCTTAGAGAGAGAGGAACAAAGAATGCCAAGTGCTTCACAAGAAAGCTATTGAAAATATTTTTTTCCTCGATTCTCTATTTGAAAATGTGTCCAGAGCTAATGGAAAAAAGAAAAGAGAGAGAATGAGAGAACATCAGAAAATAAATAACCGTGACTTCAGGTACACCATTGACAGAACTTTTGTGACTAAGAGACTTTTAAAAGTCACTGACAGACTGGCAGCCGCCTCCTGCACGCAGTGGGGCTGCCCAAGGGATGACGACTGCAGGTGCAGAGCAGCAATCTGCTGCTTTAGCCAGACAGAGCATCACTTTCCTGCGGCTCCCACACCTCACGCCTGAACCTGCAAGGCGTCAGGATCCGAGCCAGCAGAAATGTTTGTTTTCTGCAGAAAAATGTGTGCGCCTGTGTTGGGAGGATCCCCAGCTGAACCCAGGCTGGGGAGGTAATTATTCTTGATGGATCCCCAGAGAAGAGTCAGGTTTTGTTGTCTTGCTTTTTTTTTTTTTTCCCCCCCTAGCATTCTTTAGGTCTAAGCTGTGCATATTTTACTGCATGGAAAGAATGGGGTTTTTAAGGAAAAAGAAAAAATCCATATTCGGCAAGGCAATGGGCTGGGGGATTTAATGTTAGGAACTTCCCTGATGCAAGACAGAAGTGGAAAGACTGAGATTTGCCAGCACACTCATGAGGACAGCTATGCCTGCCATTCTGCCTTCGCTGTGGTACCTCTTCTTTGGACAACAGGTGTGAAGCCAAATCGAGTTTAACAGAAAAACTCTGTTACTTGTGTTCAGTCTACGCTGACTCTAAGTAGATGCATTTTCATAGCTGGAATGAAAGAGTGTGTTACCCAAACCAAGGTCAGTAGTAAAAAGGAAGAGTTGCAAGATAGAGAAATTGCAGCATAATAGTTGCAGGGGTATAATCATTAGCCAGGACCCACGAAAGTGGTATTAATTGTCTCTCACTGCAACCGCTAGCACACACTTATGTTTAATTCTCACTTTTCTTATGTCTTATTTTTTCCTCAGGTATGATGTCCTTGACTCAGTCGGAACTTTTCTTGATGTTCCTCAGTGAGAAGAGAGCAGAAAAGTGATGTTAACTGTGCAGTATGAGCTACTTAAACGCCTCTTCCATATAAAAAGTAGTATCTCTTTGTATCCCAAACACCACCTCCTCACCCTCCTTCTGCCCGCAGGATTTTATTGGATCACATTGAATGGGGGAAAAATTGTAAATTACCACTTCGGTAGAGAAGGAAGAGGCACAGA
This sequence comes from Grus americana, assembly GCF_028858705.1. Lineage (NCBI taxonomy): Eukaryota > Metazoa > Chordata > Aves > Gruiformes > Gruidae > Grus > Grus americana. The sequence goes on along the minus strand of NC_072868.1, from coordinate 15,308,782 downwards.
AGAGCTGCGACGTGACCACAGAGGTCTGAGAGCGATGGAAACCTGGTGCTGAGCTGGGAGCCACAGACGGTGCCTCCGGGGCAGGAGCTTATCCAAGCAGCTCCAGCTATGGCATTCAAGCGAGACCGTTCATCGCGTTTCCTTAAAGGTCTTTCTATCAAGAAATGTTTGGCAAATAAAGTGGCTCCGGCGTACAGCATGGTGGGAAATGAGTTTGACTGAACCAAAAGTTTTGGAGAGTTGTGGTCTTCCTAATTCTGTGTTTGTCCTTGTCACTGGATTTTTCTGAGGAAGATGAGGAGCAGAAGGTGGCACGTAAATTGTTGGTGTAGTAATCCAGCGGTTAAAATTCAAGCGCCTGCATTCATTCAGTTCCCTGTTCTGCCTTTTTGTCTCTCAAACACACAAATAAAAAGGCCTGACTGCGGGTCGTCAGCTTTCCCAGCAAACACCGTCTCTGTATTTCTTTCTGGAGCTGTTCCACTCCGTGTTTTTAATTCGACATTCTGTTTTGTTTCTTCGCGTCCTAATCATTCCTCTTTACATACCAAAACTGAACTACTACTAGGCAGCGTTCTGATTCATTTTAAATCTTTCTTTGTAAGCTGTTAAAATCCAGGATATGGACTAATTTAAGGGCCAATAAGCTGTCCCCCTCTGCAAGCCATTCTAGGGAGTTTCGACTAGTGCTTACACTTTATCCTCTAGATGTTTAATCTATACTTTTTTAGAGCCAATATTTTTAAAAAGAAGTGGCACTAGTATAATAACACCACTTAGTAATCAAATATTAATGCTTTTCTAAATGTTTATTATGTTGTTAAATTAAATTATTTCCATGCATGGGCAGAACAGATGACTTCTCTTCTGCAAAGAAAATGGCATTAAATCAAGCATTTGGCCATTTAGCAACAGTTTCATTGTCCTCTCTTCCCTCCTAATTTGCTAAAACTGAAAGGGAAACCACAGAAAAAATAAAAATAAGAAAATCAGAGAAAATGGGCTTGCAGTGAGAAGGAGTGTTATATGTTCCAATTGTGCAATTATCAGAGTTCAGAACACAAAATGTATCTTGTGGCAGTGCTTATCTTGCTTTACCAACCTGTTGTTGGTTCAAAAGTTTCTTTACTTGTCTCCGTGAGTGTCACTTTTCATTTTGGAAGATGATGTTTTATACTCAGTAATAAAACTCCAAGATCTTTCATCCTGCATGTATCCACAATTAAGTCAACTAAATTAAAGCGCCTGCTATGAAGAGGCTGACAAACTCCTCCTAAGAAGGTACGGCATCTCTCCGTAGTGCGTTATTGCCTCTGTTGCCAATTCCATCCTTTTTTGTGCTTTGCCCATCTCAAGGTGTGGATCGCTACTGTCATGATTTCACATGAATTGATTTGTTTTACAGAATTTCTGGTATTCCGGTTTGTTTCCTAATTTTTGTTTTAAGATTCACTAATTTTCACTTCCTTATTAAACACGTTAGGGTCAGAGCTCCACAGAGCAGCTGGAGGCGAGATAACTCAGAATTTTTCTCTCTAGTGTCCTGCTAATATGCACTAAATTAAAGAAATGACATAAAAGGGTTGGGTGACGGGGGGAGACAATTTAGTTCTCTTTAAATATTAGTCTTTCTGTGGACACTGCCTAAGATTCATGCCCCTTTTTTTAAGAAATTGTTTGGAAACCTTTTGATAAAATGTTTTTGCAGAGGGAAATAATGGATTTGATGTGATCACATTCATCAGCTAGCTCTGCCGAGGAAAGAGCCCTGCTGAGGGATCAATTCATTAATTGATCTAGCTGCAGGATCAATTAACACCTTCTTAGACATCAGAGAAACCACCTGGGAGAAATTCCTTCTAAATACTCGTCACTTGGGAAGCTTCAGTTAAAATCGTGAATCTCCGTAGATGCTAAAGCCCCCCTGCTGAATGCAGGAGTCTGTGGGTAATTGGGCCATGCTTGCGTCTCTCTTCAAGGAACTTGCTTGTTTCATTGATGATTATTTTTTTATGATTTTTTTTTATTAATATTATTTTATTTTTGCAACTTTTTAGGAGCATGTATGAGTTTAAGCAGGATTTTTAGTTAGGGAAGTTTTGGGGTGTTGACAACACTTCCTCAGCACCTGGAGAGGAGTGAGTTGGCCACCTCCTTGCCAGGTAGCCACTGGCTGGTGTGCGCGGGCAGTCGGATGGAGGCAGTGCTGCAGAGCCCGGGGAAGGTCAGCATCTCATCCGTGAGTGCCCCGAGCACGGCAGGACCTGGGTATCCTGGTAAGTGGCTTCTCTCTTGCTCACAGAGGCATTCAAATGGATTTTGTATTTTGAGAAAGAAAAGAAATGTTGGCATTTCCTGGGAAGTAAGCTTTATTCCCTTGCCTGCCCTGGTAAGGGAACTGCTGTGTTATCCTCGTTTGTTTGTGGTGCAACTGGATTTTTGCTGGGGAGTTTCCCAGTGGTTTTAGATGTCCCTAGCTGTTGGACAGCCTGTTTTCCTCAATATTATGGGGCAGCGCTTTGTGATTCACCCTGCGCTCTGTTCACCCTAGCTGGGTGCGTAATGCCTGGGTGGCATTTCCCTGTATTTCTGGCTTTGCGTTAAAAGAAAATCTGGGGGTGTGGAGGAAGGTGGTGAGCACTGCTGTGTTATTTTCTCCTGCAGCGTAGGAACCGCTAGTGCGGAGCTCAGGGGCTGTCTGTGCTGAACAGGGCAGAAGAAAAGTTCTGCAATATAAAAATGCTTCAGGATAACATGAGCCACCTGCGCTGTTGTTGGAGAGTGCTCTTGGACAGAGGGACGAAATGTGGCGTTTATGCAGTTCAAGGAATTAATCGCATGTACACACACACACAACCATCGGCTGTGAAATAAGCTGCTGGAAACAAAAGCAAGGTGGATGATCCTACCCAGATGGAGGAGTGTGGCGTGGAGTTTGGTATATGATGTTATGGAGTGATGCACTCTTTTGATTGAGGAAGTAGGAAATTAGTCATCTTTCATAAATTGCAGTTTATGAAGTTATAAAATGTAATAGTTTAACCCATTTTAACTGATAAGTAAGTGTTGGAGACAGTAAAATATTTTAGGTAAGAGCATCAGAAAGCACAATTCTCTTGGTTGTATTCAACCCTGAAAGAGAGCTGGGCAGTGTGTTTTCTAGGTATTTGCCATTGCCTCAGTGGTTGCATGTTTTAATATTTCCCTCAGGTCATTCTGAAACTAAATATACTACCTGTACGTTTGAGCTATTTAGCAAAAAGCAGAGTGGCAATGCAAGGTGGTTGGGTTGTCTTCTGCATTAGGTGTGGTGGGTATTTTGGGGGGTGGTTGGCTTGTTTTTCAGAGATTTTCCAGGTAACTGTAGTAGAGAATGAATTTTTCCTTCGTATACAAACTGAACATGTCTCGTTTCCCTCTGTGTGACTTAAAAATTCCTGGGAGGGCTCTGCAGCAAGCAGCCGTCTGCCCAGCCGGAGAGGCAGGTAATGGGTGCAGGACACACTTCTGCCCGGACCCGTCCACCTCTCCAGCTGCTGAGGCAGCTGTTTGGGAGGGCACGCAAAGCTGCCCCCTCCAAAGCTCCTTAAAATTCACCGATGGCTCTCTGTAGCCCTGTGACCTTCAACAGACTGTTCTCCTCTGTTAAATGCCTCCAGGCTTGGACTCGTTTGTGCTGCTCTGTGCAGCCACCTGCCAGGTACTAGTCTCTTCAGCCCAGAGCGTAGATGTCTCCTGTCCCACATCCCAGGCAATTCGCTCTGGGTTTTATCCGTTCTGTGCTGCGGACTCGTAGGTGTTCCCTCCTGAAGCCCTCCCTGCCTTCAAAAGCCAGTGTCCCTTTTCTGCCTTACTTTCCTGTTGGCCTAGTATGCTTCCAGGGATCAATCATTTAATCTCGTATGACAGAAAGTGACCTGAAGCATAAAACTCTTTTTTTTCTAAAAAAAAAAAAAAAAAAAAAAAAAAAAAGGGGAGATTATGATGTCAATATAATGAACTAACATTTTATTACGTAAATAAATAAAATTTAAAGAAAACCCATAGCTCATGTTGATGCCGTTAACACTTAAGAACTTTAAGGCACCAATACCAGCTTTGCAAAGACTTGATGTCCTGATGTTAGAAAACTTTTTCCTTTTTTTTTAAATTTGTTTCAGTAGCTTTGTCTCAAATTCTTGTTTCCACATATCTCCCAGCCTGCAATTTGCCACCAAAAGCAGGAGGGAGGGCAGGAAAGCCCACTAAAATACTAATTTATTGCAAAACATTTTGAGATCCCAGCGATTAGATGCATTTAAAAATGCTGTATTACAGATGAGCAACGCTATCATTTCACAGGCATCACGGGTGCAGTGCTAATAAAAAAGAAGAGATACTGCTGATTAGAAAAGCCTCTCTGGTTGGATATTTCACACAAATGCTTCCACAGCTGTAATTTGGCAGTTGTCACAGTACATCTCAATAAATTGCTTCACTGTTTAAGGGTAAAACCATCATCTCTGAATAATCCTCTCCTATAGGCACAAAGCTTTGTGACAAATTCAGGTTCTCAGCGTTGCCTCTTAAAACATGTAATTAAATTGATGATCTCTCAGTGGCTACTTTGCCAGGTGAAGCTGATTTTTTTTTTGGTTGGTTTTTTTTAGTGCTTACATTACTTTACAACTCTGTGCCATGAGCTGTTTGGAACAGTCTTTTACCAAGAGAACCTCAAAAAAGTTTGAGCACCAATTATGCTGTAGATTAGCAGCAGTCCTTGCTGAAACTGTTGAGAGCCTGGTACTGAGGGCACATTTCTGGAAGTCCTTTTTTCATATGAAACAACCCTGAAAATAATAAACAGGGACAGAGAGAGAAGAACAGAAGCTAGGAGATGAGTAAGACAGCACGGGAAAAACAACTTGGGTGTACTTCAATCTCTCGTTATTCATATTTTCTTCCATTTGGGAGACTGATTGCTCTGAGAATTCAATCCTGTTACGTGTTCCTTTATCAAAATTGTCTTCAGAACTACAGTCCACTAGAAGAGATGTTAAAATAAAGTTGCTTGAAAGTTGTTGTTCCCCCTGTCTTCCAGCACAAAGCAGTGCCCATAGCAATGACAATAATCCAGGATAACTGTGGTTTTCAATGGAAAGCAGTAAACTGTCAGCGTAAGATTGAAGTCCCGGTGAGTGAGCCCTGTAGGGTTTGCGCTGCTGTACGTGGCTGCTGACGAGTGGCACTGAGGGCTTCCCAAATTCTGCAGTGGCAAACAGCAAAGTCCTACGTGGAGCTCAGGAGGAAAGCCTTCTTTGGAGAATTATTAACAAAACCTGCTTCCTTCTGGACGCAACACCGGCCACGCTGCAGTGGAGAAGGTGACCTGGCAAGTGTTGTTGCACCCAATTTGCCTGTAGATACTTGTTTTTTGGGCTGTTTTTGAGATGGGAAGGAGTGTTTTTTGCTGGATACTTGTACCCTTTGCGGACAGAATGCTCCTCCTAAGATCAACTAAATGAAAAGCTTTTAAATTTTCTTTCCCCCCAAAGTACTGTGTCTGTCTTTTCAAAGAAAACCTAGCATTCCTCTGTAAGTGGGTTTCCAGCTCTGACCATGGGACACTCTGTCAACCGAATCTCTCAGATGGGATCTGTGGATGCTCATTAGCTCTCCAGCTCAGATTATTGGATGAGTATGGGCTGGGCTGGGTTTCTGCCTTTCAGTTCACCATAACCAGATGTTAAACCCCCTTGCTGCTGTAGGGGTGCGCATGGCTGAGGGAGGCATCAATTCCTTCAATGTAGGATCCATGCTTGGGGCTCTTTCTTGACTATATTTCTAGAGCAAAATTGTTTCTGGCCTTTCCCACACAGATGCTTGGAGACAGAAAAGCAAGCAAGCAAGCAACAGTGAGTAAATGGCTTGTATAGACACAACTTGAGGAGTCTGGATCAAGCAAGTAGATGTGCATTGGTCTTGAACTTGAATTCTGCAGTGGACACCTTCACTGCTCCAGAGCATGCACTTAAAGCAAGGCTCCGGTCACTTTTCAAATAGATTTGGGTTCTTAAACAACTTGCTTGCTGTCTGTCTTTCCCTCTCTTCCCGAGATTAACATACGCCAGGGTTTGACAGTTCTCGTTGCAGCACCATCCCGAGTCTGTCATGACTTGTCTCTCGATGAAAGGCACAGAGCCGGGCAGGGAGAGGAGTGTGCAGTCCAATTTCTGCATTTCCAGATAGCAAGCAAATGTGTGAATTATGGATCACAATTAACTACTAATTGGCCATAATGTAAGCCCCTTCTGAATGGACGTGGTAAATATTGAAACAAATGGGCTGTTATTTTTCAGACCTGAATGCTAGTCACTTAAAATGAAAAGCTAATTTCAGCCTGGGAGGCAAGCTCTATATTTTAATCAAGTGTGACAGATCGAGAACAATAAATGAGTACTTAAGGTGAGGGGATATTTATTTCCCTGCTGCAAGTTTATGTGTGATAAGTAATACTGCCCCATGCAAAATAAAATTAAACTGTAGCTTTGATCCAGACCTCAAAGTAGTCTCAGCAGAAAACCTGAATAAAGCAAGCAACAAAAAAGAGACCACTCTTTAAGTAGAACAAACCATGCTGTTAGGAAAGCCTTTGTAGATTATTTTTTTAAATATTAAGCAAATCTGCTTGGTCTGCTTTAACATAATTACATAAAAACTTCGCTAAGAGCCATAAAGAGCTGGGACTTTGCTGTGGTGACATTTTACTCTGCAGCTGTCCTACAGAGTATGCTCAGAACTCAAATATTGAAATAATATCTTTGAAATTATTTGATGAAGGTCTTTATTGCTACAATAAAAATCTGATGTTCCCTTTTGTTCAAGGCACATCTTCATCTTCAATAAATGTAATTGTTTTTGTTATAGTGAGAGGGAGACTGTTTATAGTTGATAAGACTTTCTTCCTGTTCTTAGTGTTGAGCTAAAATTCCAGTATTATTGTTCTAAACATTGGCTAACATTGATTTTTAAAAAGAAAGAAATGAAATTAAGTAAGTTCAGGTGGATGTTTTCTAACAAATTAAACAACTTCTTGAATCAAGCTTTGTATATAATTTATATATGTAATGTTCTGAAGAACTCATCTCTCTCCTGTGTCTCGGTCTGTATATAAATAATTTATATTTTTTAATATTTCAGCACAACCAGTAGAGCTGATGTTGCTCTGAACAATTTTTTTCTCCCTATCCAAGCAACAAAATGTGCCTCAATTCAACATATGGAAAGGGTTTTAATAATTGCATATAATACAGGTTGTGTTGAAAACAATAAAAAATGTCTCTACATAGTGCTATCCTCAGATGAGATCTCTTGCAAAATATCTACTGGAGTGTGTTTTGCATCGTCAATGAGTAACTATTACAAGCTAGTGAGAAAAAAGTTGATAATACATTGGGAAACAAGCCAAAAGAACTAATTCCACAGTGAATTTCCAGATATTTTCCAGCATTTAGTATTGCATGGGTATTGTTGCAGACTGGTGCGGGTGTTTTTTATAAATTGTGCTCAGTTCATATCTCTCAGGTGCATTTGTGCCCTTTCTGGTACTTTGGCTTCCTGCTATAGCTGTAGTATTACCAGTCCTACCACAGACAGAGCTGGAAATGCTCAGTGTTGCTCACATCTGGCAAAACTGCGGTCTTAGGGGCATGAAAGGGCAAATTAAATTCTGCTCAAGGAGTAAGTCTCAAAGGAAAGCCAAACACAAAGATCCTTCTATTTACTCTATTGTTAATCTTCGTCTCTTTTTGGAATTATGAAATATGTTGTTTGAGAGAAGCATTTGAAATCATGTTTCATTATTTCAGGCAAAGAACTTCTTAAACTTGCATCAAGTCTATATAAGAGTCTTTTGGGTACAAAACAAGCTTTCTGCTTCTGTAACTTTAACCGCAAAGGAAGCACAGTCCTGAACTAGTTTTTAACTTATCAACATAAAAATCAACTCTGCAGAATCATTTTAAAAATCAGGTTTTTAATTAATAAAATGTGTTGTACTTTTTATTTCCGTTTATAGGTTTTAAAAATGACAGCACATGCTATTCCTGAACTCAATGTAGTGCATAAATTTCTGACCATCTTCCATCTGGTTCTAGCTCATTCTGGAACCTGCTATGGAAAACGCTTACGGAAATGGCATAAGAAACAGGATCCATAGAGCGGTCCTTCCCTGGTATATGCGCCAGCTCTCAGAATTGGCTGTTTCCGGACCTTTGAGCCATAGTAGCTAGACCATCATAGCTGCCAACAGGTTCTTGTCTTGATGCATTTGTGAAAAGTATTTTCTTTTTTCCATCTGCTTTGTCATATCCTTTACTCTTCACCATGCAGCTCCACTCGCTACCCTGTGAATGGCTTTCCAGCCCCTCTATGAGCGCTGACACATGCACACACCAGGCATTCTAAAACACAACCCTTTAAAAAGGAGAGAGGAAAACAAGGTAGCTAAGATTAAAAGATTCAGTTAAAACGCACAAGCCAGGAAAGGTCATGGTAGACCACGTACATTGGCAGGTGTTTGCTTCTAGATGCAAATGTTCATAACAAACTCCCTGCACCCAAACTTGCTTTTATTTTGTTGGGAAGGAGGTGAACCAGCCTGCGATGTAATCCTTCTACTGTCTTCCTAAGAGGTCTATTCATCAGTCACTGAGTAACCCTTGCAGGGGGCTTTGCTCACAGTAGTACCCTGTACTGGAGAGCTGAATCTCATCTGCGCTGCAGTCTTTCCCATACTTGAAGTTAAGAGGGAGCCTGTTTAAAACAAAACTCAGGCACAAATGCTATATCACAATCATTTTGCACTTTGGCACTTCCCTCACTACAGTTTCTTTCTCCTCCGAGGAGCGATGCCATGATGTGCTGAGCGGTGCCTACAAACTGCAAAGCACCCTCCAGGTCAGGGTTGGTCTCGGAATCAGCATCATCTTGTGGTGACTCCAAGGTGTTTTGACCCAGGAACTCTACTCGCAAGTCATTTTACTATTCAAATACCTATTAAAAAGCCTTTGCTAGTAAACTTCAGGTGGAATTATTGCCGATGATCTCAATGAACCTTTTTTTTTTTCCCAGAGAATTAATCAGCTGGCCCTCCTCAGCTCCCACGATGCCCTTACAGAGTCCTTCATTTCTTGCTGTCAGAGGCTTTTAGTTTCCCAAGCCACAGGAAAGCGAGAAAACCTGAGCCCTACGTGACTCTGTAAAACCCAAAATGGTATTTCTCTCATACTGTCAGTGAAACACTTTCAATGTTTTTTAGGTTGTCGGTCAGTAATTTTTTTTAATGCATCTAGGTTTGCCATGAGCAAACGGAGGCAGGCATTGATTTCCGTACTGCTAAAAACCACTCGTAGCTGTAAACTCTTTGGGGACGGCACTATATACATTTCCAGTGTCCTTTTTCCAACTGGGACTACAGCTCAGTAAATAATAATAGTGCTGCAAATGTCTTTGCTCTTTTGTTAGGTATTAGGAGTGTATTCGTACTGCCTAATGGTTTAATGTCTTTATTTGATATTTCACATTGCATTTTGGAGAACTTATCTCTCCTGCCTAAAGATGAAAGTTAAGCTTCAGTATTCTGGCTCAGCCCCTTGTTAGTTTTCTTTAAAGGGAAAGTGAGCCCCGTCATCCAAGCCAGCTCTCCAGATACGTTATCTATGTTTTGATTTATCATTTCCCCCTTCCATGTAGTTCCCAAATCAGCCAACAGATTCAAAAGGCCTGAGTATTAAATTCAAGAACTACAGTCTGCACAGCCTCTCCCTCCTCTTCCTCAGTAAGGCCACCCATCAGCAGGAGTGAAAAGCTTCTCGTAAGCAAAGGCGCTTTTTTGTCGCATACGTCAGAAGCCAGCACTCAACAGATGGAAGTTAAAAAAGAAACGTGTTGGCTGCCTGAGGCACATCTTAATTTGTTGCTCTGCTCAGTTTGTTTCACTTCTAATGGTTCACTTAACTGAACTCGGGACTAAAAATTAACACAAGGTGGGGGGAATTATAAAAAAATTTAAACTAAAAAGTTTTGACTTGCTGGGCCTACAGAGCCAGCACCTGAGAAGAGCAGAGGGGCCAGTGGCCACCCGGTGCCGCTTGCCAAGCACTGCGGGTGGGCGGCAGGGACCATGCCGGTGCGGTGGTACTCTGCCGCGTCCCCGGAGTCCGTCCGGCCAGGCAGCCCCTGCCACGGTGGCTGCAGGGGAGGTGCAGGAAGAGCAGGACCCTCCCTGCCCGTGCTGCCGAACAACCGGGCAGGGAAAGGGGCTTTCAGTTTAGGAGCTTGGGAAAAGCTGCCCCGTGACTCCTACTCAGCAAGTGGAAGAGTAATAGGTTTTGATCCTTCCCAATGAATACATAAAAGAATAAAGAATATTAAGGACCGTATTTTTCAGTCATCCTTGGTTTGCATTCTGGTTTTGTGCACTGGCTTTTGCAGTCAGAAGTGGGTGTAGCTGTGTGGAGCAGAGTCATTTTGTAGTTGCAGGAATGCATTTCTGTTGCCAAATGGCGGCTAGAGAGCTCGGTACCTGGCTGCCGGAGCAGCACCCGCCAAGCAGTCATTGCCCAGGCATCAAATTCGTACCCTATCTTATGAAAAACAAAGTTGTTTAATACAATAAATGAATATCAAGTGAATGTCTTAATTGACAGGTATAAAGATAAGGGAAAGTGGTGGGAGGTCTATTCTCTTGGAGAAAACTTCAAATGATCTGGGAAAATCAAAAGAAAAAAACCACTTGACAGGACAATCTTGGACTGGCTGGGGATATCCTAAATGTTCACAGAGTCTATTTCCATCACTATTTTTTTATTATTAATGGATGGAGATGGAGCAAGCAACTATGAAGGCAATTTAGTTATTTACTTCTTCAAATCTCCTGATAATTTTCCTATTAGTCTTTGTAGTAGCTCTTCTCTGCTAACAAACATAAAAGCATTTTCTTAAAGTAATCTCTATGGGAGAGATGGAAAGAAAATGTTTGTGGATACTATTTGATGAAAACAGAACCCACTTTGTATTCATGAGTCGTCGTCCCTTTTACTCATTTCCTGTAAATATTTATACAAGCATCTTTTTCCTACCGAGAATTTTGCGGAACCAGAAGCATGTTTCTTGGGGAATATTCCCCTGGCGAGGGCCTGCCGTCTACCCGAGAGCTGCCGGGGAGCCTCGGAGATGGCTCATTACAGAGCAGCAGCGATGCTGTGTGATGCGCGTTGCCCACCGCACAGAGCAACTAATGAGTGCCTAAAGCAACGGCAGCCACGGCAAATTCACAGGCTGAACTACGTTAGCATAAACTGCCTAGAAAATAATTTTTAATGAACAAGTTAATTAGAAAACCCACCGAGTGTGTTTGTAAATAATTGGGAGGGGAAAGAAATATTAACACAAAAAAAAAATTTTGGCCAATGGTGCTATCCAGAGTCTGGACTGACTGTATTTTGCATGCCTTTCTTTTAATGTATTTTACCCTTTCCTTTGGAGGCTGCATCTGCTGAGATGTTATACATCTATTTATAGTTTGCCTGAAAATTGATTACAATAAAGGCCAAGTTTGTATAACTACAGTCAGGAAACGTTTTGCTGCTGTCAGCAGTGGGCCCTGCTCTGGGAGATGAACAGACCCCTCAGCTGGCACAGGTAATAACTTTACCTGCTTATGCTTAATGGTGAGGAGCTTTTGCTGTGTTTTATAAATATAGCAGAATTTTCCACATTCACTTCTGTGACAGTTCAAATAAAAAATTCCTCAGTATGTTTTGTACTTCTTAAAGTCAAGATGCTCAAGCTACTTCCCCAAGCCCCCAGCGTACCCTCCCGGGCACCCCAATTGCCTGTCGCTGCAGCCGGTCCTTCCTCAGACTACATCCAAACCGGTATCTGCAAATAGCTATTACCTTAACGAGTACCTGGCTAAACCCCCCTCAATCACAGCTCAGGAATCCTTGGTGCTGAGAGCCTTCATCCTCCTACAGAGCTTCAGGCGATCACCCGAGGTCCGACAGCCGCAGACTGTCCCTGGGGAAGGCAGCCCCTCTGATGCCACTTCTCCAGGACGGGTAGCCCACCCAAATTCTCCCTCACCCTGCAAAGGCCCAGTTTGCCTCTGCTGTACTCATGGCACAGCCAGCGCTATGCCTTGGCGGAGTTTCCAGAGGCAGGTCCTGATACGCTTTCGTTGATTATCAGTGAATATTCACAGCTTGTGGATTTGTTATTTGTGTTTGGTTGGGGGGGTTTTTATCATCTCGGCCTCAAATTCCTTTCTTTCCCCGGTTGCCATTGCCTGGTCTTTTTGCGGTGTACATCCCTGGCACCTTTTATTCTAAACTCCAGCAGCAGAAAGCTACGTTCCATTTACTTTTCTTGCTTCTCTTATTTGTAATACTTTCCGCTAAATTAAGCGTTCAAAATGTGCCTTATTTTGAGTCTTCAGAGAACAAGCGCACGCGTCTTTCCATTTGTATTTGCTCAGTGATAATTTCAGGACACGTCTCCTTGGTATTAGTCGAGCTTGTAATGCAGCAGCAACATGAACCCGGTGTGCAGGGAGCTGAGCAGCCCGTTAAAACAATCCCTAGCGCATCGTCCTGACTTCGCATGAGCAAGCTGTGACTTCGTACTCCAGTGCAACACCCCGAAACGAAAGCTCTGCTCAGTGTGGCTGGATCTGTGCTTTAAAAAGAAAGAAAAAAAAAAAAAAAAGCCCACTTGCGTTTCTTCTTTGGCAGCACAGAGGTAACCTGCTTTACGGCAGAGTGTCAGCCCATGGTGATGGGTCCATGAAACGCACCATCCCTGCTGCCTGCACAGGGAAACAAAGGTAGCGGTGAGCTGCTGTTGCTGCGTGAGCAGGTTTTGTTGTGCCAGCGTGGCCTCTCTAGAGCGCCGCCCCCGAAAATGTGCCGCAGACAGCTCGGCAGGCCCTGGGAAGCCTTTCATACCTGCCTTTCCTGCTCGGGTCCAGCCTGGATTTATAAAAGCAACTAGTGGGTTCATGAATTATTTTTCATATTAATTTTGCAAATGTCTGGTAAGCTGTACGTTAGGGAGATGAAACTGTATGTGGGCTTACCCAATTTGTGATTTAAGTCAAATACTAAAATTTGGGGCATGGGAGAGACATTTGTGTAATGTGTCCTGGGTTTGGACACCCCTGACAGAGCAAAAAGGCAAAAAAACCCCTGCTGTGGCTGAAGTCAGAATTTGCTTTCAGAATAAGTGAGACATAAGGTGAGCGCTTCGTCGCAGCGCTGTCGCCCAAGGAACGCGGCAGCTCGTCACCCTGCGGAGGTGGCAGTGACCTGCTGGCTCCTGCGGACAGGGGCTGGTTCAGGGACGGGACCGCCTGCAAACACGGTTTGTCCACGAGGGCTTTTAAGCCCGATGCTTAAAGTAAAAAGCAAAAGTAAGCATGGCCACTGGGCTTGCGTGCTATAGGAAAGGTGATGTAACGTCACAGGGATGGGTAAATTCTGACGCCCCGGGGAAAGGCATGGCCCCAGGGCTCCTGGCCGCAGCAGTGCTTTGCTGACCTCGAGAGCGTTCTGAGGAGCAGCAGCTGAAAACGGTGGACAGATGCTTTGGTCCTCAGGTCATTCCAGTTTCCAAAATAAATGCGGAGGCTGCTATCAACCTCATGTTTTTATTAAAGCAACATTTTGCTCTTTGGAGAGGTAAGCCACAGAAGTGACATAAGAAAACACAGACAGCAACTCCTTGGTTTGCCAGCATTTGCTTTTGGTGGCTCTCAGATCTCTCTCATCAAAACGCTAGTTCGATTACATAGTGTTGCTTAACAGCATAACTAAAGACTTACTCATGTAAGTGAGGATTTAGTAGGATTAAACTCAGCATTAAAAATGAAATGCAGTGAGAGAAAGTTACAGGGGGAAAAAAAAAAATCTTGTTTATTCTCACTCAAAACCCTGCCATTCATTCATGATCCATACCTTTCTTTAGATATAAACAGAATATTAATCAGCCTTTCCATAGGGATTTTATTTCTAAACACTCTTTTTGGCCATTCTCTATATGAAGGTCAGAAAATGAACATACAGTAAAAGAAGCAGATTCCCTCAGACTTCTTGCAGATTGATTTCTTGGAGTTGTAGCTCCATACATTGATCCTTCGCTGTTGCCTTCCATTTGAGCAATGCCTACCAGCCCTGTGGACCAAAGCTGCAGCAGGTAAGGAAGCCTTTGCTCCTCTGCACTGATGATCAGGGAGGAACGATCCCAAAGGCTCTTCACTCCCATTACCAGGTGAACTGCTGACACTGCCCAGAACTACCAGGCAAACAGCCTCAGACGTGGGGGAGCCCTCTCCTATGCTTCAAGCACTGGGAGTCTGGACTGAAGCAGCTTCTTTCTCTTAAACTCCAAATTCCTCCAGTGATGATGCTTTGTGAGCTAGCATATCTGTGAAAATGATCTGAAACTGGTTAAGCAATTGATTTAAGCTGAGAAAGCAGTTTAGGACTCAGAGATGGAAATTATATAGTCTCTGGTAAGGAGGGCATCTCATCCAGTGAGGACACAGTGATGTTTCTATGTGATCCTTTAACCTTTCAAATGGTGTTTCTGCACTATGAGGAGAAACAGAAGCGATGGCGTGGCAGGGATAGCAGGGCTCCTTGGGAGGATGTGTCGCTAAGGAGCCTCCCCCTGCAGTTGCAGAGGACTGGAGCAGAGAAGAGTGAATTCATGCTAGGCTGTTTCTGTGTAGTCACGGGGGAAAAAACAGCTTTGGAAAATGGACTCCTAGAACCAGAGGAGACAACATTTCAGAAAAGATTTGAGGCAGACCAGTCCCGAGCTGCCCCAGGACTGCATTCCCCACTGCCAGCCGCGTGCAAGTGGGGTTCAGCACATGGGGAAGGGACAAAGATGTGAGGAGACCGCGGTACCTCTCTCAGCTGCCTTTGAATAATTCATTTAGTTTGCTGTATTTTCTCGGTTAATCACTTGTCCTTTTTTTCCCCTCTCTCTTAAAGTTTCCCCCACTTCTCAGACTCATTCTTTGTAGGTGGGGAATTGTGGTTTCTTGCAGGTGTCTGAGGATGGAATTCCCCAAATTGTAGAAATTCCGCTATCTGATGACAGCCTTGCACTAATCACACCTACTCCCTGTTGCCAACAGCAACATCTGGCACAAGGGCAACAGGGATGTGGATCAGCATCCATCACCTCTTGGTGATGTCCTCTTAACGGTCCAACACAACACCAGACCTCACTGTTCATGATCATCTGCGATTATGTTTGAGTATTCATTTATGCTTATTATCACTGCATTTTATTTAGCAAGTTCCTTTTTCAGCTGTCCTTGCTACTTCTAACTGTGCTTGGAGATCAGTGTCTGACACAAATGCAGATCACTCCCTCCAAGAGGGATGAGTAGCTGGCAAAGAGAACTCAATAAAACAATTTGCTCTGGTGATTCTATTGGAGTATGTAAGTAAAAGGGGTTTAATTCACCTCAGTGTATGCATTTTTATGATCTGCATCACTGAAATCATACTTGTGGTGAAATGAAATAATTAAAAAAGATATTCTCCTCTCTTTATTGTATTTATGATTAACAAAGTAAATGAAAATCCAGCCTTTTATCTGACATCAAATGGTATTGCATTTTGGAGTTAAATTGGGCATTCATCATCTTCTGGTGAGTTTTTTTGAAGCTTAAACATACCTTTCTTTTTCTCCCTTTCCTTCCTCCTTGTGTTTCTGAATACCAGTAAATTAAAGATGACTAGAAACTGGAAATGCTTTCAGAAAAGGTCTTGAAATTCACACACATGCACACAAAAGAGGGAGAAAGAGAGAGAGAAATGTAAGCCCTCTTCTTTCATATTAGCATCACAATCAAGCAATTATCTGGAATACTTCATACATATTCCACCACTTTTTTTTTTATGTCTGCATGAAATAAGGTATTTTATGCTAATCTCAATTTACAGAATTATACAGCAGCAGCATTGGTTTACTCCTCCCTTCCCAAGGCTGGGAAGCAACTAATTTGGCAAATAACAAGTTCTCTGTCTGACAAGGCTAGTCTTTAAGTGACTTCTCATATAAAAACTATTCATGGAGGGTTTGCAGACAGAGATCCTGTTTAAGGAAAAGGTGGTAGGAAACAATAGTACGTCACTGAACATTTAACTGTTGTGAATTGTAATGAGAGAATTATAGGGAAGATGATAATTTTCAGGCATTTCCATGTACTTTTGTATTACTACAAGGGAATTACCTGTGTAACTGAGACAAGAATCAAATTCAATGTCTCCAAATGACAAATTGCTCGTGGCCAAACCTTGTCACTGATGCAGATAAGAGCAAGATTTCCCCAGGACCGCGTGGCTGGCAGGGTCTGCAGAGTTAGCTGCAGGACCTAACTCTAAAAGGGAAGATGGGGAAGCAGGAAAAGGCAACATGCCCTATTTGATCCTTGAGCCTTCTAATTCATAGATCTGTTTTGTGACGTTGGTTGTTCTGCACTGTATTTGTACTCTTTTCATTCTTTAACACACAGCCAACATAAAACTGACAAAATCAGGCTCTTGGTACTTTGTATGTGTCAAGTGTTTGACAGCAACATTTTGCTTGTAGTCTACCAACACCTACCTCTGAGAGATGAGCCAAAAGCATATTGCTGTAATCCATCTTGTGCTAAGATGCATGAATTAAACCTCTGAAGATACCTGGTCAAGATGAGGGCAAATTCAGGCAATTCTTCCGTAACTTGCTGAGTAGTAAAATGTGTGTACGCTTGAGAAGGGAGGGCTACAGCATGGAAAACTGAATGTGGCTGCGGAACAGCACTGCAAGCAATAGGCCGAGTTTTTACCCAAGACTATTTTCTGCTCAGTGAAGCAATAAGTTACCTAAGTAAAAACTGAGTAAAGATATGGAAAAGCAGCCAGTGTGCTTTCTACCGCTCCATCCTCACAGGGGAGGAGACAGTAGAGCCATTGGAAATACAGCAGACAGATATTTCTGTGGTTTCAGCTAACATCCCAAGAGTTGAGTCAAGCCGGTCTCAGGGTTCCTAAGTGCACCTAACCCTGCAGGTCTGTCCTGTTGTGACTTTGAGTTGCTGCGGTACCACCACCTGGCAGAAGAGCGCTTTGCCCTTGGTGCCTGACCTTGCTGTTTTACCATCACACCTCCCCACCTCTCTACCCCCCAGGTCGTGCTTTTCTTCGTGTGTGTGATTCGGACTGTGCCACGGGCGCTGTGTCCTGAGTTTGTCTCACTCATCTTATTAGCACACCTCATGTATTTGCCAATATTAAACAAGGTCAGTCATGGGATTTTTTTTTCCCTTCAAATTTTGTTCTAAAACCTTGTCTACAGCTGAAATTGGACTTACAGGCCTGTAGCTGCCTGAACAACTTTTTATTCCACTTTCTTATATTTGGGTACTATGGTCTCTGCTCTGGAGTAGTTCCTTCAGATTTCTGCAATGGAGATTTTCCAGTCTCCCTGACACAAGCATTTTGTTTGTAAGTACATATATTAGGAAATATTTTGAACTTCCTACCCCATGGAGCAGTTTTGTATTTCAGTTCCTTCTCTTCCTTCTGGGATTAGTACCAAATAGGTGTGTCATAATGACAAAATAATCTTCTTGACAATATATATTTGTATGTTTAAAATTATGCCCATACATCTAAATTTTATAAGAGCTGAAGTGTAGAATAATGCAGAAGAATGGAAGACAACAAAGACAACTGATTTTTTTGTTGTTTTTTTGATGCAGTATGTTAAAAAGAAAAAAGTAAAGCCATGAGATCAAGTGAGGTTTGGTTTTTTTTCCTTAATAAAGATATTCAGTAAGTTCTTTAAATAAGGATTCTGGGTTGTAGATTTGTCATGCAGACTTCCTAGCAAGCAATTAAAGCTCAACATTTACAGTCAGTTAGATGAACCAGATGTATTCCTGGCAAGGGAGAGCTTGAAAAGCAACAGATTTTGAAGTACACTGACAGCCCTTAATCTTCAGACAGAAAAAGCTCTGCTTAGGAAGCCCTCCAGTAAGTAAATTATTTAGTTCATCGTGTGTTACTTAACAGTTCTGCTATTTAGACTTTTGATTGTTGAGGACTTAGTAAAAGAGTAAGAAAGCCCAATCTATCTTCAGCAGCAGTGAAAGGAAAGGTTCCCAGGGAACTAGAATTAAGTCTGTGAGAGCAATGCGAAGTGTTTTTATCTCCTACCCTATTTTAAACCAAATGACTGTGGTTTGATTTTTTTTCTTTCTCTCTTAATGGAAGTAGATCTTCTGTAATGTAGAGACATTCAGCAAAGTAATGTAGTGAGATTGTGCTAACGTGATTTTGCCAAAAGCAATCAGTATATGTTAGGTATATTGGAAAGGAGAAGACACAAAATTATTTTCTTTATACCGACTGCAAAAACAAGAGAAAAAAATTGACCCTTCGTTATGTAAGTAATAGGCTTCCATTTCTGTTTTGAAGGAAAAGACAAAAGAACGTGGGCATTAACAAAATAGGAGCGGTGCAGTGGACAGCACAAGGATGCTGTGAGTCAGGGAGATCTTTACTGCAATGAAAGCATTTTCTTAGCTCCAAGGGTGACAGCTCGCAAATGCTCCTCTATCAGAGCATAAGCCTTCCCATCTTTAAATGGTACATGGATCCAGCCTTTAACTCGATGCAAGCATGGGTGTGACGTACCGTCTCACTCGCCTGCTTAACACCCACTTCGGCAGTACCTTCACTGAGAAGTCTTTAGCAATCCTTGCCAGGTACAACCTCTGTGAACTGTCATCCCCTGCATTCGACTGGGAAGTGGACAGAACCCGGCAGCTTCACGTAACGGGTCTGAGTTTCTCCTGACCAATACAAACCTTGCATTTTTTGGATAGGGATTAAAAATTGCTAAGGAAAAGAGCAACAACAAAGAAGTCCAGAGAGTATCCTGCATAGAGATGCCATGTTTTCTGGGCTTGCTTTATAGACAAGCAAAACTTATTTCAGTTTCTATTATAAAGTACAGTAAAATAATGAAATGTTATCAATTTGCCTTGCCACAAGACATCCGCTCGTCATTCTGCCTCTGCCTAAAATAACTGGCATCCCCAGTGCCTTACTCTGGCTGCCATCGTTTACTAGCAGCAGCTCAGCTGGAGCACAGAAATGCATTTCACACTCTTCCTGATATTGCACAAGATAAGAGGGAGCAGTGAATAGCATTAAGTCCAGGGTTATTTTTCATTTCCATTTATATTTCTTCAGCTTTTTTGTGATTAAACTCTGCTTTTGATATTTCAGGGCATGAGTGCATCCTCTGCACCCTAAGCTAAAGATTTGAAAAAAATCCCCAAACTCTTTGTCCACTGAATAGTTTACCAGCGGAATAGCAAGGGTCACCCAGGACCAAGCTGCAGCAATGTCAGAACCAGCTGATCTGCAGTAACCTGAGCCTTTCCAGCCACTCCATAACTGATTAAAAGATGAATTTTTGGGTAGGTCACTTTGGTGAAGGAGGGCAATGGGAACTCTTTCTCCACTACTATGTCTGCCTGGAAAATGATTTAACACATACATTTCTTATTTCATAGGTGAAGGAGTCCATTATGGCTTAAAATCTCCAGTTATATTGCAACTATCATTGCAGAAAAAATAGGCTTGTTTTCAGGAACAGTCTCAATTTGAGAGTGTATTTTGCTTTATAATGAATTCTCTGATTTGTGGCAGCCTCAGAGGCTGTAAAAACTCTTCCAGCTTGCAAACCTGAAGTGCTATAAAAGTTTTAAGACATTAGATATTTAGTGAATTATTGAAAATGGTATTGTTTGAAAGGCTTGCAAGCTTAGCAGAAAGAGGGGAAACAAAGTTTGGATTTGAAAACAAAAAGAAAGAAAGAAACTGCCAGGGGGTTGTCACTGAGTCAGTGAACGAAGAGTTGCCCAGAAGAGTACTCATACTGCTCCAATCTCTTTTTAATGTACATGGCAACTTCTACCCAGCCCTTCTTGGCAGGGAAAATCAGGACTGGGCGTACGTGAAAGAGACGTACTGAATAAGCAACGGTTTCATACGTAATACCTTCTGTTTCTGTGTGTGTAAAACATGTGTTGATGCTGTTCCAATAGGTGCAGATGAACGAAACGCCCACTGCAGGATTTGGTTGAGACACAAATCTTTTTTTTTTTTTTTTTTTTTTTCCTAGGACAGGCTTAGCAGAAACCTATCACACTGTCTTTGACTTTTACCTCTGGACAGACTTGGGATATAACTCTATCCAACTAATTAATCTATCTAGCGTTTCCTATTGACCAGTCGTAGGCAGCTCTCGGCTCAGCAAGCTGGGGTTTCGCAGTGCCCTTTGGAAGCACTTACCTTCCCTGTCTGCGTGAGAAGTCCAGGAGCCTTGCTTAGGTTTGGAGCGATCTCGGTTGTCAAGTCCTGCAGCATCCTGGTGACAGGCATGGAATCCCCTTACTAATTCTGGCTGTTTGACGCTTCAACACTGCACATGCTGTAGTGCCTTCGTTCTTGGGTTGCAATTTCAAGGAAAAAAATTCCCGTGCAATCTTTCAAACACTAGCCACTGCACTAGTTGTATCCCAGTGATTTTTGATTCATGTTTTGTCCCGCAAGTCAAGGAAGACATTTTAATTAATTACTGACCTGAAGCAGAGACTGCTGTGACAAGAAGCAGCCAACTCCATTAGTGTATTAGCATTACAAATGTAAACCTTAGGATTAAAAAAAAGCAGAACTAATTTTTAATCTTGCACTTCACCTAAACTGCTTGAACTCAAGATGCAACTGAAAATTATTTTCAGTGAAAATTCTGTGATGAAAAAATGTGATAACCAAAAGGAAGTGTTGATTTTAAATTAATAATTCAGTATGGCAGAGAAAAAGAGTAAAGTAGATATCCACGTAGCCACATAAAACAAACATAACTTTAAACAAGACAAAATAGTTCTTTTAAGTAATAAAGGCAAAGAACTTTCTTGTCTCGGGGCTAATAATTCATTTAACCTGACAGTTATTTCGGAAGGTTTGGATGACTTAAAATGGAAGTTTCTGGGGGATGCTCTGCACAGATAGATTTTATACTTGGCAGCTATCATAGCATTTTATTCCTGAAAAAAAGATTTTGTACTCCAGGCATACAATTAGACACAAAGCACTGCATTCATCATCTCTTTCCCAACTTACTATCATTATTTGTCAAAATCTTTTCTCAGATTTTTTTTGGCCCTGTCAAAACTGGATTACTTTCCCTTTAGAAAGGCAAGTCATTCACCTCAACTGAAGTTAGTGGAATGCGGGTTTTCTTCTGGATCACTTTTAGGATTAGCACTGGTAGTCCTGGTTTCACTGAAACAAACTGCAGAATTCATAATGATGTCAATGGGGCAGGGTTTCATGACTACATCATCTCTTTCGACATGCTTTCTGGCTTGTCTTTCTCCTGCTGCTCAGCTATACAACATTTCTATATTATAATTTAATATGAAACAGTATTCAGAATGCATATTGCAAATAGTAAATATGTTCCTGTTTGCTAAGATCAAGTGATATGACAAGGTACTTTTAAATTTATTTTCATCCCATAGCTCTGTACAATCTGCATTTATCCTGTGACACCGATTTATGCCGTGCTTTTAATGTATTGTTCTTTTTTTCAGAAAACTTACTAATATGCTTATAATAGCTGACAGAACAATGCATTGGCATGGAAAGTTTTTTTAACTAGAAAATTCCTTCTATTTTAAGTCCGCACGAAGTACTTCTGAGAAGTTAGATTGAGTGAACTGCAAGACTGTTTTTTTCCTCTTTAACTGATCAATTAATTGTGTGGGTATTGTGGTTTAATAGGCGGGAGATCGGAAGTCTCTAGACAGAGATTGCTGACATCTATAAAGGTATTCAATTTGTCGGCCCTGGGATTTCACTGAGAGCAGATCAGTACGATAGAACCAGAGAAAGGAATGTCCTGATCGTTTTCCTTAGCAAATTCCAGCAGAACTGTTGCACATTACCAACTGCCCCCAAACCACAGTAAATCTGAGACCGGGGGGGAAATACAGCCGTATTACATCATCTCTGAGGGGATGGAAACATTATTCATAAGCACTCTTGGATATCATGTATTGATTCGTATCTGCAATTTACTGTTCAACACAGTATTTATTCACTGCTTAGGCATGAATTATACAATTTGTAGCTGCTGACAACCAAAGGAGAGAGAAAGTCCATCTCAGACCTCAGCCACAAAATTTCAATGAGTCCATCATCCATAAAATCAGTGGAGAAACGGCAATAATCTTTAAAGTGTTTTCAGTAACGAAGGTTTTACAGTGGAATGAATTCCCAGGGTGAATTAGACTAATTCAGAGTCTGATTGGTTCTAGAAAATGCTGCAAGGCCTTCATTGTAGATTTATGTTATATTCAAGCTCTATCTCCAGGAATCCCGCGAGGGAGGATCCCATACTGCGCAAACACAAATGTTGGGAGAAAGGAGAGCGCACAGCAGCATCACAGAGGGCGAAGTCCTGGCTTCTCTTTTTTGAGGAGGTTTTGACATTGATCTAAACGGACATTAAACCGACTTACGCCAAAATAAACTGGGAGGATTTCGGGTATGGGGCAGTGTGACCGGGAAGGCCCATTGCTCTGGGGAAGGGCAGCGCGCCACCACGCTCCCCCCTGCTGCGGCGCCATCTTATGAGGCAGGTGGCTGAGGTACCCTCCTCCTTCACAGAGCACCGGCTGCCCGGGCCTGTCAGAGTGACGCATTTTGCAGAGCTGGGGTGCGTAACCCAGTGCGTGTTGCGGGGCCGGGAGGCGTCAGCGAGTGCCGTGGGCCCTGTGTGAGGGCAGTGGCGAGGCCACGTGTGCCCTGGGCTGCTGCCTCCCAGGGCTGAGGTGGGACATGTCCCTTGAGTCATGGCATGGTTCCTGCACCAGCAGGGCAGAGGGCATCACTATGTTCGCTTTTATCCCGTCTGCTCAAATTACAGTCCAGCAAAGTCTTTTCCGGGGGCTCTTGATCCAGAGCACTAGCGCTCACTCTTGCCTTTCTAGTGGTAAGAACAACAGGGTATTTTTAAAATGAAGTGCTACTTTTTACAACACTGAGCACAAACTTCACACCTTCAAAGTGATCTGTGCTTCTCCAAATACAAGATGTAGTTAATGTATAGAAAATAACCCCACTCCTACCACCATTAAAAGCTCAGTTCACATCTCCCATATGATACAAAGGTCTTCTGACCATGGTACAGCTGGAGGAAAGGAGGTGCACAGCTATGAAATGCCTAATGCCACTGGCTTCTTGGTGTCCTTAAACAAGGCTCAGTTCCAAGTTACGAGTTCTAATTAATTGATGATGAACAGCAAGCCAAAAAAAAAAAAAAAAACTGTCAAGTAATCCTCGAGCTCTAGCTTATGCCAAGTCTGCCTGTGAAATATTGATGGCGGCTGCTGTGTTAAGTTGTAATGGCAGCATGTATTTTCTTGCATAATATTCATAAATATTTAGTGACAAGTGATAATGCTGTCCCACAGAAAATCCCTGGGACAAAAGCATCTGTGAAATGCCTCTTGCAGGGACCTTTCTATTACAGGTCCCATCTCTGTGAGGAGAAGGGTCAGCTCCTACTGCTGCCCCAAAACACCTGCCGAACCCATTCCCCAAACCCAACTGTTCATGGATCATCTCTCTGCCAGTCCCTGGTCCCAGTTGTCTCTCCAGTTCCCCACCATGTCTGCTCAGCTGAGGCCTCGCTAACAAAGAGCTGCCGGGACCAGTATCCCAGGGATTGCTCCGTGCCTGGGATAATGCCACCCCACGCTGTCGTCTTGCCGTGATGAGGTTGGGGTCCCCGTGCTCCCCCAGTGCCGACATCTGAGCGATGCCTGGTAGGAATGGCTGAGAGCTGGTTCTGCGACCGGTTAGAGGAGAACACAGCTCCCCAGGATGAGTCAGGTCGGAGTCAGGGTGATCTCTTTGAAATGTATTCACAGCTGCCTAACCAGCGTGAACTTTGGTCTGTCATACAGCGTGCAGTGTCTGATAAATGCACCTAGAGCCTCCCTCCATTGCACACAATAGTACTGTCTGTACTATCAGTAAGGATAAAACACTAAATAATTGAACAGTATTGATCTTAAAATTGAGTTACCAGAACAAGAGCATTTCCTGTATATTTTCAAACTAAAGTCACTGTATTCCTGTCTATAATCAATGAGCCCATTGACAGGTTCAGTAGTCTCATCTTGGCAGATTTTAAAAGTCAATACAGAGAACAAGTGTGTGTGTTTTCAAGCATCAAATACATTTTAATTGTTCTTATTTAAAGCTACAAGCCCTCAATCAAACAATGCTCTCTCTATCTTAGAGCAAAGCCTGCTGAAGTAACACAGGCATGCATTACCTAAATCAAGTTTAAAGACTTGCATTAACCATGAAAACTGTTGCACATCTGATTTAAAACACCATTTAACTGTTCAGTTATGTTGCCAGCTTTATGAAGACAGGGTTTTGCCTTTATCTTCAGGAGATGTGCAATACAGCTTTCAAAGGTGAATATGGGCAGTATTCCACTCGGTGTGTGGGCTGCCAGGGATAGGTCAAATAATACAAGTTGCAAATTTGGGGCTTTCAAAATATCATTTTCCAATGACAGGTTTAAGTTAGTTATATTTATCAGCTGTGTAATAGAGTGAGAACAGCTACTGCTTGAAACATGGGAACTTGCCCGCATTTTCAAAGTTTTGATGTTGGAGTTGAGTGTAAAGTTCTCTTTGCTCTCACAACGTTGTATCTTTAATTGCAGTTTTCACTTGCGCCTTATCCAAGGAAATACTTGCTTGTGTTGCGATCACTTGGTGTTATTTGCACAAGATTTATTTCTACATAGAAATGTTCAGATATAATGCATGCAGAGGCCCTTATATTTTTGATGCAACAGCTTTCCTGCCTTTCTGAGAAGCTCTAAGCAGGGCGTGAGCAGGGGGATTGCAAAGAGGGTCAGGGCGGTCGCAGGCAGACGTGTAGACTGCACCTCTGTAAGTCAGGAGCCAAAGTTGTAGCTGGTTTCTCAAAACTGGAGAAAACTGCATGCTTGAAATGATTCTTGTCTCTTTCTAGCTGGCTCTGCATGCAGACTGGGCTAGGAAAGCTCACAACCATGTAGATTAATCCTTCTCTGATCTCTAATATTATTAATATCCTTGCTGTCCTTCAACTACATCATTCTTTGGAAAGAGGTGTGCAACCAGAAGAAATGGCTGTGGTCAGGATTTCCATTTTTACCAATGTCCAAATTTTTTCAAAGAGCAATTCAGTTTCCATGTATATTTTGCTGCTGGGCTTTTTGTCTTTTTTTTTTTTTTTTTTTTTTTAGTAAGAGAAAATGCCTGCTTTTAGGGTAAAACACTAACTTTCACTGTGGAAACCTCCAGACCCAAGTGATAAAAAAAATCTTGGAGTTGGTCCAAACATTTCTTACCTTTAGTTTTGTTTGTGATGTTGAAAGGTTTTGTCAAATGGTGGGTTCAGCACAGTCAAGATGTTCTGCTGGGAGTTGAAAATGGGGGGGGGGGGGGCGGGAAATGATGGCGTTTGGGGGGGTTTTAAGTGATATTGTAGTATATGTGCAGATTGTCTCGACAATTGCCATGCTTTGTTGTACAGGTTTTTATGTATTAAGGGCAACAACTTTGGCAGGTGAGAAGCAACATAAAGCCGCGTACATCAGACGAGCTATATTGACTTATTCTGGGTGTTGCATTGGCCTCCCAAACCTTAACTCTGGGTTTAATTATTCTCACTTGTGGGTCTATAGACAATACAGCAAAGAAAGCCCGTGCATTCCAATGTGGCAGTAGTAACCTGGCTTGCAGCTTCTTCAAGGTTACGGACAAAGTGAAATTACTGCACTGTAAAGCTGTTACAAGGGTTCAGCGTTTCTAACTGTTACTGAGAATCTGCTGCTAAACTTGAAATGACAGGCTCATTGCCAGCTTGGGAGAAGTCTACACGAGTTTATTGGGAGGTAAACCTTGTGAGAAGCATCTCCAGATTCATTTTGATACAGAAATGTTTCACAGATTAAAATCTGTTAAATGTGAAAATAAAATTTGCCGCATCAATCATCAGCAGCTGAGAAGAGCCCAAACCTATGGAAATAACTTGTAATGAAATCAGTTTCTTACAGACTTTTGAGAGTGGCATTCTGCAGCAATTTTACCTTTTATACTCTCATAATTTCCTATTTGACTTTTACTGCCAATTGCTTTAGCTATTGATTAGGAAAGGAAGAATGTGAACACATTTTTGAGTGATTGTTACACAATACTGTTAAATATGACTTGCAAATATCAGCAGTGAGGATTCATCCATCTAAGGAACCATCGCACCGTATGAAAAATCTTCACCATCAGGGAAAAGTGAGGCCGGACAGGAAATTCTGTTGATAAAACCTCTGGGATGGCGTTGCAAGGAGGGCAGATCCCTGCATGCTGATCCAGCAGGGCGCTCCAGTCTAAGCCTTTGGTTTTAAGCAAATGAGTTCTTAGGTACCCGGGTACTCCTGTGAGTACTGAGTGCGTGGGGTACTCCTGTTCAGTTAAGTAACTTGAAATGGCTATTAGTTATTAAATAAACTTGAATTATACTGATGGACTCCATAAACTGAAGAATTAACTCAGCACCTCTAATTACAACAAACTTTCTGGTCTGAGGTCCTATATGGGGGGGAGGGGACAGAAAAAGACAACTAAAGAGGATCAGAAAGGGTCTGCCAAGTGAGCTGTCTGGTGCAGGATCATTCCCTGAATTCCCGGTACAAGGACAAGAGTGTTGCAGTACTGTAGTGCCCGATGAAGTGGCACTGACCCAAGCACCGTAGCATCCGGCCCTATGGACTCTTAGGAGTGCCGAGCGTATTCCGATTTCTCTGACAGTTTTTACCCCACTATGTCGTCTGCCTTCATAGGTCAGCAGGGCTGCGGGTCCTGGGAGCTCGGTCTCGGAGCTGGCAGCCTTGGGACTCTGCAGGACCCGGGGTTTCTGTCCAGGCAGAGAGTAGGGGCAAGGGATGGTCCTAACTTGTATGTTTTGGCAACTGCTAACTAAGACTTTACTCTTAAGCTTATGGCTCAAACTAGAAGCTTTGTAGAATAAATACATTGTGTTATCATCTCCCATTCCTTAAATTATCAAATGCACCATTCAGGAAATTGAAAGACTGATAATCCAAACAATATGAATTTCTCCCTGTGTAGCTTGATGATATTCTGTGTTTTCCACTAATATATCATCTCTGAGCAATCTTGTGACCAGACGTAAGGTCATGCTAAGGTTCTGTGATGATGGTGATGGCTGTCTTTTGAACGATGATGAAGGCTTTTACCCTTTCAAATCTAACAAAAAATCTCATCCCAGCTTTCTACATTCTCTAATTTTGTCTCCCTCATTACACGTTCCTTAACTTGATTCCTTGTGGGGGCTGGGGAAAGAAGGCAAAGGTGCCTTTACTGGACAGATTTTGAAATCTTGTGCTTCTCTCACTCAGTTTAGCCAAAAAGAAATAAATGATCAGAACTTCCTCTGTTATGAGCATCATTCCTTTAAAAAGAGGCTGGGGAGGCAGGGACTGGCAGTAAAGGAGTTAAGATTTAAAGATTTTAAATGAACAAAATGATCATAACAGTGCAGGAAGGGAAAGAAAAACTCACTAAGAACTGGGATTTTGGATGATTTGTTAGCTGCAGTTTTTCTCTGAGTTGTCTTTGCATGCATAATTAGTTCTCTCTGGAGATATTACTAAGAGATGTAGCTGGAAAAATTATAAGGGTGCATACTGTGAATCACGGAGATGACAATTCAAATAATAATATCTGATCAAGAAAGAGGTACAATGGACACACATATCTCTCTTAAGACTGAAAGGCAATTTCCGTAAATGAAGGAGTAATTTTATATGATCATATTTATCTACATCAGAAGCAGAAGGATATAATTTACCCCTTGGTTTTCTTTGCTATGAATAGTTTATAGGTAGGGGTCAGCCAAAAGTGAAGATGTTCATCTAATAACAGTATGAATTCTTTAAAAAAAATATAATGCAGGTTGGTCCTTGTCAGAGAACAAAATAATACTGGATTTGTGTTTCCACAACTGGCAGGCAGATCATTGAGCCTGTCCTGGTACAGGGCAAGAAGCTGGGGAGGTGGTAAATGCTGCTCGTTTATGGTGATTCCTCAGACATTAAAAGTGTCAGCTAGGCAGTGTGGGGTTTTGGCTTCACATGGTTTCTGAAACCCCTTTCTTCTGGGGATGTTCACCTCATGAATGAGGTGGGTGCTGCGAGCGGGGGCAGAGGTACCCGAGCATCTGGGGAGCAGCTGGCCATCCCCTGGTCATCTGTGGTTTCAGCAGCGCCGAATTCAACCAGCCCTAGCAGTAGCTACATGGAATACGGAGCAAAGTCCTTCCTTGTCTTTTTAGAAATTGAATTTAAATATTTTGGTGTTGCTGCTGTCTTTATCTTAGAAATGAAATCGTTCTCCTTGTGCTTGTTCCATTCAGCTTTCCCTTTGCACTAGTGTGTTCCACCACAAAAAATTTCTTCTGTTTGTTAAACACAGGGAGATCTGTTTTGGCAAGTTTTCTGGTGATAACCATTTTACTACCTTTCTTACTGTAATTCAGTATCATATTGCAGTCTATTTCTCAGCCAGCAAGATGGTTCAAAGATGAAGAGAGAAGTAGTTCAATAACCACAAAGAATTCAAAATTATGTATTATAAGGATTAGGACAGTCAGGGAAAAGGGAATAAAAGCTGTGAAGTTTCAGGTCTGTTTCCAAGCAAAATTTCTCAAGGGAGAGGGGAAAAAATTACACTGCAGCTAAAAATGAAAACGGCAAAATAAAATATACACGAAGGTGAGAATCAGGTATTAACTTTGAAATTTGATTTTGTGCTTTCCCAGCTAGAGAATTTGAGCTTTTTTGGAAGCAGATCACAAACCAAAACACTGAGGGGGAGAAAAGAGAAAAGCAGAAGAGGAGGTGATTGATAAAAAGGAGTCAGTATACCATCTTTTTAATGAGACATCTCCATTTATGCTGTGAGACTCAGGAACTTGGTACCATTTAAGTACTCTGTGCATTGTACTGTCCCTGGCAGCTTGCTCTTGATTAATTCCTCATACCCCACACACCATTTCTGATATCTATGGCTGCATCTTTGCATAGAACAACCAACAAGGGGCGACAGTAGCAGCAATACTCTGGGTTTTTCTGTGAAGAACCTAGAGGATCGTGCTTTATTTACCTTTTTCATGATATATGCAAAGGTTTATTTTATTTATCTCAGTAGATGACAAGGCAGACACAGCTGTGCTAATGAGCACTTTAATAAAGCAGTAGAAAATGCCACCGAAACAGAAATAAATAAGAAACCATCATGTCCTTTTTCTTTCTCACTCATGTGCCACGTTCTGTGTGAATCCAAGCCCCAAATCTTCAAAGATTTTTATGGCAGAGGGTCCTGTGGGGAACTGGCAAAGAATTAATCGGGAAGACTCACACTGCTAATGTTCAGCATAAGCCCAAATGCTTTGCAGATATGGGGTATGAGCAAAACTGTTGGGCAAAGACTTTTTCAAAGAAAGTTGTGAACATCAGTAGAAGAAACATCCTCCCAACCCTACAGTTTCTGCCTCAATTGTCACCTGTAAAATCGAGAACAGGCCTCTCTGCTGCGGTTTTCAATGAGGTTGTCAAATGCACCGAGATATTTTAGGTTGTAGGTACTCATTCCTTTTTGAACTGAACTCCTTTCATGAAGAACACCAAAGAGCCCTCAGATGACAGCAATGTTCCATTATATTTGGGCTCTATTTTAACAGCTACTTGGAAATCTAAAACCAATCACTTGAAACTGAATTTTCTATTCAACATATAAAACTGAGACAGTGAAATTGCTCTATAATTTGTGCAGGAGAAATAAAACTATTATAACCCTTAAAGCAAAAGCCTCTGGACTTTTCCCTTCTCCTCTCTCAGCCATGGTTTGTACCTTGGGCTGTGAGTCCATTAATATCCGTGCAGGAATTGATGCAATCGCAGCTCTCCAGGTGTCAGGGATGTTGCAATGAAGTGGTTGTAATGGAGCACAATTACCAGAAGTGGCCGTTCCGCTGCCCGCATCCACACGCTCTCCCTTGGCAGCGGGGCAGTAACAGGGTCCTCGAAACTCTGCCTGTTCGGTGCAAGACTCTGCACTCGTTTGGTCTCTGCTCTGCAGGTGGCTTTGTTTTGTCCAGAAACCGCTCTGCTAAGTTGCTTTGAAATTGCCTGTTAATTTGACGCCCACCGGCAGGATGAACGGGGGTTGCAGCAGTACGTGTGTCCTGCGGTGACAGGGTACGAGGCAGCTTCTGCCTGTCCCGTGGTGTCTCCAGGTGGGCAGTCCTGGGACCTAAGCCCAGTTGTACATCTGCCGTTAGTCAGTGAAATGCTACTTTCTGGGTAACCTCTGGCATTGCACCCTGCTCACTCTCTGCCCTCAGAATGAGGATGCAGCCCTGAACACCCCCTTCTTTTCTCACTTGTGTCCATCACACACCTCTTGCACAGCCGTGCTGGAAACAACTGAAGCCTTAACTCATAGTCCACTTTCACAGCTGTAACCCTAACCGAGCAAACCACTTAAGTACATGTTTGTATTTTAGTGCATACTTAGCTCTCCCTGGTTTCAGCGAGGCTATTTATATCTTTAAATGTTAAGCCAGTTCCTAAGCTGGTGCCATGCCATCACATCTGCCTGATGCTAGAAGAAGTGTTTATGGTCTAAGTAAAACCACACTAATCTTAATGGATATAGGAGCTTTGCTGGTCACAGGATATATCATTGGTAGCGTATCTTGGAAAGGCCAGAGTCCAGGCTCCTACTGAGCATTGGTACTTGTTTAGAACTGCCCAATGTCGTGTTTTAAAAGTGCTTTTGTAGATTTTTACAGCAACTGTATTCTACATACAGAACAAATAGCAGTGGGCTCAAAACTAGACTGATAGAAACCTGATGCTTAGTCCCAAATTCAACATGTGGTTGTTCCCTACCAGATGAGCAGGAGAGATGGTTGGAGTTTTCAAAACTCAAAATGCATGTGCAACATGCTTGGGTCTAACAGACCTATTACCTTTATGTTCACTAAATTACAATAATAAAAGATTAGCATCAGTAGTTTGGCATGTAAACCTGAGCAGTACGTACTGGCATAACAGTGATTTATCCATCAAACAGGGACTGCCAAGGTTAAGTGTCAAAGCCTACAGGAGAAGCAGGATTTGGCCGAAAGGAGTTGCTCTTTCCTACCTGTGTCATGATGGAAGTGAACCATAGCTGGGGTCTCCCTGGGCTGAAATGAAAAGAAGCCACTTTAGGAGCACAAAAGGCAAGAAATGAGTGGGAAAAATTGTGTTTCTGTTGTCATTGACTTTAGAGCTCTTTTTATCCATGAAGTAAACGCTGATTACAACTCATCACAACAGGCCATGCCTACCAAAATGCTGTCAGGGCTTGCATGATTGCACTCAGAGCTCAGAATGGCAATACAGCTGTGACGCTCCGCAGCTTGTGCCTTCTGCTTCTGAAAAGCACCATGTACCTGCTGGAAACGCTGGTACTTCATGCCAGTGTGTATTAGCCCGTTTGACCCCTTGCTGCTGTGTATATTGAGCTACTATCGAAGTTCTCCTTGCTTATCTATGCCATGTCACATACCATCTTCCACTGCCACCATTTTCTATCTCATTAAACTCTGGAGGAAAGGCAAATCCTGTTCTCTAAATGTCACAGGGGCAAGAGAAGGTAAAAGTAAAATTTTCCAAGGCAGTATTGTGCTGGTTTTGGCTGAGATGGAGTTAATTTTCTCTATAGCTGGTACGGGGCTGTGCTTTGGATTTGTGCTGGAAATGGTGCTGCTACCACAGGGATGTTCTCGTTCCTGCTGAGCAGTCCTTGCACAGAGCCAAGGCCTTTCTGCTCCTCACCACACCGGCGAGTAGCTGGGGGTGCGCAAAGAATTGGGGGGGACACAGCCAGGACAGCTGACCCTGATGACCAAAGGGATGTCCCATACCATATGACGTCAAGCTTGGCATATAAGGAGCTGGGGCAAGAGGAAGGAGGGGAAGAGGGACATTCAGAGTGATGGCGCTTGTCTGCCCAAGTCACCGTTACGCGTGATGGAGCCCTGCTGTCCTGGGGATGGCTGAACTCCTGCCTGCCATGGGACGTGGGGAAGGAATTCCTGGGTTTGCTTTGCTTGCGTGCATGGCGTTTGCTTTACCTGTTAAACTGTCTTTATCTCAGCCCAGGAGTTTTCTCGCTGTTACCCTTCCGATTCTCCCCCCTTCCCACTGAGCGGCTGCGTGGGGCTTGGTTGCCGGCTGGGGTTAAACCACGACAGGTGTGTAACGTGCAAAAGCTGGATAGGGTTTCTATTAACTAGTCAGTCTCCAATGAGCTGAACTATCACAAAAATTTGACCTTTTTGTAGCAATTTTTCATTACTATCCTTAGGATTAGAACAGAAATTTCCAAAATCCATCATGCCACTTGGATCTTTGTTGCCAACTGATACTCAAACATTTACACCCTTCAAGATCTAGAGGAAGAAGAGGAGGGTGGTAGATAAGCTTCTAATCCAAAACACTTTTAACAGCTGGTAAAAGGGAAAATATTTTTATTCAGATCCCTGCAATACTGTAAAAGAGATCCAAGGCTTCATACTTTCTTGGTTTTCCTTTTTTTTTATTTGTTTTGAAGTTGTGAAGAGAAAATATCATTCCAGATAGAATCACTCATTTTCAAGGATTAATATTAAAAGTACCTTGCTATTACCTGATGCCTGAATAACTTTCACTACCTGCAAACTCTTATTGTGATCTAGACATTAAATAATACAATATTATGCAGATTAATTTTCTCTCCAGTTTTAATATCAAGTTAGGGTTACGCTGTTTTTCCCCCAGGAAGAAGATTATACATGCTGACTATGTGCAAATTATGCTCCCTTAATATTTAATACAATTTAATAAAACAATGGTAGTTTCCTAACTGGGCTTACTCATAACTTGGCTTAAAGTCTGCAGTATAATAGCAGCAAAGACCTGGAGCAGACATTCTCAAGGGACAAATCCTGATTCTCTGGAGTACCAGACTATGCTGAGGGGAAGAGAGCCGAGCCCTACGCGTGGCGAGGCACCGTGTGTGCACTGCACAGCGCTCGCTGGGTGCTTCCACCCCTCCCACCAAATGCCGTGCACAGCCAGCGCAGCAGCACGTCCGCAGGCGTGTCACCTTACAGAAGGGCTCTGCTGTTTCCGTTTGATGAAGGCAATATGTTGACCCACGCTTGCAAAGCATGAAATTATATAGGCTTGTGGCTTAGTACCTTTCTCTGACTATTTTAATAGGAGATTTGGACAAAAGCAGATTTTCAGACCATGTGCCGCCGCACTGCATGCAAGCTGATGAGCGTATTTTGATCTCTAACCATTTCTGATCAGAGTACGTGTGTAACTCCAGTTGTTCACGCAGGAATGTCACGCACACAGAGTGAAAACTGGTTGCCTCCCCGTAGTATGTATTTATGGTTTTCCACATATACAGAGTATAATGACCGTACCTATCCTGGAAATCTTTCCCTGGTAAATCCTTAAAGAGGCCAGAGACTCCCTGATAACAGAGTTTAGTGTTAAAAGATGAAGTGTTTTCACGTACAGGAACTAGACATGGGAAAGCCATTTCTACTGATCTGTCCTGACCTTTTTCTGAATCCTGATAGTCTCCCACCCTGCTCCATCCTTTCCTGCACATCTGTGATTACAAAGGACGCCAACAGAAGTGATGAGGGTTTCTGTGATCTTTGCGTGTGTCGGCACAAATTGCTCTGGCATCACCGCGGCTGACTGCGGAGTCTGGCAGAGCAGCTGGCAGATGCTAACTGCAGCACGGGGGGGCCGCTGAGACCCTGGGCGTGCTCCAGCCACCACCTCGCCAGGAGCAGGAGCATATGCCACTCCAGCGCCAAATAACCCAGTCCCTGGCACAAACTGAGGCTGCACTGCTTTTTGCATTGCCATTTGCAGGATTTCTATACCAAGGACTAGTCAGGTGTGTTGTATGCAGAAAAGAAATCCATTGGAGGATTCTATGTCGCAATCTCCCATTAAAAAAAAAGAAAAAGAAAAAGAAAAACCCCAAAACAAACAAAAAAACCCACTTGGAATGCTGCTTCCTATTGCTTGAAGCCAACAAGAAACCTACAGTTTACCTCCAGCTGATGTTAATGTAATTTTGAAAGTTAATTCATTCTTGAATAATAGATGGGAGCTATCCCATGGGATAGATGAGCGAGCAAAGGATGGAGAGGCACTTGAGATTCCTGGCTTGTGTTTACCCTCTCAAACACACTTGATACAAATATATGGGTTCCTGGACAACTTCTTCAAAGGCCATCTGGTTCAGAGGCATTGGGCCCGCTCCTAACTTTGCCAGATTCCCTCCTTAGAGGGTAAATACCAGTAATTGTGATTTATATGCGAAGCCTGTGTAACAGCGCAACTGCCCTGGCTCTCCGCAGGAAGTCTGCCCTTGTGAGATCCGGGAGCCACGCTGTGCCATATGCACCCATCAATTTGATCCTACTTACGTGCCACCAGAAATTGTACTTGTTGGAGCAATGAGGAAAGGATTTGAAACTCGTGAAGGCCTTCTGGGCAAGGTCACAGCATACATAGCAGGAAGCTGCTGCCCGCACATAATTGGGGCAGGGAGAGTCTCACGCAGCAAAAAATCTCACTAGGAAACAGGCAGACAGCTGCAGGCAGGGCACAGGCTGAACATCTGCCCTCGGAGGTCAGTGACAAACCGGCTGGGCACGATCTCCGACTGGTCATTAGGGTGTACACCACTCTCTCTCTGACAGCAACTGTCACATTTTACCTTCCCCCATGACAAAGCCGCTGCGGACGGGCAGGGACAAGCTCTGCTGGCCCTGCGAGCCACGGGGAGCTGTGCGGCACGCGTCCCGAGCCAGCTGGACACGGCGCTGGAGAATGAGCCCTGGTCCGCAGCCCCGTGCCAGCACTGTATTGCTGCTGCTCCACTTTCCCTTTGGATCAGGTGTACATTTAAATGTTTCCAGCCAAATCAAGGCTCCCAGGCAACTGCCTATAAACTATCCAGGTGATTTACCCCAATTGCAAAGACTCAGTTCGACAGATAGAGGGTCATTTACTCCTGTAGTTGAAATATAAACTGTAAGAGATGGCGATGGTTATGGGTAACCCAATCCACGGATCATGTTGCTTTGCATTACACCACCAGGTGATGCATGCAGCTCAAAACTCAGCTGGTGAAAGCTGTTAGGTATTTTTCAGTTTTTCCCTTACAATAACAAAGAAGAAAAAAATCTTACCCACAATTCATTTACTAAAGTACTGTGCTTTTAAAAAGGCATCCATAGCGAAAATGTTAAGCCTGGTATCATTTCATGGTGAAGGTTTTATTTTGAGAGACTCAGGAACGTGCCGTTGAAGGAGAGGTGGAAGTGGTCGCAGATGGTGTTTAAGAACTCTGAGACAGTGCCTATAACTATGCCAGAAACCTCTCACACAGCACCAGGTAAACTAAGAAATAGTAGCAGAACGTGAGAGGAAAGGAGAGGCACCTGTGAGTCTCTGAGCACGCTGCTAACGCTGCCCAGAAGGAGCCTACAGCAGAGTGCTGGTGGGGCAAGTCACCTCTCAACCCAAGCCTCGCAGCATCTAGCACCCTTACGCAGAGTGGGGCCGGAGAAAGCTTTCTCTGCATTTCATAATACAGAAGAGTTTATCAGGCAGCGAAGAACGCATTTTCACTTACATTTCATTTACGTTTCTTCTTAGTAGTTTGCAATGCTGTAAACAAGCCCTTTGGCCCTGCTATAGCTTTGTTATCATTACCTGCGTGCATTGGAGCACATAGCATCTTCCTGGTAGGCACAGATGAATGTCACATACAGTAACAGACAGCTGTTAACATTTACAGGCGCACTTCCTTAAAAAAAATAAAATTAATAAGTCAACCTGTAAAAGAGTGCTCAGCAGGGAGTCAGATGGCAGGCAGTTTGTCCCTGTAGTATCCCCAGAAACTCCCGGACAGACTGCCATCTCCCCGGCACATTGCTGTGCTGGCCTCAAAGCTCCTTGTGTATTTACACCAGCATTTTGGAAGACTGTTGGGATGGTTTCGGTTTCATTTTTCTAAAAGCTGTGGCACAATGGCAGGGCAGGCGGGGTAGACCAGAACCATAAAAGTTACCTGTGCACGATTTTAGCAAATATAACTGGATGGAAACGCTCTGCAGTTGAGTTTTGTTCTGTGGTCAGCGTCAGGACGGCTCCGGGCTTCAGGGCAGTTCCAGTGTCAAAGAGGTTCCCTGTCTGCAGCCGGTTACGGAGGAGAACTAGCTGCTCCGTGTGATGATCTCATCCTACATCTCCACCAACCTGTATTTTGGTGGCACTGTTGATGTGCATATTCTGGCAGAGCAGAGGGTCTCACCCTGTCTCACTGGAGCAAGCTCCATGGACGTCGTGTGAGAGGACAGCTGGGGTTGGGGTTGAAGCAACAGCCCATAAATCTGAAATTTCTGTGGAAAATTGTTAGAGACTGTTTTCTACCCGTTGTGTTATGATCTTCAGAGTATGCTGCAGACTTCAAAAATTAGGCTGAGGTTTTGGTCAGGAAAGGTTTGCTATTGTCCAGATTCTCTGTGGGGAAAGAAATTTGGGTGTGAGCAGTGGGAAGGGAATTTCAGATTTCATTGCTCATAGTAACTGTTCTGAGGAGACCTGTCCTCAAAAATATGCTTTCCTTAAACAATATATCATTCAGAATCAAGTGAGAAAAGCTTTTCATTTTAGAACCCTGCAGATAGCACTAAAAGCCATGTGGTATCCCGAGATAATCAAGGAAATACCCTTCTGTGTGTTATACTCTGTGCAGCATTTGAAGCTGAGGGATTTATAAGCCATCCTTTTTTCACTAGCACATTTTGAAATGGAATTTCACTGTATACTCACAAATAAAATGCTACTAAGGAAACATCATAGTGGTTCCCAGTCAACAATTTTTCTTTTATTTGGGTGAAATTATGGATAAAAACTTGAAGGGAAGCATTGACTTCAATTTATTGTTCCTCTTAAGGCAGTTAAATATTCCATTAACTGTAAGCTAAGGCGTAATACAGGAGGTGAATGATGGAAGATTAATGACCCGGTTTAAAGGTACACATTAAGTCATTTTATTTCAGCAGCACAGAGTGAGAAGTCTCCAACTGAACTGAGGCCACATAAGGGAAAAAAATATGAAGCTTATGAGGGAAAATGTTTTTCACTGTTAAACAAACCAGATTAGAGTCTGAGCCACACTGCATTTTTCAAAAGAGCCGTTAAGTTTATCGTTCCACTTGATATTTATCTGAACTGGTACCCAGCCACCTCATCCAAGGTCATCACCCACCTCACTGCAGTAACTGCACTGCAAACAGGTCTCAGTTTCTGTCCAAGGATTTTCTATTTTAAGTGCTTCACTTTACCAGTGGAGGGGATTCTGGAAACCATAAATCCTCACCTGTAGTTCTTGTTGATCATTTAATGACATGAATTGTTACTGCTTTTTGTCGGTGACTTATTACAGCTGTGGTTACACGAGGTCCCTTCAGGTGACCGAGGGGAGGAAGGCACCAACGTGCCGCTCGCGAGGATGCCCGGGCAGGGTCTGGGCGAGCGGGTTCGGGCTCTGCTGTGAGCGACCCACGCTCGCTGGGCACGTCTGGAGCTCAGCTCATCACGGCGGCTCCTGCTCAGGGCAGGAGGAGGGACAGCAAGGCTCTCCGCCCGCATCAGACCCACACGAGGGCTGAGGAGCTGCTACCCGAAGGTTTGTGTTTCCCTCTCCCAGCTCTGGAGGGAGCCAAGCCACCCGCCTTTCCCTACAGGTAGATAGATTTTTATTTATTTTTTTTTTCCAGGGCTGAAATTTGATGAGCTGAATCTCAACCAAAGTGCCTAGACCAGGGGAACGATAGTTTTGTTTAAATGGGTTACGGCGAAACGTGCGGCAGTGAATCTGCATGAAAGACCTGTGACATAATTCTACTTAGAGTGAATTATAATCTGTGGCAAATACCACGCTTCTGTAAAAGAACCTTCAGTTGCAACAATGTGTTAGTGGGCTTTTTTTTTTTTTTTTCCTTTTTCACTCATAACTCTCTACAGTGTTTTGTATTTATAGGCTGTGAAACTAGAAAGCAAGAGTGCTTTTTGAGGCATTTTCCTCCTGTTTGGCAAAGCTGGGTGGCATTTCAATAGCATGTTGTTATTCAGCACTTGGAGAACACAGCGACCGTAGGGAATTATGGAGGTACTGGAGGTAAACTTTTATTATTATGTAGTGCTGAGCTTGATTTACCAAAAAAAAATGTTGATTTTAAATAACAAGCTTTAGGCTGTGAAGCCATGATTTTCTGTTAAGTAAGACTTCATAACATTTGTGAAATATGAAATATAAGTCACACTCTGCTGCTAGTAAGTTCTACACTACAAGCTTTATTTTAGTAGCAGTGTAGAGCATAATATTTACTTTAAACCCTAAATTGAGCACAGAATCTGCAATAAAAATATTTTAAAATGCTCCAGTGGTAAACAAAGCAACAGAAGAATAAGGAAAACCAAAGTCCATGACAGTGTATTGGGTTTTTGTCATCAAGGCAAACACACTGCCAGAAATACTGTTAACAAATACAGCGGTTCAAACTATTCCTTGTTCCTTCTTTATTAACAGTAGAATAAGCAAAGGGAAACCTTGCAGAGCTCCAGCTACAGCATCTGGCGGTGCAGCTTTTCAGGAAGCACAAAGATCCACACAAAAAAAGCAAAAGAGATCTTTTTCAATGGCATTTTAACAAGAAATAGTGATTTCTGGAGGCATTTGGGAGATTTTTCTTTTCCAGCTCCTGAATGAATGTCTCCTGTTGTGAGGTTTGTCAGCCTGCCTTGGTTTATCCTGTGGGCACGTCATGCCTGTGAATAAGGCAAATTAAAATAGTCTGACGCACCGTACATGGCATAATGCAGCAGAGCACATCTACCACGTGGAATCAGGACACACGTGGGTTGTACTGGTCACTGTGGAGGTAGAGGACTTACATATGGCGCACACAGGTCCCTTCCAGGAAATTCTTAAAGAAACTAGCATTGCATAAATCATAAGAATATCACATTTAATGTGAAGTTGGTTTGGGCTGTGTAAGCTTTAACTTTTAGAGTTAGTAGGGATCTCTTTTCTTAGGGATCATTTCAAAATGTCTCTGTGATCTGTAGACCTCAAAGGTAAAGATAGTCATTATCAATATACAGCTAGGTAAATGGGGACATATCGTCGACAAAGGCCAAAGGTTCCAAGGTATTTTGATCCTTTCAAATTCACATAAATACCAAATGTCGTTTTTAAAAGTGCCAAAGCCAGAAGAGACCAAAGACAACTTGAAACCAGCCTGACTTAGGGTGTTGCTCTTCTCTGGTGTTATACCAAGATACTAGGGCTCCTAATTAAAAAAGTAAGGAAGTGCTGATATCCAGTTGATTTTGTAGGATCCTGGCTTT
Source organism: Grus americana (assembly GCF_028858705.1). Taxonomy (NCBI): domain Eukaryota; kingdom Metazoa; phylum Chordata; class Aves; order Gruiformes; family Gruidae; genus Grus; species Grus americana. Next base: position 15,269,020 of record NC_072868.1, on the reverse strand, counting down.
AACAGCATGTAGTAGATATGCTCTGACTACCCCTTTCTTTGATTACATTCCTCAACAGACCTAGGCAAAGGAAAACTTCATTTCTGGATTGGTATCAGTCTCAGGCAGAAGCTGCTGGATCACCTTCACCCAGCCTTTGCCAAAACGTCTTGTCGAACATCTGCCACCCAAAGGGTCACCTACTGCAAATGAATTCTTTTGTCATACAACATGATCCATCAATTGGTAGGAAAAATTGCCCAGGAAAACTGGGTAACTCTCACTGAAAATGCCTACCTACGGTTCCTCTGGCTCTTCCTGAAATTGGGTGAGTTTTGCGGGTTTTTAGTGACTGCTGGAACAGTGCAGTTCCTCAGGACTGCTAGCTCCAGATCTCACTCAGCAATGTATTTGGCAACTTTCCGTATACTCTTACTGTACAATTATAGCGTTTGGATTGCTTTGGGCATTCATTGCTGAAAATCAGGCCCACGACCATTTCCCCAGGTGCTTGGGGGACTCTGCCTTCCTTCATCCCGCCTCAGACCTGCCCGCCTGGGTCGGCGCGTCCACGCGCCATCGGACTGTGCGTACCTCTGTGCCAAGCCCTGCCCATGGGGCCCAATGGAAATAGCAATAGTTAAGAGGAAAGGGAGCAAAGTAACCCTAAAAAAATGGCACAACCGGAGTCTGTGAATTAAGTAACAAAAAAAGCATGAAAAAGTGAATATTCTACAGAATCTAAACTGATGATCTTGAGTCTATTGCTGGGTTTTCTTTTTGGGTTTTTTTTTTCATACCTATTCAATCATTTGTATAAGCATCCTTTGTGCTTCGTTCCAGGAAGAGTACTTTTAATATTAACCTTTTAGCTAAATACTGATGATGAAATTTTTCCTGTAAACTAGACAGGATAGTAAGGGAATGAAAAATTTTGCTTATAGATATTCCCCACTAGAATGACCATGGCCATGAATATGCAAAAGAGATTTTCAACAGATTTCTGTACAGATATATGGAAGCTGAAGATATTGTTGGTCCCTCAGTGACAATAATGTCTCAAAGAACATTTTCTCCCCTAAATTTATTTATTTGCTATTAACAATAAATCACTGGAAGCTTTCATATTTTATCAGAGTCATTTGAGTTTAAAGCTCCCAAGAGAAGCACAGAAAGAGACAGAGAGAGAGTTTAAGTGTTTTTATCAATAAAATGGTGTGCTTTTTAACACTTTTAAAATATGGCATATTTCTTCTGGTATACATGCATTTTTGTCCACACAACCTGTGAATTTTTACTTACTGATGACTCTTTACTGATGCATTTATTTTAACAAGCGATGAATTATAGTCATTTTATTCCCAAATACTGGAACCAGGATTTTGAAGCAGGATTGTGAGCAGCATTAATCCTCTTTGAAATCATACAGAACTGTTGGGATTGAGATTTCTCCATGGCTGCAATTAGCCAGATATTCACCCGAATGCTGTATGGCTCACATACATTAAATAGTGCTGTTGGACTGGGAGGCGTCAGTGATGCCTGGTAGACGTTGAATCAGGAGCGGGTAGAGAACGTGCAACGGTTCGGGGCAGGGAACATGTTAAGCATTTGGAATTTCCAGTTTCTGCCCAGCAAAGGCCAGGCGCGGATCTGGAATTAGACCATCGCAGGGATCAAATTGTCTCTAGCTCCATCTTGAGCTGTGAGGACCAAGAAAGAGTTTGCCTTTTGGGCTGTATCTGTCAGAAAACTGTAAAAGATAAATAGCTTCACTATTACACAGATTTTCTGCAAAATTTTACAGACCACAGATTCTGGGGTGGATTCACTTCGTAATCTGGACCTTGATGTTTCAGATTTTATATGCAGAAGTGCCTCTGAAGAAAGGTTCATTTTTTTAACAGGCAATTATGTTGTATGGGTGCGTGCACGAGAGCGTGCACACAGTTTTAACCATGTTTTAACAGTTTTAATTGACTAAAACTTTAGGTGAGCAAGGTCTCCCAGGTTCTAGGGGAGTTTCTGTACACATTGTTAAGTACTAATTTTAAAAAATATTTCAATTCTTTAGTTTTCAGCTACAGAGTGAAACCTGAAATTGGCCTGTTTCAGTGGGTGGGTGGCTGAAAATTAAATGACAGAAGCATAAAAGATTAAATGATATTGACTCTTTCTTTCTCTCTCTTTCTCTTGCTCTCACACACACAAGTTCTATATTAAAAGACCAAAGCTTAAAGTTTTAGATATATTTAGGACTTCATCACGTTCTGTTTAATTACTTGGCACCAACTAAATGCAACCTCATTAATTTCTAATATTCTTCTGATAAGCCAGCAGATACCATTATATTAACTGGCCCTCTGAGAGACATCTCAATAACGAGACTATGTCCAGTGTTTGCAACGACACAGAGCCTGGACAAATAATGGGGAAGGTAATTTATAATCTCGGCCTGTAGGTCCTAGGATTATTTACATCTGAGTGATATCACAGAGCGAAAAACTAATTGCATTCCTAAAATTTTGTGACGTCAGTCCTTTAACATAAAATAATTTGGGATTCACAAAACTATGGCTGAAGTGAGAAATCATAAAAAAAGGTTTTTTGCTTGTATGATGACTGACTTTTTTAATCAATGCAGAGATTCCTGTGGATTTCGAATGAAGCGGGGCTGGGCCCATAAATCGCACACTGTAAATTGCACACAGTATCTGGAAGAACTTCAATAAAAAAATGAAAAAAATCCCCTAAATAGAAATGTTTGCTAATGAAAAATGTGAGGTATAACAAGTCTTCAAGTTTAATCAACCCTTTAATTAAATGAAACATTTGATTTCCTTTTATTACTTTACTTTCACACTCTCACCTTGGTTTTTCTTCATCCTCCTAATCATACAACCAGCCAAAACTTTGCATTTTAATAATCCTGCCTTCAAACTTTCTTTGTAATGTGTTGATGTAATTTGCCTGTAATAGAGGGAAACATTTGCCCCATCCAGACTTGCACATTACTTTGAAATTCTTCTCATAGAATAGCGCTTACAGAGTATGTGAGATGCTAGTTATTCCTGAATTCAATAGATTGATCGGCTGGGGATTGATTAGTCATCAGCCTCCGTTTGGGAATAGTTAAATACTTCAGCTAGTAGATAAAAATGTGCATTTTGTAGAGTTTAAGGAGCACAAGGGAATTGTTTCACTGACGCTGTGGATACATCGTGATATGTTTTTACTAGAGGTTTGATCTAGGGTTATTTGGTTTTATTTAAGCAGACCGCAGGACAGGCTTGTGATCAGAATAGGAGACGAGAGTGTCATTACACCAAGGCCATGCTGTCCAGGTCTGTCACTCGTTTGCTGTAGGATTTCAGAAATCACACTACATCTGACATTGTTTATCCATTTCAGTTAATCCATCCCTATAAAGGAGAACTGATCAGTGCACCATAGAAAACTGCTTCTATATGCAAGTATGCCCACTGGGAAGAAAAGTGGCTTCTTGCTCCTGGCTAGCCATTTTCTGGAGCAGGATCCGGGACCCACATCTCCCCCTTCTCAGGTGAATATCCTGTGATCAATCTAGGATGCCCTCTTATCTGTTTAGCCGGGTGAACACCCTCCAACTAGTTTGTGAATTGAGGTCTTGCTTTGTCAGTCTTGAGAAGAGGTGGCTCTGGGGATGCCCATCAGCAGGCAGGAGCAGTTCTGGAGAAAGCCAGGGCTCTAAGGACTGGAAACAACAGTCTATGGTTAGAGCATCTCAATTTAACAGCCCTGACAGCATTTGATGTTGGGTCTACTGTGCTTTTGTTATTCCAGTCCATAGTCATAAAACATTACAGATATCTTAGTGCAGAAGAGTCTGTAGACACGTACCAACCTGGGTAGGAAATGCCCACTCTGTTTGCGAGCCAGCGGGTATCCTGCTGACTAGCTTGCAAAATTAATTGCAAGTAACTGGCACGTTTCCAAACAAGCACTATTCATCCCTTCATTAGCACAAATCTTTGCTGTCACTTCTTAATCAACTCTTCATTCATAATTCTACTACTTCTGTTTTGTTTACGTTTCTAGAATGATTGATATAAACACACTTTATGCTCAGCAGTTATTTTGCATGAAGATTAAAACTGTAGCAAGCAGTTTGTAAGATATTGAGTCTTGACAGAAAAGGAGCTCAGAAGACAAAATTCTGTAGCAGGACTGGGAACTCGGAAGTAAACCTCCTTCATCCAAATTATCCTTTTTCCTGCCTGATTCCTTGGAATCAAATTTAAACCAAATTTTCTTGCTTTTTAAGGGCCAGCATTCCTAAAATTGCTCTGCCTTCTACATATGAAGGAAAATTTATCCTGTGTCTTAGCCTGGAAAAAGAAAACTGAAGGAGCCTTCTGCATGAGCAAGAAGAAGCAAGCAAGGCAATGGCAGGATAATTAACTGCCAGCATTTTAGCATAGTTCAGTTGTTTCCCTGTATCTATTTATTAATTGTCAAGCAGGCAAATTCCTATCGCTACTTGTTGTGTTATCAAGCTAATGACAAGGAATTCTCTTTCATGTGTCATCCAAATGATGAACACAAATCCGTGTATCTGAAGAGCTGGGCCACGATGTGTGCGCTGTGTTTAATGCCATCTTTTTCAATTCTTGTGTGATTTGCTTCTTAATTTTGAAACTTTTAGTTACATTGAACCCTCCATTCTTCTGGTTAATCATTTACTTTTATTTGAGAACACTTGGCTTCCTCCTGCTTTATCTCCAGATGCCATTACAGTTTTCTTTTAGCTTCCTTGTTCCTCATATTTTCACATTCTGGAGGATCTAAAGTTTTCATTCCTAGCAACCAAAAACCCTCCCCCAACTTCTGCTGGACTTGAGTGTGAGTTCAACAGTTCCAAACCCTAAATGGCTCTATATGAGGAAATCCATTGAACAGTAGCTCTTCAGGAATCGCTGTTCCAGTTGAATTCCCCAGGTCAAAAATCCCTAATTTTAACCTGCAGATCCACAGAATGATAGTAATGTTAACTTATGCAAATGTTGAGGCGATGAGTCTTGAGAATTCATTCATTACTCTTTGTCAAATATGCTTAAGATCCATATGTGTCACAGTAATTAAAGCGTGTATGGTGGGGAGGGGAATAAAGAAGGGTGACTAAAGAGACCGTTACTGAATAGATCAAGAAACAGAGCCGTGTTTTGCTGCCGTCACCTTTAATATACTCAGAAGCTCTGATATGGCCTAATCTGTTAACGTAAATTGAAAAAAGTCATGATAGCAAAAATGAATAAGGAAGGAGTGCACCAGGAGGCAGAAGTATAATTAAAAAAGCTCCCTTTATCTAAAAATTTCATTAAAAACAAAGAAACAGTCAAACACACAAAGATATATAGGACATAAGTTTTAATTAAAAGTGCAGCTGCTGCTTTGCAGTCTCGGCATAGAGCACACATTTCTCTCTTCCAAACAACTATTGTCTGGCTCTAATGTTTCGCATTTGAGAACACCTCTGGGTCTGACGTTGCCACAGAACTTCACAATGAAATATAAAACCGATCAAAGCTCTGTCCCAGGGGTCCAGGACAGGGACTGCAGCTATGTGCTCCTCCCTCAATTCAGAGTGAAGGCTGAGCATCCTCCCGTCCACCGCAGGTCCTGTGCTCTGCCACGGCCGGGACGGTGCTGAGGATCTGGGACCACAGCAAAGCCGACGCTGTGAAGTTTGCATCTGGAGCTGGAGTGGGGTTTTAAGGGTTTTTTTTTTCCAGTTGGGGCATGAAAGTCCTGAATGTTAAGCTAATACGAAGCCATACAGCGCTTTAAACTCATTCAGTATTTAGCAGAAACAGAGTTGGTTTCTTACTCTGACTCCTTTTGAGTGAATTTATTCGAGTCACATCGCTCTGGAATGAGCAGGTTATAGCATTTTACTGGAGAAGTAGAAATAGCTCTGCTCTCAACAGGTTTGGGAAGGTGAGGCTAAGACTATAGAGGCATATGGGGACTGTTCCCCAAATAAGTAAGTTTTGGAGTAAGAATAAGGAGTTACTCTGAAGTGGAGACTTCAGAAGTAACTAGCCTGTTGGCCCTGGGAAAACCCACCGAGAGCCTTGACCCAGCTCTGTGGGCATCCTGCTCTGGTACAGTACAAATATTTGCAAGCATCAGTCATTTTAGAGAAAGGTTTCTGATATGAATGAAGCACGGTTTCTCCCACGTCTGCCTTTCAGATTTGCTCCAGGGGGCAAGATTTTACTTATTTCCCTTACCTGTAGATCGAGATTCTCACAAAAACATGTGGCATCTGTTCATTGACTCTTTAAAGAATAACCTTCTCCTCTCAAAGGTCACGTGTGTCATGCCAAAAATCACCCATCAGTAAAATTAAGGACTCAGTGATAATTTGTCTTTGCACGTTGAGAAGTTATGTATTAGGAATAAGCTTCTTTAAGAAGCTTTGCACACTCGCATTCTCAGCTAAGACGGCGAACGTATCTCCAGGTCAGACTGCAGGGATTTTCCCCTTCATTGGATCAAAACAAGACCCCGTGCCGCATTTACATCCTCAGAGGGGGAGCAGGATGAGGCCTCACGCTGATCTTTGCCATAGGGATGACACTTACCATGGGTATTTCACAGTTACTTTCACTAGACAAACCTGAGGAACTTGACAAAATACTGGAGCAGCTGCAAAATTGTAGGAAGTCGAGTTGGAGCGAGATTAGTTTTCTTCCTTTGGTTACTTTTGCGCTTTAAATTGGTCTCTTCTCTCATTCCAGACCATTTGGTTAATGCTCAGGCAGGGCACTGGAAGATATTGGTGCATTGTGAGGAACTTGCTTAGAGATGGATCAGAGGAGTTTTGAGATACTTTCAAATTTTTATTTTGTATTTATTTATTTATTTTAATGCTGTTTATTGATTTTCCCTCTTCAGTTTTTGCAGAGCAGACCTGTCACAAGCGTCCTTCATAAATCCTCACATCTGCTTTCTCACATAAATTCGAGCCAAAGAATTGTTAAGAAAATATTAAAGTAATTTACATTTCTGCCAAGGACCCTAACCTCCCTCTTCATAAGCAGCACAAACATGTCAAGGAAAACTCCAGAATAAAGGCAGTCTGTTAAAAAACATATTACCTGCTGCCTATAGACAATCTTGATGGGATAAAAATGAATCATACCTCCCTGTTATATCTCACTTAGCAAGTTTTTCACAGCAAGAGCCAAGGTTAGTGTTCACTGGTCCTGCATTAAAGTCTATCTCCTTGGCACCGAGATGCACAGAGACACCGGTGTGAAAAGCAGAAAAGCAGCGAACCAGCCCAGTGCAGTAAAATTCAGGCGGCTCCTCCCCACGCTCAGAAGAAGCTGTGGCTTTCACTTGGATGAGCACCTTGCAGAGGTGTCGTGATCGCATCGAGGGGACTCCCAGCGTCCATGGCTGTGGCTCCTGGGGCAACGGTCAGTGCCCTGTATGATACAAACTTCCAAAACGAATTATTTGTTCCTGTTGGCACCTGCATGACTTTGACAGAAAAAAGCATTTTAGAAAATTGGGATCCATAATTAACGAAAGATTGAGGTTGCCGTTCCCATATTCTCATCGCTTCTGTACCCTCATTTGCCCTCCTGTTTGAAACAGTGAGCACTTTTGTGCATCTCAGCCATTTTTTTATGCTCATCTGAGCAAAGAGAATGCTATTCCTGCTGCTGGTTTGGCACCTCAGAGCCCCCCCATGTCTTCATTTTAGAAACTAGTCCATAGCATCTGCTTGGAGCACACTCCTATTGCCAGCCTTGAGTGAAAGACCAGATTTTATTTGGGCTTATGTTCCCTCCACACAGAGTGCTGGATGCTGCGTGTCAGGCTGGGAAGTAACCCGTTATGTATGCAATATCCCGAGGATGTTGTGTAAGCATCAGAGATCACAGCTCTTTTCCTTTTCTTTTTCTCTATTAGCCTCAAGTGTACAGTGCATTATATGAAGTTCTTCAAATCATGGCTTAATATAAGCCTCAGAGTTATGTTTGTGTCTTCACATCTTGGCCAGTAAACCTAATTTAATCTAATTTATCTGTTCTGGTTGATCTGAGGAGCTTCAAAAAAATGAGTGTTGGCAAATACAGTCACAGAAAGAAAGTAATAAAGTTAATTTTGTTGTTAACAAATATCACTCTTGGTGAACAAGGATTTATGGAGGTCATTTGGGAATCTGATATATATTATTTCATTGCTTCAGTAGTTTGATAGGGATCTTGCTAGTTTACAGTTGCTATTCTGGCTGAGCTTCATAGCAGTCACTTATTTTTAAACTGCAAGTAAAAACATCCAGTATTAGACATCATGGACATTTTTAGCAGAAACGAACTGGTGAGGGTACGGGCGCTGAGCTCCATCAGTTGAATAAAGCATTCTCTGTTTCAGGTGTTACCCAGCTAACGTCTGATTGAGTTTGGACGTACATTTGGTGCAGGAGAATTTCAATTTGGATCCTGAAGCCACTGCATGGTTTCAAGAGGTCTCATCAGAAAGCCGAGCAACACACGTGGTAACAACTTACCTGAGCATCTCGCCAAGCGTGAGGACCAAATGAAGAGCTGCTCTCCAGCCTGCAGACTGGGTAAGGCAAAGAGATGGCACCAGGGGGTCTCCATGAATCACACTGGCCCCAACTCCGACCCCTGCGCGGGAACTGCCTTGCAGTTCGGGTCGCTCCTCACTCACGACTAGAATTGATCAATGGCATTTGTGAGATAATTTTAAAAACTCCCATTTTGCCACTGTGTTGTTTTTTTTCCTTTTCTTGAGATACCGCCATAAAGGCTCTCTGCAAACTGTGACTTAAAGAAGCATCAGCACTCGGGCTCCAAGGAGAATCACAGTCCGCTCATTACCCGTACCAACACGCGGGTGGCAGGTAGGGCGTTGGGACATTGAACTGCAGGTGCTGTGTGCAAGGGGCTTTGCTTCTCAATTTCTAACTGCTTGACTTGGTGTTTTAAGTTCTACCTCTGCAACCTATCAAACTGCGAATCGTTGCTTTTATTGGTACAGTTCTCATGTCTGTGGTAATTTTCTTTATAGGTGAATACTTATAATTCGATACTCTGTATGGCAGCTGAGTTATGATACTTGAAAGTGTTTGCAATATCTGGATGAATAAGCTAATGACTTTCATGAAAAATGAAAAATCATCCGTCAGATATTGCAGTAGTCAGAGTCTTTACAATTAATGATAATCAATAATAAATAAATATAGACATGTAAATGGTTTTTCAACAGTTTGGATTGTTGATTGTGGGAGTTTGCTTACTAATCATTAACTGCAGCTACCTCACAGTCTTATTTTATACCTTCATGCTGTGAGAATATCAGTCTTCAAAAGTTTTGAAAATACTGTCTTCTAGTATAAATAGTGCTTATTTGACATCTGGCTAGATCTTCTTTTTCCTTGGTTTCAATTTAGCAGTAATGACCACATCCAGCTTCTGAAATTTCTGTGGCTCTGCCTAAATGAAGACACTCTTCTCGCTGAGTTTAATGAGAACGTAAAAAACCAGGCAGACTCCAAAACCCAGACAGACCCAAAGTTCCTTTAAACAAGAACCCAACGTGTTTAATCTGTTACTCAGCTGTTCCCTGTGGAGATGTTTTTGAAGTGTGTGTGCCTGGAGTGGGTTCGCAGGGTTATCTCCAACACCGCTGTTTCCCATGTGCTCACTCCCACATGGAGACGCTTGTAAACCAAAGCTTCAGGCAAAACCTCCTGAAACCAGCGTGCAAATAGTTTGAAATCTTTCAAATCTTCAAAATTGCACTTGAAAGAGTGCAAAAGTTGGAAATCTTCGGTCACAGGTGGATGATTTTCCCTTCTTTTTAAGAGCAGGATCAACTCTCAGTTCTGTGCTTTAAGCCCTAAAAAAAATCACATTCAGGAAGTCTCTACCCATTTTGTGGTTGTTGTTTTGATGAATCCAAATCTATTAAATGTTCTACAATTTATCGAAACTAACTTTTCTGCAGTAAAATTGCTATCCATCAGCTTGGTCTTGCAGTCTACACACTGCATGTTTTCCTGCCTATCCAAACAGATTAATCACAGAGATCACGGAAGTTGTCAGTTAGTTACTGGGTGACTATCGCTATGTCTTTCTTTTATTTTCTTTTTTTTTTTTTTTTAAGAAAATATTACTTGAATGATTGGAAAAGTGGCTATACATTTAATTGAGTGAAAGTGAAATTTAAATCAGAGCCTGATAACTTTGTTCAGAAGAATACGTTAATGACTTGACACTCATGCTAATGTTAATTAAAAAATTCTGAAATAGAAGCACATGTTTCTAACAGTTGGCACACTTTGTCAGTATATGAACAACAATGTTTATCTCCTTGCTAGTTTCCTGATCTTTCGTTATGAATAATTGAAACATTTTAGTACTGGAAACTCAGTATTTCATCTCAGGCCAAACTTAACACATTTTGGTTTATTTTTGGGCAGAAATGCAGCAATACATCAAAATAATGAGAGTTTGTAAATCCATGGATATGCTTCTATGATTACAGCTGAAAGTACGTGTAGGAAGAAAGCCTTGCCATCTTTTCTGTGCTATCTTATTAAACAAGTCCTTCTAAACATTTTCCATCTAGGCTCTTTCTTTGTTTAAAGCTACTGAATCAGGTAATTCATCATTTATATTCTACAAAGATGCAGAACTGTGATCAATAGAAATTGAGGACACTCAGTATCTTTTAAATGCTTGTAAACCCTCATATATTGTATACAGAATTTTCTGCTTCAAAGGAGAATCCCAAGTCATCGAGTGATCAACCAAAAGGATATATTTGCATTTTTTGTCTTTCTGAGCAATTTGCAATATTTGTCAGACAGCCACTTTACTGTTTAAAGTTCAGACCCCACCAGTATATGCCATGTTGCAGTCATGTTCAAGTTTTCCATGCTTCATTTGAAATTATGGGGGTTTTCCTGAGAGCTCTCTACCAGTCTTGAGTGGTTCATTTCTCCGTAACTTACTTATTAAGTAGAGATGTAAAATGCTCGTGCTGATAGGTAACGGTCAGCAGGTCATATTGACAAATAGGGCTGAACTGGAGATGTTTTAACCCAGCTGAAAGGTCTCTTGGCTTTGACACAAAGTATTGGGAAAAAGCCTCTTTGGTCACACAGACCAAGCAGGGTGACCTCTTTCAGCTGCAATACCACCTTCAGAAAAGCTGTATTTGGTGCATTTCTTACAACGTTATAATTCTGTGCTGAAAACCAGGTATGGCTTGCCAGTCTCACACAGTTGGCAGCAGGATTTCCTGTGCTCAGACCTGAACCTGCTTCTTACCTACGTTGTGTGGACAGGATCCCAAATTTGAGTTTGCAGAAAATATAGAAGGGAAGCTCAAGCCCAGGCAGTTTGCCAAAACCAGTAGAACTGGGTGGTCTGTGAGCAAAGGATTACAGTCTCTTACCCATGTCCTGGTCCATGGTTAGGACCTAGGACAAACCTAGAAATAAGTCAATGCAAAAGCTGTCTTTCCAGACCAAGCCATTCCATGCAGAACTTCTGAACTCCTTCAGATATTTTACTTCTTGTCTTAATCTGCCAGGCAGTCTACAAAGGACCTTCAGAAAACAGGGAGAAAAAATGCAAAATCTATTTGGTTTAAGGAATTCATAAATTTTATCTGACTTTATCTCTGAAATGTCATATTTCTTGAACAGACCTGAACTAGAACTATACTTGGATCTTTTTTGGATCAAAGGCTCAGGTTTGCTTTCAGTGTAAGGGTTTTATGTGAAACCTCAAAGAGAAAGTCAAAAGCTAAAACTTGGAAACCATGGCCACTTTCTCCCTTCAAACTGTATTTTTAATTCACAGTGACCCGTAATATAAGAGGAAAGGCCAAAAAAAAAAATTGAGACGCAGACATTTTTATTGAAAGCTGTGGGAAACAGTTGGGGAGAGGGTATGCATGAGCTTTCCAAAATGAAGTGTTATATACACAGCCCAAATGGCAACTGTCAGGTCAAAAAATAGAGAATTTCTGCTTACTCTACTCTTGGATTATGCTGAATCCGAGCAATGTGCTAGCAGGCAGTCAACCCGGGTTGCTTTGTGTTTCACTGTCAGGAGGTGGAATTAGCAAGTCTGGGACAAGTTTACTTCCCAGCTCCTTTCTCAACTGAATGTCAGTATTTTCATTTGTTTCCGTCTTGTCCAGTGTTGCTTAAGTTCTTTTTCTATATAGAGAGGAACAATGTGACAGAATGATTTCTTGCAGGTTTGGTTCTTTTTCAGGATTCTTAAGGGAAGAGTGACTCTTTTCTAAATTTCCAAGCAAGAAAATCAGAAACCAAAGTCAGACACCATTACAGAATTAGATGGTGATTGAGTGAACTTCTATTTTCTTTAACGAGGCAGAGGGAAATTGCCTAACTCTCTTTTTTTCTGAAACAGAAATTTCCACTTAATATAGTACCAAATTTTGTTACCAAGTAATGTCTCATATAGAATTAACAGTTAGTTTGCAGTTGTTTGCTTTTATCTATGTGACTAATGAAATGTACATGATAAAGGACCATACTAAGAGGCAAATGAGGATATTAGGAGTTTTTATATGTCACGAATTTTATATATTAAATGTGAAAATTAAATTAGGCTTCAGTCTCCCAGAAATTTATATCTTGGCCCTTGTTATACTTCACATATTTAATTAAAATGATAATATATTTGGCTGCAGTTGTAAAATTATTTTAAAATAAAGTAATTTCTTCTGGGGCCTTATTTGGGTTGTGAATTAAAAGATGTAGAGATGCAGAAATAATAACAAGGTCTGTTGGGATAGTGGTCAGAGCCTATTGTTGTGAGTTTATTTAGACCTCTAGTAAACTCAGATTAAAATGTCTCCCCAAATTAAGGTGTCTTATAATTGTGGCTGCTGCATTAATGTTAGAAACATTTTCCTGATGCTTTTCCCTTGTTTAGCTGTTACAATTACAGTCCCAGAACTCTGCTTGGAGTTTCATAAATCCCAGAGTAACACACTAATGTATCCATTTCCTTTATCTTTTAGTGTAGTTAAAAGTAGAGCTGTCTTTTCAAAGACACTGTGATTGGAATGACTTATGCTGACCAGTTCCAATTTTCTCTCCTTGTAAACTCTATTTAGTGTTACAAAAACAATTCAAAGGCAGATTGTAGGTGCCACACATCTCCTCTGACCTTTAAATCAAATTTAGTATTTCATTCTGCAGTAGGCCACCAAGCAAAACTTGACAGCTTAATAAAGTGGAAATTTTAGGCAATAAATCTAAGAATTCTTCCATCATTCATGAGAAAAGAGATCAAAGCTTTGCCTTATTGTTGAATATCTCCCAAACATGAGCTTCTGAAACTTGGGTAGAATAGAAGCTTGTATTGTCAGAAGTGAATTCTCCTGCCCTAAATAATATACCAAGGAGCATCCCACTGTCTGCTTTCGCTCTGGGATAGCCAGCATGACATGCAGCAGTCATCTTGAATAAGATCAATTAATGCAATGCTGTGATTACATTACCAGTGATGAGCTGTGAATTTCAATGCATGCCAATCCTGAAAGACCTCCCTTCCCCCAAAAAATAAAGGGTATACTTTAGAAAGATATTTGGTCAAATACCAAATAATTTGGGTCAAACTGCGGGATAACGTTACTCCCCATACGTCATGTAAAATGATGTTTCCCTGCTCTGGACTCAGTGTGAGGAATTCTTGTCAGTCCTTGTCAGGAGTAACATGGTGCAGATATTTATGAAAACAGCTGCACTTTTTTTTTTTTTACTGACAAAGCAGTTTTACAGAAATACCTTTTTTTGACAGTGATATGTGCCCAAGGTTAAGGGCATCATGAAAGACGCCTGAGGTAACGACAATGGGAAATGCAACTTTGGGATTAAAGGCAGAACAAAAACCAAAGAGAACAATTAAAATGTTTGAGACTGCATCGCAAACAAACATCATTTCTGGATAGAAGAAAAAAAAAAGCCCTTCAGGTACAAAACTGCTAGATTGGAGAAGGTCTGTCTTTCACTCAGGGAAGTATGTGATTATGTGATCGGCCTGAAGCACGTTCTTCAGTGACCTGCTAAAGCAAGACCTGATGCACCACAGACCAGGCAAGAATGATGTTCAGCTGTGCAAGACCAGACGCCATATATCCGCCTCCCACAAAGGCCGGGCTTTCCCTCGACTCCTTCCAGTGATTTACCACCGTTCGTTGCCTTGGTACTACAGCCATTGTATTTTTATTACGTTGCACATGCTATATCCCAACTGATTTCTCCCCAAATGTTACTGCCCGTGACTCTGCAGCTCCCATAAGAACTTTTGCACTCTTTTCTTAGTCATTCCCCAACAGTAGGCTGAACTAGTCTGGAAAGGCATTCCCCAGAAATTTACTGAAGGCATGAAAAAACCCAAGGTGTTAGAGCTAGGCCAGTGAGTAACAGCACCAAACTAACCACTGCCTGATGTATCCTCTAACAGCGTTTGTCACCAAATGCTTTTGAAGATCAGGTCTGTCTTGCCTAAATATAGGGCTTTCCAGCATGAAATCTTGCCTTTCTATCAGAATTTGGCAATGAAAACAAAAGAAAACAAATAACCCCCCCGTGTAATGTACAGAGCAATGGACAGATGTGCGTGAGGGGTTGGGCTGGAGGCGTTGGTGCCATTTGTCTCTGCAGCCGAGGAGATTGTATGGAGTGGTTGGTATTTTAAAGTCCTCCTTGAAGCAGGATAAATTGAAGCTCCCCGATTTCAGACATTATACTTGTCTAGGAGTACGTATTTTGTAAAATACTGCGAGTTCTGAAGTAGACTGTTTTGTTCTGTGGGAGAATGAAACTCAGATCTTTTGCAATTGTTCAGGGAAGAATGTGAGATCTGCCCCAGATACCCAGAGCTGTGCAATTAGGACATTTATCTGGACATCATCAGACAGGGTGGGACATGACCTCAGATTTTCCATCTCTTATGTAAGTTCCTTCTCTCTCATGTTTTGATTAGAAATTTTACTTTGAACTTGGAAAATGTTCCTGTTTCAATGAGTCAACATGTTCTGATGAGGAGAAAAAGAGACTATTTCCCTTGCCACAGAAAATTCTCATCTTTAGCTCCTGGGCGAACTAGCCCAGCAGTATCCAGAGTGTGATTTTTCAGAACCAAGGCAACACCTTTCCGTACTTGTTACACTTGCTATATATCTGTTTGACCTGTGTTTCCCTGGAAAAACCAGCTCAGCTCAGACGGGAATGTGAAAGGATCAGGTCTGCGCTCTGCTCCTCGTAGAAGTCACTCAGTGGGGCTTTCAGGGACTCACATCGGGTGTAAGCCAGGGCTGGAAACCCATTTTTTGTGAAAGGACTGGCAATGCTGCCACACAGAGACCCTCACTCCCGTTATTCTACATACTTAAAGCAGCGTTTAAATGAGTCCTGGAACCATTTTGCAGATCTTCTGTCTCAAGATTAATTTTGTAGTAAGACAGAGAGGACATAAGTTTCCTGTTTGCTTGCCAGGTTCCTTTTTAACTCTTGAAATAAATCATTAAGTACTTGTGTAATACTAGAACTGTGAATGAGCCTAGAAGTGCCTCTCTGTGTCCCCTCTAAAGAATAAAACCAGGCTTCAAACATTACAAATATGTTCTCTATAAATCCATGGACTTTGCTAAGGCATTAATCTTCCAGCGGGGATGGGAAACCATTATCCACCATATGAGTCACTTACACTGACAGTATCTGATAAAAATAGTAAAGGAATAGGAATTTGCTTTTATCAGTTTAGCGTAAGTGAGAATTCAGATGGGATCCATTGTTACTGTGTTCATTTGTTGCCTATTATTAGCAAAAAAAATCCATTACTTCAATGGAAATATCAGTAGCGATGTATGTAATTACATTTCTTTTCTCCTTTTTTTGCACGCATGGAAAGGGGAGACTCATATTAAAGAACAGTAAAATCTCCAAATAGGAAGGGAAGGCGATCCTGCAGGGAGAAGCCCAAGGATCCACACCCCCTATATTTGTGGGAGCTGTTAAAGAGAAAAAACATTTAAAGCTGGGAGGGTAAGTGAATTAAACATTTCCAACAAGGGAGGATCCAAAACCTTTCCAAACCGTAGCAGAGCTCCCGCTGACTTTTTATGAGCCTGGAAGGAGATGGCGTGGGGAAAGAGCAGATGACTTGTGAGCAGCCGTTGGGAGCTGTGGGTTCCCCTGGGTGACTGTGCGTTCACTTACTCTTCTGCACTGGTGGGGAACCCGTTGCCAACATCTGTTTTCAAGCCCAAGTACTCTCAGTCCCACTGCGTGGAGACATTTTTGCAGCTGTAGGCACTTGCATGGACAAAAATGAGTGCCCGAAGGATAACCAGGTTATTTTAGATGTGCACTGTAGAGTAATATCTTTGTACAGGAGTCTGGGTCAAGGGCTGACCTGGCAGCTGATCTGAAAACGTTCTCCAAAACTAAAGACTGAGACCTGCTTTCATTGTAGCAGGAGCCTCTGAGAGGGATTTTTTGATTAAGGAGCAAAGGGGATGGAGGAAGATACCTACCTACATCCCTCAATAGGGAACTGTGGTCCAAAATTAAAGGTTTAAGACATGTCTACTTTCCAAATAGATCATCGAAGCAGTCAATCAATGTATCATTTTTTCAGCATCTACAGTTGCAGAAAATAAAAAAGGAAAACAACCAAAAGCACATTATTTTATTACAGAAAATACAAATTTTCTGTCAACCTTGCAAATAGGAGAAAAGGGCTTACGTTCTTTCTTTTGGACATTATTCACAGAATAATAACAGATGAATTTGCTCCCAAAGTAAAGATATATTATTTCAAATTGGTCCTATATTTAAATATGAAATGAGCTGGCATTTTGTCATGTCAGCTAATGAAACTGCTGGGAAAAATCTGAGGATGAAAAATAGACAATTAAATGGTTTCTTTGAAAACAAAAGAGGGATTTGCATATCTCTTTATAATGATGAGTTTGCAGTTCTTTTCACCCAGCGTACCAACAAAGTGTAAATGTAAATCTGTAATGTGTCTGAGATCTAGAGCACTTCAGGTTACTGGGATAAGAGTGCTTTGTGTTGTTGCTGTCATCTGCAAAGGCAGATGCCCCAGGCCGGGAAACACTGAAAATGTAACAGATAACCATTCCCTTTCATGATGCCAGAACTATAATTCCATCAAATATTTGGCTTGCAAAAAAGGACTATAAGAAGTGAATACAATGGGTGCTGCTAAAAGCTCAGGATTCATTGCCTTAGGCATTTGCAGTAATTGTAACACATTCCTGTACTTTAAAAAGGAGATACTGCAGCTCAGGAGATTTTAACAGCTCCTGTGGCATGGTTCAGTGCAGGCAGGTCTAGGAGGAGGCAGAGGGAACGTTCTGGGAGAGACCCCCGTCGGTCCAACCCTCTGCACAGCAGAGGAGTTCGGCGAGGCTGGGAGGCTGTGTTGACACAGATGGGCTGTAATGTATGTGAAATTATGCCTATAGAGTGTGTGTGGGGGGGGGAGGTTTTAAGGAAATCAGTAGGGAAAATGTTTGCAACAGCACGATATTACACTCTCATATTCCAGATGACTCAACCGTAACCAGGGTCTACCTGCACTAGGGCCAGACAGGCACAGGACAACAGGCAGCCCTAAGACTTGAAGTTCTGATAAAAAGAAATCTAGTGGAAGATGATCATAGACAGGATGATGCAGCGGCTTGCCACGACTAACACCGTAGGAACATGGCTGGGAATAAAGCCCAGATCCAAGGTCCCGTCCCCTGACCTATTCCCTTTCGCCAGTTCAGAAGGAATTTGCTGACACCTTTGTGCATTGGATATAAAAATCTACTGTCTTACTGTCATAGCGGTATTAATACCTGAGATACATTTTCATACAGCCATACAGATGATGGATATTATGTGTCTTCACAAGTTTGCCTTGCTAATCTTTCATGGTTTCCTAGGCAATGAAAAGGGAATGTACAATGGACCACAGATTTTCATTTAGTTTGTATTCAACAGTAATGGAAGTGTGTATATTGGCAATAAAAGAAAGAATGTAGAATCAGAAAAATAAATAAGATACATTAGAAAGTCAGCCAGTACTGGTGGCCAGAAAACGTAACTTTTATCTCATTTTTAACACGGGATTGAAAACAACCAACCACAAAAACAAAACACAAAGTAACACCTTCCCAAATAAACAGAAATCTCTCCAATTTTCCAGAAAAAAAAAAAAAGCAAAAAATTTTTTTCAAGAGACTTCACATGCACATTTTGGCTTCTGGTTTTCCCATTTTCCTGAAAGAGATTCAGATGCCAGATGCATCATTTGAACTCTTTTGATGAAAATTATATTTTCTCAGAGAAAATGCTGGTTTTTAAACCACCATTCTCATTGAAAATTCCTGGCTGCCTTCATCTTTTTGCTCCATCTTTTTGCATAAACTTCCATAGAGCAAGACACTGGTGTGTTTTATGGAAGGGTTTGTGCCAAATTGACGTTACATTTGCCATCAGGAATGTGCTTCCATGCAACCTTACAGTCCTTAGTCCTTTAAGGCTGCTTCTAAACCGTTGCTGTTCCACTGACCACCAATGGCATTGCTTCTGATTTGTCTAGGAGAGAATAAAATGAATTAAAACACAATGTATGTGACCCTGGGATTTTGGAAATGGCCTAAAATCAAAATCTTTGAAAATCTGTCTGTATCATGTGTGGTTCTGTACAGGACTTGAGTCCTTTCAAGTATTTGACTGTTGGACGCTTGTAATATAAAGTCCAAATTTCTCTATTTAGTCCCTAGGCAAAAAAAAAAAAAAGACTGACTGAAGAAAGAACAGGACTGAGAGGCACAAGGGCTTTTAGGTAACTAAAGAGATATATTGGGACAGGCAAACATTGGCTACAGGCAGAGTAGGAAGCTAATTCCCAACGAACTGCCCTGGGTGCCAGACCTTGGTACTTCTAAAAACCCCCTAATCGGGGTACCCACTTTTCTGGTGCTATGGACTCGCATATAGCAATAGGCGACAGCTAACAAAATACAGCCCCTGCGCTTCAGACAGCTCAGGGGAACACAAGTGACTCATGGGCAGGGAACAAGAGTTTCTCGTGGGGCTCTGTTTTCCCACCAAGGGATGAAACTGGGGAAGCGTTACAGCTGGGTCCCAGACAATGTCAGCAGCAGCAGCCCCTACTGCTATTTTCTATCCCAGCCAGAAATGCAGGATGCTCACCAGCCTCTTGCACAGCCCAGTCCTGCACGTCATCGCACGCTGTAAGCCAAACACGGGAACAGCTTTTGAACTGCTGAGAACCTGCAGATCACCTGCACAAGGTGCTTACGCACAGCTGTGTTGATGTGCTGCTTCTCCATTCCAGAATAAACACTCAGCATTACCAAAAATATGAAATAACCATCTTGTTGAGTATGCACAATTCCCCTGGGTTGGGCTACAACTCAAGTGTACAGAGCACTAATTATACCAGGATTTTATCTACGGGCACGCAGTCAGCGTAGCACAGACGCAGAACACCATTGCCTGCAGGCTGGGTGCTGCGCACCTACAGCTACTGCCTCCCACTCTGCAGGGCAAGCAGACGCCGGGCAATGCACCGTGGTCTCCCAGTTAGAGGTGTTAAAGTTGAAATGAAAACTTTATGCAAATAAATATTTTTTTAAAAGTCAGGGTGAAAGGTGGGGGTTCCAAAAGGACTGTCCTTTAGGAATGTCTGTTCTCGGCTGGCTGTTTCATGCCTGGGGCCTTTCTGCAGTCTTTAACAAAGAGTACTTGGGGAACACTGCAACCAGCAAACGGTTAGGCTGTCTTTTTTCAGACATGATGTATCATCTCCGATTTTGTAAAATATCATAAGTAATTATAATTTGTCAGGTTGTGTCACAGTTGGCATTTTTTGGTGCATTTGAGAAATGCGTGGTATCACAGTGTAAACTAATCTGACACGAAGCTAAAGATTTTTTACATGTATTTCCAAAACCATTGCTGATATACTTTTTTTAAAAAACATTCTGTGTATTGACTGCTTGGAATGACTGTTTCATGTATGAAGCTGTGAAACCATACAGTTATTTCTGTGAACCTTTCAGTAAAGTCTAGCATATTCACAGCAGGCGAGATTTGTTGGGCTGGCAGCGAGAGCAGTGTGCCAAGCTATCTGCTCTGCATGAAGAGCCGCAGCTGTGAAGCCTCAGAGCTGCACAAAGGTCTTGTCCCGCACGGTTTGCCCAGTGGCACACAGAGACCAAACGGGTCTTTTGCGGAGGAATGCCTCTGAGCAACCCCCATCATCCTCCCTGATCAGAAGAAGCAGCATCACAAACCTGTTCATCAAGACCTCCCAGAATTCATTATTAAACTCCCCAGGACAGGGACCCCGTCCCATTTTTACCCGCGCCAGCTTCCCGGGGAGTGCTGTCCCAGTCTTTGAACCGGCTCCTTGGCTCCGTGGAGGCTGTGATCTCCAGCTAATTTGCTGCCAGCGCTGGAGAGAGGAGGCTTCTCGCCTGCTGCCAACTGTGCCTGTTGGCATGAAAACCCTTCTCCCTGAAAAAAAATGCACACGCATCAAGAGAGGGAACGAGATGGTAGCGGGGTAATGCTGTCAAGAGTTTTCCTTGTGTACTCAGTCATGAGCCAGAGAGTCGATCGACCTGTACTGATCCTTGGGAAACTCCAGGTGAGTGCACAACTGACAGTACCTGGTGCTGACGAGTCAAGTAGATGAGCCCTCACCATCTGTATGAGCTGTGGAAGAGAAGCTCTCCAGCTTCAGAAGCAGTTTTCTGTAGCGCGGTCTCAGCAGGACCTTCTTTAAGTGCTGGCAGAGATTCAGACTGTGTCTGAGTATGCAAAAGGCATTTCTGCACCTGGCGTGTCAAATCAACCCATTCTCAACGCGAAAAAAAGACTCTGGCTACACAATTTGAAACCAGTGTCGAAAACAGATTAGCACAGGGTAGCTTAATAAAAACTGGAATATATAGTTTTTGCTGCTGACATTTGCTAAAGGATTGTTCTGCTCTCCAATGGCTTTTATAGCAGAAATAGAAAAGCTCATTCTGCCAAAAATGCTTGAATGTTGTATTGAGCTGGATAACTACTACAAATTCCTTCACTGTATGTTATACCTTTAAATCTCTAAGGAATCCTCTGGCTTTTGAGGTAGACATCCATTTTGTATTCAAGGCGGCACGGTCTCTTGCAGAGATCTACAAACACTGGGAGTTTTCTTAGGGATATTTTCTCTCATTTTTAGCCTGGTTCCCTCAGGAAATCCTCATGTTTTGGGGGTGGGTGGGAGGTTTGTGCATATACATCTGTTCTTCTGTGTTTCCTTCTAAAAATTCCCGTTGTTTGATATCAGTTTTCTCAGGCAAACAAGCAAGTGAGAAAAGCTGCGGTGGGAGTTTGCAGCTTATTAGACACCAGAGAATCTCCACCAGCCAGCAGAATTATAAACCCTTAAGGAGTCAAAATGCTGAAAAAGCTTTATCGGGAGCACGCAACACCTCGAGCTCCAAAAATCCACATGGGGAAATTTGTGACCTGGGAGAAAACAGCTTTCAAACTCTAAACACAGCAGGCATCGGTGAGGAGAGACACCTGAGGTCATGCAAGGTCCTTAACCAGGGAGTCTGGGGACTGTTCGATGCTTGGGGCCGGTGGGATTGGAGGGAGGGAAGAGACGGTGGGTTGCTTTAGTCCTTAGCATTCAGAAATCGCTATTTATAGGGACTTAGGAGAGGCTGGGTAAAGCCAGGCTGCTCAGGGCTCCTCTGTAAGCTTAGCAACACCAGGCTCCAGGGGTTTGTCCATGCTAGAAAATATTGCAGGGAATCAATATATATCCATACAGCTAACTCGGGAGATGGTAACTACATGCAGAAACCGGTAGATGCAGATGACAGGAAACCTTAGTAGAATTCAGGCAGAATTAGTTAATCAGGCAACACAAATCCATAGGAATCAGAATTCATTAGTTCTCGTGCTCAGCAACCTGCCTATTTTTCTCATTTTCTCCCATTCAGCTGCTTCTCAGGGAGGAAAAAATACAGACCCCATATTCTAGATTTTGAGCACATCCCAAATCCTTTGAAGTTAGAATTTTGTTTGGCTCTTATAAAATGCACGTTCAGAGCCGCAGCATATTTCTCTGACTTATTCCCTGATCTTTCAAGAGGCCGGGCAATAATTACTTTCAAACAAGTTTCCTTACTACGTGATCATAGCAGGCTCTGAGTTTCTGTGCCGGCATCAGGAAGGATGAAATCTACAGGCGCTTTTTTTTTTTTTTTTTCCTTAGCTTCATACGAGTCAGATTCTTTCATTAATACCTACAAGTGGATCCACTTGTCAGCGTCTCAGCTGCAGCCCGCTGGGCTCCGCGCAGCAGTCCTGCCTTCCGGCCTCCACCATGCCGGGATGAGGAGAGGGAACCCCGGTTCCTTCATCGCCTCGGGGCAAAATCGAAGGGCAGGGAGGGAGCCTCGGTGTCCGCTGGTTCCTCGACAACTTGGCAGAGCAGGAGCACGGTGCACCTGGCAGGGAGTGTAGGCATCTTCTGGGGAGCAGAGCTCGGTCCTCAGCGCTGACCGCAGGAGCTGTGTGAAACAAGGGTGAAGCAACGCTTGACTGCGTATTCAGACCGCTGATAAAATGAATAGCTATTAGGAGGTTTTTTAGAAGTTTCTTAGGAGGAAAATTAATTGCAAATCATTTTCTTGCTGTGTCTTTTCCCTGATGAAACAGAGCAAAAAGTGAATTCTTAAAGTGTCGTGTAGAGGAGAGGAAAGCTTTTTTTTTTATTTCCTTTTATCCCTTCTGCTTTCGTAGGTCTGACTCCACCTGCTATTCTGATTTCTTTTCCTGGTTTCGTTCATTGTCTTCATCCCAGGGCACCAATCCCTGATTATTGGCAGATCGCAAGATAAAAACTCAATAATCTCTCTTGATAGTTTCCCACTCCTCTACCACCTGCTTCACTATTAGCACTTTCTACCAAGGAAATACCAAATCCTCCTCCTGAGCCCGTGAGGAGTTCCACTTACGAGAGAGTCAATTGGAACTGCGTGCATGGCAGCACATAAAGGGATTTGGAAGGTGGCAGGCATTGATCGATGCTACCCAGGGCTTCCTCTAACCCTCAGCGCTCGCAGTGGCCTCCTCACGCTGGCCGGAACAGCTGTAGTATCTCCTTAGTAAGAGCCTTGTGCCAAGCTCTGGTAAGGTAGTGAATGCGTACGAAAGCGTATCTGAGCCACTGTGTGGGAGACCGGTGGATTACCTCATTTAGTAATCCAGGGTCCGCTCCTGTCCACGTAACTGTGGGGGGAATCTCGGTCCGGAGACTGAGGGAAGGTCAAATAACCAACACGTTGTGTCCGTCTTGGATTACCCATTTATGACCTTGCAAATAGCGGTAAGAAAGGAAGTTAGTATTGACTGTCATAGATATCATAGCTATAGTGAATGCATGTGGCATTACCCCTGTTTTCTGTAAATGTGTCAGTGTTTGACTAAACAGATATTTATATTCAAATCTACATATCTTTTTATTCTGGAATCCAAGGCACAAAAGATATAGAAGCAGAACTCGTACCCTATTCCCTGTTATCTGTGGAAGCTGGATTACAGGCTTCTCAGGAGTGAGGAGGTAGCAATATTTTAATTATTTTTTATAAAAACTGCACAATAACAAAGGCTATTGTAGGCTGACGAATACCTTCAAACTAATTATCAATCTGAATATGATATGAAGAAAGGCTTTTCAGAGCTTAATCAGAATAAAAATGAGTAAGACTGAAAATTAAAGGAAAAATATAAGAAAAGAGACTAAAACAATTTTTGGAAGAAGCCAGTAAAAAAGAACTTGGGGAGGATTAAGGAGTCTTGAATTGAATTATAAGATTCTGGGTTATATCCAAGTATTCCTTTAATTGAAAGGATATTCGGAAATCAAATATCACTCTTTACATCCTGGGGAAAAAAGGCCATAGTTTTGCTACCCAAAGCAGACCTGTAGTACACTTCCGAACTGCTAAACTAGAAACCAGCACAGCTTGCACACACTTCCTTTGAATAGAAAATTTGAGTGGTAAAATGCCAAGAGTACTTTTTGACAGAGAACATCAAGGATGGCTCCCAAGAGCCCCTGTCTTCAGCGAGATATGTCCCAATCAACTTAATCCCGTAAACTTTGAGTACAGGACTTCAGCTCCCAGTCCTGTTTCTGGTCTCCTAGCTCAATCTCAGCCTAATCATAATTTTAATCATCTCTAAGAAATACTCTCCCAGTCCAGCACCAATAACCTACCAGCCCAAGCAGTGTGATGACCCAAGCATCCACGTTAACCTATGTGATCCATAGCTGAGAAACGTAGCGGCAGCTGACGCTGCTCACCGCGCAGCGCGTGCACGGTGCGTGCAGACGTATTGCTGAATTCGGTGCTCAGTGAACTTGGACTGAGATTGGCAGTGAGACTGTGGGAAATCTAATTTAGCAAAGCTGTGAATCACACCTCTTAGGTGGTGGTAAAGTCCGTCTTTATCCAGAAAGCCGTGAATATGCACTTAGCACCCACCGAATGCAATGGGAGTCGAGCATAGTCTTAAACTTAATCACATCGGAAATGAGCTTTTTTAAAATCAGGAAGTTTTTTCACAGGGAGAAGACCGGTTCAGCTTTTGCTCCCACTGTTTTGGACCTAAAGAGCCTGATTTATGGGCAAAGCAGGAGGAAGTTTGGTCCCTCTCTTTCAGCGGCAGTGCGTCAGAGCACAGCGATCGTGGGTTTCCTCCTGCTTCTCACTGCCCGCAGCGACCTGGGCTAGTGCCCCGGCGCTGGGAACCAGCCAGGCACCGGTTTCTGGTACCTGCTGAATCACAGGGAGGAAGTTTAATCTCTAGGCCAGTGTGAAAACTTTCATACTGGCTTTAGAAAAGTGAAAAAAAAATTGAGTTTTGCTGACTGAAACACTTTCTGAATTAGCAAAGGCAGAAGCTGAGGGAGCTCGAGATACTCTTCTGGGTGTTATGATCCTGGGCCCCTTCTCAGTTCTGCCTGACAGCCTGCAGAAACCAAGGGGAGAAAATAGTTTCAGGGTGATTTTTTTTTTTTTTTTTAATGTCTTAAAACTTGATACTGCAAATAGCACTTCTGAAGTCAATAACATTGCTGTTGGAGAAAATACCTATTCAGCAAGGATAACGGTATAGAGTCCATCCCAAGGTACTGGGAAAAGGCTGCCCAATACAGTATTTGTATCTAGTGTGTAATTTGAAAAATATCAGCGTTTCAACAGTACCACAAGAGTGCAAATGTTTCAATAGACTTGTTATAATTGCCTGGAGTTGAAAAAAGCAGTTTTCACGCAGTCAAAATCACATTTCCTGTTGATTAGCAACATTTTTTTCTCTGTAGCTGAAAAAGCGAAAAAGGAAATCAGGGCTACGGCTGATTTGCTTTAACACAACTTTTGCCTCTCCCTGTTAAATTGAATGCAATGTTTTAGAAATGCAAGAATTGGAAGAAATGGAAGAATCTATTAGAGCTCACCTTGATTTCAGATGGACTGAGTTAATCGAATTAATCACCAAATAATTATTTAAGTAATTAAGATTCTAGTAAAGTGTCAGAGCTGCAGTCAGGTTCCTCTCTGGACGCTAACCAGGCGACCCTGGCTGGTTACACGGCCCGGTCCCGTGCCCTCTCACACATCCGCTGGTCTAACGGGCTTTGCCGTTCCAGCCCTCCGGCTCGTGCCCTGCAGAAAGGCTCTGCCCGGCGCTCCCAGACCCGCAGCCTCACCCACCTGCACTCCCATCTCTCACCCCTCGAGCCCAGGGGAGCTGCGGTTTCTCTCTGGGATACCTGGCAATGACAGCACACATCGGCGGGGGGGTCCCGGTGTACCCACCTCACTCACGGAGTATTTACTAGGCAGTGTAGGACTGCACAGTGCAATCAAAGTCACAACACGCTAATACTAGTTCCCTGCTTCGGCAACTATCTGTGGCTTTCTTTAGGCTTAGATCCAGCGCTATAGTCTCCTCCTGTCCCCTCCTCCTACCTGGAACGTTCATGAAGTCAGACCCAGCAGGGATGCAGGCAATGTTCCTCCTCCTCCTCCCGCGCTGCGGGCCAGGGCCAGCTGCGTGTGGTTTCTGAGCAGTGCCCGAACGCTTGCACAAGTGTGTCAGACGCTTTGAACACCGTCCGCTCGGGGACATTGCTGCTACTGAAGCGACAGCAGGCAAATATGGCAACGTCAAAGTCAAGAAAAAGATTTTTAAGCATTTTTTTTTTTAAATTAAAAAGTTTGAGAACTTTTTTTTGGGGTACCTCTGCAGTACTAGCATGGGAGGCAGAACTCTCAAATAGTTTTAGATTATCAGGTGGCAGCTCCACGATGGTCGTGTCTAATCTTACGAGGTTTAAAAACAGCTTTCTTGATCAGATTCGTCCAATGAAAAATATGAGTTTAGGTCCTGGTCAGTACCTTTTATGCGTATTGAAAGGATTCCTATATGCATCACTGAGAGTAGCATTTTGCCTCAGGCTGGTGAACACAGTGAAAGTCATTTTATTATAATATAATTCAGAGTTACTGAGGTCCTGTTTTATTTATATTAACCTCTCTTTGCATGAGGTCCAGAAAAGTTTTAGAGTTTAGTAGTTTATTTTTTTAAAAATCTTTTTTCTCTTCAGCCTGTTCCATGGAGTTGACTAAATGCACGTAGACTTTTAAACGCAGTAGGTTTCATATAAATATCTTTGTGAGAAGCTGCTTTATACTATGTAGGTACAGTTTGGATCAGCTCCTGCTTTCAGTGGGGCCGGAATTTCATCCTAAAGATTTAGGACCCAATCCAGAAAGCCTTTACTCATATGAGTGATCTTCACTGCTGTGTCCCAATGACTTATGTCAGCTTGTCGCTAATTCTAATAGAAGTACTATTTTCTCTGCTTCTGTATATATAATGGCAGTTGAGCTGCAAGGAATTCTTAGGCTGGTTCGTATCTGAACCAGAAAAGCAGTTACTACCACACATCATCTGGAATTTGCTGTGATTGTTCGAGCCATTAATAATAAAATTAGAAGAATCTCATTAAAATTATGTTCCGTATTTGACATCACTGGTTAGTCTTAGTATATAATGATAGACTTAGCCTCGAGAAAGGCACATTGCGCTGCTGTCTACTGGAAAAATAAGATGCTGTAGATTTCCATACCTCGGGAAATATATGAACCAGCCTAAATTTCTCATAATTACAGTAGGTAATAAAGATGCATTTTAATAGAAGAAACTAATAGTGGGTGACATTTTTACAGATGATATATAGCTGTGTTCTGCATATTTTTTGTAAAGTAGTAGGGTAAAGCATTTGATTTGAGGCACTAAATAAGTTATGAGAATGCAATAAAATACCGACTGTGGCTTTAAAAATATTTGTCCTTTTAAAATACCTCCTACAAATGATACAGAAATAAATGGGTTGTATAAGACAAGAAATGCTGGCTCTCCACTCCAGCAGACATTCCGTTCTCTCCCTCTCTCTAGTAGCCCCACGGAACGGAGCCACGTTTGCATTCTGGTCGCCCATAAAACAGTCAATCTGGTACTCCCAGTTGCGTTGTAACTTCTCTGACAGACTGGCAATAAAGCATGCTCCAAAGAGTGAGCGTATCAAAGGTGTGTTCAGCTCACGTTGCTGGAGACACAGCAGCACAACAGCGGCCCTGGCGGGACTCTGCTCGTGGGGATCGCCGAAGGCATCGGAGGAGAAGGAACGTAAACATTATTTACTATCTCTGCATATAAAATCATGTAGCTGAGCTTATCTTTTGAGTTAAAAAAAAAAAAAAAAAAAAAAAGAGCTCATTAAGGCTGTATTTTTACCACAAAAAAGGTCGATGATTGTTAAAGCCATATGAGGTGCCCAGCTACACTCTGAGTGTGGACTGACCTCACAGAAAAGCAGCCTCTGAGACCAGGGATGAGGCAATTTGACTTGCAGGAGGAAGTGGCAGCATTCAGCACCGGCAGTGACAAGTCCAGGGCTGCATTAGAAAGGCAGAGTTTGAAATTCCATTTATTTCTCCACCTTTGACAAAGTCTCGGTCTGATTTGAAGCTCATTCAAAGAGCTGGAGGTTGATAACATGTCACAGAATACAGAAATATTTCATCTCGAAGGAGCTAGCTCTCAACTTGGCAGGCTGTAGTAAGGCTGAATCAAATGTTTCATCTGAGGATGTATTTTCTTCAGTGGCAATTGATGCTTCCAGACGACATCAATGTTTCAGAAGACCAACATTTTTATTCTCTTTCGGCAGCGTCTGACTCAATTAACACAGACCACATTACCGATTTTAAGTTTGTAGTACTTCAAACAGGGAGAAATATGTAATTTGGAGTTTTGCAGTTCGGTGTGAATAAATTAATTGCAGTAGGACCTTTTCACCCCAAAGAGTATAATTAATATAGCAAAATAGTATAATTTCTTTGATTTGAAAACATAGTCTGGTCCCCAGAGTTATTTTGCTGACGCACATTTTGATAAGCCACCCAGAAATAGTTGAAGAGCAAACGTCCAGGCTGAGCTGGATGGATAGTTGTGTGGATCGTGTCCTGTGCCCTCCTGGCGCTTCACCAGCCAGCAACTGCTGGGAAACCTGGAGAAAGGCCAGGGCCAGGAGACAAGTGAGCAACTAAAAATGTATTTTAAAAAGGTTGTTCCATGGTCTTTCAAGAGTGTCTTTTCTACCAGGCTGTGTGAACCAGATTGCACTATGGACATGGGCAAGATGCTGGAGTTAACTCTGTCTCCATACTTTGGGCCTTGGTGGGAAATAATGTTTGATATACGAATGCATGCAGAACCTGTGACCGCACCTACCGACGCTGAATTATTGCTAACCGTCACCGTAGGTATATTGAAAACTCCAGCTTTTTGAAGGACATTAATATGTGGGATTAATATGTCCAGATGGCAGTGACTTTCATAGATATAAAAGCTTTTTTCGAGCAGTCTTAATTCTGATTAGGATATAATAAAATCAATTTTTTTGAAAAAAAAAATCTAAGTTCTTTTACCACAAAAGGCTACTTTCTCATGAAAATGGTGAGGAAATATATGGAGTTTTAACAAATATAGAAAGAAGTTATACTCTCATATTAACTATATTTAATCTTACCTCTGTTCTTATACAGAGACAGATTGCCTTAAGGAATGACTTGGCACCACTCCATAGAAGTTAATGCAGTTTGTGTCAGTTCATACCTTCTAAGAGTTTAATCCATAAAAATATAACATAATTTCAGAAATCATTAAAAAGTGAAAGACATTTCTGGCTCTGCATCCCAAACCATTGTAGTCGGGGGAGCTGCCAGCACTGTTCTTGTTCGAGGAGATTTCTATGTTTAAGTGATGATTAACAGCACTTAATGTGTTTATTCTGCTATGCATGCACACTACTTCCATTAACACTAATGTGGCTTATGCATTTCCTATCTTGGAGATGGAGACCCCCTTTAAAGATAATGCTGTTTGTTTTTTCTATCCATAAAGTCTGACTTGGTACAATTAGAAATGTATAAAAAAAATCTCCTGCAGCTTTGACTGATGTTAGCTCAGAGTCTTGAGCGTTAGGCTGATGATGGAAAGGCTGGGAACGTGACTCCTGCCTGCGTGTACGAAGGGTGATGCCAAAGCTCAGTAACACCTGCACCATTTTAACAACACCTTGGGATCGGGATCTCAAATTTGGATCTTTTCCTAGAGGCCAGAAAACACAGAGTCATTTTCATCTGCATCTTGAACTACCTAAATAATTTCAGAGAAGAGCAATTCTTACTGCTTTTGAAGAGGGGAAAACCGCCGACATCCACACTGGGCACTGGCACCACAAAGCATCACAGCACCTGATCTGTCGGTGGCTGTCCCCTGGGCACTTGTGCATGCATGGGGGGGGGGGACAGAACAGCTCAGAATAATTCTCAGAAGGTGCAGTACGTTAGCAAGGGGTGGGCAGTGCTGCCTGAGGAGGGAACGACCAGCACTTGCACATCTTACTTGATGTTACTTTGTCATCGCCTCAGGAACTGTCTCATAAAACTCCTTCCGTTTTTTGTTTTTTTTTTTTTCTCAAAAGGAAGTGACAGTCTTTTTTTTGTGTGCTATAATAAACAAGGGGAGCAGGGCCACAGGTCATTTGGGATGGAGCGGACTCACCCAGCTCCTTTCCATCCGCTGCCTGGGGAGCCCAGACAGAGCCCCAGGAACGAGCCCTTAGTCCCAGGCCAGTGCTCGTCTCACTCTCCCTGTTGCAGCTATTCACGTTCAAAAAAAGATAAAGATTTAATGCTTACGTGGGATGGAGAAAAAATCTTACCTTGAGGAGAGGAGTTCTGTTTCCAAATCATGTTCCAAAACCACCTTCTCTTTTTTGCCTGCAAGCACTTTGGGGCAGGTGCGGTTGAGGGCTTAGGTGGTAAAGCAAACAGATAATTAATAATTAATTCCATAAAAAAAGGAAAATCTGATAAAACCAATAAAAGAGTGCAGTAGAGGAAGAGAAGTTGATAGACATGAAAAGAATGAGAAACAAAGGAAGATGTAGTCTATTATTTTTCTGTCAATTTCCTACATAAATATTCAATTTTTCTCACAAACTTTATATTTTACTGTTATCAATAGTGGATAAGAAGTAACCGGATCTGTGTGTGTTCTTTTAGCTTTATTAATTACACGAGATACTTATCTAAAATCCCTCCAGAAACTGTCTGATTCATTATCTCAGTTTACAGTGAAAAACTTACATTATTTGTTCTGAATGAGGAATGGCCAACACCCACTTTAAATACAACACTGTGCAATGTGTTACAAAACTTAGATAAGAAAAAGACCTAGAGGTTTGAGTCTCAGACTGTTAGGCTGTAAACTAGTGCTCCTAGCTTCCATGCACAGTAATTGTATACGCCAACTGGGTGACAGAAAATATGCAAATGGATATTTAGGTCTGCAATTACCTGATTGGGATGCACAGACATGGGAATTGCTTAATCAGTTCAGGAAAGCAATTACACATGCTTTTTATGAACTGCATAGCTTAACGTCACAGAAATCAGTCTCTTGCATTACCAAGTCTGGGGCCAGTGACTGTTCTGTGATATATGCAATATTAGTTCACACCTTTAAGGTTCCTGTAGTTTGTTCTATATACCTTATATCTTTCATCCCCGGAAAGTTTCCAGCTGTGCTTTTAAATACGAAAGAACAAAACCATGGGAAGATGATGGTATCAGCCACATTATTCTGTCTCGTAAATCTGTAATACGTGATTGGAAAATGGCTGGAGCTATTCCTGAAGCAAAAGCCCCGCGGCAGTCATTTCTTCAGACAATCAGAGCCAAGTCCATGTCTTGCATCGCTCAAGGTGGATCCAGGAGGACCTGGAGGAGTAGACATTTGTCATCCATAGATCAGTTGCTCTCTCTAATTTGGATGCTTTTGCTGCCTTCTAATTTTTTCAAGCCCTGTTTTCTCTCTGAGATCAGAGGGATTTAGTGAACAGCACTGTTCAAATGAACTCAGCTGGCATGGCTTCACGAGATAGCAAGGTAATTGTGCCAATAAGTTACCGATCCCAGGGGAGACCATTTCTGTTCACAATGGGAAATACAAAAGACAGAGCTTTTTTCTTTGGGGCTTTTTGGAGTGGAAAGCATTAAAAGTGTCTAAAGATGCAGGAGCTGAAGAAATCTCTGCTTATATTGCACTTTCACGTTTGACACAAGTACGTAAGAAATTAGGGACCCACTGACTCGTACCTACTCGCATCATACCTGTTCAGATTTCATCTAGGAATACTTTATTATACTATTAGAATAACATTTCTATGTTTCATAATATGGCAGTGAAGTATATATGGGTGTTACTATGGCTTTCTGAATACAGATGCTACATAACAACTGCATATTTTTCCCTGATGTAAAAGGAAAGTATGTCTATTTACCATTAGCTCCTTGGCTAGCTGGATTTGTGCAATGTTTTATATTCAAGTGAAATTATTAATAGAAAACAGTTCGGGCTACTGGAAAGCGTTCATCTTTTTTTTATTTAGTATTTTTGCCTTTTTCAGCATACTTAAAAGTATCGCCATCAAATCACTATGATTATAGCTAACAGTATTAATTAATGTATCAATGTAAACAAATATAAAAACTGAGTGGGATGCTCATTTCAAAGATTTACATATTATTCACTGAGGTTGATTCACCCTAGTTTAGTATGTTCATGAGTTCATTTTACTTCTATTAAATGCAAACATATTGAACGGAGAGCATTTTCATTCAAAACATAAAGATTTGTTCTCTGATTTATCCCAATGGAATTTAGGAGCAATTCCAGCCCCGCTCTAGGAAGTCAAAGGATGCGGCTCAGTCTGAGGCCAGGATAATCATGCCTTTCATGGGCTGGATTAAAGAAAATTATAGAACCGTGTCATCAGTATTAATCAGCTTGCCAAGGCAGAACTATGGGTGTATAAAAATCTCTCTGAATACTTTGCTGGTACTTCAGGAGATGAGCACTCTGCTGCTCTCCAAAAATACTAAAATAGATCAACCACTGAGTTTTTGTAAGTTCATCTTCTCTGTGGACTCTAACAGTTTAATAAATTTTCTAGTGCCAGCCTGAACTCTCCTTCCAGCTACAGCTGATACCGCACCGAGAGCTCTTCTTATTTTTTTAATGGCTAAATCAATTTCTTTTAGTCTTTGCAATACAGTTAGATCACTCTGCATGACAGTTTAGAGAAGGAACCTAAAGAGCACATGCCCCATGGAAATCCAGTCCTTCCCCTTCCCCTTGCCGCTCTCTGCTTGCAAACATAATCGATTTGGCAACGCTTGTTGTCGCAGGTTATCTGGGTCTTCCCACAGAACTGAAGACATGTCTGGGAGCCTCGCCAAACGCCTCTCCCGGCACAGCTCAACATCTGGAAAGGCGTGAGGAATTTCTCCATAGTCTAGTGCAGGTCAGGAACCTCTCGACAGCCCTGCGCAGGCTGGCACGGCTCAGGGTCCTACCGAGGCCACCGCAGCGTCCAGAACTGTAGACCACAATGTGGCAGTTTTAGGCAAAAGTCACCTAATTTTAAACTGTGCTCACAACCATCCCCAAACACTTATAGCTCGATATGTTCTGATTTTCTGTGTGATAGCGTGTCTTCCTCCTTTTCCCCAGAAGATGCACCACATGCCATTTTCCAAAATTGTCCAAAGCTATTACCATAATATTACCATATTATTACACAATAAAAAATCAGAGACTTCTTGGGAAAATCTGATGAAAAAAATCCGCGTTCCACCTCCTCCCTTTTCTCTCAGCGAGCTCAAATTAAATAGTTTCCTCTCTCATATTGTGAAAGAGTCAATATGTCATCATAGGAAAGTCCTTACGCAATATTATTCTTACAGAGCTCACAAGAAACGTCAAGTCCTTTTCTACATATTGAATCCGCTACATTACCTACCAGAACATCATCTGCACTGCAAGAATCACGGGATCAAACAGTCAATCTCTAAGGTTGGAAAAGACCTCTAAGATCATCAAGTCCAACCGTCACCCCAACACCACCATGCCTACTAAATCATGTCCCGAAGTGCCACGTCTACACGTTTTTTTGAACACCTCCAGGGATGGTGACTGCACCACCTCTCTGGACAGCCTGTTCCAATGCCTGACCACTTTTTCAGTGAAGAACTTCTTCCTAATATCCAACCCAAACCTCCCCTGACGCAATGTTTCTCACAAAGGGATACCTGCTGCTGACTCTGGAGCCTCTGTTGTTCAACCTGTGGGATGGGCTGGTGTTCTCCGCTGTGAGAGGCAGAAGTTTGTTTCCTTTCCAGAAGTTAGGTGGCAGATCCTCAGATGACATAAACTGGCCTGGGTCTGCTGAAGTCAGTTCAACAGTTAGCACCAGTTGGGAAGCGCATTGAATCGAGATCGTTTATTCCAATCTGCCTCTGTCCTTAATCCGGGACTCCCCTCTGCTCAGCCAGGAAAGAAATTTAACTCAAGAGTACGGGACCTCAGCTGGGGTGAACCTCTGATTTATTAAACAAATTGGGTTTTTTTAAGATGAATGATTATGGGATGGTCAAGGCTATTACAATATCCAAAATTTTGCTATTTGTCCATTTGCCTGTGAGAGTAAAGAATAAGAACAACTTCTCTGTCAATATATATTATATCAAATATTTAACAACCATTTCTTGGAAACTAGCATGTAAAACAGAGCCGTTGATCTTGGATCAAATGGTTTGTATTATTAGATTACAAATGAAATCTGCAAATGGCAAAAAATATGCTTAAACAACAGGAAAATTTATGTAGCAATTGCTGTATAATGAGGAAGCTTGATAGCAATAATTGCATATAAAGCACTTTAATGCTAACTACCTACTTAAAAAAATTGTTGCAAAATTGGGTTAATAATTAAATTATAATTATAAGCAAACATGAAACGGTGATTATTCTCAGAAATCTGTATGTTTTATTTTCAAAGTTCTGTAGCTTCTTTTTTCTGTGTGACCCTTCTTGGTGAGGGTTACGGTGCTCCTTGTTCTGCATGGAGGATACTACCTCTTGTATTGCTTTGTAATCTAGTGTTTCTATAAAATATTGTACATTTCTGCTGAAGCATCATTCATGAATATGGACATTTTTAGCCACATCTAATTTGCAAGCCAAAAAAAAAAAAAAAAAAGATGGAAAATATCTGTTTCCTTTACATGTGCTAAAAGTCAATGACCTCTGATTAGGGAAAATCAGGTTCAGATATTCCACAGATGTAAAATGACGTGCCTGGCAACTGTAAACCTCTGCCTGTTTACCTCTGAATGAAAAATTAGCTGTTGGTCTCAGGGCAGCACTTCCAGAAACACAACTGTTCTGTCCGGAGTAGATAGGTAGACAAAGTTGCTCCCCTCAGAGGTGGGAGGATGCTGTGTTTGATACTGAGGATGATGCTGAACCTCTGAGGAAGATCCAGGAGAGGGGAAAGATGGCACTTCTGGTCCCTTCTTTTATGCAGAGCAAAAATCCAGCTGGGTCTGGATCAAGATCACAAGGAAAAAGCCTCTTTCCTTCTTCCTTGCCTTCTGATGAAAAGCCCCGGACAGTGTCTGGATCTGACCTAAGCTGCTCAGCTGTTAGAGAAATGGCTGGTTTGTAACAAGCCTTTTTTAAAGTTGTGACTCACAAGGTGCTGCTGCTTGTTGGGTTTGGCTTTTTGGTGACAACTGAAACGACAGAGGAAAACGATCACTTCGTATTGAGCCGTAAGAGCCTTCCAGCAAGGTTGTAGTAGTTTTGCTTGTTTGTCTGAACTGGCAAAATTCCTCCACCCCACTTTTCCTTTTCCCCTACCAACAGTGCTTGTTTTGGGTCAAAACATTCCTGGAGCTTCAAAGAAAATTCCCACTGAAAACAGGAGCCTTCATCCCTTCGTTATTTGGTACTGGGGCACCAGCCTGCATTCCTCCTCTTGCCATGTAGAGCACCAACGTCTGCCACGTCGTCCGCGTGTAGAGCAGATCCACATCCAACAGCGCTGAGTTTTATCCCCAACCCTTCCTGTTTCTCAGGGCTGACAATTGTACAAATGTTATTTAGTGTATTTTTCAAGCATGAGCTGCGCAATATTTGCAGCCACGTTGTGTGCCAGCACACCATAGAAGCTGCAGTGCAGGAGATGAATGCGCTGCTGTATAAAGATTTGTTTCCTTCCATTTGCTCATGGCCCCGTACTCTGTGCTGACACCTGCATACATCCGTGCTCTCCCAGCGGGGGAACTGCAGCTACAACTCCCTTGTTTTAAGAAGTCTGCAGTCCTCACTTGCCGTTGGAGAGCTCATACAGCACATCATTGCTAACCACACAGGAGCTGAGGGTTTCTGCTAAACCTACAAGCTTCTCCCAGATTATTCATATTCCTCCAATAAGCATCACCACTTTTACTCAGCATAAACGAACCTCATCCCTTGAGCCGTGCTCAACATAAATCAAACCCATCACATTAATGTCAATAGGAGTTAGTCACACCCATGAAGAGACAGATAGCCCTTTCAGTTCTTTTCATGCACACAGAAATCTTGAAGTATTATTGTAATGCTGCAATTTAATGACAGATCTCATTTGTGTTATCAGACCTGTTCCTCCTTCCTCCCCTTTCAGATGATACAAAACCAGCCCGTAGTTGCTTTTCAAAACACTCACATAGCCAGCAATATATTACTAGATGTGTCCTTTTCCTTTTTCCTTCTCTTTTTTTCATACAAATACAATGTCACATTAATTTCACTCACTGTGAAAATAATGCATTTCTCATGTTAATATTATTGGGAAGTGAGTTGTAATTTAGCTCCTTTCTGCTAGGCTGGAGCAAGGCTGCAAGGCTGAAGGCAAAAGGTAACACACGTTTTTGACGAACGTGGACGAGGTTTTTTAGAGGCGGGGTGCAGCACGTGTCTGAGGTCCGGTACGTTGGCTGCAGTAAGAGAACGTGGCTCTGCTCTCCTGGGCTCTGCCTCCGACCGTGATTTGCTGCCTAAGCTGGAGCTCATCTAACCTCGTCACTAACGCTTTGGTCCTCTGGATGTTACGCATCCCTTCTGGGTTATTCTGCATCACCAGTCTTTCTAGGGCTCCAAGTATCACACATGGGGAATGCAAAGGGAAACGGTCTAGAGGACAAACCCCATCTTGTCCAGGACAGGGATATTTGCTGCCAGCGAAGCTGCCTTAAGGTGTCCTGCCGGAGCTTTCTGATGTGGAGGTAGAACATTGGTCCTGCAACTTCGGGGCCTCGAACCTAAATCAAGGTTCTATAGCCAGCAGCGATGTAACGCTCTCTCCCCTACAGATCCTCAAACGCAGAGGATAATATTTTATTTAGTACATGTATCTACGTGTTCCGGTAGCTAGAATTAATATTGGTTTTCTCCTGTTGAACACAGTTGGTATACTTAGGTGGAAAATATTTAGAGCTCCAGGAGCACATCAGCCCTCTGTTACTGCGGGAACTCGAAGTGGTCCCGGTCGCTTTGTGCAAACTCCGTCTGTTGGGAGGCAGGATCCTCCACGGAGCCTCGCAAGCTAATCGCATCAGCTGTCACTCTGAAAATACAAGTGAAAGCACCGGTTTCGATCTTGCCATCCCTGACATCGCTAGGGCCCACTTCTGCCACAAAACCAGCAGTGGGTAGCCCTGATATAGGTACCAACAATCTCAGTTTTATTTATAGATAGTCTGGTTTATTCATTTATCATCCTTGTTAAAACATTTTTGGTTGTGAAAGAGAACAAACACAATCCCTTGTGGAAAACAATAGATGTAATAAAATGAATCAGTGTGCAAGTAAAGCATCCTTTGGTTGGATGCTCTTTTATTTGTATTCTTGTGATATGAATCTTTGCCTTTCTGCACTGATGAAAGACGATTTCATTTTCTTTCTCTCTCTTTTTCCCTCTTCCTCCTGCACACTCGCCATTAGCAACATCCAAATCCCTCACATTGCATTAGAGGCTCATTTTATTTATAATTAAGCAGTGATGCAGTCATACGTATTGTTGCATTTGAAAGATGCTCTCAGCTATGTTGGAAAGCCGGAGATTCTGAGCAGGGTGCATTAAGGTTAATTACCTAATAATTTACAATATAAAATGCAGCTGCAGACACTTTGATTTTCACTAATTGTGGCGCTGAACAAAGTAAATAAGAATTTGCTCATATTCCAGCACTGTGACTGTGGAAAGAAAAAAAAAAAAAAAAAAGCCCTTTATGGCATTTATGATGTCCTTTCTTTCTCCTTGGCTTCAGTGGCACATGAGCAGCCCTCAGCAGGATATCATCCAGAGGACTGGCATCTCACCATATTCGTTTTCTAATGATTTTCCTTTCTTAACACAATTCAGATGTCAAATGTAGACCAGCTGACTTTTACTGCATTATAGGATATCAAACACGTTATGCTATAGAGGCAATACTAACAGGGTTTGATGGTGTTGGAAAGACAATTTTGAGGGTCTCAGGCTGAGGTGGAAAGATGTGAAGCCACGAGCATGAATTGAGAGCTAGAGAATCTCCTAACTACAGGATCTTGCTCTCTTTTCTGAGACTCTACAACAGCATATGGTCCCAGGTCTCCAGGTGGTATAAATCTGTGTAGCTTCACTGAATTCGTAAAACTGGACAGAGCACTAAATGTGGAAGGAGACACGCTTAATTGTTCTAATAAGTATACGCCATTCATCCTGTAAGCCTGCCGTCATCACTGTGTGTGTCCCGTGATAACCAGGACCAGAAGCGCAGCCCTCGCTCACGGTCATCCTCCTGAAGATATTCTCAAATCAAGGAGTATGGAGAGCTAACGTTTCCAACTCCCATTTCATGTCTTCCTGGCGGCTTTTTTTAGCGATTCTCAGA
Source organism: Grus americana (assembly GCF_028858705.1). NCBI lineage: Eukaryota > Metazoa > Chordata > Aves > Gruiformes > Gruidae > Grus > Grus americana. Next base: position 15,230,449 of record NC_072868.1, on the reverse strand, counting down.
TGAACGTAACCAGCTCAGCTCTACGTAGGACAACATGGAGCAAAGGCAGAAAGCGTATTGAGCAAAGACAGATGTCGACAAGGGAAAGGGTGATGACCCGTGGACCAGCCTCCGTACCTGTCCTGTCTTATCTCCAGCAAAAATATTCAGTAATTCATGTTGCCATGATAATTTGTTAGGATCGTACTCTGTCAGAAGCAGATGCTTTGGTTCATTTGGGTTTTTTTATGTTAGAAGTAGCATTTGGAGTTTAAATGTTCCATGACATGTAGCAGTGAAATTTCCTATATATTAGTTCAAGTCGTGCTATAGTTTTCCTCTTAACTCTCTATCATGAATTTTACCCCTTTGTATAGCACCAGGGCAAGGCTTTTGTGTCTGCATCCCCATCTCCCTCTGTACAGGAGTCAGGAGTTTTGGGAAGGGGCTTCTTGGTTTCTTATAGCTTCATTTTTCTGGTGCTGACTATGTAGAGTAGCTGAGAAAGAAATTAGGATATTTTTGGATACGATAAATAAACGCATTTCACACGTTGTGGCAAACTCACGGCTCTTTTCTATTAGGTGCAAACGGTGTGCGAAAGCATTAATTGCATTTAATAAATATTAATGTTTTTAAGAGTGAGCCTCAGCAGCTTTCCAGATTTCTGCACTCCGGTAAAAGCAGCACAGGGAAGGAGCGAACGGCAGCAACAGCAACACCTCGCCTCGGGAGACACCGGCCTTTCTTCACACAGGGGATGAAAAGATCAGACTTCAACATTTCGTGCTGCAGATGGTCAAATGCTTCGCTTTCTTTTTCCTATAATTCTTTTTGGCGTTCAAAATCCATTCAGAAATTTTCCATTAAAGGTTTCTCAAAAGTTTCTATCCAGAATGAAATAGGCATTCTTCTTTCAGCTGGATTCCGGTCTAATAATTTGAATTAAAAACTTGGGTCCTTTCAATTTCTTCCATAGGAAAATGGAGTTATTTGGGGAACAGATTCCCCTCACCACTACCACTACTTAACATTTCTTATATTCTTTTAAAGAAAGTTGTAATATAGTGAAACAAGGAAAGTGTAAGGATTTTTTTTTTTTTTAATCTTCTTTTACTGCAGGCAAAGCTTGGCAGAAAGCAAGAAAGGGATGAGGAACTGGGGCTGGCTAAGAATGCATTCTTACTTATTAATATTTTTAAATACTTTGAAAATTCTTAACAGATACTAAGAGGATGGTTTGGGAATTTTTTGGAGGTTATTTGCTTTAGACCTTTTCGCACAATATTTTCTATGGGAAAGACTTAGACAAGTGAGACAAGGAGGAGCCCTTAGCTGTTCATAGGCTCTTAATTGTTCATAATTCCATCAAGAATAGAGAGAGGGAGAGAGGGAATATTTTTAAAGAATAGAGGAAGCAAATCCAAAGCAGCCCAGGAATTCCAGATCATAGCTTTCATAAAAATAAAATAGAAAATAAAATAAACCCCCCCACACACACACGACAGAATGCAATAGATATTTCTCTTGAATAACCAAGAAAAGGGACGATCAGAGCAAAAGCTTCAAACCCACAATTTATTGTCAAAAAGTAGTTGTTCTACGAGTGTTATTTTGCGTTGCACCTGTGATCACACCCCGTGCCCCCAGCAGCCTGCGCCCCCACGCCGAGAGCTGCTCCCCAGGAGGAGGACGCTGGCGCCCGGCACTCGGTCCAGCCCGGCCACGCTCCCTCATCCCGCTGTCTGTTACCGGTGCCGCGTTCCACAACCCTTCGTCACGCTGAGAAGCACTTGCACACCCAAATGCAAACAAACGCGACTCAGGGTACGGAGGTGAAGATTAGGGCTTGCTGATAGGCACAGAAAATTAAATCGTTACAATGGTATTTTACTTAAATAAAAGTTAAATAGAAAAAATAATCCGGAGTGTATATAGGGGGGCTTGAAACCTGATAAAACCTTTGGTCTAACGTTTAATAAAGCTCTCACCATTAAGGATCAAAAGCCAGTAATTCCTGTAGATTCATTCTAAACAAAATGGTTAAACAAAGGGTGATTTATTGAGAAGAGACCTTAACAAACCAGGCAGTCACTTCATCTTTAAAATACTGTTGTTGCATCCAGTGTTGAACTGTGCAATCTTTATATTTAAAGGGAAATCAATATCATTGATTAAACAAAATAAAAGCTTCTCCATAAGAAACTATTACTAAATCTGCCTGTTGGAAAAATACATTGTTTTTAAATCAAACTGATAAAAATCAGTGTAAGTTTCTTATAGCTAGACATGATGACTAAAATGCACAATGAGAAGCAGGGAATTACACATTTTATCAGGAAAACATATGCCACTAGTTTGAAAAAGCTTCTTATGTCCTTGCTTCTTTCTCATGCAAACAGCGCTCTGCAGCAAGCGGTTTGCTGGGGGCTTTTATTAAAGTGTAACGTTTTAATGGATTTTTTTTTTCCCCTCTTCCAGAAGATGCATACAGCAGTCGATCAAATTAGTGTCAAAACCCTAACAGCAATAAAATAGCCGGCTTAGTACAATTCTTGAAGGCACAGCCCTCAGATTTAGCTCTGTATGTCTTCATAATGTGGTCGTGGGCTTCCTCTCAGCAGTACTTACACCAAACACCTTTTCTATCGGTAGGAAATGCAGCGCTGCCAGTATTGCTGACAGAGCTAAAGGGCTGTTTTTCAATTTTAGTAGCACCATTCCACCCGAGCACTGAATTTCTGGTTTAATAGTTTTATCAGTCTTATAGAAGCTGACATTAGATAATTAAACTGGCATCCGGATCACCAATGTAAATGCACAATGGTATATTTAAAGCCGCAGAATAAAGTAAATTATGACCTAGGCTGACATAAACCAAAATTTTGTATGCAAAGTAGTTTCTCATAAATTTGTTTAAGGAGGTTCTTCATTAAAGCAACACAGTTCCTTAAAAAAACAACCTGTCTGTCAAAGATACTTCAATTATCTTTATTTTACATTGTTCTTCTTCTAGAAATAATAGGAAAGAAGGTGCTCTGAATGCTTTTATCTGAAGCAATAAACCTCCAGGATGTTCAAGTATAATTAATTGCATTGCTTAAAAGTAAGGGCTTCCAGCAGAATATACGGGCCTTGACATTTTTGTTATGCATAAACTCTACTAGGCTTACACCATAATTAAGCATCGGGATTATATTTTCATTACATTCTTAAAATTTTCATTAAAGCTAGAATAAGGAAAACTTACAACAAAAGCTAACACTTGAATAGAAGTGATGACACATTCCAAGATTGAGGTATATAAGAACTGAGATGATAATGTCATAAATACATTTCGTTCACGTTTGTCAGAAGAGCTATTAACTTGAAATTTAAAAAAGACAGAAAATGCTCCAAAAAAGCAAGACAGGGCTTTGCACTTTGCAAGAAATAATAGCAAAGCCTTCTTTTATAACACAGTTAAATCAACACAATTTGCTTCTGAGTTATAAAGCGATTAAATGTTATTAGGCAGCTGCATAGACGGACTCGGTTACGGCCCAGTTTACGGCACTGCAAGGCAAAAAAGATCTCGTCAGGTTTTCACGGGAGAGTTTACGTGTTAACGAACTTCACTCTGCATCTTACGGAAGGGTGAGATAGCACCGCGTGAAAAAGCTGCAACCAAACACACGCCGGCGTCTGCCTCGCCAGATGTTGCTGCTCCTGCTCTGCTGCGCGAAAGGCAGCGAGCCGCGGGTCACTTTTACCCGAATCGAGAGGGGCTGCGGCTTGGAGCTGAATCCTGAAGACCTTCACGCAGCTGAATCCATAGGTGTTGGTGAGGACAGGAAGAGGATAGGTGAGAATCCAAGCACTTAACTGAACAAGCGACTTCCCAAGGACTCAGCTTTCCAGATTCTCGCTGTCTGGTACTGTTCAGACTCTGGCTTGAAGATTTGCAGCAATCTGGATTTCACCAGGGGTTTTTACAGAAACTGCCTACAGCTTTGGCCTGTTCTTAATAAGGGTTTTAGCTGCTTACCCTCAAGTGTTATTTTTCTACTTTTAGTCTTCTATTTTGACCTTTAATCTCTCTGTTTAGAGCCAGACTACATGCAGGTTATGATCCAAGATTATGATTTTTGTTAACAGTAGGATTTTTTTCCTAATATTATATCAGTATCAACTTTTCTTGTCACATGAGGTCTCCCTGTGTTCGTAATCCTTATAGCACTTACAATCCCTCTCAAATAAGAAAGTATTGATTCCCATAAGTAAGTAGAGTCATTTATAAGCTACCTTAACCTCAGTGACTTACTGTCCGGCATACAGTAGTAGTTATGGCTCTGTCGACTGGACTCAAACGTGTACCGATGTGCTTACCTATGGTTTTACTTTGGCCATTGAAGACACGGAGCGATGAGCTGATGAAAACAGGGAAACAGGCTGGATTCCTAATTAGAGCCAATTTTCCATAACCCTTTTCCTGTCCTGTACACCACACTCTTTGCCTTCTCCTACTCTTTATGCCAACTCCTGCCTTCAGTGTGCAGCTCTGAAGGAGGGAGCGCTTAGCAAACACGCTGAAGATTATCACATTAATCTGCTATTTATTTAAGACCGTATTATCTGGGCATACACAACACATTCAGAAAACCTTGGCAGACGGCAGTGAGTAGAATTTTATGAAAGCAGTCAGCAGGATGCAAGGGGGATGCTGAGCTCATCAGTGACTCGATATATCTTTGTTAACAGTCAGGACTAATTTTATTCCAATGCTACTTCGTGTTGGAGAATGAAGAATTATCAACCAAGTTCCGTGAAGTGCAGCTTTTCCAAGCTGTGGCCACACACCGAATGCCTGCAGTATCCAAAAAGGACAAGGCAAACAACTTTATCACCACGTCATGAAAGCAAGTGCCAATCCCACTAGACAGAAACGCCCAATTAGACACTTCTCTGTGTCCTGGTTTTTAAGTCTGTTAATTTGACTTCCATTGTATAGGCTCTGCAGTCCTTCTCATTAAAAAAATGTATTAGCTGTGATGCTGAAATGTCATCAAATCTAGGTTTGGAGAAAGTAAATACAGTTCAGTTCCAGGTTAGGAATAGGCTGAGTCTATAGACGTTTCCGATCTAAATTCAATAGAAAGTATCTCACACTCTTCCTGCGAAATTGCAGACCCAGTAAATGAAAGGCTTTAGCCAAAGTCTCATGAAAGCAAGTAAGATGATTTTTAGCCATGTCAAATGGAAAGCAGAAATAAGCAGAGCTGGCCCCGTTCACAGATCAGCAAGTGAGACTCTTCTGAACCAGGCTCCGTATTTCCAAATACGTTTGCATTTAGAAGGGTTGAACGGCTGTCATCATGAACAAACTAGCTGCTGGTCTGGAAAGGAGCCAAATACCGGATCCCATCACAGCACTCATGCTTTACTGGCCACACTAACTGCAGGGCTTCTTTGCTCTCTGCCCCTCACCGCTGCTCCCTGGAGTAAGACTTGCTCAGCCCGCAGCCCTGCGCACCGCGACCACCCCGCACCGCTCTGCACAACGGGTTGCTGCAAAATGCACGAAGCTGTCCAGTTGTATTGCTCCTGCTTGCTTATGACTTTTTTTCTATTTTTTTTTTTTCCCCCAAAGAAACAGTCGAAGAGATTCAACCAAAGATATAAAGTATATAAATTAGGAGTGCACTAAAAATGTTTAATGCTCAGGAGAAAAGTGCCTTAAGTATGGGATAGCATAAGCCTCCCAGACGCTCCTCTGAAATTCATCTATATTCATCTAAGGTTATTTTACCCCTAACCAGAGCATTCACACTGAGGCCTGAACACGCTGTTTCACAACAAGGACATGGGATGCATAGCGCAGGCTAAACGGACATCCATACCAGTGTCTCAGATACATGTAGCTGCCGACAAACCCCACATACGTCAAGACAAATCATCCAGTCCACCCTGAGAGCTTTGCAAACTTGTAAATATGCAGAGACTGGAATAAGAATGAATCAGGCTGAAGTCCCAGTATGAAATATGTATGATTTTTTCCCATTATTTCTGTAGAAGTAATTCCATTTTGGCTTTGGATATGACTTTTACTAAAATCGCAGGGGTGAATTAGGACTCTGTGTGTTGAATTCAGTTCCCCCATCCCTAGAAATGTGACATTCGAGATTGCAACTTGGAATTCTCTTCACACGTCACTCTAACACCTACCACTTTCTGCAGTGAGTTTCCTATATCAGGTCAGAACATTGTATTTTAAGGATCTTTGTATTTCTCCCAGTCTACCTGCCCTTGCTTCCACCCTCTGTAGGCTTCCTTTTTCTGTTTGAGTTTGTCCAGGAGCTCCCTGTTCATCCATGCAGACCTCCTGGCAGGACAAGGGGAATGGCCTGAAGCTGCAGGAGGGGAGATGGAGATGGGATGTGAGGCAGAAATCCTTCCCTGTGAGGGTGCTGAGGCCCTGGCACAGGGTGCCCAGAGAAGCTGTGGCTGCCCCTGGCTCCCTGGCAGTGGTCAAGGCCAGGTTGGATGGGGCTTTGGGCAACCTGGGCTAGTGGAGGGTGTCCCTGCCCATGGCAGGGGGGTGGGACTGAATGGGCTTTAAAGGTCCCTTCCAACCCAAACCAGTCTGGGATTCAGTGATTCTATGATCTATTGGACATATAGATCATCTGTTGAGTAGATCAGTTCTGTCCAGACCACTATGATAAAGCATAGCTTTTCCTAGTTTTGTGTGCTTGAGGCCATATTACCAAAAAAAAAAAAACCCACCAAACCCAAAACAAACAAACAAACAAAAAAACCCCAAAACCAAAACCAAACAAAAAGCCCACCACCCAACAAACAGTAGTGAAGGCTCTCGTCACCTCATTCACGCACTTCTTTAGCTTGCTTTAGTTCCAGTCCCAGACCTGGCAGTCAGTTGTGCTCCTTTTACAGCCAAACATCCCCCAAGGCTTGGAAATGGCGTAAGGGAGGGGAGGCTGCGTGTCTCCCTCTGGGCTCAGCCTGAGCTGTCCCTTCTCCAGCTCCCCTGGCACCGAGGGCTTTTGGAGCCATCAGTCCCCTCCCCGTGAGCTCACTGGGGCTGAAGGAGAACCAGGTTTTAAGCACTTTGAGCTCTGACCCTCACTTAGTCTGTTTATTTATGTGGCTTGCAGGCATTTCTGTAGCCTCCAGAACCATAGTAATGAGCACACAGCTAAGAAAAACTTTGCTAAACTGCACTGTTAAATTCTGTAATATTTTTGTAAAATAGTAGCTGAGAAGAAAGCTGGGAGCAAAGAAACGTCCCTGTGCCATTTGGTTCTTGCTTTCTCTGTGACCAATTCCAAAATTCTCCAACTTCAAAGAGAAAAAAATATATTGTTGGTGTACTACCTTTTGCACTGCCTTTAAACACATTACTCAGTGTTTAAAGGGCAGGCATTGTTTTACTATAACTCCTACAGATGTGCAGATTTGAATTTAAGGTCTGGCCATACATTAAGGGGATATAATCCTGTTTCATTTCAGGTCCTTAGTTCTAGTTTTTAATTAACAAGGATATCCAGCCTCTCCCCATCAAAAACTCATGTTGCAGGCGAATTAAATGCAGTCATATGACCAATACCGAAAGCCAGTCATAATTGTCTCTAAAGTACTGTTTCAACTACATTGTACCAGTGCAGCTCATTGTCACATAAATTAATGTTGCTTACAAAACAGTTCCTAGCAGTATAGTCATATTCTGCAGTACTACAGCTTCACCCAGACTTACATTTATACGTCTAAAGGGGGACTCCTTATCGGTTGGTAAAGAATAAGCATCTAGAAACCACGATGCATAAATACATAAATAATCCAGTTCCTAGCCATTTCAAAGATAAATGCCAAACACTCGCCTCAATCTGCGTAGACAACATCAGACAGAATGCCAAAGGGAATTTGTGTATTCCCAATGCCAGTATGAATTTTGAGAAAGCATCTTTAATACATTAAGGGATGGTATATTTTGTAACCCACTCCATGCTGGTACTTCTGCACTGGCAATAGCTTTGGTTATTTGGGGGGATAAAAACGTGTGAAATGCTTAGAGATGATAAAAACCAGTATAGATTTCCAAAACCTATATAATGACTCAGATGTATCAAATCTCATGTGTGTCTACATAAAATACAGGACTAGACTGTACAGGAAGGATTGAACTGTAGGCTCCCACTCCCGCAGAGTCCAGTCAATCCCAGTATGTACATGATAATCCTCTGCTTCATCACCTGGATCATGCTCCATCCACAAAAGATATTAAAAACCCATCTTGGTGAATTTGCAGGTCAGATTCAACTGACCAGACAGACTTTGTGCTCCTGGTTCTCTGGATGTTGTCCGGCATGCCCCTCTGTGATAGAAATACTTTTTTTTTTTTTTTTTCCAAGCCATGACCCTGCTCAGGTCTCAGCTGCATTTTGGCACCTGTGGAACTGTGTAACTCTTGATGTAAGTTGAGCTTTCCCTTCTTTACACCAAGCCACGTGAAGATCATCACTTAAAATAGTTATAATTACTAGAGACAAAGGAATTGCTTAGAGCTGGTGATTGGTCTGTCTCCAATCACCCAGGGAGCCATTATCAGAAAGGGACACAGAATTCAGGTTCCCAAAATCAGTCCCTGGGTGACTGGAGACAGACCAAGCAAATAAATTGTCTATGACTCAGTTTCTCTGTCTCTACAGCTGCAATAAGGACATCTCTGCTGTGTTAGACCATTCTGAGATAAGAGAGGTTCCACGGATGGAAAAAGCAGTATAAAATGTCGTATCATTACCATGACTCACTCAAAGAATAGGAAGACTCTTTTGTAAAACTTCTCCATCTTTTTGCAATAATACGAAGGAAGAAATAATAGTAACTTCTGCTTGTAGGAAATCTTTCTGAATCTTTGCTTTCACTCTTTCTTTCTTTGAACAAAATAATTTGGCTTTTATAAATTTTTAGGAGTCCATTTCACAATGCTTTGCCAGAGCAAACTTTCTTGTCCCAGACTGCACGGAGAAAAGCAGGGTGGCAGCCGTTAGCCTGGCAGCTCGCTGCCTACCCAGACCAAGGGGAGGATCCTGTTGCTGCAGGAACATGCACCAAGATCAAACCCAGTTCTTAGACCACCCAGAAACAGGTCCTTTCAAGAGCACCCAGAGTGACTTAGGAGCATCCCAGGAAAAGCCTCTGGGTGTGCTACATCTAAGACACCAAGTGATCTGGAAAAAATTTCTTTGTAGTCTTCCTGAAAACTGGAGGAGGGATTAAATGGCATCAAGATAAAGCAAAGAGAAATTCTGTTGGGGCCATCTTCCCACCGGGTGGGCAATGAGGAGTACTCCCAAGTGAGGGCTCACCAGCGCTGCCTGGAGGATGGTGGCTCTGGAGATCGGCTGCTTTGGTGCTCTAGAGAAGGAAACGCTACCCTGTGAGAAGAGCCTTGGGAATGTTGACACCATCTTTAGTCCAGCAAAAGGGCAGGAAACTGCCGCGAGTCCCATCCTGGGCATGGCTCCTCTTCCCAGCCAAGGCCCGGGGGGGCTGGGAGGTGGGTGGCTGTGGCGTAGCAGCTAAAGCAACGTCTGCTCCCAGAGCCCCACCTGGGCTACAGGGCGGGTCATTTTAATGTTTCTTATCTTGTCATATCCTTTCCTTTGCTAGAAGACAGTGGATTTTTTATGCATACTAATGTGAGTCATCTTGACTTTGTCCTTCTCTGAAGGCGGGGTCCACCCACACCGTTACGGTTCCGCCAGAGACTCCTGAAAGAGGGGAGGAGATTTCATCTTTGAGCAATGTCCTTATTTTAGCAGAGCAAGAGAAATCCGGTTGGTTGATTGCATGTCGAATTACTTTTTAAAGAATTACCTATCCTTGTAAAGTCTTTTCTGTTGGTGCAACAAAGAATTAAGCAGGTGCATAACTTCCGACACGGAAGCAGGTTTATCAAAATCCATGAAATCGCTTCAGCTTTTAGCATTATATGTGTGCTTAACTGTCTGCTGGATCTTGTCCTGCTAACACGTGTAACGATTATGTAAAGACTATTCAAGATCTGACTTACAATTATAAATAGCTATGGGATCTTTTTTAGAGTCTTTATTTTTTTCAGTACCAGAAAGATTATGACACTCAAGAATTTCTCCAGTAGACTGGTTTGCCTTTCACAATTCAAAAGACATAAATGATGCCTATACTTTTCAACTTAATTTAAGTTGGATTTGGTATGCCATCAGTTTAAATCTCACTCCAAAATTGAATCAATCTTTATTCAGCTTCAAAATGTGCTAAATTGTTCAGATATTCTAAAACTCTTCTTCCTTAAGGCTTCTGAGTGAAATTCTACATTTATTTAATAAAGCAGCCAGGATTTACTACACCAGTAGTGGTAAGCACTTTTTACTTTCCTCAAGATAGATTAGAGTTGACTGTATACTTTTTTTGCTACAACTGCACAAGTTTACAAGTCACAATTGAATTACCAAACTGAGGAAAAGAAAGATTATTCCTCTGGGTGCAATGCAGGTTGCAGACTTGTTTTCTTTTAAAGAAGGGTTTAAAGAATTAGCAATAAATGTTATCAACTGCAGCTAGAAAATGATGCTGACTTATTACTTTGTGGGGACCCTAAGGGGCATCATGAAAACCAAATTTCTTCGCTGAGCTTTCCAGAAGAAAACAGAAAAAAAATCTAACAATGCCTTTTGAACACCTTAAACTCAGATTTACTATAGAGAAAAAGACTAAGCTTATAGGCATCCCTAGCTTGCCTCTGAAGTTGCACAACTCTACAGTGCTTAAACGGTTACTGATTTATTTACTACTTAAACAATATGTTCCCATTGTCACTAACAATGTATGAGATGAGAACGTTTCTATTGACAATCATCCGTAACAGGGGAAGGCAGCCAGCTTTCTCGCCTTCAGCGGAAACCTCCAGCAAAGCGTACGCTTTAATAGCCGAGAGGAGCTCTAACTTTATTTCATGTCACGCTGGGGTCAATGCTCCGCTGATCTGGACGGACATTACTTCTCTGAAGATTTTCCCCTTGTTGCCTACCACCAAATAACCTCGTGGCTTTAAGGATACATTTAAGGTCCAGAAGACACAAATGCAAGGCAAAGCGGAAACCTTGACCTGACTCCTTCATGTATCAGTTGGGTGGCCCTAACTTTTGGCAATATCATGGTGTTACACGAGGCAGAGGTGGTTTTTAAAAGGCTCTTTGAATGTAATATTTCAAGTTTTGCAGGTACTGTTGCATATCAGGGTCTTTTTTCCTGCATCTAAAGGAAAACAATATTGTGAGCCGTCATTTTTTTCTCCATAAAATGTACTTGCTACAATTTGTCCAGCTCTACTGAGCAGTCTTTCATCTTGAAACCCTTAGACTATGTGCTCAGTAAAATTTCTCATCTCAGGGTGAGTTTTGACAAATCATCAGAGTTTAGAAATGCTCACAATTGTTATCTTGCATGCCATCATTACTGGAAACCCCATTTAAGCCAACTCTATGTCTTAGCCAGGACTGACACTGACAGGCACAAAAAACCTCACAGCCTTTTCCACCAAATGTATGTGCATAATATTCAATAAATTGGGGCCTTGGATTGCAGCCTGCAAGTCAGAATTTTAAACTCAACGTATTTTCTGTTTCTAACATTGTTATCCGATCAAAGTTATATACCCTCAGCTGTCTCTCAGAGACCTGAAGGGAAGTATCTTCCATACTCAGTTAGGTAATTCCTGTACAAAAAGTACGTGACAGCTGAATCATGCCCAGTGAATCACTGTTTACAACAGACTAAACCTATCTTACTATCTTACTTAACCTATATTGAATTTAAGACAACTAAGATAGATGGTCTTGGAGTTATCTTCTTCAGAAGCCTGTATTATTTTTGTAGGAATCCATTAAATCACAGAATCACAGACTGGTTTGGGTTGGAAGGAACTCACAGCCCATCCAGTGCCACCCCTGCCATGGGCAGGGACACCCTCCACTAGCCCAGGTTGCCCAAAGCCCCATCCAACGTGGCTTTTGACACTCCCAGGGATTTAAACAGTCCACAAAAACTAAAACATATTATGTCACCGCAGAATTAATTTCTTTTATACAGCAGTGATATTCCTTAATATTTCTGTGGTTTATGTATTCATTCTTCAAGTCTTTGCATTATATGGATCACAGTTTTGCTTTCTAGAAATGAACCAGAGCTGGTTTCTCCCAAAGAAATAAGAAATGAAGTGTCTTTAAACAGGTTATCTTCTGCTGTTCTAACTATAAATCTGGATTGCATTGAGTGGTTCCAGCTGTACACTGATAACTACAACTGCTCTGTATAACTTTTTGCAATTGCCATGCCTGGTGTTGAATGTTTTCTCTGGCAATTGCTTACCGTCTTTCTTCAGTGCCCATAGAGGCTTCTGGTTGTCTTACCTTATGACAAAAAATTTAAAAATTGCCCAACAGGACCAAATTGTGTAGTGGTTGGTTAACTGAGCTAACACCTGTACCAATAACTGCTGAACTAAGCCAACATATTTATCAATATTTCAATATTGATTTCAATATTTTTGGTTGACCACAAGTCCACAGAGAGGAGAGGAATGCAGGGAGTATGTTGCCTGACATGCAAAGGGTGAGAGGACAAATGTCCCTCCTCGTAAGCTTTGAAGGGACCAACCACGCTTCTTGGCCAGACACTCAGCGCTTAGCCAGTTCTCAGCATCTAGCAAGACCACCAGAATTTGAACCTATGGAAAAGCTTAAATAAACAAATAAAATAGACTGCCCACCAACATCATATTAGGAAGCAGTAACTGAGGGTGAAGGTGGAGCCAGGTGATAGGCACAAAGAAAGTTGTTTTTTATATGAAAGCTGGAACCCTTCTTCTATTCCCTGACCCTAAAATGTTGAGGTCTTCATGGAAATTTCACTGAACTTGAATACTAATATGAGCCTCTAGCGAAATCTTTAAGCCAGGTGTGCTTAACATGATCCGGGTTTTCTCAACAGAGGAAATCTGCAGTGTTTGATCCTCCCTGAAGATGAAAACAGCATTCCCTGGGACATTAAAGATACATTCTGAAATTAAAAAAACCAGAGTTTATGAAATCTTCGTGCAGACTTTTCAACAGACAGTTTTGTATGCTTTAGTAAATCAATTAATAGGATGAAAATAACGCGTGTGGGAAAACATTTGCTTTCTCTTAAAAAAATAAAGCAAAGAGAGAAATTTGGAAATATAGTCATCAAAAAAATCTGAACAAACTTCCAAAATTGTATAATTTTTACTCAAATGAAATGCTGGTGATAAAAATCATTTTAGAGCAATCTACATGTTTTATTTGCAAATATTTATTTCAGAAGTTCAAATGTTTTATTTCAGTTTTATTTCTTCCCCTTTTCAATTTGAACCAACGTCATCTTTCAAATAAAGAGTGAGTTTAAAATTAAATACAAAAGCTTTTTGATCCAAAACAATTCTCTCCTTTTATTTGGGACCAAAAAAAAAAAAAAAAACCAACCACAACCGACCCACAAAACATTTCTTCTGAGGCATCTGCTTTTTGCAAACAGAAATTGAATTCAAATGGTGTTTCCTGGTAGGGAATTGTTTCAAGCGAAATTTTGCAGCCTGCTGGAGGTCGGAGCATTGCGAAGGCTGGTCAGGTCTGCCAGGGTGCAGCGGCTCTGGAGGAGCCACATCGAGCCGCGTTGTTCCAGGAAGATGCTCCAACACCAGCGCTAACGTTCCTCTCGTGGAAACGCCTCTCTCCAGCAGACGCCGTATCACGGCCGCCAGGTGAGGCTGCCCAGTGGCTGTTCCACTGCTGCACAGTGGGAACAGCCGGCGTAACGCTGTACTGAGCTTCTGAGCTGTTTTGCAGGTACATGGGACAGACGCCAGAATCAATTTTGCTCCTTTATGTTTAGTTGTGTAGTAGAGCACAGATGCATCTTTATTTTAATTTGCTTTGCTACTTAATTGCATGCCTTCAACTTAAGAGAAATTTAGCCTTGCTATATACTTAGAAGAAATTTTTCTTAAATTTATTTTCAGACAGTGTTAAAGACCGCCTTTGTTTGAGAATCCCACATGTTCACTGTAAATAGACCTTTGTTTGCAAAGAAAGGGATAAAATAAAACCCCAAACATTGATTTTTAAATTGAGTAAAACTCCAGGACAGCTAACAGCGTGCCTGACTGTCATAACACTGCTCGAAGACTTCTACCGAGGCCCCCAACACTTGGGTCGATACAGCCCCTCCACCTGCGGGCACGTCTTGGCCCCTCCGCAGAGCTTCGGTCACCCTGCGCAGGTGCCATGGAGATGTGCCGCCTCGCAGCGTTAGGACCGTGCAGCGCATTTGAGTGTCCCCGCAATGAGATCAGGGTACGGGGTTTTTTTTCCCTTGTGTCAGTAATTCAGAAATATCCGTACTCTCAGCTTGTTTTCGAGCGTGTCAATGTTCACGCACACACACGCATCTGCCCTTTGCACCAAGATGCCCCAGGGATGACAGACCTGCTTTGTCGGAGTAAATCCAGGCACACGTGTAAGTACAGAGATCAAGCTGTTTTATTTGCCAACCTCCAGTGCTCCGCACTACACTTCTACATCTATTTTCCTCCAGCAGGATTAAACGCCATCAGATTACAATATGGTGGCCTTAACAGGACGGGTTAGTATCATGCATTGTAGAAAAGTATTACGCGTATAAGCAGAACATATTTAGGCAATTCACTGAACTGGACGATAGGTCAAGAATGTATTTAGGTTAAGTCGAGTTTGTCATTTTCCCCCCCTCTCCTGCTTGGTTTTTCCTCCACATCAGATACTGGTAAAAAAAAACAAAAACAAACAAAGAAACAAACAAACAAAAAACCCCCACCCACAAAAACCTCCCCCATCCCTCTCCAGAAATTAACTTTTCTTAGATCATTTCTGATCCCATTTTTTTTGCAGCTAAGCTGAACCACAAGGCAGAAGGAAAAAAAAAAAAAAAAGGAAAAGAACCTGTTAAAAATGATGCAACTGACTTTTTCCCTTCCCCCAAACTGTGAAGATTAAAATAGTGATTGCTTCCATCAAACGCCTTAGCTCACAGCTTTCACTAAACAGACTATTCAAGCCACATTTCCATTATTCTCATCATCACTTACATAACGGTGACTGATTTTATCATTATTCTTTGTATGCATTCCCCTTAGTGCTCTAGGGTAGGAAAGGGTTCCCCTCCCCATTCTTTAACCGGCAACAGATAAATAACTTCAGCTCAGTCTCTCAGACAATGTCTTTTCTCAAAGGAGCCTTTTCCGTCCAGACAGCAATAGTACAAAAAATATGTTGTTGTGGCATGTGCCAGCCAATAAATTCTGTCACTGGGGATCTTCATTTATTTACATCGAGTCATCCGGTTAACATCGTCTTTAGAAAACAAAGAGTTTGAATATTATAAAGAGCTCTTACAATACGAAGGACAACTGTAATGAATTGCTAAGGTAAAACATGTTACCAACTCGGAAACCCTTATAAAAGGAGGAGAACATATATCTGCCTCTCTGCTTCAGCCCATATTTCATGTTAATGGTTCGGCTTCCTTGTGGTGATTATGACATACTGCTTTTTGCATTTATCTTCTCTATCCTAAAACTTGCTTGTAAAAATACTATACATACTGCAGATGTGTTCCTTGGGGGGCTTGCAAAAGAAAAAAAAAACAAAAAACAAACAAAAAAAAATAACAAAAGACAGAGTTGATGATAGCTAATTGAATCTTAGGTCATTTGAAACTGTCCTGCTTCGCTGTATTCATCTTTCTAGAAACAGACATCTAAACGATACGGAAGAGGAAATACAGCGATATGTCATTCACTCCAAAAACATCCTTTGTTTTTAAAAAAGGAGCAATCCAGCAAACTGAGCAGGACCGAGCACCGGCAGTGGATGAGGTGGCACCGGTCATTTCCCAACCCTGTCTCCAGTCCCTCACCAGTAACACTGAAGTTGCAATATTTACTCTGCCATGACTTGGCAAAAGTAATTTAATTAACGCTCAGAAAATGTTCAGATACCGCTAGAAAACAACATAATACAAAACAAATACAAAATGTTGCTTAAAAAAAAAAATGTTGTTTTCCTTCTCTGTGCTTCCAAGTTAGCGTTTCCTTTTTACGTAGAGACAAAACTGCTCGTGGAATTTTCAAAGCTACCTCGGTGCCTTTCCCAAACCCACTTCTGTTACCCCGGCTCTTTGGAACGGGATCTTTTTGGACTCTGCAGTCATTTGGCATACGTAGCCTAAACTCTTCGTGGCAAACAGGATTCAACAGAACAGAGCAGCTTTCCACACAGAATGAATCCAGGAGACCAGGGTAGTCCTGGCTCTAGCAAAAACATTGACATCGCCTGAGGAGCACAATATGGTTCTTTTTTTTTTCCTTAGTTTTATAATAAAATGTGAATTTAAATATAAATATAAATAAAATATAGATTAAATTGTAAAAATGCTGATCTCCTTCGTAAAGAGATCACTGATAATAACAATATATAAGTCATTCTCAGAAAGTAACTTTTTTTTTTTCTCTTTACAATGCATGGCCAGAAAGTTTTTTCTTGCATATTCAACCTTCCATATAAGCTACAAAGGTGACTGCAAAGTGGGCGTATGTTGAAGGCTGCTGGTATGGATCCTCGGCGTGTTCTGCAGCAGGGGTACACACAGAGTGGGAAATTCCACGCTCCTAAAAATCAATAAGACTAGCGTCATTGAATTCAACGGGATCAGAAATTCGGCTCTAACCTTTACAGTGCAGCTCAATGGAGTTTAAAGTTCTTTAAAAAAAAATAAATAAATCAAACCTCTAATCTTAAATACCCTTTGAAATTTGAAGCGTCTCCTGAGCTGTTGCTTCTGAACAAGACGAGGACTGCAGCAGTAACGTGGGAAGACAGAAGGAAAAGGAATG
This sequence comes from Grus americana, assembly GCF_028858705.1. Taxonomy (NCBI): domain Eukaryota; kingdom Metazoa; phylum Chordata; class Aves; order Gruiformes; family Gruidae; genus Grus; species Grus americana. Next base: position 15,213,483 of record NC_072868.1, on the reverse strand, counting down.
AGGAAAGCGAGAGAAGACAAACAGTAGTTTCCAGTCCCAGCTCCACCTAGGCTAGCTTAGCTCCTCGGGGAGAAACTCTACTGACATAACTGAAGCATGGACAATACAATGAAAATGAGCTCAAGATCTAGAAAGTAGCTCAAGTTCTAGTCTAAAAACCCCATATTTCATTCTTATTAAAATGTTTAAACGTGCGCCAGGAGAAGGGGCGTGCGTTGCCCATCTCCAGAGGCCACCTCTGAGTGGAGTCCTCAGCGCTGGGACAAGGTAACACGAGCTGCTCCGCAGCGACTCCTCTCAAACTTTTTTCTTCCTTTAACTAGGAAAATAATTAGTTGGTAATTCCGATTTTAGAGACTGAGAAGAAACATTTAGGACATTTCCATCAGAACGTATATCCTTAATTGAATAACTTCCTAGACTCTCTAGTTAAAGTTTCAGTAACTGTTAATGACTCTGAAGCAATCAGAAATGTTTTGCCAAAGGGAAATCAACCGTATATTAAGATAGGTCAGTATTATTGCTGAATGCTAAAGGCAGCTTTTCAAGATTGTATGTTTACAAACTAAAGAAGTCAGATACATCTGATCATTCTGAAAAGTGTACTGACACCTTTAATCCCATTTTCCTTCTGTCTGTGTAGGAACAATATTTCCTCTACATTACATACATACCAGCGGGTAAGGTGAGCTTTCAGATTTTATCGATTCTAGATGAAATACCGATGTTCCTCTCTGAAATAAACTCTTATGACAAATAACCTTTTTATAATATCATGCATATTATGTGCTGCAATCCCAGGGTTTTTACATATACATATATATACACACACATTTTTGGGGTACAGTGGAGATATACATTTTCATTAATCATAATGGAAAACTTTTTTTATATTTTCCAGCGATGTAAACCGTTGGCCCTCTTGCTGTGTCTTTCCGCTTCCTCCTAAACTGCAGTGTTCTGTGCAGAAACGCTACTGTGGCTAACAAATTGCCTCCTCATTTGACTTATCCCACAGGGGTGCAAACGTACCCACCTATCTTCCTGAAATTCAGCCAAAAATCCTGTATGTTGGGTCCAGAAAAATAGGGAATTTGGGCACAATTCTGTGCCACTGATTCCTTGACTTTTTGATCAGGAGCATCAACCAGCCATGCATTAGACGTTAAATCAGCGAAATATCCATTTACAGCGGTTAGAGCACTATGATACACTGCACTTAGCTAACGAGTGAAGAAACTGGAGACACATTACCTAAAACTGGAAATCCAAGCCCAGGCTGGCTTTTAGAGAAGGTCCCAGATTGCTGGATTCTTCCATCCAAAATGTTTCTCAGGTGTTTTAATTTAGAATTGTATCCTTCATGATATTGCAAGGCACAAATATCCATTGAATTCAGGGTATATTTTGGGCATGAGGGATGGAGGTTTCCTTAGCAGTTCATGTGAAAATCATTTTTAATTTATATTCAATTTGATTGCACTGGAGTTTAATGCTGATGGCAAAACCTAAAGCACAGGTCTCATCCAAAAGCCTTTGGAATCAATGTGATTCTTAACACTAACTTCAGTGAAGCCAGGATTTCTGCCTAAATGTTTTCTAAATAAAATGCATAGGTTATTTCTAGAGCATTCTGATTACCTCTAGGATTCTGCCAGACTAAACTGTGACAGTTTGCCTGCCTCCCAGGCCAGTTTCTGTGAATCCCAAAAGCTTACGCTTTGCATATAATTATTATATCCAATAAAAAAATAGCATGAAGTGACTTCCAAAATCCAAAGGTCAAAAATTCAGCTAACATGTATTCATCTTTATTATGTAACAATGATATAATAAATAAGTTTATGAATTCATATGACCTGTACAAAAAGCCGAAAAGGTATTGCACCAAGTTAGGTACCGGCTATTTGGATTTAATATTTGTTAAACATGTGATCTAAAATTATATACACTTGTGGAGTTAAGGCAAAACCAGATGATACCTTTAACACAACAGAAGGTTTGAAAAATAGACATAATTACAAACAAGGGGATCTCATCTCCAGCTAATAAAGTGGTTGTGTCAAAGGAAGGAATCCCTTAGGTTTTTAATAAAGCAGTTATTATCAATCACATTAATTAAAACTGAAGAACAAGTGTGAGACTTCCTGCAGGGCAAAGCTGTTTTGCAAAGTTGTGCCTGAATGATCACCTTTAACCCTGGTAAGAGTATTTTTCTTAATGGTTATAATCTGCTCTTCTTTTTAGAAAACAGCACGTGGAAAAGAGGAATACCTTACATATCCAACTAAAATACAACCAGAACCGCTTAGCTTTATGTAAGCTAGACTTGATTGCGACCGGTGACAGAGCATAAATATGTGGGTGAACCATCCAACACACTACACGCAGAGGAGAATTAAAGTCAACCACTTATCAATAATAATTACCTTTCTCAAGACAATGGAATAGATCGTGTCACTTAAGTCCAATGACAAAAACATGTATGACCAACATATCAATATACAGTTCTTTGGCAGCAACACACTAACTCTTGATTGAAGTCTGAACTCAAACACTCCTAAATTATAGACCCGGTTGCCAGTCTTTTCATAATTAAAGAAAATCCACTTCTCCCATGAATCCAGTAAGTCCAGTAAAGGAAATCTGAATAAATCTTGCAGGCAGCTTTAGACCGTAACATTAAGCATAGATATTTATTGTCTGCTTTAGTCTCAATCCAAATATATTGTATTTAAACACACAAAATTCTGTGAAACTTCTGAGTAGTTCAGATGGGGCCAAAATCCATAAAGAGAATCCATATTCACCCATGAAAAACCAATAAAGAAACATCAATCCCATGATGATAAAATGGTCTTCATGTAACAGAGGCAATGATGAGTCCACACCTGGATGAATGTCACAGGAAAATTGACTTTACAGGGGAAAGACCAGAAAGCCAGAAAACGTCGAATACTGCCATCCACCGACCAGATTACCTTTCTCCAATTTCAGGTAAACCTTATCCTCCTTGTCTAAATAGAGCAGGACTCCATTAGTGGCAGCTTCACGTGTGACGTCCTTGTCCCCAGCAAAAGCAGAAATGACTGGCTTTCCATTTAGCATCAAATTAACCTACAAGAGAAAAACCACTGAAGCGCCCTAATTAACAGAAAAAAACATCAAGAACTATGACTGAATATTAACTGCGGTGTAAGAGGTCTGCCAAGGTCCCAATCTTTTTCTTTGTTTGTTTGGTTTAAACTAAAAAAAAAAAAAATAAAATAAAATTTGCATTTTTTGGAGTGTACAAGCACATTTGCGTTTCATGGGCCTGACCTGCAGGTGCGTGAAGTCGCTGGGACACTGCTCACCGCGCGCCGCGGTCCTGCACGGACGGCGCGGAAGGTCACACGACATCGCTTCCATCTGTTGCTTGCGCACGTTAATTGTTGACAGCCCCGTCCACGCTCGCTGGACTGTGGAGCCGTTACCCCAGTTTTGCTTCACTTTGCCTACTTCACCGGTGATTTAGAGACGCGCTAGCAAAGAAGATATTTTCAAGGAACTTAGGCACCCAGAGATGCGATGTAGGCGCCTAATGAGATGTCAAAGCTGGGAGCTTACACTTCATTGCGAGCAAAATATATGTCCCTTCCATTACTGATGGCAGCTTAGTTTTAAAGTCTGGAACAGACCTTTAGCTTTATGAACCACTGCGCTGTGTTTTGGTACTGAATCCATTTTTCTATAAAACACTTCCAAAAGTCAGCACGGCCTCTGCTCTGAAAGCAACATCACACAGACACCGTAAATAAAGATGGGCAGGGGCTGGGGGAACGGACAGATCCCGGCATTTTTCATTTCCCCAATGGCAAACTATTAGCTTTCTTCTGCTTTTTCTTTTTAAGCAGCTATAATGCAGTCACAGAGGGGTGAATCATGAAATGCTTATTCATATCGAGTATGCTAGCCCTTGCATACGCTCCCATCAATTTTAATGGGAGCCGCCATGGAATAAATTAGTGCTCAGCTTAAGTCAGGGCAGCAGAATCTGGCCCTGATTTGGGATTCGCCTATCTGGGAAATCCACTTAATCAGATGTCCCCAGGGAACCAATTTCAGCTTAATGATATTTAATGGCACTAACAGATGTTCCAGGGGCATAGTAATATCACTTATGCAGGAAGCCTTCAGGTGATTTAGTGGTGTTTAAGGCTGCATGTGGCTGAGGCTCAAGCTGGTTTGCTCCACTGCAATGGCTTTCAGTCCTCCCCCTAGTTACCACACATGCAAAAAAAAGGGCATCAAGAGTTTACTCATTGCTTGGTTTTGGTTTCTCTCACTCCTTCTGTACCATCTCTCTAGGTCAGGTTTCCCTGCAGATCATCCTGCAGCTATTTTAATCACAGCAGAAGACACATCACAGGTTTGCACCAGATGGTCTCACGTTAACCATGTCAAAATGGAGCCAACAAAACCCATCCATCACTTTAGAAACTCTTGATCTGTGAAAGATTTCAGGTCATGCGGCAGGTCGTAACATTCCCTGTTACAAGCCTCAAGCTCCCAGGTTTGAATGCCTGGTGTGTGAGACACCAACGTCTGCACTGGACTTCTACAATCCGAGCCTTGACATCTTTCCTGGCAATACGTATTTTAAATCCAATGAAGCTGGCTGACGTACAGTTATTCTAGGCCATTTCAACCTTCAGCATTTAAGAGAGTGAAAGGAACAAAGTTGGAACATATTGAATAGCTTATAAACTCATTAGAGAGATTTTCATGAGGTCAATATTTCATCTAAGACTTTCATCGTTGACCTGAAGGGAACCGTGGTTTCCTGTTGTAAACTGAAGGTGAATTTCACCAGGGATGGGACTGTGTCTCGCAGCAGCCTTCTCTGCCATCTCTACCATTTCCACTTTTCCCAGGAGCTTTACCGGCACCCCAAAGCCAGAGCTGCCACAGAGAAATGGCTAACCACTCCTCTGCAGAAACCAGTTTCACCTCAGCCTTGTACGCCGAAAACCAGTCAGGAGCAAGACAGACCAGGGGAAAAGCATCAGATCCTTCAACGAATCTGGTGGTCTCATGGGTGGGAACGAGGGAAGCCACAGATGTTATTCCAGTTCTAGAAAGCCAGTATGTGTGTCACAGAAATCGTATGACCTGGCATCAAGATTAAGGAATGTACTTTACGGAATTTACTGTTGGCTCAGCGAGAGGATGTTCAGGAACTCAGAGGCTTTTCCTCTAAGCCAGTACATACTTGTATTTAATTAGGTAGTTCAGCTGCTATTAAGCTAGAGAAGAAAGTGCAGAATCACTCCTTGTTTTCTTTTAATATATGACAGATATTTTATGTATTACACGGTGAAGAAAAGCTTAAACTGCTATAAAGGTTCCCTAGAAGACAGACATCCCTGTAGAGGTAGAACATTTCGGTGTAGTTACAGAACTTGTAGACCACCTTAACTAGCCTTGGTCCACAGCAGACTGGTGTCACAGACAGATACCTGGCATCAGGAGCTGAGCCAGGTCACAAAATGTTACAGAAATAACCAAAGCTGGTTTGTATCCCCACAACTCCTGTGTGCAAACCAGTGAGTTTAACCTGTAGTAAAATATGACTCTTCAATGGTATCTATGCAATGAAGTGAAATTGAGAGCTCTATTTTACTGCTGGGTGATCCATTCCATTTAACGCTGTATGCCACCCCAGATACTCAGTTCCTGTGGTACTGAAGTGAAGCTGTGGCAATTTTTCTGAGGTGAGGATCTTGCCTTGGTACAGCTGTTCGGTTTAAATATATTCACTCTACTGCTAGGAACTCTTCACCACAGGTTGCTTTAAACTAAGCTATTTTTCCTTGAAAGTTATTTAAATACTCCTGTGTTCAGTCAAGATCCTATTCTAAATAAACGATTTATGTAAAAGAGTTTATAGTCATACTTGATCAACGTACCTGAATTGTTTGACTCTGATAGACTTTAATTACGTGAAAACTGAAACTGTAAATTCCTTTTCTTGGTGCTACAAAGACAGACTCCAACGTGAAAAAATTGCCCACATTTACTAGGATCTACAAATGAAAAATATAGGAAGGGAATTAGTACAGGTATTCAGTGCTAAATAAAAAATACAGACTATTAACTTTAGAAACCATTCACCTATGGAATTTTTTTCATGTATATCTATGCTGGTTTATTCATTTTCTCTCAATTAAGTTGGAATATTACTCATAAAAATGGATATTTAGGTATGTTTATAGTACAACTTTACTATAAATAAACTAAGGTGGAAAATATTTCTTACTTTGCTACTACATCGTACCTTCAAGACCTTTCTTCTATACATGTTTAGCGGAGATTAAGAAAAGGCATTTTTGTTCATCATTCCCCAAAAATGAAATCAAAACACTAGCCCAGGGAATGGCATACTTGTTTTGGCTAAAAAGCAATGGCCAAGTCAACACCGTGTTCCTGCCAGTCTCAAGCTGAGAGAGGAAGGATGTACGTGAATGATATAATTCATTCACCAGTTTATAGTCAGAGTCACTGACATACCTGGCATATCTGAGCAAAAACTGGCTGTGAGCCTTCGCTGCTTTGTATGGTTTTGTAAGCACTAATAATAATTTGGGTTTGATTAAACAGAGACAAGTACCAAAGGGGAACATGTTAAATGAGTGCATCGTCCATATGCTAAGTATCTTCTCTAATGACTACATTTTTTCTTTCTTTCCACTTAGTTATGCTTTCTTTTTAATTGATATTTTCAGGCTCCTTCATGCCAGACACAGCTCTAGAAAGCCATGAAGTTAGGGTCATGTACATCGCTAGCATTAGGCTACCTGACACATCTGGCTTCAGCTGTCACGATTTACTGCTCATTACGACATGGTATAGGAAGAAAAACAACCGTCAGGCTCAATTACCTCGGACTTGCCCTAGGACAGGAGCTGCTGTATGAAATGTGTGCTGGCATCTGTATGTTAATATTAGTGGCTGAGGCGAGAGGGGCTGTACTACGAACCTGTGATCGTTATAGAAAAGTTAAAGGATTTTTCCTTAAAATTCGTTCTTCTTTCCCCTCTCAAAGACTGCACAAGCCGTCTAAAATCTACGCAGCCTGCTTGCACCCGGGAAAGCCCCATCCGCAGCCTCCCGGGGCCCGGTGCTCAGCCCCGGGCTGCCTCTCGGGTGCTCGCACGGCCCCGGCCGCTGCCCCCGCCTCTCCCTGCGCCCGCAGCCGCCGCCGCGCAGCCCCGCGGAGCCCGCTCGGGGACCCGCGCAGCGCCGCTGGGCCCGCTTCGCCCTCAAAACTTCCTTGGACCCATCCGCCGCGGAGCTTGGCGGGGCCGGAGCTTGCGGCCCCTGGGGAACTGTGCGGAGGGGCCGGCACCGCACGGCCCCGCGGCCCCGACGGCGGCTGCCCCGCACGGGCGGCCGCTCCGCGCCCCGCTCCGCGCCCCGCTCCGCTCCGCCCTCCCCCGCCGTCGGCCACATCCCCGTGGGGGGGGCAAGTGGGAAACTACTGCGGGGCGTGAGATGCCCTCCGCGGGGGCGGCTGTCCCGGCTCCCCCCAGCCTCCAGCTGCGACCTGCCCGGCCCCTCCGTTTTTCCGGCTGTGGGGTGCGGGGGCTTCGCGGGGGCTCCCCGCAGGCAGCCGCCCCCTGCACCCCAACTTTTTGCCGGAATTAAGGAAATGGGTGAAGCGGGGGGGGGGGGGGGGGGGGGGCGGCGGCGGCACCTGTTGATCGCGCCCGGCCGCGTCCCGGCGGGGGGGGGCCCACGGGCACCCCGGCCCCGCGGGGATCCCCCCCACCCCCGGGCCCCGCCGCTTACCTGATCGAAGTAGATGATGCGCGTCTTGTTGCTCATCTCGGAGGGCTCGTGGTTGGTGCTCCTCACGGCCGAGAAGGCGACCTTGGAGTTGGCCGCCCGCACGGAGATGCCCAGCGGGGAGGAGGACGAGCCCTTGGCGTCGGTGGCCGGGTTGGAGTCGCAGACCACCAGGCACTTGCCCTCCAGGACGATGGGCTCCGTGTCGTTCTGCGCCCGCGCCGCGGGGCCGCCCAGCGCCAGGGCCAGCAGCACGGCGGGCAGCAGCCGCCAGCCCATGGTCGGCACCCGCGGCCGCCCGCGCCGCCGCTCCGCGCCCCGCTCCGGCCACCGCGCCGCGCACCAGCGGGAGGCACCGCCGGCAGCAGCGGCAGCCGCTCCCCGCACACACACACACACACACGCACACGCACACGCACACACGCACACACCCGCACCGCCCGGCAACGCCGCGCTGAAAGTCTTGTGTCCTCCGGCTTCTTCCCTCTGCCTCTCTTTTTCTCTCGTTCTTCTCTTCTCCTCCTCCCTCCCGCCACCACTTTGTGCTTTTTTTTTTTTTTCCTTCTTTCTTTCTTTCCCCGAGTCCTTTCACCAGCTCTTTAAAACACGCCGCAAAAAGCTGCCGAACAAAATAAACACTTTCCGGTGCCCCCTTTTCTCCCCTCTCTCCACATCAAAAAAGAGAGTGAGAAGGAGGGGGCTGGGTGGGAAAAAAAAAAAGCCCTCAGGTGAATTATTGATGTGAGAGAGGAGAAGAGAGAGGTCATGAAGAAATAAAACCATTTGACGTTGCCATGATTGCCGCTGCTGGCTCGCTCTCCCCTTCGAGCTGGAGATCCAGGCTGCTCTGAGTGGTGGAGTGGCGAGGTGGTAGCTTACCCCACAGCTGCCAGATCCTGTGTCTGATATCACTGCCGGGGTGCTGCAGATTCCACTTCTCCCTCTCTTCCCCCCTCTCTCTGCCACAACCCCCCCAAAGAGTTATGTCATAACAAACCTGCCCAGTTCTCACCTAGCTGGGCAGATGCGACGGTTCATTATTAGCGACCCTCCTCTTGGAATTGCCCCTACGCAGACACACACGCCTGTCTTCCCAGGCAACTTTTTAAGCGGCTACGAAGGCAAAGGGAAAGGAACAAAACATTGCAGCGTCCCCTGTTTTCAAAAGGAGGAGGGGGAAAGAACTGCAGCCTGGTTGACCGGCAGCACCTAAACCTGGAGGAGTCTCCCAGGGCACAGACCTCCTGCGCGTGCATTTACGGCTTGCATTTGGGCATGACACCCCGACCCTGTGCACGCTGCCGTTGAGTCCCCGTTACACAGCGAGGAGGGAAGCAGCCCTCCTCAAAGCCATCCCTCAGACGCTGGATCACTGGTAGGACTTCCCTGACTGCTCTTTGAGGTTTAAGTTGCCAGGTACCACCTCATGGTGCTGCCAAATGGCGGCTTCTGGTAACGTTTTGGTTAGACGCCTCTGTCTAGTATGAGTTTCTTTTTCTGATGTGCGCTGACAGGGTTGGGAGTCTAAGCAGGTACCCTCGGTTACTACTCCCACGTATTTCAGGATTATTAAAAACGTGACTGGTTTGGTGCTGCTGATGGCTTCTAAAGAAGATCTTTCCTGCATCACCTGGTCCCACTGAAATAGTCTCATGGTGAAACCTAAACCCTCTTCAGGGACTGGTGGGAAGGAGACAGTGCTCCCAGAAGCAGAACTGGCCAAACAGATTTCCATCCAAAACAACAACAAAGTGCCAATAGTTTGTAAGAAATTGAGCATATGATTTTTAGGTAAATACCTTTCAATACAACAAATTTTTGTGCCTATAATAGCTTTGCAATAAATATGTCCCATGTCAACCATTTACCACCAGCAGCCTTCATTCTCCTCTTGCCCAGAGGCATCTCTGTCTGGGTGCAGCTTTTCTGCCTTTCAAACCCAGCTGGGAAAGGTGCTGATCTGGGTTGGAGCTGCGGATGCCGGCACATCTTGCTGCCTCCCGTTCTGTAGAGGACGAGGCTTGGGATACAGACAGCTCACACAGCACCTCAGTTCCGTGCTGGCCATAAATCTGGACGCTAACAGACAAAAGAAATTAAAGAAGCAACAGGAAACTAAGAGGAGGAATAAAAAGCACCGAGATCCACTCTCTGCTGAACATTGAGGCTTTCTGCAGGCAAATGTGAGCTGGGACTGGTTTTCAGTTGGTGTGGAGAACTGGGGGTGAAGCACAAAGTCTGCAGAACTCAGCAAAGCCTTTCAGAAGCCATAAAGCAGCCAGAAGTCCTCTTAGGTAGCAACAAATACAATACTCTCTAAAATTCAGAAAGCCTGACTCAAATTGTAAGGAATCTCATTGGTCAGACAAGAGGTAAAAAGAAATTTTACTGTTTTCTAGGAATGCGTCGATATCCTCTTATTCAATGACACCAACAAAGAGGGATAGAAGAGTCGGGCTGAGAAGTACCACTTGCTGTAAACGAGGAAAGGAAACAAGAAATAACACAAATACTTGCAGCACAACTTTGTCCCTTTTGTAGGAACTGGATCTGTCGATTAAAAGCTTTATGCCAACACATAGGAACACCTGTCTGGAGGACTCTTGTGAAACAGAGCTGTATGAAAACAGGAACAGAATTTCTGCCACAATATTATGTAAATAAATACAAATGTATAAATAATTCCACATTATTTCAACATCTCGTGCTTAAAAACTCTTCTGTACCTCATGCTGCTGAGTAGCCTTTTAACACTGCACAAATGACAACAAATATATTTATAACATGGACAGAAATCTAGATTGAAATTTGAAACTGCTGACAATTTTGAAAGATCAATCATTTGTCAGATTAAAAATTTTGCAATCATTTCAGACAGGCTGTTTTAATTTCATTTTGTTGTGGACGATGACATCAGCTGTCTCTATAGAGGGGAAAAAGTGGAAAAAGAAGAAAATAGGCAAAACTCAGATGAAGAAACTGAAAAAAAGGAAAGTAACGCCAGAGACCAAGTTGGTCAGCCAGACAAGGTATAAGCTGAATCAGGGGTTTCAAAAGTTCACTTTCCTATTTCCTTGTCTGCAGGAGCAGGCACTTGCCAAGTCTGGCCTGGCAACACCATTTTCCTGTTCCACGTCTCTGACTTGAATACCTTGGGGATGCTGGGGGAAAGACGAGTTGAAAAGTGAGGTTTGCATTTAATTCATAAGCAGCAAGGTTAATCGTCGTTCTTATTTTATCTGACAAAGAATTTCTTAGTATTGATCCAGCTCCCTCTAACAGGGATTCTTTTTTTTTTTTTTTTTCCTGTGAAAGAAAAATGAGTAAATAAATAGCGACGATGCTCAAGAATGGAAATTCAGTTAGATTAAACTCATGGATTCTTTCCCTTTCTGGATGCATGCCGTGGAAGCCTAAAACTGTCTCCAGTTGGAAGTATTTTGCCCTTTCACAGGGACCTTCTGCAGGTGTGCTAGGCACCTTTCTGACAAAGGGAGGAGTCGCAGGGAGAATAAGGAGAAAACACCATGGTTACATTTACATTTTCATTTACCTCTTGGCTTGTAAACTTGCATTAAATACAATTTTTGTATCAATATTGCATGATACTTTTCAAATCTCTTTGGAAAAAAAAAAACCATCTTGCTTTGTATAATTAGTCATTTGCCTCACAAAAGGGAGAAATAATCTGCCTCAGACTTCCTCTCCTGCTTTTGAGGTCCTTGCTCGTGTCTGGAGGCCTTACGAATCCTCCTAACCCCTCGGTAACAGCAGCCCTCCTTCCTCTCCTTTGCTTTTTTTCTTTACCCTAATTATATTTCCCTTCTGTCAAGCCGAGCTTTCCGTTTGCTGGATGCGTAACAGGGTTTTGTAGTGAGCGGGCTGAGCGCCCGCCAGCATCCTCCCAGGATGAACCCCCAGCTCCGGTGCTGCTCCCCTCCGCTCTGCGCTCGCCCTAACGAGGACGCGGGCGGTGGAACGGTGCGGGGGGCGAGGGGGGCGGGAGGCTGCATTCAAAGGCAGAGTACCGATGACGATTCGAACCTGTGTCGATGGAGCTGGGTGGTCAGGCTTTTTACCGCCTTTTGACGTTCTCGCGGGCTAAATATTGTATTTCCTGAGCTGGCTGTCGTCTCCATCTGGCTCTTGGCTCCCGTACAGACCGACTTGTCTTCTCGACAGCTGGCCCTGCGGCTCGCAGCTAGTTACGCAGTTTGTTGGCCGAATCCAAAACGAATTCACCTGGCTAATGGGCTTAATGGTTCTTAAGAAGATTCCGTAAATATTTTATAAAGTAAATTTCACTTCACTTAGGCATAAAATGTAAAGAGATCCTACAGGAATATAATGAAATCTTCAGCCACACATACCCATATGGCTGGAATGACTAAAATGAACAAAAGTTTTTGCTATCTAATTCAGACAGATGCAGAATCAAGCCTAGATTTTCCTTGCTTTATTTTAATCTGAAAGCCAACCTTGCTTGGCTTTTTAAGTAAGCTTTTTCTGCGTGTTTGCCTATTTTTAATGGACCTCTCTTCATTCCATTCCATCTTCAAGTATTTTTTCAAATTTTCTGCAGCAGCAGAACAGAGAAACCAATGAAAAACAATTGTCTACTTGTATTTGTTGGGCTTCTTTAATTTCCCTGACACTCCACTATAATAAATGTGTGCTTTGTTACCCGTCTTAGGAAACAGAATTTTAAAATTGTGTGGGAATTTTAGAGGTGGTTAAGCAAATGAAGTCAGCAGGATGTCTGCATGTGTGTAAAGGTAAAACCGTTCAGATATGCTGACAGCGTTGGCATTTGAGGTCTTTATTCAGCATTTCTTACGCAGCCAAACCTTCTGTTTGGCCAGTACTGCGAACCTGAGCACCCTCCAGGCCCGAGCACAAAGCGTGAAGCAGGGTTTGAAATGCTCGTGGCCGGATTCTGCGACTCCTTCCAGCAGCATCTTCCTGCAGTTACTCGCTGATGGATGTCGGGAAATATTCCACGCTTACGCTGTTACAGCGAGTCCAATAGACTTAGTCTGGATTTACATCGGTGTAAAACTGAGAGCAAAAGTTGACCCTGTAGCTTCTTTTTACTCCTTCGTAGATCCCAGGTAGGAGTCAATTGTTTGCAACATCAATAGGCCAGTAAATTTCATCGTTAATGTTGACTGCTCTACCCACAAATAGTTTAATATTTCTTGTGTTTATTTTTATTCAAAATATTTCCAGTAAATCTCCTCCTAATTTACATGTTTATCCCTCTTGTAAAAACAGAGCTTTGGTGGACTATGACCGTAAAATCAACTTAAATACATCAGCTGCCTTTATAGGAGGCACCCGCAGCTATATAACTTGTTATAAAGTAAAATTTAATTCTTGTTTTACTATTACATTTCAGTTCCTGTCTAGAAAAAAAAAATCCTTTATTTTTTGTGTTTTCAACTAATTTACCTGATACATTTGTGCAATTTTATGAAATAAATAATTTTGCGAAGCACTGCGCTGACCTGTGCAATGATCTTAGATTTTTTCAATTGCATTTTAATGAGGCAAGAAGTGTGATTTTTTTGCCCAAATGGAATAAAATCAGATGATACAGTCAGAAAACCAGAAAAATAGCCTAGCAGAAAAATCTTTCCCTTTTAGCAGGAGGGAAGGGGAAGGAATATGGTTTGTTACTTGCTCTGAGTTTCAGAGCCCATTTCACTGAGCAAGATGGTAACGGTGAACTCAGGATGGAGTTTGCAAAGGCTTCAGCAATCTGCTGGCAGGCAATTTAGCTTAAACTGTTGAATATAATTTACTAATTTAGCGTCAAGGAAACCACGGAAAGATTAGATCCTGAAGTGGTGTGATTTAGTGCATCTCCTCTCACATCAATCGAGGTACACAGATTACGTCCCCTCAGGAGAATTTGTCCCAGATAAATTTCTCACCGAGTGGTTTTCATAGCAAGGGCCAATGAAAAACTAAAAATAGCGTTGCTGAGGGAATAATTTGAGTTAAAAGAAGTGTCTAAGAGAGTGAATTAAGAGACTGTCCATTGGTTGTATTGCTTGTTTGATATTTCAAGGGAGTGGATTGAGTGGAAGGCTCGTGATGATATTCGGGGAGGAAGCCACAGGGAATGGCTTCGCGGTCAGATTTTTAGTGCCATCTGTTGAGATGTGCCAACTTTAACAGAAGAAAAACCCCATGATTTTGTAGATATTGTAGGTTTTGGGTTTTAACTTACCAGCTTTCATCGCATCCGTTTGCTGCTCAGACTAGTTTCCAGCCTCCTTGCAGCACGGGTGATGTCAGATGGTCCTGCTACATCCACACACTACTGGGAAACGTGAAAATCCGTGTGGTGCCTTCAGGCAGCTGGGCTCTCTCCTCCAAGTCTAGAACAACTATCATAAGAGCAAATCTCCGAAGCTGGGCACAGCCCTCCAAATCTCTAGAAACACAGTAGCAACTGGGACAGAAACGTGCCAGCGCATTTTTTTTTTTATTTCTTCTCCCCGGTATATGGCTTCCAACAATTATTCTCCCCTCCTACAACAGGTTTTTTAACCTTTTGCAGCGGTCAAGCTGCTTGCAGGGGCTGGTGTCGAGGCAAGTTGGGATGACCCAGTAGTGCAACAGCCACGGGAGAGCTCCATATGGAGAGGCCTAAATGAGCGAAACTGAGTGAATAAATGATTTCTTTAAAATGAATTAACCAAGGAAAAGGTTTAAAGGAACAAAACTATTTGGGGGTCAACCCCCAAAAGTGTACTTTCCACTTCAATGAAAGAAATAGTCTTTGGCCGAATGAATCCTTTCTTTGAGAAGAGTAGAGGGGTTGGGTTTGTCCACAGACTTTTTATGATGGGTAAGTTCTGAAAAACAAACTTCCAAAGAAAAATCTTGACATTTGTTTTGTTGTGGTAGTTTAGGGATAGGAGGGAGAAAATTTGTGATAGTAGAGAGAGGAGAAAATTTGACCCCAAATCTTCTAGAAATTTTCTCTAAAATTTGACCTTTCCAGAAATTATTTGTGACTGCAAACGTGCAAAAGAACCTCAAAGTGTCTGAATTTTACTTCAGTCTTTCAGAGGCAGAGCACAGTATCTCAAACCTTGTTTCTGCTGTTTTCCCAAAAGCACACATCTTTTAAAACCAATGTGCCATTTTCTCCCTTTAATATTTTGGTTACTAGATTATTTGGATAGCAAATATTATAATCTCAATGTACGTTTTCTTCTTCAAAATGTGGGGCTAACTTAGGGAGTGCATGGAATTTATGTAACTTAAATCTACGACATATTTAACATCAAGTGTCTATTCAGTCCTAATATTTGCAGTTCACAGTTGGTAGTGGGTTAGAAAATTAGTAAATGAGTCTTTCAATCAGCGAAAGGAAGTAACACCGTGTAACTTACCCAACTATTCAGGCAGCTGGATACTAAGTCTTTACTGTACCTGTGTCTCTCGGTTGCCTGCTTGAGGATTCAGGACCGGATTTCACTTTCTCTTGTGTTTGTACCACTACCGAAAGCAGTCTGGAAGTAAAGCTGAATAGACAATTTTAGAAGAAAAGATGCTTGGTTTTGTTTTTTTTTTAATTTATCTCCGACATCATTAGCTGGTGTAATAATTTTCAGCTATACGTTAGCAATGTATTTAGAGATAAACATAAAGTATGAGTAGCCTAACCTTTGTAGCAGGTAGGAATTGATTAATCTGGTTAAATATTGTGATGATTTCTAATCAAAGCAAAATAATGTAAGACTTTTTTCCAAGGTTTACTTGCCTCCAGCAAGCCCAACTAGAGCTTCTCCTGCATCTCTCTAAAATGGAATCCTAACAGAAAAGCATTTTTCTCCTTGGTCAGGTATTTAAAACATAGTTTAAATGATTTCACATTTGAGCTTTCTGTTGTGCGTCCCTATAAATGTTTAAAACTGCTGTTGTCACAGAAATTATGTGGCAAGAAAAACAGTGGGGATTACAATGTTTTTGCTTTGTTATTTTTTGTTTTGGTTGGTTTTGCAAGAGTGAGCCATACATAAGCAGTCATTCCCCAGATGTTGGTACTAGACTCCTCCAAATATGCCTGTTGAAGTATCATATATGCATAATGACAAAAAAATCTCCAAACCCTGAAGTTTTAATGAAATATTAAGATCATGTTAGATACATCCTGATTTTTCAGCATTCTCAACCCTCTATAAAGCTCGACACCACATTTGCAGTGTTCCTCTGTGCTGTGCGTACATCACTACTGCAGTACAGAAGCATTAAATTAATTTTTCCATCTTCCACCCTTCCGTTTTTTCTTACTCTGAAAATTGTGCCAGCAGCACGAAGGCTAAAACACATTCCCTATCTGTCCTGCAAGGCTTGCCCATTAATCCAAAAGGTAAATTCGCATTATTGCCATGAATAACACTTTCCACTATTATTTGTAAGCGTGCGTGATGCTTCACAAACCATACCCACAGAAAGCATCCTGGAAACCATGCATTTACTGTCGAGGGCCGGACAAGACAATAGCATTGAGGATGATCAGCCAGCGCATGGGAAACACACGGCACTGCAAGAGCTGGGTTGGCAATCCTCCTTCAAATCCCCTCTAAGCTTGCTGAGGAAAGCAAATTCATCCCAGAGGACCCCCACCCTTGTATAATTAACTATATGTAATCTAGAACTTCCCATAGATGAACTGCAGCCATCTCTGGGATGGGAAAAGATCAAGACTTTTAAAAGCATTTTTCCATTAAGTTTGAATAATTATCTGGATGCGTCACCGAGTAATTTTTAACCAGACCTTTCTGATTCTGTCCAAGCAAAGCTGTCAAGAACAATAAATATCTATTTTCTATCTTTGTGGTAGTGAGTGCTTTAAAATGATGCCAGGAAGAAAACAATACATATATTTCACAGCAAAGGAATCAAGTCCATTGAACCCACCAATTCTCTCCCCTGGCTGGTAGGTGTCTTTCCTGAGTGACAGTCTGTTATCATTTTTTTAACCCACTGTCTTAAGGAAATGAGGCTCCTGAGCTCACATTCTGAGTTTCGGTTGGTCCAGAAATAACTAATAACTTCCAGAAATGCTAAACTTGCCAACAAATTGTGAAATCTCTGTCTTCTCCATCATCAGAGATGGATCAAAACCAGAGTGGACACGGTCTCGGGCACCCTGCTCGGGACTAAATGACCTCCAGAGGTGCCTTCCAGCCTCCACCACTCTGTGATTCTGCTAAAAGATTTATTTTCCCCCCCCCCCCCACCAATGAAGCTACCGAAATATGTAAAATAAATACTAGGCAAAAGAGCAAGAAAATGAAACAAATGTCCAAACAGTAAGTACCTCTGAGGAGCTGACAGCATTCAGTAACCACTCTGAGGTCAAAGTACTTGACAAGGGTGTCCTTCTCTGAGACTCCCGTTCCAAAAGTCATTTCTTAACAAGCAGCGTCCTGCTCCCCGGCGTAACGCCAATCCCAATCTACGGGGTTTTCAGCTCGAAACATTGGCTCTCTTTCAGCAAGTAACAAAATTTCACTGACTGCATTGCGTTGAGCTTTCTCTATGGCTGCTCACAGTTTTTCTATGGGATGAGTTCATCAGGATGAATGCTAATAAGCGGTTCTCTGAGCCTCAAAGGGTTCGGATAAAAAAGCTTTAACACAGAAGCTATTTTTTGCATGTATTCCAGCCCTTTGAGGAGGGAGGGTGTCAGAACAGCCTTCCTGCCTGCAGAAAGGGAGAGACAAATTGATGGAAAGGATTTACACACCTCAAGCACAGGCTCTGCATAACTTCTGTGCGTTCGGTCCCCAGAACTGGATCCAAAATCCAAGTGTAGTCGCCGCGTTCATAGAAATCAGGCTCTAGGGCTCCCAGCTCCTCAGTCGATAGCCCACAGCCTCATCATGAAGAGAGGTAGATGGGAGCTCTGGCCTCTATACCAACCGTATAGAAATGTTATTTTAACCAACAGCTTTTCAATAAAAAAATATACAAAGATGTCTTGAAGCAGTGACTGGCACTTAGGTTTCCTCCTCCCAGCTGACTGTCCCAGTCTCGAGACAGTCATTACTCTACGTGCAGCTCACTAACGCTCGACCGTTTTTGCACAGCGGCGAGGGGAAGAGGTGGGAGTGATTGAAATGAATCACAACTGTTTTCTCAATTTCATTCCCTGAAACGTCTGTTTTGCACAGCACGCCCGCGCGGATGCGGTACAATCAGCGCCTCTAAACGAGAAGTTGCGGGAGCCTGAGGAGCGCCCGTCGGCTCGGCACGCTGCGGGCTGGCTCCGCACGGCTCTTCCATCAAATGCAGCCAGAGCTGTACTTTAGCTCGGAGAGCAGAGTCATCGCAACCGGGTTGTCCTTTCGCAGGGCAAGTTCAGTAAATCCATAATCAAAAGGGATTTTGGTGGGTGTTAATTTTCCTAATCAGCTTAACTCCCGACAACAAAGTGAGACCTCAGATTGTTTTAAATGGCAGGATTGCAAACAACAAACTTCAGTTTAAGCAGTAATGACAGCAACTTAGGATATTATCGGAGAATTATTAACCGGCTGAGAAAAGTTCCTGTTTTGAAACTGAGTCGAGCAAATTTCTATTTATAATTACATCATTTCGGGCCAAGCCCTATAGAGCTTGTTCAGGAAAATTTCTAGGAGCTAGAAGAAGAGTTTTGGTATAAATATGCTCATCAGTACTTGATCTTTATAAACAATAACCTTTGGGGTTATTTTCTTTTTTTAGTTCAATGCTCCTGACCAAATGACATCACCAGTTACTTATCCTTGTGCAAGCAAAACAGTGTCAGTTATTTATGTTTCAAAACACATTGCAGCATTTTTAAATTGCATCCAGAGACTTAAAATCTGCATCTGAAAGCTTTTGTTGCAAATGTCGTCGTTGTAAAATAAGCTTCAAGCAATATTTACCTACTTTGTAGTTTTCTGTTGTTTAATTACTGCTGACTGTCCCCGACTAAACTATTCTCAACGGGCAAAATTCATCCCTGGGTAAGCAGGCGGCAAGTGTAAGGCTTAAGCACATTTAGCAACCCCTGCAATCATTTCAATGATACCCAAGAAAGCAGAGTCTGCCGCTTAGACGTATCACGTGAGCTGTGGTACTATGCTGTGATGTGAAATGCTCGAGTTAATGCTAAATAAAATCTCATTTGCACAAGGTATTCATACCTGCATGAGTCTGAGTTAGAGTTTTCATTAAAAGGCTCCCCCTTTCTTTGGTGCTCTGGGAATAAAGTAGATGGATCAACTTTTGGTATGTTCTACTTGGGTAGTGAGCAGCAACAGTGAAATGAATATTTGCATTTAGTTTGGTGAGAAAACTTAATAATTGAGCATTTTGGCGGTCTGAAAATGCCTTTCAAATCAGGGAATGAAATCTTGGTTTTATGAACATCCACAGCAAAACTTCAGTGCGTGAGCAGGGAAGGATCTCACCAAGAGCCTTTTGAGTCCCTGGTTGAGTCAGAGCACCTCAGCACTTCGTCAAAGCAGCCCCTTCATATATATTATATTTTTTAATATATTCTTCTTTAAGGCGAGCAGCTTGAAATTTGTTTGTGGTTCTTCTGAGTCATCATTAGCAGCAACTTCTTAAGCACAGGAGTGAGTATTTTCTAAGAATACTTCCAGGCTTTAGTTGTTGTACAGTGAGTGCCCAACAGGTTCCCTTTTAGATACCCCACGTTTTTATTCGCTTTGTCTAACGCAATTTTTTTCCTTCTCCTACAAGCGGTGTATGTATGTGAAAGGCATTAATTCAAACTAGAAGACCAGCATACATAAGTGACTTCAAAGCTTTTATGCATAGAACACTTTCCGAGTGACCACAGTTTTTATTTTTGCTTTACTGTTCGTTTATACAAATTAGCAGGCGTGCTCTGCCTGGGCGTCTGGCAGTTCAAACAGGAAAGGAAAAAAAAAGGAAAACTGGAAAGCGGAGTTCAGCCACTGTCCCAGGATATAATTGTCCATTTATGGAAGTTAAACTTTTTTCCACTGAGTCTAGTGTTGGATAGTCTCAGCTCTTTGCATTTTTGGTTTGAGGAAACTCTGGGAAATTTCTGCCTCTGGGGGAAGAAATTTGTATTTCAGACCGTGAATTCTTAGAAAGCCCTTGTGAGTGCTGGCACACCTGTAACACCAGCCCCTCTGGGAGCTCAGGTCCGTTCCGTGACCCGTGCCTATATGAGCTCCACTTCGTACAGCATTTCTTGGGGCAGATTTGAATCCGCAGAGACACTGGGCAGGCGGATGAAGTCAGAGATTTCTGCGGGGCGCTGCAATCCCGCAGTGCGGGGCTTCTCCTGTCACGTTTTTGCTGGAGTCAACTAACGTTTAACATGAGATCCAGAAATGATCTTTCCTTTTCTTGCTGAAGTACCGCACGTACTACCAGTAGTGTGCATTTTAAGGAAAGAAACTTTCAAAAGAGATCTCTGTTTCCTTCTGGAGCGAGCAGCTCTGACACAGCTGAGCTGTCGTGAAAAAAGCAGAACAGCATTTGACCCGCTGCCTTACTTCACGCAGCTGAATTTTACTGAGCAGAACTACTTATATATCATGTCATCATTAAGCTTTCATATTTCATAATACACCAAATATCAGCTTTGTGGGTTTTGTAGGGAAACAAATAACCCAGATGTAAAAATACTACAGTTCTTGCAGGTTGCTACTTGTCGGAGTGCTCCCAGTTGTACCAGTTTCCCCAAACAGAAGGCTCACAAGACGCTTTGGCTTTTCCGTCAGGTTTGCAGGTTTATCCTCCCGGTTTGCAGGATAAAACTGTCAGCTGCTAAGAAAAGATTCCACAGACATTATCCACACGGAGACTTAGAGCTTGTCTATATAATTCCAAATAAATGTTGAGGCGTAGCAACTGTTATTCTTTATACCACTAAAACTTAGTAATACGGTTGACTCAAAGAGACTTGAAAAACCCAGTCTTATACAAAATAACACTTGGGGAAAAAGAATGAGGTAGGGAACAAGGTCTATTTATTTATTTTTACATATAAAGCAGGAGGTCTCTGAAACTCACAGGCACTGACAAAATAGCTTGTTTGAGAAAATTGAAACGTGTCTCCTCAGTAAGCTCCCGCTCCGTAGGAAAGCTTCGTGCTCTCTGAAGGGGCTAGAACTTCTTGCCAAGAAGGTATTTGGACATTAATTTTTTAAATTAATGCTCCAGGATATTCACACAAAGACACAGATATCGACTACTGTGTAGAATATATTTTTAATTGGAAGAGGCCATGCCAGCTGAGCTATAAAACAAGTACAAGCTGTTAGATATAATAATAGAGAAAAAAGACTAGGGAGAAAAAAGTGAGTCATGGAAAAAAAAAAAAAAAAAGAAAAAACTATTTCGTTAAAAGAGACTTCCCAGGACTCCTGAGCTAAGGTAATGGTAGAAAAACATGAAACTTATCATGACCATCACGAATGCTGTTCAGGGATGCAGGGATCTTGATACCATGGAAATGGCACTTGTACTCAGGATTATCTTACATGATTCACATATAAATGAAGATGGTTCAGATTTTGGAGCAGTAACAACACACATCAAAAACTCCAAGGGTTGTTTACAGTGCACATGCACGCATGTATAGGGCATTGTGGTATAGAGATGCAAGAAATTAAAAAGGAATTTAATTTTCCTCTTCCCATGAGAAATGAGTCATGTAAGCTGTAGCTCCTGATACGTAGATAGATGCCACTGACTTCAGTGTCAACCAGATGTCACCAATGCTGACTTGAAGCAAATATACCCAATATGTTTTCCATAAAATTAAACCCCTTTGTTTGCTTCTGTAAATAATTTTCTGTAAAATAAGTATCGGGGTACTAATTTTGCTATTTTTTTTTTAATTTATTTCATTCCTTTTGCCTCTGAGAAACACAACTGCGTGTTCTTAACCAGAAGCATAGTCCTGAGAAGACTGTTGAGAAGCCAAAATGCTGCTCTCTGTTAGCGCAGACGTGCAAGAGCTTACGGCTGGCAGCAACGCTGGCGCTACGAAGCTGAGGGGACCCACCGGGTGCTTCGCTGCTGCTGCAATGCAGAGCTCCAGTTCAGGCATCCTCCGCCTCCCGCGCATGATAGCTGGGTGCCTGGAAGGTGATATTACGCATGCTGAATACGTAGTCTGTTCAGCCTCTTCCTCAAAGACCTTTCTAGACATCCTCTAAGACGAGGGGTGGGTTGACGGCAGAGAAGTTGGTGCCTTCAGAGCTGGTGCCAGGGCGGCTTCTCGCAGGGCCGGAGGAGCGGTTGCTGCTTCGCTCATCAGCGCGCTTGCCTAACGCCAGCTGCCCCCCGTTGAAGACGTTTCCCTGGAGTTCTCGCTCGCTGGCGAGGAACGACACGCTGCCCGCTCAGCACACCTTTTGGCCAGAGCACTCCTTAAGAGGAGGATTATAAGGCTTTGAATCCTTCAGGGCGGGATTCCACTTCCTCGGTGACTCCTTGAAATTGAGGTGGGAACTACCGTTTTGAGAGAGCACTTATGATCCCTGCTCACTTCTTTGAACCAGAAGCTGTGGTCAGCTGCCCTCGGGACCGGATTCAGCGTCCCGACAGGAGCACCCATGGGGGACAGGGCTTCAGCTGCACGCCCTTCCCTCAGCAGATTTATCGAGGTTGATGTGAAATGAAGCCCTTGCCTTCGGTAACGGGCCCATCAGCTGCAGGAACGCTTGTCTGCCTTTTCACGCAGGGGTGCGCTGCCCATCGTGGCACATCAGAAGCTGTGAGCTCCCAGGAACTGCAGCCTGCGATGCTCTTCAAAGTACTGAGGCCAAGAGAAGAAAAAAAATCTTGGGCTTCTTTTATCTCTGCTTTCCAGACAGTATCCAAGCGTCTCTGGATTCCCAGTGGTTGTCCTTTGCTGTCTGACATGATCAGTGCTCAAAATCTACGTATTGCAGCACCGAGCTGGTAGGTGCCCAGGCTCTTTACTGGCCCTTTCTCTACATACCTACATGTTCAGCAGTGGTCACATCTGGAACAGCAAATGAAACGCTGGCTATAGAGAAATGTCATATGCCAGTGGAGAGAGGGTTGAGATCACGGAATTTTTAGATGTAAGTGCATTTAAGCCTTTCGGAGGGCTCGTCCCTAACTCCCGTTAGCACTGAAGTCAGGGAGAGCGTTCAGAATTTCTGCCAAAGCCCAAACACTGTGGACCTGGGCAGGCAGACCGAAATCAGGCGGGTAATACACTTTTTTCTCAAACAACAACACTGTTTGCAAAACTGGTAGAGAAAATGCCAAACTTTATCAATGACCTTTTAGAACTACTTTCTGCTTTCAACGTTAAACACATCCATTTTGTCTTTGCATTTATAGGCTTCCTTTTCTTCTCGTATATTTGAGCTCCAGATAATTATTTTAATTAAAAATATGTAAAAGCCAACAAATGCAACGGAAGTATTTTCTCTTTTGAAAACCATGGATAATTACCTCCAATATCCATTACTAAGATGCCTCATGACACGTTTTGCTTCTCTGATATTTTTCTCTTTCTGCCAATGTAAATCTCACATATTTATTGAATTCTATAGTATTTCACCTGAATACATGACATTAGCCATTAAAAGCACTGTTTTATTGTATTACTTTGGAGGAAGAAAAAAAAAAAAGAAAAAAAGAAAACCAGAAAGCACTGAGCCAGACACTTTCTCCATTACATTCTAAGGCTGTAATGCTTTAATAGAAGAAAGACAAACAAGAATTTTTGCTAAATATTCTCCTCTGTAGGTAACAGCTCCCCATTTCATTATAAAACTTGTAAAATATTATTTAGAAAACTACAGCAAAAGTAATTAAAAATTAGATCACCATACAGGAACGTATTCATTGAAAGTAACAGTTAAAACTCAGGGTATAAAAGGAAAACAGTAAAAAGAGAAATTATAAAAAGTCAAAAGTGTGTCCTTTCTAAATATACAGGGATCTTAAAGTACAAAAGCACATACATCCATAAAAAATGAGGGAGAGGCTCATAAGTGATCTGTGATCCTACAGGACAAATACCACTTACAAGTTACACATTATAAATTGCATTTCTCTCGCAATCAAGGCATACTGCTGTTTCGACTATATACTGTCTATGTGCTAGTTATTAGTAGAGAAACTTTGAAATCAATTAACTTAAACATTGTTTCCTGGACTTTTCTTTCCCTCACCTCTTTATAAGATTTGTGTTGTCCTTATGGCATGACTTCAGCACAGGCCTTCCTAAACTCACTAATGAATGAAGATATCCATCCAAAGAGCTCCTGAGAGTCCAGGTCTTGCGGCTCCCCAAATTTTACCTGTCAATTGGAAAGAGAAGAATATTTAACATTAGTATATCAGAATAATCTAAACCATGCCCAGGATCTTAATGAATTTAAAAGAGCAAGAGAAAAGTTAAATGGCTTTAATAAATGTAATAATAATAATTAGAAAACTTTAGAGCTGGCTAAAATCTCCAGGCAGCTGAGATCCAAAACATCCCACGTAAAAGCGGCCCTGGGAGCTGTCATTGAATTCCCTCACTAACCTGGGCTTCTGCATAACCTGGTCTCGCTGCCTGGACTATTCATCTCCAGCTGAAGAGGAGAAAAATCAGTAAATCATGAAGGTTCCTGGCTCTGCAGTTTGTTAGATGAACCCGTTCATAAAAGAAAATGCGAACATTAGGGAAATGGTTTACATTCCATGGTGGGCACGGTAGCAGCATGTTCAAGCCAAAACGTTTTCTTTTTTCTGGCATTTTGCATTGCAAACAAATAAAAATATTCATAAGGAAGCACACATTTTTGGGAGAAAAAGTAATTTATCAAAGAGCCACCTTTCCCTGTTCTCTTCTTTCCTTCACCTGAAAAAGCTGAACAGATGGAAAGTTTTTGAAAAAGATGTGAACAATATTGGCATCATGTCTGCTCTGCTATAAAACCAGAGGTGAAAGGCAGTCATACTACAAAGTTCACTACTAGGAGAGCGATTCCTGCATTAACTAAAATCACTTCCACATACGTTCTCCAGTTCTAGGATAGGAAAGGATTTTTGATATTAAATCTGTTGCTAAGGTTTAATTCAAGAGGTTTGCCATCACTTTCAAAGACTTCTCCTTAATGGGATCAATGAGTTAAAGAACATAACTCTGCCTGCATCGGCTTTCTAACTGAGCAGAACAAATACAGAGAACATTCTCCAAAGGCTTCATCAAAAAGTTTTAAAAAGCATCTTGTGTTGCTACAAGTTCTTATCTTGGCTGTAATCGAGAGCTGCTCTGTAATTGGGGGACAGGGCTCTCCCAAGGCTGAGCAGCAACGCGGTTGTATTTCAGAATTTCAGAATGCGACTGAAATACACAGAAAGGTTTGGGCAGGTCTCTGTCATCTAAACATGTTCACCTGGACGTCATCTAACACGTCCTTAGGAGCAAACCCTCTGCCTGGAAAGCAGAAACACAGTAAAAGAAACCACTCACGTATAATCCAGTCACAAAAACTTTAACATTACCCAGTGACACCTGATTAATAGTTTTGCCTGTTGTGCTCCTAATTGCACCTCCTGGGTGCTCGGAGCCCTTGATCTTTGGCGTGCCTCGCCACTCGCCCATGGTGTGCCATCAGTTTAACAGTAATGAGAGAGGCATTTCCTGGAGCTAATGACCATCTGTGAGAAGTTGATAACCCACAGCTATACCACAGGCAGTTATCCCCAATTTATTGTTCATTCCATAGAAGTGTCACATGCCAAGGTCATTATTGATTTTATAAGCAGAATATAAAATCATAAAGGTAGGCCTGTGGATTCTTGTTTTATATGCAACATGATTTCCATGGCTACCTACAACACGTTTCCAGATCAGATATTCCCCCAGGTAAGCTGGACTATTCCTTCCTGGTGCTGTTGAGATGGTAGCCTGGTCTTTGATCACCCATCCTATTTTATATTTGCTTTATATCTTTGCTGCTTTATAAATATGCAAAAAGATCTGCCTAGCAATAACACTATTCAGAAGAAAGAAAAAAAAAAAACCAACACATTCTAAGTGAGAGAAATATATCAAATGCCTAACTTTAGAGAGTAAGGGAGAAGGCGGGGGAACACACCACGAAAAGCAGCCAAGTTAAAACTTGAGGAAACTTCTAGCTACACGGAAAATGAAATCCTCTTCAGATGCAAATAAGAGTCTCAGATGAGAGTTTCCAACACAAGAAAGGAAAGCAAAGAGCCTCCCACGTGCTGCTGTGCTGCAGATGTATACGTGCAATGCCTCCTGGCTGAACGTACACAGCTGGAGGGAAACGACGTCCGTGCAGGAGGAGTGCGGCAGCGTGCACATGCAGGAGGGCACATCCAGCACTCGCTGGGCATGACCCAGCTCTGCAAGCAGGACCGCCCGCATGACACATACTCCTTCGGAAGGTGACTGGTACCTAAAATGGGTCAAATTCTTCCGTACCTCACGCAAGAAGTGTCCGCCAAAGGTTTTACAGCAAAAGTGTCCCCACTTTTGGAATTTGATGAATACTTTTCAACCATTTCCACTCGTGTAACTCCACTGTTAATTCTCTCATTTACACTGTTTTCCCACATTCTTTTTCTTCTTGCTTTATCCCAGTCCTTCAACCTTTTTTGTAGGCTTGGGGCTTTGCCTAGTTCTTTTGCTACCATACAAATTTGGCTTGTTACCTTACACAGAATCATTTTTCTCAGTTGTGAAAGGCTGCAAGAGACACAAAGAAACCCTTGCACATTGGTAGAATGGTATTTTTAGTAAAATATCTTGCTTATCATCAATGTCTGTTCAGACAGGTCCTCAATGTCTTCCTGGCTGCATCTTCTGTGTAACATTTGCTTATCATTAAGCCTATCTACTTCCCCTTCATAAAAAAAAAAAAAAAAAAAAAAAGGAAAAAACCCCACCACCACTTAAAGCTGTGTCCTGATCCCAGGACCAGGAAGTTATTCCAGTTTCGGAGATTAGCACTGCAGTTCAGCAAATCTGTCCCTTTCCTTACAACCTCCTAGGGTGACGATTCGGCCAGAGAATACTGCTACCACAGCAGGGGCCTCCCGAATTCCTATCACGCTCCAAGAGCACCGTAGTAAACGCGAAATCTACATGCAATGTTGTTAAAAATTGCAGCATGGAGCTTTTATCATTCCTTCTGGTATGACCCTCTGACCCAAAAAACATTTTCTAGTGTATTGGACACAGATGGGTTGGTTCTGTTCAGAGGAAAAAATGATTGAGAAAATTAGGTGCTTCTCCGGTGCAAGTGTGGGTGAATATAATGGGAACAAACCAGAACAGACAGTTTCTTTATCAGAAATCTTCTGCCCATGGAGCTTCCTTTCTGCTCTGCTCCTTTTTAGATCTGTGCCACTACTAACGTCTCTATCTTGGTGTCTCTTTCACTCGAATAACAGTAGCTAAATCAATGCCCTTGACTATAAGCTTGTCACTGGGAAAAAACCCTCAGCCCAAGTAACAGCAGAGTTGCAGCTGCCCAGCAGCCAGAGACACGATTGCTGGGAGGAACCGGAAAACGTGCCTGTTTCTGTAGCATGGTTTCTGCAACATGTTGAAAACATTCAACAGTTAAACTCATTGAATTTATAAAGTTGCTGAACATCTACTTTTCTTTTTGATATTTGGGCCACGAACCCTCTAAAAATTGAGCTGTAAGACCTCAAGAAAAATAAAAGCCAGATTTTCATTCAAAATATTCCACCACTGTTAGATGTGATTTTTTATTTTTTCAGTTTCTGTAGACAGTATAACTATAAAGCAAGTGGAAGTATGGGGACTTCTTGCACTTCTTTCTCCCCCCTCCCTATTTTTTTCTAAAGAAATGTAGATTTACTTTCATTGCATTTTAATATGATACGTACCAGTATGTTGCTATAAAGCTTCTTCATTTCATCACATCTTTTTGACAGCTGGGATAGATCCCCTTCATATTTCTGAATTAAATCCTGTAATAAAATAAAACTTCTTAATTTGGTATAGGAGCATAATATTAAAGCAGGAGTTAAACAGCAGTGAAAACAAGATAATTCAAGTCAAAATTTTGATGTCACAAAAATTTCACATTTCACAAAAGATAAGCATACATCAAGCACACACTTTTCCTTGCAAGTATTAAGACATCAAAGAAAAAAAAAGAAACATCAGTGTTAGAGAATTTTTTACTGTATCATCCAATGACACTACCTAAATCTATTAAAATTGACAGAACTAGATATGCATCATAAGGTCCTAATTTCCACCCACATTTGGCATAGTCTAGCCTTTTTGCATGTGAAGCAAACACTCCC
Source organism: Grus americana (assembly GCF_028858705.1). Taxonomy (NCBI): domain Eukaryota; kingdom Metazoa; phylum Chordata; class Aves; order Gruiformes; family Gruidae; genus Grus; species Grus americana. The sequence continues at coordinate 15,185,301 of NC_072868.1, read as the reverse complement.
AGTCCCCAGTTCTTCAGGAGGCAGAAACAGGGTCTTAGAAACTTAACTATTGAAACGAAATTTCTTAATTGTGGTTCCTTTGTAGCATATACATTTTCAACAACTTAATACGTATTGAGGAAGCACGCTGTTGAGCTGTTCAAGGGAGAAGGAAACGTATGGACTGAGCAGGTGCCACCACTGCCCAGTGAACCATAGCATGGAGATATCAAGGACGGCAGAGAGGCACATGTCCACACCTTCACTGGAAGTAGCCCTGTTCATGACTAGCACAACAGTGCTCTTGAGAGCTAATTAACTGCTCTCTACCTGAGCTAATAAGCCCTGTGTTTGGCTCTGCTGACTCCTGGCCAGATCTGGGCTCCCCACAGCCTGCTCAGCTGCCTCTCCGTTGTGTCCTCCAACACATCTTGTTCTGCCGCTAGCATGGGCAGAATCATCTTAGATCAACCTATACTCACAACTTAGGCATGACCTTGGATGATATTTCTTGGGTCGTCTCTTTTCCCAAGTAACAGGTGATAGGATGAGAGGAAACAGCCTCAAGTTGCTCCAGGGGAGATTTAGATTGGATATTAGGAAAAATGTCTTTACCGAAAGGGTTGTCAAGCATTGGAACAGGCTGCCCAGGGAAGCGGTGGAGTCACCATCCCTGGAGGTATTTACAAGACATGTAGAGGTGGCCCGTGGGGACATGGTTTAGTGGTGGACTTGGCAGTCCTGGGTTAATGGTTGGACTTGATCTTTTCCAACCTAAATGATTCAGTGATTCTCTGTGCTATTTTCCCTTCTGTCTGAGGGTAGAGGAAATTATTACAAATTCATATATGCTCCAAAATTGCTATTATTCCAAAGTGCTTATCATGGGCAACCATGGGGCTACCTGTTCCTCATCCACTCCAGCCTATTTGCCTATGATGCAGAAACTCTGAAAAGTCCATCCCATGCTGCAGCTTATAGTATGAGATGCTACCAGAAGGGAATAAAAGGCCACTTTCCCTCAAATGCTCCTGACCCCCTTGTCAGGGCAGGACTCAGCCCAAACTAAGCAGATTACTCATCTTTTGCCTCCAGCCCACAATAAGGTTGTGGTAAGGTTACCTTTAGTTCCTTGCAGAACTGTGACTCCTGGGGCGTTGCCTTGATTGTTTTGGGTTTAATAAGCCGCCTGCACTGAATAACGTTTTCCAATTCGTTTTTTAAAACTAACAAAAAGAGAAAGAAAATGAGAAACTTCACTAGCATGCCGTCGTGTCCAAAGGACGGCAAATGTCTAATTTAACACACACAGAAAATTTAGGAGAATATGGGTCTATAATACATTCATCTAGGAATATTAACTTTCTGTTTTGAAATAGAACTCCTGAAAGAGGCATGGGTTTATGGGAAAAAAAAAAAAAAGTATGTGATCACATCACAGCAACAGCAGAATAATGAAGAGGTCGATAGTATGGTTATGCAGCAGCCGTAAATCTGACCTTTCCTAGCTTTGAGCATTGGGATTAGCAATGAAAATATTCTTCAAACCTATGTTTTTGTGTAGAAAGTTCAAGGTTCCTTTAAAGATAAAAGAACAAAAATTCTACTCTATGTAACGGTAAGAAATCTTGTCAGCTGGCACTAAGCACTACATTGGACTGCTACTGTGGGAGCTCTCACGGTGTGGAATGGGTGAAGACCACACAGCCTTGGCTCCAGGGACTCGGTCCTGCACTGGCCCAGGCTGCAGTCTAGCATCTTCCTTGCCTTGTGCTTGTGCAATACTTGCAGCGGAGGAGCCCCAGGATGTGCCTTGAACTACATGGTGAGAACGGCTGGTTCAGTGGCATTTGGTCCATTTCTTTCCCTCTCTGCTCCGGAGAATGGGACTCAGAAGATAAGAGTGACTACACTGGGACTATCAGGAATCCATGGAGGGAAGAGGCCAGTCAATCTCCTCCAGTTGCCATGATTCACCTCCTTCGACAGCTCCCGACAGTTTCTGGTACCTTGTCCATTGTATCGCTTTACCCATGACTTTCCAAAACTGTCTTTAAAATATTTAGTGATGTTGAATCTCTACCAACGTTGTTCCCAAAGAACACAAGTGACTGAAGGTAAATAGTGTTATTTTTAGTTACTTATGTCTCCTAAAAAGTTGATTGGAATTTCTTGGAACAGAATAAAAACACATTTTAGTAGTCTCAAACTACATGCCTGGCTGACTCCCAAAGCCCAGCAGAATAGGCTCAAGGGCTTTTCAAACCGAAAGCTGAGAGTGACTGTCATTCAGGTATGTTATCAAAGGCTGAAATAGGATGTATTGCTCTGTAGTTACAGTCAACACCCATGCCACATTTTCAAAAGATAGATTTTTATAAACTTTCTATACAATACAAGTCATTTTCATCCACTCGTACACCTCTCTATCAGCTCTCAAAGGGTTCAATCTAAAATCCATTGAATTCACTGGTCACCTTATGATACTGTTCAATGGTAAGATGTAAATGTCTCCCAAAGTCTATCTTACATTTCAACAACTGTATTCTGTTCCCTCCTGTCAACTTCACTGGTGTTGGACTCCTTTCTAGAGAAGGAGACCAGTTTGGTTCAAAGTTCTTGAACTTCAGGACTGAGCTGTAGGAAGTTTTCTGCTGCGTTGCCTGCTCCTGGAGACCCTGCTACAGCTGTAACTTTGACGGAGCACTCGTATCACTTAACATTTGTAGTTTATGATAAACTCTATTTACCATGGGCAGTATATTTTTTATATTTCTAAACCACCTGGACACATTTTAATATGTCTTTTTTTTAAATTCTTCACAGAATTTAACATGGCAGGTTAAGTATCACCATAGCAACACTTTACCTGAATGTTTTGAACCTTTACCTCTCTTTACAAACTGCAGCCGTGCAATGAAAACCTGTTCCAAATGAGTGCACAACGTATGAAAATCTTTCTCTGAATTTAGAAACCGCATTTACATACCATCAACTTCAGCACTGAGGCCCTTCATAGAAGCTGGAAAGGAAGAGAGAGGGAAAAACATGCTAATAAGCATCATTCATGTTGTGAGGATGGGAGTTTCCACAGAAGTTGAAGGACTTCATTTTTGCTATTTGTTGATTATTTTTTTCCCCTCCCTGCTCTTACCATCGGGAACAGCTTCAAATTCTGTCAACTCCTGAGAAAATTTGGCCAGATCAGGCTCATGTAAGAAGATCTGTTCCACAAGGGCATGAAGCAAGGTGAATGTCCTCTCCTTACCCCGCAACAGAGGTAACTGCAAATAGAATAGAGCAAGAATTGACAGACTGAGCTATCATACTTTAAAAAAAGAAAAAAGAAAAAAGAAAAAAAAAAAAAAAGGAACAGCAGGAATGTTGATAGCTCCCAGGTAAATTTGACAAGAATAGAAAACACAATGAAATTAAACTTCTCCTTTTCAATCTGCCATTTCACAGACATTCTTGATTAAGATCAGCTTTACACTTTCATATCCGTTGACCTTCCTTGTTCTTTTGTGTCTTCTTATTCACACGGGTCTTTTTTAACTTAAGGTATCCTAACTGATTGCAACTGATTTTGGCCTTCCAAACACAGTCATTATTCCTTTCCACTTAAAAACAGCGTGCTGCGTTCACAAAGATAGTAAAGTTCCTTAATTGAATCTGGGAAGATGCTCTGTGGCAGAAAATGATTTTGTAGGCATTTTTCATTATGATAGATGTGGTATTACAGCCGTTACATATATATATAAAATAAAAAAAAAAAAAAAGAATGCAAGTTGTCTCAGAATTGTCGCTAGAGTTATAAATCACTCACTCATATATTAAAGTCTCCAGATGGGAAAGATACCTTACAAAACCAAAATAAAAATCCTTCTCTCCTATTTACAGATCAGGCATAATCTAACAATAGTGTTAAAGGTACAAGGCAGCTTAGGAAATTTGTATCTATTTTGTACTTTTTAGGAGAAGAATATGATGCTCTGCTGCTGTTGGGTGGAGGAGGGGAAAAACCCCTGCGCTCAGTGGCAGCATTTTCTGATGGCAAATTCTGATGAAGAAGGGAAAGCAGTTTCCTCAAAACTAATGGAAAACTCAGCCCAATGTCACGCAAGTGGTAGGTCAGTGAAGAGACAATCGGAGAACTAAGAGCTAGATGATGCTTCTTGTACAGCAGATCTCTGTCAGGAAAGAGTAAAGAGCACAACTTCGTCCCCTATTCAATCATCCAGCAGAGCAACGATGGGGGGTTAAAACCATTGCAGGCAAATTCCACTCCCTTTGAATTACTTACTTTCTACTTTGGAAACTTTACCTTAAAATGGCATTGTACCACCTGTCGCAAAAGACCTTTGCATTGGAGTCAAATGAAGTGCTAAGAAATTCCTCCGGTGCTATAGAGGTGTAACTACCACGGAAGAAATGCTGCAGTTACAGCCTCTGACCACGTGAAACGAAGAGGATCCACACAACAGTGCTCTGCACAAAACTGCAAAACACAATTTATCTAAACTTGCAGCTAACCAGGGGCTTGCGGCCGGGATGCCTCTTCTAGCCAGGGGATCTTAATATCAGGGCAGTCAGCATTTTGATGTCCTACCTCGTTAGAAACACAGTGTGTTCAACACCACAATGCTCCCATCTGGCCAGTGCTGCTCTAAAGTGGGGAAATGCATCTTGTTATAACACACATTAAAGAATACATTGTTAAACAGGATTTTGTTTCCAGTGTAACCAAGAGCAGATGTTAAAATGTTAGCTGCTCATTAAAAATGATTGCCTTTCCCCACATTCAGGGCAAAACTGAGTTAATATTAATGGCTAACATACCTTATAATATGATGATTTTAATGACAAGAAAAATATTTACTCACTTTGGCCAAAGATGACAATCGAAATCCTTTAGCCTTCTCTTTTCCAGCCTTTTCATTTAAATGGTTCCCAATGGCTAAAACGTACTCCAAGACAGCGACAAATTTCTGGCTGGATTGCAGCTGCTTACTCGCTTGGATTTTCTGGTTTATTAGCTGAAACACACAGGTTTTCCTTCAGTTCAAATTGAAACTGTGAGTAAATCGATGGTGCCTGTACCTTCCCTTTGCCAAAAGCCTCCCTGTGCCCACCTGAAGCAAGTCACGCTTCGGCTGATGGATCCCTTCCAACTCAACCTCCCTGGGAACTGCCCAGGGGGTCGGGAAGGACCGGTTAAAAGTCTCCCACCAAGACCAAGCCGGTGTTGACACAGTTACCCTGCCCCGATGGAGGTCGCATCCATTCTGGCTGCCAAACCAGCCCTGCCAAAACGACTTCAACCTCATCTCTTAAAAATGCTGCTGAAGAAAAAGTATTGTGATGTTTGAGTGCACCAGATTGCACCAAATGTCAGGCATCGGGGGAAGCAGATAGCCTGGAGCACAGAATAAGGTTCTCCATCCTTCACCTCCCTCCTTTCTGTTTACACCAGCTGAAGACTCGTATCTTATCAAAATTCTTAGCACAGTTTCCCCACAAGGAAGAATAATAATTTCCTGTAATCGAACTCAGTATCAATTTCTGTTTTCCCAGGGAAGCCACCTCCCTTCTAGGGCTGTAGACACAAGAGGTGGTTTTGTTTTAAATTAGGAAACTATATTTTTTTTTAGCACCACACCTCTCTCCATCAGTCACCAACACACAAATTTAAAAACAGGGAAAGGATGAAACACGCGGGAGAGCTGAAAGCCATTGTTAAAATATTCCAAATATTCAAATATTTGGTTTCAGTGGAGGACAGCAAAGGTAAGGCATTGTACCCGGCAGGTCAGAAATCTCTGCATCTCCCCGGTGTTTTCCATCTGTTGTTCCCCTTCTGAGTTTTGTTCACTGTTACTATGGTTTTAATCACAGCCAGGCAAAGGATAACAACTCGGACTTGCAAAACTTTCAAATTTTGTTTTCATTCCCATGCAGAATCAAAGCATAACCCTTGAAACATTTTCATAGAGACAGAGTCATGTCGAAATACTTTGTTTTGAATCAAAGCGTATACAAACCCTGGCAGGTAAGGCAGCGCTTTGGAACAGGAGGACCCAGCCCGTGAGACTGGAATACTGTTTATTTGCGTTCCCCCCACCCCTAGGTCATCCTGAAAAAGGCAGAGAGGGACTTGAACTCTGGTTTGCAACATTTCAATTCAATGCTGTAATCCTGAGGGTGAACAGCCTCCTTCGGTCTTCTGACAACAGTAAATGTCTACGAGACGCTGGTCGAATGAACTTGCTCTAAATGTCTATGACTTTAGATTGATCCTTTCAGCTTGTGGGGCAAGAACCTCCCCACAAAAGGAACTGAATTTTAGTGGTGAAATTCACTTCTGTCTTGTCACTGACCAAAGAAAGAGGAAAGTTTAACAACCCCAAATAAAAATTTGAAAATCCTTTCCCGTTCATTTCTCCCTCCTTTGTGGAAGTCTGCTCCACTGCCAGACCCATTAGCAGCTGCTTCTTGAACCTTAGTGGAATCAGGATGATATTAAATGCAATACAGGTATATACATGCATATATACCATAGCCCTCATTTGTCTTTTTTTTTTTTTTTTGCCTGTGTTTTGTTTTGGACCAGTACTGTGGAATACTATCATTAACAAAACACAATAAAATTAATTGGATTCCCAAAAGTATTGCAAATGCACCAGTGCCACTGTATTTCAAATGTAGCCTGTCTCTAACAAAGCCATGACCTACAGAGATTTTTTAATTTTTTTTAATGTTTTTCCTTGTTACTTTTGAACAGTGCCATGAAATGGATTTTTATACACTAGGCTGCCTTGATTATTAGACTATGAATTGCCACCATAGAGATGTTTTGCTATAGGAGATAAAAAGGGGAAAACCAACCCAAAACCTCCCCAACTCGACAGCTTTGAAATCTGCATTGAGGCCACTTGGTCCCCTACGACCTCACGGGTAGATTTTGATCGCAAACACGCTGTGGAGCAGTCGTGGTACTCACAGGCTCCAAATCTCTCATGCTCACAGGGAGCTCACGTATGGTAAGCAGGAGATCCAGCCTCTGGCCTAAGTGGGGGATTTTACACATCTGCATAAAATTGAAAAGAAAAGGAATCAAAACCATGTTTATACCAAAACATGTGCATATATCTTTCATAATTTATTAATTTAGCCTCACCATAGCTTTTCTAATTTCTGTGCTGATTTATTAATTTTATTCTAGGCCTTAAGTCTGTAGATATACTATGGCAAATATAAAAATCACATACCCAAATATGCATCATTTGCATATGTAAATGCAAGAAAACACTGTATACTAGTAGGGCAAACACTACTAAAATCAATGACATTCATTTCTTGTGAACAAGAATAGTTAAATGCATACAATTTACCCTTATAGGTTTTAGGAAATCAAGCTCAGAATAAATCAGCTCCTACTTTGGAAGAAGGGCGTGTGACTTGGAGACACAAAGGAATCCCTATGCTTCTCTTCATAATATCTACCTGTCTCAACTCTTTATCAGATAAATCCTCTTATACCGTTTCTGGCCGAGATTGTAAAATTAAGTTTCAAACAACAGCTTCTGGTAGTGGTTTTATCTAGAAGAGAGAGTCCTAGAAATAATGTGGTATGTTTTAATGCTGTGCCTTCTTACCTCTAACATAAACTGATCAACCACGTGCAGCTGGGAAGGAGACCCCTTGAATGAGTGGTACCTTTCTGCGTCTTTTGGTGTTGGCATGTACCTGCAAAACAGCAAATGAAAGTTATATTGGTGCAACGTAAAACAGTCACTCCGTTCCATGCATCAGAATTTCTTACTGTTCAGTGTGTTTTATGTATCGCATGTTTATTCTTTAACTTGTTAGACATTTGAGCCAACTATGCAATGGAAAGCAAAAAGGTTCTGCAGATACATCTGCATATCTGGAAATACTTATATATGAATAAGGCCTGAAAATAACTGTCAGTAGTGTTCACCTGCAGCTCTACAGACGATTTACAATGCATGGGCTGTTGTAAAACCATGTGACGAAGGAGTTAAGACCATAATTTCCAAAGAGGTTCATTAATTCTGTGCTTGATTTCATTGTGCCTTGTTTTCATTGATTGGATGAACCTTTCAAAAGCAGCTAGAAACAATATACACTTTTTGAGCAGTTATGGCCGTGCTGACTCAGCTGGCTCCAGCAATGACTTCTTTGAAAAATTAGCACAAGAGCAGAGCAGACTCACGCTATGGTGTAATTACCAGTGGGCCCCATGGTCTGAGCGACTCCTCCCTCCAAAACTTTTTTAATTGCCCGTGAAACAAGAACGGGCAACGCCATTTCTGTCTTTCTAACTGCCACATCGCGTCCGAGATTCGTTTCTCATTTTTGCTGATCGCTTGTAACACAGACCCACAACTTTCTTCTTCGGCGTAAGCAACAGAATATTCTCCCACAGCACTCCAGAGCTGCAGATTTTTAGAAAACTGATGTCTTGAAACATGCCTCCACTTGGAAAAATAAACTCACACCACCACAGCTCCCCTCCTTTGGAGATCTTCCTGCCTGCCTGATACACTAGGGGAATTCATAGCGTATCTTAGAAAAATGAAATCGATGTTATAGCTAACATATGAGAAGGAGCGTTAAGAATCTTAAATATGTTTTCAGGTCTACTCTCTTCTTTCTCTGCAGAAAAACTACTAAATTTGTAGCAAGTGTGCTTAAACATTCATGGAGATAGATATACATTTTCATTAAATGTAAGGAAATGTATTCAAAGATGGAAAAAATAAGGCAAAGATTTTAGCATGTTAAATACAGGACAAACAATAAGATTATTTTTTTACTGTTGTCAATAATTTAATATGACACTTTAACTGAATAATTGCTGGGGTTTGAATTATTAAGTCTATATTAAAGCAGATTACAAAATATTCCATTCATCACCCTTCATCATCAAGAACAAAAAAATGAATTCTTATTTAAAAATAAGTTATCTGTTGGTAAATGAAATATGTTTTTATTTATCATTAAAAATAGTTTAACTTTCTAAGCAAATTCAAATAACATTTTTTTAAAGCCGACAGCAAATATCTTCATTTAATCAGAAGTCTGATATCCCATCAAATTATTTTAATGTATTATGAAATGAAACTGGCCGCTTATCTAGGTTTAAAGCTTAAAGCATTAAACAATGGAAGCCATGGAAAAGGAAGCACAAGACTATGTGAATGCATTCCATAAATATCTTTTTACGTGAATGCAACTCTAACAGAATTTGTGCAATGAAAGATCTCCCACTGTTCTGAAAAATTAACTTTATAGAGACAAAGGGTGCTTTGCTATTGGTTTTAAGACGTCAGGATAAAGAAGCATTCAGAGAACTATGGAAAGGTTTCTGTATCAAAATAAGTCCTGAAGTTTCTAATAATATTCCACCACCTCCACTAACCTTCACTGGATACATGAGCAGAACATTTTGCTCCCCGCTCAAAGTCTTAAAAATGTGATGTTGGTTTTGGCTTTAAATATTTTTCATTTTACAAGAGTAGAATTTAGACTTCCTGCTCAGGCTCAGACAATATGACAGGCATAATTTGCACAGAGAGGAATTTTCCAGCCCCTGACTGTCCTGTTTAAACTCCTGTCAGGACCACAGGTTCTCAATTAATCGGGGGCTACAGTTTCCACGGTAAAGTTTTCCACTATGGCACCTAAATTGAGTGGAAAGATCTTCAGAAGTGCTACGCGTCCTGCTCCTTGTATCGTGCCAACTCCACTACGGTGCCTTGTACAAGAGAAACTTGTGAGTGCTGATGGTTCCAGCTCAGCGTCTGCTCCTCGGATGAGCCGGCTGAATGGGAGCTGTGAGACACTGCACCGCCTTGGAAATCCAGCCCTCAGCTCTGCGATGCATCTCATCTATTTCAGTAACATTTTTAAAACTGTTGGGGTGGGAAAAATAAGCTTCCTTTCACTACAAGATTTGTACATGCGTTCCTAGATTTTGGCAAGAAATAAGGATCCCAGGAACAGAATTCTTGATCCTATATAACATATAGCAATGCAGCATCCAATATCTCTAACACATTCTGTTGCTAGAAAATTTTCCTCAGCATTATTGCTATCAGAGGAAAACTCTGAAATCTTCAAGGAAAAAATAAAATATTTCAAGCTTCATTGCCATCATTATTATTATTATGATTATTGTCTGATGGCAAAGAGCCCAGATGCTATAAATCAGTGATCTCAGTGGTGTGGTACTAATTTCAACAGCGTGGAGATCCTGGGCTGAATCTGCAGCGCTGTATTAGGGCTCGAACAACAGAGAGCACTCTCCATGTCCGAGCATTTCACTGCAATTATGACCCACTCCACCCCTGCAATTAGAAACTGCAGTACCGCAGGAAGAGCTTTCTTTTCTGAAAGAAGCCGTTCAGGTCAGCTTTTGAAAGGCAGCAGAGCTCCATGACCTTCAGTGGGGCTTCACACCACTCAGCAGCTCACAATCCGCTGGGCACCGGCGTGGGGTGTAACTGGTAGAGCACTGGGGCAGCGCGAACGCTTCCTCCAGAGCACTGGTACACTTAAAACATTTAAATATTCAACATCCTGTCCATATCCCGTTGTACTTCAGGCAAACTTCATACACGCAATCTCACGTAATGACATTAATTCCACACGTTACCTCTCTGTTCTTCCTGTTCACATCACTTTCTAAGTACAGACATGATTCTGCAGGCTTTAAAATTACTGTTGATGTACTGATTAGGATCAGGATTTTAAGGCCAGAATTAAACTCATTCCACAGGAAGCAGACACATCGGTAGCAAAGTTGATTATTTACTGCCCCACTTTCTTTGCCAACATCACCTTTTTCCAAGCTCTCTCTAGCAAAAAACTCAAAGATTTTCTTATTTTGAAGCAAGAAAGAATTTCACATCACATTTTCACAGGAATGTGTCGAATGAAATGGTACAGGTATCACCTGGGATGTATAACCGACACTACTCTAGGATCCCACTTCTTTCCTTTCTTTCTGTCTTAAACTATTCAAAGAGACGCAATCCAGTTCCTACAAATTTCACATGCCAATAGTTTGCTTACACTCCTGAAAACTATTTCTCTCAATATAGTAATTCAATTTTTTTAAAGATACCGAGATTTGCATCCTGCTTTAAACCCACAAATCTCTGCCACTCTGAAATACTGATATTCTTCATATCTCATCATCCCATGAAGCTCCTTTAACACTTGTCTGGCTTCCTCCTCTCCAAACCAATTTTAAATAGGGAACAGGATTCCTTTTGTTTCTTTCATGTCTGATCCCACAACAGATGGTAAGGCAGTAGTAAGCAATGTTGTAAAGTTTTCTCATCAAGTTACACCTTCTCACTGTCACGACTTACTCTTTTACTTAGCTCCTTGTAACCAGTTCACAAAATCATGTCAGATTTGCTGTCATTTCTTGCAATCCCTTTTCCTGCACAACATCGGGAAGAGCGATATTTTGCGGACACACTCTAAAATCTCAGTTGCGAGGACTGAGATTTCTGTGTGCAACCCGAATATTCTATTCACAACCAAGATAGGTCCAATGTAGCATCTTTCCTGAACTTCCCATTATTCGCAGAAGATTATGGCTTCCCCAAAAGGTAGCATACATTACAAACAAACAACTGAACCCCAAAGATTACCTTCTTAGTGCTGTAATCTGCTCATCTGTAAGTCCACCACTCTCTTCATGTATAATGTATAGTTTTTCTTTCAGCTCGCTTGGTTTTATACGGAAACTTTTAAGAAAAATGTCTGGAGGAAAATGATTCTTCGATTACTTTGAAGAAAATGCTCAAGGGAAGGAAAATCACTAAAACATTTCATATTTACTTTCCAGATTTAAAAAAAAAAAAAAAAGCAGAAAAAAAAATAACCAAAACCAGAAAAAACCCAAAACAGTAGCTGCTAATGCTAAGGCAAAAACTGAATCTTCATATTTTATTTAAATATACATAGCAGTAATCAAGTCAAAATATACTTCTGTCAGAACATAGTCAATGCTTAAGACAGAACTATCAAGATATTGCTATCAGAAGGTACTCAATTGCTTGCTCATATATATTCCTCTTGTACTCAGCTCAACAGTCAAAATAATTTTTTTCAAAACAATAATATGATGTATTGGAGTATTATAATATTTTGAAGGTGAAAGAAATTAAATTATCCACTTGTTTTGATTTTGTTGACTTGCTTTGTTTGATTTCCAGGGTTCAAAAGAAGGTGGGTAGAGTCCATGCAAGAAAAATTACTCCCAAACTGAAGGCAACCTGGGAAGCAGAAGTGCTCACTTCTTCCACACTGCCTGATATTCTAAAATCTGATTAAGAGGGTTTGCAATGTTTAAGACTTCTGTGCTGACATGGTGCTAGCTCATAATATACGCTATGATAGGAAAATGGAAAGAAGACGTCTCTTCCCCAAACAGGTGAAGAACCATTTGTGAGGCCCTTGCTCCTAAAAAGACTATTTTGTCTTGCCAGTTATTCTTTAATTACTGTCTCCATGATCGTCACCAAAGGATGAAGGTAAAAAAGGAAGCACAAGGAAATGAACAGAGGGCATCAGCAGAGAGAGAAAAAGGTTTAAATGCTTCTCAGTGTTGGCATGAAACTTGTCCTAGAGTCTCTGCTACGGTAGAACTCCTCGGAGCAGCCCAAGGGGATTGGGAAGGAGAATTCAGGAAGGATGTGTATGATTTACCTTTTCTTTTTCCTCCAGTCCTAAAAAGGAGCAGAGGTTTTCAGGCTATAGGAACTTGCTGTGGTCTGAGTCAGCTGTTGATGGTTCTCAGGAGACTGTTGGCCAATGGAGTATATACCATTTATTCTTCCTCTGACACACTTTCCACCCTTTTAATTTTGTTATAAGATCTAGCTTTAGTGCTAAGCCTGACAGAATCTTCCCTTTTTCCTTCTTGTGCCTTATATCTTCTGCTTCCCTCTGCCTTTTAAACCATCTGTCTCTTCAGGTGGGGTGATATCTACGGACCATAACAGTGAATAACTCATCGTAAAATAAAATGTTGATTTTAAACTTTTCACGACCTGTCTACAAAGTATTTGATATTTTCTTGAACATTTTCAGTAGCTGAAATTAGTCAAAACAGGCACCAATCAAGTCACAGAAGCTGGTATTTTGACTCCTAAATCAGTTTTTCACCCACTAGATCCCACATTCTTGGTTTAACACATACATTATAGTGTTTCCCAAAACTTTTTCATTGGAAATCTGAGGATGTTTTTCTTGTTTCTCTCTTTCTGATGCCTGTACTCTGTATGGTAGAAATTTATTTTGTCTACAAGAATCCACTAGATAAGTTAGCTTTTATTTGCATTTTCTCATGCATTGGGCTTGAATTTAGTGTGTAGATGATCTCTCAGAACTCTCATTTTTCTCTTGTGTTCAGATACCCACTCAAATTCTCAAGAAATTTTAACCTACTGGCATTTTGGAGCTTCATCTTTTTATTCGTTAATTTAAGAACTGTGGTTTGCAGCACTTGCAGGAAGATTAATCAGAATTCTCAGGATCAAATTAACTTTTGATCTAAGCAATGTCCATTATAATAAGTATATGCCAAAAATCTCACTGATGGGACTTTAAGGATAAGATTAAGAAATGGATGTAGAATGTCTCAATGAAAAAAATTCTAAGAGGAATAGGATCAAAAGGAAGAATGGTGCTATTTGCAAACCAAAAGAAAGAAATTTCCTCAGAGAAACTGCAATAATTTAGTAGATAAAAGTGCTATTACAGGATTCTTTTTATCTGCAACAGCACTTTCGTATCACTCACTTCCTTTTAACCCTTCAAATTGTTAGTCAATGGATGCAATAATTCCAACAAGTTATCTCCATTTACAGTTCCCAATTAAAACTTTACGCAATCTCCAAAATACATTCTCTTATCAATATTCATAAAGATTAAATCATTAAAACTTCAAAATTAACTGCCCCAAATTCTTTACACATGTAAGATTTCTTAAAACATCACTAGGTTATAGAACTTTTTTGGAAAGCCATCCCTGTAATGGAAATCAGAGTAGTCTTTGAAGAACAATTACCCTTGCTCCTTTAATATCTGCCACTTCTCATCAAAGTAATTGAAAGAACTTTACATCATTCTATTTGTAAGGCCAGAACTATGTGCTGAACTGCTTCATTAGCTGTGAAAGACTGTTCTAGGTCAGGCCTTTTGCAGAATCATACCTAGGATATGAGGGGGAAGGATCCTGTTCATGACCGTTCCAGACAGCCATTCACAGTCTAAGCTATGGGCCAGAGAAAGGCCAAGAGAGTTCCTGCAACCTGGCTTGTTGCCTCAAAGGCTGCTGACACCAATCCATCTACACCTACATGAATATTCTTGAACTCAATGTAAGAGGGAGATGGAGCACAGTACTCAAAGTTCTAGCGACCAAGCTGTTTCTGTTGACTTGTTTCACCTGGACAGCCCAGAAAGTTTGAAAAGCCTTTGAGGTCAGAGTCTTAACGTTGATTTCACAGGTGTCATACATGATTTTACACGTCTGCCCTGACACAACAGCATCCCAGCTCAATGGCACATCCACATGCTTTGTATAAGAGGAGGAGAAGCTTGGTGCTCCTACTCTACATCATTAAGGACCACATTTAGAGCAACTGAGCCATGAGGTCTATTTTTGTAAATGAGTAGAGGGGCACTGAATTAAAAGAAGACACGAGCTTGTCTCATGGCCTATTGAATGGCAGAAAGTACAAACAGAAAATGCATGCAGTGCTCCCCCCAGGCTTCCAGATAGGAACACACAGTCCTTATTAATAAACTTACTGAAGTTATGTGCAACTTTTTGATCTAACATGATGTGCTGATTCGCTGAAGGTTCATTGCCCGAAAATACCGCCACGTCCTGGATCTGGAACTGATCACAGAGTCTGGATACATCTATTTTTTTCTTGCATGGATCACATGATCCCCAGAGAGATTTTTGAATCTAAAAATATAGGAGTGACAGGGTAAACAAAAAGCCAAAAGAACAGAGGTGCTTTTTTCTATCCAAACACAGAGAAGGCATCCAGGTTGTTTTGTGACACAGCTGTACTTTCATGATAACTATAATGTAATACAGGCTACAATATTATTTTTTTCTTTAGCAGCTCCCCTCAGCTTCATCCTCACCTTATCGTAAGGAACAACATCCCAGTGAAAGGCTTTGGTTCTCTTTGTCGATGGAGAGAGGCTGGGGGGCTGCGGGAATACAGGCGGGGCTGGCGGTACCTCTGCCTTACTTAGGGGAAGTGGAAGCGATGGTGATGCTGGGGCTGCTTCCCCCTCTGCAGGCTTTGTCTGGGGGCTCGAAGACTTGTTCAGACTGGCTGTCGCAGAACTCACACCAAAGTAGAGGGCCTCTTCTTTCTGTTCATTCAGAGGTACAGTAAAATCCTCGTAATCAGCTTCGGAGGAGGTGCAGCCTTGAGACCCCTCCTGAGGCAGTGCGGCACCCACGCACAGCTGACAGTACCGTTCTATGAGAGACACCCACTCATTCTGGAGCTTGCCAACATCCTCTGCCCTGTTGTTTTGGACAGTAAAGGGTATTCGAAACCTGAAATTTAAGAATGTCATATATAAACGCAAGGAAGTGTAAATAACATGCTGACTAATACAGCCACAGATATTTCTTATTTAAGCAGAATGATGTTCAGCAGCTTTACTTGTCAGAGGAGCCCAGTGCTGCTGACTCTGACCTTTTCAGACAGAGTTAATTGCTTACGTGTCTGAGGTTAGAGAGCTGAAGTTTTGCCATATATTGACTTGGTGGTGCAGTTACCTCATAATTCCTCTTCTCCACCTTGGGGGAAGGTGAACAATATGCCACGTCTTACTGGGCTTGTTGCACAAGCTAGTCGGAACCTGTTCACACATCCGTCCTATCAAGCTGAACGATATATCTGCTCACTGGCTCCTGACACGACAACCAGACAAGTCTTTGTGGGCAGTATTTCAATGTATCTTCTCCATTCCACAATGTGGTACCTTTGCCTCCACATTAAAATACTCATCAGATCCCTGAGGAGCAACGGGAGGGGTAATCTATATAATTCTGATGGCCTCATTTCTCCACTGTTGCATTTTGTTCTGGGACATTGAGATTCTCAGTTGCTTGACCTTGTTTTCAGTAGTTCTGCTTTAACAAATTATTAATTACCATCTATACTTACAAATAATTGTGTTCTTTGGTCTGGACTGAGAAGGTACGGCATCCATTCTCCTTGCTGACACTCACATTACCACCTGACAAATTAATTGTATTTGTTACAGGGTCTGCAGTCTTGTTCTTTCCTCCCAGACCTATGCAATATAAAGTCAACTCTCCTTCACGTAGTTGTACCAAGTACCTGAAGGACAAGGAACGGAGATACAGCTCATTCTTCACTGACTACTTATTTACACAAGCCTTGCCTTTGTTAAAGCATTTTATAATGTCAATCAGTCTCCACATCTTTATAGCATCTTCCATGGAACAGTCAAAAAGTATCAATGCTAAAGCATAAAACCATTGAGATGAGGGCTTCTTATTCACATCTGACACATAAGTAAACCGTGACATAAAATATGAACTTCCAGCCTGCCATGCCTAATGAGGGAGCTAAAACTAAGATCTGAGTACCAACTAAAAATCACACGAGTCCTGTTATTTTGTTAGCTACGCTTTGTCCCTCCCACTCTATTTATTGCCCGCATTTGTTTGCAATGGTGGGTCTTCTGGACATGAGCTTTTAAAGGAATTTGCTGAGCAGCTCATAATATGATGAGGCTTCAGAGTTTCTGTGTCTTCTGGGTTTTACTGCCACCAAGCTATAAACAAGTCACCATAAGATAAGTTAGTGCCCAACCTTATAGTCCAATAACTCTCCCTCTCTTGGAAATGCCTCTGCACATGCTCTTACTCCGTGAGGACTGATCCTGGTGGCCCCTCATTCCCACGAGTCACTTGGCCAGAAGGGGTCAAAGTATTCTGCTCTGAAGGGCTCCACCAGAAATGACTGTGCCAAACTGTGGGTGTTACCTATTTAAATGATAAATTAATCCTGGCACAAATTGCCTGCCCATACGCAGCTTCTCTTAGAGCAAAACGTTCTGCATCAGCCTCTCTTCTAGGATTCTGCTCTGCTGGTTATAAGAAAGGCCCCACACTCAAGAACAAGTGGGGCTTTACTGTATGTGGGTTTTATTCTTATTTCAGCATTTGCGTTCTCGTTTTTCTTGAGGGTTACTGCATTTCTTTATCATTCTGACAGTTCTATCAGACCTTTCTTTTCCTCCACTCTCTCTTCAAGGTGTGGCTAGTTGATTAAGGTGTTCTATGAGGAATTTAAATAAGTTTAGCTGCTCCAGAAGAATTAAACATAAAATATAAATTGCATCTATTCCCACGTAAACAGTCAAAGTGATAAGAATTGTTTAATGGAGCTGGCAGCTATATTGATCTCTCCTTTCTTTAAAGCAGGGACTTATAGTTTAATCGGATCTCCAGATGCTTCCACCATTATTTACTTTGCCAAAAAGAAAAGGAGGATTAATATCAAGAAGAAAGCAACAAGGGCTTTGCTTCACAAGATAAATAAAAATCAATTTTTGTTTGTTAACAAACTTGTTAAATGTTGCAAAGTAACAAATCCTGGGACACACTTGAGGATAGTGTTTACAACACATACAGTGGTAGCCTTTTCAAAACAATTAAAATCATTTTCTGTGAACTGTGAAGTCTTTGAGATAATTGCCCTGTGCAGATAATTACAATGTTAATTTTCTTTTCTTTAGTTTTTGCTAGACAGAATTTTTTTCTCTCTTTCTCTCCGTTGATAGTATAAGCAATTTCCAGGTATTTTAGGAGCTGGTTCAGGGGAAGGGTGGGCTGTCTGCAGGATGGGTAGCAACCTCTGCAAAATCATCGTGGCTGGTTCGCTAGTTCAGTAATAGAATAAGCGGAAGCAGAAGTCCTGCTTATCTGTGACGGCTTAGGGGCTGAATGAAATGGTGGCGACAGCCCGTTTCCTACTGAATAATGACTCCTGTCTCTGAAACCACCACCCCCTTAGGCCACCATGGTTGGTCACGCCCACAGGAGGGAAGGTCAGAACATTACGAGAATGAATTAATGAATTTTGGGGCAGCCATGTGGCCAGCGGGAGTCAATGTTCTCTAGCTGGACTCCTACACTCCTCGTCTGCTTTGCCAGCCTTTTTCTCCTTTTCCTGATGACTGAAAATGGAGTAGAAAGTAAAGAGGTAAACATAAAGAAGTCCCACCATTAAAATCACTCTGAGCACCATCACCATTATATATTTAACAAAATCCACAACCCAGAGGTCTACGGAAGGGCAGTTCGTACTTCACCCATTCGGTGGATGGAAAAGTGTTTTGCTGCAAATCCAGGAGTCCTTCGTGTATCACGTCACATTCCGCAGCTCTCCCAGAGCAGGGCTCCGCTGGTCTCTTGCACGAATTGCTCTGTATAACTCTGCTCAGAAGGTATGTTATCTATATAAAAGTGGCAGCAGAGAGAGTATGTTTTCTATGTTAATTCCCTTGAATAAGACATTAATAGGTGGATTTTTCAAGTATAAAAATGATAGACAACACTGTAAGCAGCAGCCAAATAGGTAAAATAAATTAACATAAAATAAATAGGGTCCTTCTATGATGCTAAACTACTTAACTGCAATTTGGTTTTATGCCCACAGTTCTAAACCTGTCAGTGTATGAAGAATATAATTTTATTCTGGAGGGGTTACTGTGAAACATAATTTTACTTTTTTAATTCATATACAAAGCAATCTAGGACAATGTTTCTGTTCAGCTCAGTTCAAGCCCAAGTAGTACTCGATCGATTTAGCTTGAAATCTCAAACAAACCGAGCAAAAAAACGAAGGCTCGCCTACAGTTGAAGATAGCATGGATTAAGGTTGGTGTGAATTTAAAGCGCTCTTTTTTGTTAGACAGGGCCATATTTGAATGTTCTTACTACAGAATACATGTACCTTTTTGAGCTCTTCTGCCAAGTAAGCTAATCTATTTGGAACATTAAGCTAATCAACCGTGAGGTACTGTTCCTCTGGAATAAAAGTTTCTGCATGTGGAGAACTGTTGTTTCACGAGGGATGAATCCCTCTGCAAAAAGCCCCTTAAAAATGGGTCACCGCAGAAGTTTGGATGCAAACTCCTCCGTGGTTTTTGAGAGCTCGTATCTCAGCCTACATCGTGGAGCTGGCTTCAGCGCCTCAGCAGTGGGATGACACAAACTCCAAGACCTGGTCACCCCAAACACCCGGGATAGCTGCGCTCAGGTGAAAAACCAGTGCTAATGTCACGACTCGAGTTTCTCAGGTTTCGGTGTAGAGTCTAATTACACTAATGACTTGGAATGTTTAATTGAACCTAGAACTTGAAAGGAACCGAGACCTCAAAATGAAACAGCTCATACAAAATCCTGCAACACTGAATCATTTCATTAAACTAATATCTCCTCGTACCTAGGCTGTCTTGCTCTGATAGTTTTATAATTTCAGTGTATTTTGATGGTAAAAGATGAACTACTAGGTCTTTTTTTTTTTTTTTCACAGCATCAGGATGGCCTCACTTATTCTTCTTAAAAACATGCATTTTAACAAATATCTTACATATAGAAAAAAAAAACTGCTTAGAAAATTTCAATTAAGATTAAATTGTGCATGTCATCAGTTTTGTTTGCTTGCTTTAATACAATCTCAGGCCAGTTACATTCAAGGCGTAGTTGAAGAAATGCATCCATTTTCATATCACGTCTTGAGCTGGCTTTACATCTTCAGTCCTAGTGAACTGTGGCAAAATCCTAAGGCCAAACTTTATCCTGAACTCACATTCCCTTTGTTCTATGTACGAACATACACAGAATAAAGACATTCCTACTTCTTTGTTTGCACAATGCACAGCATAACAATTCCCATTTATGATTGGGACCTGCTGGGTACTACCATAATATTAGCTGTTATTTATAGCAATCTGTCTATGACATTGTAAAAACTTACCTTCCTTTTATCATCAAGAGACACTGCTTCCAGCTCATAATCTTGTCGCCCATGAAACACAATGCTGAAGCGCCTCCTTTCAGTATCTTCACAAGCTTTGACTTGTGAGAAAGGGAACTGTTTCTTAATAATTCCTTTTTCAATGTTAAAAATGGTCTTTGTGTTGAAATCAATCTGGAACAGAAAGTTCTTCATTACTTGACTCCATCGCTTCTCTTCATTGAGAGGGAAAGACAGCATCCCCGATATTACCATGCAAGGGCATTTAGATAAAGGACCAGCCTGGAATATGGATCTATCTTGCCAATGAACAGAATAAAAAATGACATTCCATCATCAAGATACTGTACTATATTTGTTTTAGTTACAAAACAAACAGATATTCATTGTAACTGCGTTTCCCTATCGCTTTTGATGAATATGCATCAATTTATCACTCTGAAATATTTCCTTTTTACATTCTCCTTGTCATATACAACCCAGCACACAAACTCCCCATTCAGCAGCAGTGGCACGACCGTCTCAGCAAAGTTTCAATTACTAACCAGTTCGACCTACACCCCAGTACTAAAATGAAGTGAAGGTGGTTATTTTTATAACGGCCGCTTCTGTGTCAGGAAAAAAGGATACTATTGAGAGATTATTTTCTGATATAAATATTACTGTGTTTTGGTTTAGATCTTATCTAACACAGATTTTTTTTTTTGTCTGTATATATACACATATATGTGTACATATAGGTGAAGGGAGCGATGAAAATAGCCAATAAAGATATTTTATTGCTGTTTCACAGCTGTAACAATTAAAAATTGTTTGCTTCAAAATAAGATTATTTTTTTTTTCTACTGCACAACCTATTTCTGCAGTGTCAGAAACTGGCACAGACAGATTCCAGTATCTGTTCTACGCCTCAGTCCCTGCTGAGCAGAAGCAGCTTTGTTGATACAGTAAGATGCGAATATATCTGACTGCCCAGCGTCAGCGAACGCGGCCCATGGAGAAAATAAACTCAGAAGAGCCTCACATCTCACCCCAGTTAGATATTTACCTTTGGTCGTAAATGATTCTTGGCACCTTTCATTCCTACAGTGTGGACCGTGCCAAGCAAATGGCCACTGTGGCCTTTCCCCCCGCTCTGTTTAGAGCAGGAAATCTCCACGGCAGAACCATTCCCATCATTATCTCTGGCTTCTGAAGGCTGCTGGTAACCAGAGAGCTGGAAGTAAACTACACCAGATTCCCAGACTGATAACTTCCACATCCAATATAGATTTTTCCATCAGTTTTATGTCTAAACAAATAATCTTTTAATTCCAAAAACTGGAGGATACTGAGGGAAATAAGGAGATTATACTTTCTACAGGTAAGATGTAATAAACAAAAAGCCACCCTCTAGCATGTATCACTTGGACTTGCTCATTATCAAATTTCATCCAAACTGCAGGAAAAATTCAGTGAAATCCAGGCTCCCGGAAACAACATGAAAGCTTCGTCACTGACTTCACGGAATCAGGAAATCACCGTCGGGGTGCTATCGACAGAAGTTTGCTTTAACATCGTGCAAGTCAATAAAGCCTTAAGGGTTCATAATGTCAAAAAAAAGAATTCACAGGGCAGAGTAACCGGAGAAGAAATGCACAGTCTGCCAAATGAACCTTCTGAGTACCCCCGGGACCATCTCTTCCCAAGGTTTTAGAGAGTGCATTGAAGTGTCCAAAGGGACTGATCTTTAAGTACGTCTACGTCACTCGTAGGTATTTACTGTTGCTAACTACTAAGAACAACTCCCAGGCAGGACCTATTACAATCCATCATCTTGGTGAAGAATCATGGTTTTTAGAGGTGAGAGAACCTCTGAGATCATCAAGCCCATTCTACAGCTCTGCCAAGGACTCAGTAGAGGGAGTTTCAGATATGTACTTTTGGTGTAAAAGGTCGAAAGTCTGTTCAATATCTTACAGGTCACTGAACCACAAGATGTTTTAAACTATCACATAACATTTACTGAGCAAACTAATCATCCTATATTTTTCATATATCATTTCAAAAGTGAGAGTTTTTAAAGTTACCTGCAAAATTCGTTTCTGCCACCGATAGTGTTTGTGTTTGTAGATAATGAAGTTAAATTGTGACCCAGTTAGCAAATCCTGTGAATCCTGAAAAATAGAACAGAAATCAGCAATATGTCCAAACTGTGCTAATTTTTGCCCACTCAAATCCAGTCGTGTTCTCAGGTGAAATCTCCCTCAGTGACCAGTATTAAACAGTGCTGGAAGCTTTGCAGGAGACCTCCACATGGAGACACATGGAAGAACCCTCCTGACCTGATTTTCACCAGCACAAAACATCCACAACTCCCGCTGCAGTAATGAAGGGATCACAGATTGGGATGGAGGGTGAAAGGGAGAGCAGAAAGCAGGAAGACAGGGAGGAAAAGAGCAGACCCCATGGAATTGTACTAAATACATTCAAAACACACGAGAACAAGGAGTTTGTTAAATCGACTAAGCAGCAAACAAGAACCATATATGACTTTCAGGAAAAATATTTACAAACCCTTGAATGTGGTGCAGCATAATGGAAGATCTTTGTTCCTTAATATTATATAAGGGTATACAATTTGTTATCTGGTCCCTTATAGAATATGACTAGTCTTATAATCTTCAGGAAAATGCAGGGAATGGAAGGTCATGATCCAGCTATATTAAATTTTATTTAGTTTTAATAATTAGCTATCACAAAAACTTTAGTGCAGCAGAAGTAGAAAAGGAACCCTTTTTCTTCTTACTCTGAGAATATTTTTCCATATAGTCCTACACTGCCGAGTTTAATATTTTTGTTGACTGCAGTCCTTCTGCAAAACTTGTGCTGCTTTTTTATTAGTATTTATTTTTGCTTCTCCTTCTACTTTCCAGCCAAGAAGTTAATAAGCAGTTCAGATAGTTATTTTTAAAAATTCCAAAAAGCACCAGGTTTATCTCAAAATCGCTATCAGTTCCTGTGGTGCAAAAAAAAAATCAGATTGTGTCATTAGCACATCATAAGATTTCACTGTTTCCTGGAGATACTCCCATACGGAGGCTGGTTCAGAACTCCAGAGCAGAAAGGGAAATAGATAGTGAAAATTTCTCCAGAGAATTCTCTGCTGGCACTTCTGTGGTGGTGATGGACAGAGACGGCAATGAGGGAGATACTGGACAGGGATTACGGAGAGGAGTACAAGGCTGATGTACTAATGTACGCAATTAACGTACTCCTCATTCTCAAACCATTTCCGCTCACCATTATCAACTTCTACTTTCCTCAGGAAAGAACTTCCATGCTTTCTATAAAATGGAAAAATGCTAATGACCCACTTCTGACTGACAGTGAAGAGATGAAGGCTTTAACAGCAGAAAAAGGATTTTTTTCTGTCTCAATCTGACCCTGAAGAAATCTCTGGACTAGACTTCTTGGTCTCATTGACCTATGCTCAGCAAAGCTATGCTGTTGTAGGACCCAAAAACAGTTTTAAGCCACCTTTGCACTGATTCTATGTTTGCCTGGTGGCAGGTCAGAGCCAACCATAGGAAATGTTAGAATTGAAGTCACACTGGCCAAGGCTTTGCACTTTGTAGCCAGCCATTCTCATAGCCATGCATAACGCTGCATTGTCAGAGCCTCTTATGGTGACCAGTCATGCCCCAAGTTCAACCCAACGCTTGGACACCCCTCAGAGATTAGATCCATCATTTTCCTGAGGTGCTCCATGGCATCAGCCCCAGGATTTTGCCCTACATTTATTGCTACAGTACTTGATGCTGCACTCAGAATAACGAAACTCATATGGATACATCTGATCTCGATTTAACCGGCTTAACCCAGGTAACGACATCAGTGTAACTGCAGCATCTACGCGGGATATCCGTGCCACAGGAGACAGGCAGCATTAGCCATTAGTCCCTGACATATTTGGTCATAAACTGGAGTGTCTGTGTTTGCACAAGTTGGGACTGCATCTTTGAAAGCAATACAGACACGCCTCTAATGCTCAACCAGGCTTTCCAGACCATGCTCACACATTTGAACATCTTGCAAAATAGATCAAAGGAGTGACCTTACCTTTTCAGCGTACACCTCTTTCTGTGCCAAATGTAAAGCTCCTTCAATGCTCACTTCTTTATTTTTCACCATGTTCATAATTTTGAGGATTTTTTCCTGGCTTAACTGGAAGAAAAGTCAATCAAATGTTTTTAGAGACTGTTTTTTCATCTGGCTATTGAGGATACAGAGTGCTTGTGACAGTTACAGCTACAGTATCTGCCATAAAATTACAATTTCATTCATATTTTATGTTCTATCGACAACCTGCCCAGCAAATATAATCTCCCTTTGAAACCCGGTGAGAGTCCACACGATATCAAATATACAGGGGTTTTTACAATTTTAGAAGCTGGGGTGGTAATATCTGGAGATAGAACTGCCAGGAGGAAATCTTTTTTAGTTAGAAAATCTGGCAAGAAGCGAAAACATCAATTTTGCATGCTTGCCTGTGTCTTACCCTTAGTGTAAAGTACTGCATACAGACAACATGAAAGCAAAATCAGGACCATTTGAAATTTTCAGGGTGAAAGGGGGGAAACTGATGCTGGTACCAGCAGGAACTGCTGTCACGTGAACTTATCTCAACACGTTAACCAGCCGGCATCACACTTCCCCTTTCTTTTACCGAAAAAGGAGGTTGCGCCGTCAATAAGCTTACACACAAATTTATGTCACTCTTAAGGGAACCAGGTGGGGATTGCAATGCCAAACAGGAGCCAAGCAAAGAAAAAAGGCAAGTGGAGTAACCAGGGACCCAGAACTACAGCTGCTTACACTGGTGGTGAAGCTCTTTCACAGACTTTGTAGAAGGAATAAACAACCTCCCTTTGAGACAGACCAAAGAGGTCCCTTGTGTGACATCCATTCCTCAACAGCAGCAGAACTGGGAATTTGGAAGGCGTGTGTAGGTTTCACCACGAGAGCTCGGGAACTTGTATTATTTTATCCACTATCTCAGCTACAATATTCAATTAGCTACACCGTGCAATGTTTCCTGCCCCCCTGGAGAATGACCTCACCACCAGGAGACAAGTTGTTACTGCAATAAAACCTTTCTTTCAAATCTTTTGAAAGCATTTTAGAACTCTTCCATGTGGACGTCCAGGTGGAGAGCCCTCCCCAGGAGCCTTGCCCAGGTGGTGCAGGACCCGGGGGAAGGGGCAGGAGAGACATCTCGGGAACGGGAAGGGGGGTTCCCCTGCACCCCTACTGCGGAGCTGCTGCAGGGACTAACGCGTTCAGAGCAAGGCAGCTCAAAGCATCTCAGCACTGCAGGCAAACCTGAATTTGGCCACCCCGAGGACGAGGCACCAAGACCTGGAGTGGGTTTTGTTGTTCCTGCTGTAGGAAAAAAGAAGGTGAAGAGCTAAAGACAGGAATCCCTGGAGAGCCTGGGAGGGGAAAGGTGGGCAGAAATTGGGGCTCCTGAGAGCTGCCAGTTTTGCTGCCTGAGACTCGTGATTGCATGATTGCTACTGCCAGCAGCTGCTTCCCAGAGCTCCGAGCAGGCAGAGCAGGCAGCACATCAGGCAGCACAGGCAGAGCAGGCAGCACAGGCAGAGCAGGCAGCAGGGCTGCAGCTGCTTTGCCACCCCCAGCAGCTTCCTGTCTTGCTTTCCCTACGCCTACAGCTCCCCACAGATAGAGCAGCTTCTCTGCTAACCCCCCAGCGCCGCAGCCCTGCGGCAGAACGAGACCCTGTCCCCCCACCATGCACCACGGTCGCCTGGCACCAGTCTGCTGGGCAACACCAAAATAACCGGTCACACCACAGAGGTCAGGGACCAGGAAATCCACAGGTTCGCTCTTTTTCTGAGCCACACTACACCGAACGCTCTTTAGCTTACCAAATTTCTAACGTCTCAACCAGTTTCTGATCAACAGACACATTGTATGTTTTTACAGCCTGCAAATAAAACTGGGAGTAAAAGAAGAAGAAATATTTTGGTTTTAAAGCCTTGGAATTTTCAATGCTAATATAAAGGTAACTTATGGCATAGCTCCCAGCTGCAAACAGTAATGTGAACAGTGAGGAAAGAGTGAAAGCAGTCTGATAATTCATTCACACTTGCTGAGGCACAGAAGCTTCCTACAATGACCTCCACATTCTGTATTTGAATTTTAAATGGCCATATATTTACACCACACATACACTGTATACGATTAGATCTTAACAAGATAATTCCCCGCTGAACAGGCTCTGTGTAAGCAAACAAGAATATGGATCTATTTGAATTGAAAAATATGGTTTCCTTAAGGCTAAGCTCTGCCAGCTGTAAAGTGCAAGATCCTATTTATAGACGATAGCAATTCTCGATCGGAAGTTGAATGGTATTTTTGCAACTGTTAGGCCCTTTTGTATGGAGAAGGGTTCAAAGATTTTGCAGCAGGATGACAACGATAACATAAAGATAACATCATAGCTGTATGTCAAAGACAGAGTCTGATTAACATAAACAAGAAAAGTATTTATTTCCTTCGCTTCGGTACACAAGTAATTCAATGAACGAGCTCAGCGCTCATTTGAATCTCATGGTGTTGCCCAGCTACGCGGCACCTCGTGCATATCTGCAGGGATGCTTCCTAAGAGTGGCCGAGAAAACAAGAGTTTCTACTTGAAAAACATGAGGCTTTGATTTATTTCTTTTTCTAGGATATAGGTGATTTGGGTCACCATCCCTGTTCCCGTGCAAGCAGGCTCCATACTCTGCAGAGCCCCAAGCGCCGGGTATTTTAAGGTCTGTCTTTCTGGCCAAATATTCTATCTAGGAGAGACCTTGCCACATCTCTACCAGAACCAAGACATTTGCTTGTAATTCACTGTGTTTCTCTTTTGCATTGCTGAAAAATTTTCAACGGTTGGGTTTTTTTTACTTTTTACAAAAATAAAAATGCAGAAGTGAATGCATTTTTGGCTCTATGAAGTATTCAACTCTGCATTCTGCTTACCTTCACCAAAGTCTCCTTTAGACTAGAATGAAATTCTGCCCAAGACACGAAAACAACAGGGAACATCTCTTAATTTGCTTAATAATGTATGAAGAGAAACATTTGCAAAAGAGAAGAAAATAATTTTGTATATTGCAAATTCAGAAAGGTTAGTTAGTAAGTTAGACTACTGACAGTTAATGTATTCCCCAGAGAGCACACAAAAGACGGTGCTCGGTACAGGTTATTTTTAACAGCACCCTGTTGTTTTAATGTCTCTCTCAACTCTCTTTCTCTCTGCACATCTGTAAGCAGGCGAGAAACATTTCAAAAGACAAAAGAGGCAAAAAAGGCACTTTTCAGCTTATGAGAACTGTCAAAATTATTTGTCAGAAGTCTGTCTGGCTCGCTTCGGTTTTTGACAGCCACACATTAGCATGGTATTTTTACTTGCAAACAAGACTTGAGTAACATGTCCTGACCTTTATCGTTTTGTATCTGTGGGGCTTTTCTCTCAGCACGTCACAATTTTTGTAATGCTCATTCTTGTGTTTGTTTTGGTTATGTTTTTTTCTTAAAAACTAACAATTTTTGTCATATTATTCACTGAAATGCCACTAAGTCAGATCGTGTTATATTGCCTAATAGAATGTGACTGGTGCAACCAAACAGAATGTTTTTATACAAGGCTGGATCACAAAACTCAGAAAAAAATTGAATGCTTCTATTATAAAGCATGCACATTAAGGAAATACATGAGATTGTGTTAATAATGCATTCATTTACCTGCCAGGTTAAAGCAGCTTGTTTAACAGAGATTAAATTTTCATCACCCACCCAAAATTCAGTATAGCCACGTAAGTGAGTTGAAAGACAAATCAACGCTCACAATTGAAGGAAGAGCCCGGGGCTCCAGGCATTCTCCGTATATCCATTACTCTGCAGGGTGAGGTCTTTATTTTTTTGGCCTAGACATGGTATAAAATGTGTTTAGTGGTGAGATACGAGATTTCTGGCTTATTCTTGGGCAGCTGCCATGGCGGTACTCTACACGACCCCTTCCAGGGCTTCCTGCCGCTCTCCGTTTACCCAGCCCAGTCTCACGGGAGGCCCTAAGAGGCGTAGAAGGTTTTGCATGTAGTCTCACGCTGTGGAAATATTACTCTGATGACTCCAGAAAGATCCCCAGCCCTCCTGAGCATCAGCCAAGAAAGAGAGGTTAAAGCCACGTCATGCGAGCTCTTTACAGTCGATTGAGCAAAGCAGCAGAAGGCATGCAGAACATGGGTAACTCTTCAAGGACAAGACAGGCTAATGTCTTCCCGTGTCTCTTCTTTCTAACTCTCATCCTCTAACGCGCACTGGTTCACGTTCCCCAGGGGGCCACAGGGTTGCTGTGACTCCTGTGCAGTCAGTGGAGGTACCTGGGCTTCTCCAGGTGGCAATTCACTGCACGGAAGTCCTGCCTCGTTATCTGAAGTCTCTTCTTCTCCATTACCTACAGAGGAATTTGAGCTATGTGGCTTTTGCTCAGCTCATTCTTATTCTGTGGACCATCCTACCTGAATCATAATAATATGACAGCTACCTAATGCAAAAAGACTCCTGGAACGTGTGCACGTACACCCATGGAGACGTAAAGCAAGAAATCTGGCTGACAGTCAGCTATACATATGATCTCAATTATTACAAACACTGGCACGATTCAGTGAGACATTATTTCAGGTTTACTTAGGTGAAGATCAGAGCTAATATGCACCGAGCTCTATCATTTCCTGTGACAACAAAACCAAGTCATGCGGAAATCCTGCTCCCCCTACAAATGAGGAGAAATTTTTATTCAAACCTAGTCACGCTTTTCACTGTTAAGCATTCCTTACACCTGTCCTTATTAAACATTAACCGTGTTAAACATTCTCATCTGCCTGCTGCAAGCAGTGCGAGACAAACCGGGTGCTGGCTGGACCCAGAAGGGAAGGTTGGATGGAGAGGGCTTCTCCCTCAGGCTCTGCGCTCCACAGCAGCATCTCCCTTCTAGCACCGCCAGGGTCAACGCTCCTGGGACACGGGGGCTCAATCCAAGAGGGAAGAGCCAAGTAGTAGCTACGTATTGCTCTGCAGAGATCCCACGAATTTCGGGGTATAAATCTGACTGCGTGCTAGTGCTGTCCGCACAAAAAGAAATGTGCTGGGTTAACATACATGCCTGACATTTTTTAACCAGCATAGGGTCATATTTTCATTCGTTTTGGAGTCCAGCTTTTTAAATACATTTTTTAATAATAGAAGATTTTGTTTTCTACCCAGAACAGCAGGATAAAGCGACTTTGAGGTAAAGCCTTCTGGGGGATTTCTGTTGACTCAGTGCCTTCCAGCTACCGTGCACAACACTTTCTGCAGAGCAAGTACAGTGTAGAGGCTTCAAAATAAGTGCCAGGATAAAATGCAGTGATTGACCTGTGATGAAATTTCAAGTAGCAACTTCCTTACCCAAGCTGCGCTCTTACAGAAAACACTTTTTTACCTTTTTTTTTTTCTTCTTCTTTTTTAATCAGAGGCTTTGGCTTAGTTTATTATGGATATTTGACTTCCCTACAATATCATGCCGAACTCCACTTTGCCCTCATGATGAACACGTCATTTAAGTGATTTTAAAGACAGCGGACACAATCTGGGTTGTCTTAAAAGTTCCAGTCTGGTGTTATGAGCTTCCATCTCCTACTGCGTTCACTTCTACCAGGTACCAGGTTTGAACCTGGCCCAAAGCGTACTGAGTGCTCCTACACCATGACAGGGGAGTGGCTGTCTTCTCTGACGGGGGTATCCGAAAAGCCTTCACTCGTAATTTACATGAAATATCAATACAGATGACTGATGTGATGTTTTATGTGGCAATACCATCTTTTGTAGCCAGTCATAGAGATAGACTAATATTATTTGTCAAACAGAGCTGCTATTCATCAAATAAATTATCCATCTGTAATAATGTTTTGCATTATTTGTTCAGATCTATATCTGGCTGAATAATATCTGTCAACATTTATTCAAGAAATAAGGTATTCATCAAATAGTAGCTTGATTTCCTTGAAAACACTACAAATTTTGCCACTTTCAGTAGGAGCTGGAGAAGCCCAAAGATATTTTATTATAATTTATTTTTTTATTGGCATAAAGGTATATAGTGATTAAGTACAACAACAACAACAAAAATCTCAAAGAGCTAGTCTCAACAGTATTTAGGAACCTAAAATATAAACTGGTGGATATAGTACTATGGCTATAGTACAGCGTACAATACAAACTAGTCTACCTACTTCCAGTTTTGCAAATATCGCCATATTGAGGAATCTCAATGCCTAACCATTTCTTAAAGTTCCCTCTGAAAAACTGACGATTTATAGGTCTCACCTGAAGGAAATACTTTAGTTTCCCTTGATCACCACTTAACAGACCGGCACGTTCTCAGCAGGACCCTCCTGCTCCAACAGCACTTGGAACTTGTCAGGAAACGACACTCAGAAAGTAATTACCGGATCTGCACTGTGAAAACTCAAAGGATAAATTGAGTAGCGTTGCACAGGAGACTGACCTCGTTTTGTACTATTCGGTGTTTTCATTAGTGATCTGGTGATGGACTAGAGATTTTGTTTATTAAATCTGCAGACTTTAACAAGAAGGTGGGAAGAACTTCAAGCGGGTTGCAAAGGGGATTCAAATTCAAAACAAGCTTGAGAAATGAGAGAAGCAAAAATATATAATTCAACAAGTGGGGGGAAAAAAAAAAATCTTGAAAAAGTTCAGCAGAAATTACCAGCTTCACAAGGACTGGCTGAGGAACGTATTTTCTTCAGAAAAAGACCCAGAAGTTACAGCAGCTTAGAAACTGAGACAAGTTAACAACGTCACGCGGCGGCAATAAAAGCGAACATCCCACTGGGAGGTTACGGACAGCAGCACAGCCTGCAAAACACAAGTAACCTTTCCGGTGCTCAGCACTGATAAAGGCTTCCACTGGAATAGCGTATGAAGTTTTCCACGTCTCCAGAAAAAGAGTTGGACATGTCGGAGGAGTCCAGATCAGTACAATAAGAATAATCAGAGCTTTGGAAAACCACAGTTTACAAGGCAAGAGAGGAAGGACTGGGGTTCCCCAGCCTGCGGGATCACAGCCTTCGAGTACGTAAACAGGTGCTGCAAAAAGGAAAGGAGCAGGTTGCTCTCTGTGTGGTAGGATAAGAAGAAATACGATTTAAATTACAACAAAAGAGGTTCAGCTTAGCTGTTTGGAAAACAGTAAGGATAACACCAACCACTGAGCTGTCTAGGGAAGATTATGGAATCTCCCATTACTGAGCATCTTTAAGAAGAATTAAAGAAAAAGCTTTATGGACACTGCGGGATGCAAAAGCCTTGAATGGTGCTGTGATAGACGCCTTTCTAGGTTTGTGCCATACCTAACCTCCTTCTTATTTGACCCATATTTTGCACATTTGTTTTGCATTTTAATTAAGTCCAAGCCTGAGTGCAAAGAACAGATGGTTTCATTGCTTTTCAAAGCATCACTTTCAGGGAAAGCGGCAGTCAGAGATTAAAAGATTTTAGCAAACTTCATCCAGCCGATGAGAATTTGTTCCCAATGCAGAGATGGTCCCTGAAAATCCCTCCTTTAAGGAATCATTTGCTACTTTATCAGAACTGACAGCGCTTAGCTGGCTGTTACACAGCCTCAGCATCACCGTTGTGATGGAGTACCTACGAGCCCTACAGAGAAACCTTTTGCAGCAAGCCCCATCTCATAAGAAATAACAATGATGTTTTCCAAATCCTAACTCACGCATCCTAGGTCCTGTTTCAGCCAAGCTTGTCCTAACGGCCTGGGCAATCTGAGGCCAGAAAGGGGATGCCCTCGGCTGTGCAGAGCCAAGTCTATAGTGCTGCGGGTCTTCAATACGGATTGAGACCATCGAGCACGTTAATGCTCATTCGTCTGTCCACCCCACACCCAACTGTCCGTTGACTTTAATACTGACACTAAAGCTAAGGTGGATATTTCCAAGGGGTGATCTTGGGGCATTAAGACACAGTTGTACACTTCTACATCTTCAAATAAAAATTCACAGCCATCTTTGAATAGTATTCTTATGAGTTTTCCACTCACACTTCCTTTATATCTCAGTCCAGTTGCTTACAAATATAAAGGATAACAGCCTTAGCTATTCAAAAGCATGATGTATTGCTAAAATTCATGGATTCTGTGATTTCGCTGCTTTACTTAGCTCATGTTAAGCAGGTGCAATATTAAATTAAGTAATCTTAACGTGGCATTTTGGTTCAATTATCTTCTAGTGATTATCTTCAAATATCTACCAAAATATCTTTGCAGGTAGTACTCAAAACAGAAATTGAGAATGCAGAATTTTAAGTATGACAGTAAGTCTTCTACGCCTGAAAAGTGCACAGTTGAAGTTCTGCGTGGCTGCAGTCGTACACTGACCCACCGTGAGTTATTCCTGTATATGTGTGTATGGACAGAGACCGCAGTGTACACACCGTGCAGTGAACCCTCTCCATTTCTCCTATAGATTGCAAGGATTAAAATGCCAGCTGCCCCATTCATGCTTGGAAGTACACCTGATTAGAGTGCTACAGTGAATGGGCAGGGAAAACATGTACGGAAAGCTTTGCATTACAAAGGCTGGAGGCAGACACCACAACAGAAATGCAGGAGTTCCCAGTATGAACTGGTTTCCAGCTTGTACAAACGCTTTGTGTAATGAATGGCCAACACGTTCAGTTTTCTTTTTTTTTTTTTTGGTGTCCTTATTAAATGAGGTTTACACCCTCTTCCACTGTCATGTTGTTTTCCTCCAAACGTTGGCCCCCACAAAGACAAACTACATAAAAAATGTCAATAAAGTGAATCCTTTCTTTAAAAAAATGTAAGATTATAATGTGATAAGAGACTTGTTTCTCA
The DNA here is from genome assembly GCF_028858705.1 of Grus americana. Taxonomy (NCBI): domain Eukaryota; kingdom Metazoa; phylum Chordata; class Aves; order Gruiformes; family Gruidae; genus Grus; species Grus americana. The sequence goes on along the minus strand of NC_072868.1, from coordinate 15,152,238 downwards.
CTGAACATTGTTGTCAGTTGAAATGAATTAAGTGGGCGCAATATGAATTACCTAATAGAGGCAGTTTGCCTCTGACGTAGCTACTACGGGAAGAGTTTCAAAAGCATTTGGGGATAGTTTGACACTAGGCACATTCAGTACGAGAGCAAAACTCCCATTGATTTCAGTGCCCTGCCAGAAACATGCAGTATATGTCCTGAATATATTAAATGGCACTTGATTTCAAAACAATACTTAAGTGTGAATTTACCTAGCAATTTCTTGGTGTGTTGAGGTATAATTTAAATGCTACACTACAAAATGGACTGAAATAGAATAAAGAAGGTGGTTCATACAGAAGTAGTTCGGTTTGTTACTAAAATAATAATGTTCTATGCCTTTAGTTACAGTAATTAAAGTAATCCACAGTGATAAGAACTATTGAGGATTATCATATTTGCTTATTAACATGATGGTCCAATTAATCTTGCGAAGAAACAAAGATTACCAGACTATTTAACAGTGACATCTAATTATTTTGGAGAAAAGCACGCATCTTTCTATCCACAGGCTTATAATCTCATCTTGTGCCCTAACGTCTTGTAAAAGAAAGATACATATCAAGCAAGAATTGGACTGCTAAAACTATTAAATGCTGAACAAGACTCATTTCATTATACTTGAGGTTTATTAAATCATATTAGTTAACACCTGCTAAGCAATAAGTATAAAGCGCAATATAGAAGATGCAACACTGATTTCATGCATGTTTAACTGAGAATCCAGGGTCTCCATGAATTTTACATTAATTAGCTGGAACATTTAAAGAACAAACTCTTCATTATGTTCTAATCAAAACATGGTCTGAGAGCTTAAGGGAAAACCCCAATGAGCATCCATCTGCTGATGTATCACTTCTGACCTAACTTCCCCCCCTCCCACCCCAGAATTCTGGTTTGTTAAATCATTCTAGCAAAATATTTACGTAAAAAGGGGCTATTTCTCCTTGCCACTCTCCTCCTAAACTCTGACAGATTCAGCAGACCATAATCCTTGTCTGTATAAATGCTTTTCCTATGCTCTTAATACTTCTCTACAAAAGTCCACCACATTTTCCCAACAAGATCAGCTTCCTCAGGATCGGTTAAGTTGGACATCTATTTATGCTGAGTCTTTAAGTCCTTAAACTCAGGAAATCATTTCCTTTCAAAAAGAGGCTTGGCAATATTAATTGCGCTCCCAGTTTCAGGAACTCGGACAATATTGAGAATGAAACAAGACAGATGGATCTCCAACCGGCTCAGCAGCAGGAAATTTAACTGAGGGATTTCACCTTTGTATGCGTGCTGAGGAAGACATACCTCAGGATGTACTTCATCCCTGTCCCACGGGCATTTCTTATCCTCTTTGTTTAATGGGCTACTTCCCGCTATGTAGCGAACATAGGAAAATTCAGTGCAGCCTCCCTGGGTCTTTAGATCTTGTCTTGTACAAGAAACACGTTCCCAAGCTTTGAGGTGTTTTTAGATGGATCAAGGAAAAGGGAGCTCCGATTCCCACAAAGGCTGTTTCCATATTGATGCTTTAATCTGCTGACAAGTGATTCTGGCTTTAAGTATAGGTGCAGTACCAAGGTAATAGCACATCTCATCCAGCAGATCTAGATCTAGATATACAGCACAACTCACGCAGCACATATAGATATATAGCACATCTCATCCAGCAGATCTAGATATAGATGATATACAGCACAACTCACGCAGCACATATAGATATATAGCACATCTCATCCAGCAGATCTAGATATAGATGATATACAGCACAACTCACGCAGCACATATAGATATATAGCACATCTCATCCAGCAGTTCTGCAGAACCCACAGATGCCCAGGTACAAAACACCAGCAGGACCAAGGAAGCTGAACTGTCTCACAAGTCCTCTGCACTGGTTGACATTTGATGTTAACTGCAAGGGACAGACTGGTCTGATCCACACCCGTGCTGGGCTGACCACCCAGTATGTACAGTCAAGGTGCTGGAAGCCCCAGTAGATCAGCAGAACATCAGATCTCTGATTTGTAGCCTAACAAAAATAGCCCATCTCGGAGGCTACAAGAGCCGCTCCTGAGGGTGAGTACATGTTCATGAATATACATCTCAGAAGATATGGAATCATTTGGCCATATTTAAATGGAATTGATCCCTTGGCAAATATACAGTGGAAATCTGCTTTAAGCTACCTTGGAAGAGACTAGGGAGGGGTGAGGGGGAAGAGAAAATCATCACCTAAGAGAAGTGGCCTTTAACAAAATGTCTAATGAAAATTGTATGGGAAAGCCATGGGGATCAAGTACTTAAAAGTCATTGATTAAAGTATAGCAGGGTGGAAAAGCACAAGGGCTGACAACCATTCCACCTTGCACCGTCATCTTACCCGCTCTCAGAAGACTTAGATGAAAAGCCTCAGGAAGACATATAGTCAAGGTTTAAAAGGAGTTCACAAAAAGTTTAACACACACATTTTTCTCAGGTGCCATTTAGTTTTGCAAATATTTTGGTGATCGTACAACCTGAGCTTTGCACATATGCGTTATTGCGGGCCTTGGGGAGGGAAAGAAAGGGAAAAGTGGCACCATCTGGTTACGGTTTCCTGTTTTCTGATTCTCATTCATATAAGCCCTTTCTGGTAGCAAACACTTGGTTATTTCCACATCTGTGCTGCCCCTGACCTCCCCGGCAGTACCTGAAGTAAGAAATAAGAGCAACGATTCATCAGCTGCAGCTCAGGCTGGCACGTCAGTGCCCAGCAATAAACACACGAGCTGCAGGCAGCAGAGAAAGGGGAAAACTCCCAGGCAGGATTTGTGCCTTCTCAACACCACTGTCATCAACAGCTTCTCCAAATAGATCCCAGCATGTCGTTACACTGAATGGTGCCAGATGGGACCGGCAATTTTATTACGCTTCAGGTGCTGTTACTTCAGGTGAAGCAATTAGTATCTGTCAAGCTGAATGACTGTGCCTTTGGATCCCCTGTTACACTGCCCTCCACAAGAGCTTCAAAGGCCAAGGAGGAGGATGGTGTATGGAGGTAACCAAAGATCTGGCCAGTGCCCTTTTCCTCTTTAACAAACCAAACAACAATAAAAAGGTTTCACCCTGGTTTATGAAATTGTTCTGAGTTTGTTGCTGTGGTTTAACCCCAGCCGGCAACCAAGCCCCACGCAGCCGCTCAGTGGGAAGGGGGGAGAATCGGAAGGGTAACGGCGAGAAAACTCCTGGGCTGAGATAAAGACAGTTTAACAGGTAAAGCAAACGCCATGCACGCAAGCAAAGCAAACCCAGGAATTCCTTCCCCACGTCCCATGGCAGGCAGGAGTTCAGCCATCCCCAGGACAGCAGGGCTCCATCACGCGTAACGGTGACTTGGGCAGACAAGCGCCATCACTCTGAATGTCCCTCTTCCCCTCCTTCCTCTTGCCCCAGCTCCTTATATGCCAAGCTTGACGTCATATGGTATGGGACATCCCTTTGGTCATCAGGGTCAGCTGTCCTGGCTGTGTCCCCCCCAATTCTTTGCGCACCCCCAGCTACTCGCCGGTGTGGTGAGGAGCAGAAAGGCCTTGGCTCTGTGCAAGGACTGCTCAGCAGGAACGAGAACATCCCTGTGGTAGCAGCACCGTTTCCAGCACAAATCCAAAGCACAGCCCCGTACCAGCTATAGAGAAAATTAACTCCATCCTAGCCAAAACTGGCACAGTTTATCTAGAGCCTTGCCTAGAAAGTCATTCCAATGAACATCTCATACTTCTCGGTGAAAAAGGGGAATCATGCAAACGGGGCTGGATTCCGCCCAGCTCTCGCGTTCTGCTCAAAGCACGCAGTACTTACTAGCCAAGCCGCCCTCGGTGGCTGCCCAGGGCTAACTCAGACCACTCCACCACACCTTCTCAGCCTACACCTAACGCAATCATTCTTTCTCCTAATCGCTCTTCACTCCAGGTCACGCACCAGGGAATCTCCGCCAATACGTGCTGTCAGCTGTCCTACTTAGAGGGGAGTTTTCCACTGCTTAATTCTCCAGATACACACAAGTATGGAAACGAGCGGAACGCTACGACGACTGTGTACCCAGCAGGCACTCTCAGACAAATTCAACAGTGCTGCAAGCTGATGTATATTCAATTCTGGCATATCAATCACTTTAAATTCCAATATGATTATCAAAAGACTGTATTTGCTTATAATATAAACCACTTTTTTCCCACTCCAATTACCTTATGGAAATTTTTAACGCAGATAATATATAGTATTAATAAATCCTCTCTAACATGGCAAGACTGATTTTCTCTCTTTGTCCCTTTCTTTGTATCAGGAAAACCTCACGCATTTCAACTTTCTTAAGAATAAAGCACAGAAAAACATCGTTTCATAGGCATCCTCTGCAAACACTTTCTGATATATCAGACCAGCCTGAGCTCATATCACATAATAATCAATTACATTAAACAATCTACTGCAAATTCCTTGCCACAAAATAGAAAGTCATTTCCAGTTTCTGATATGCCATCTCTTCAGCTACGCACAACGAACAGCACTTTCACGCAAGCCGTAAGTTTCTGCCTTTACCTGTGAAAAAGTGTCTTGTGTTCTTGTATTATCCATGTCCGTGAAAATTCTATTTGTTTCATCAGTATCCCATAAGGTTGCAAACTATAGTTTATTCATGACTCACACCTGCTTTTCCACAGCTCGGTTCTCGTTCTTTCTCTCTGCTTCTCTCTCTCTCTTATGAAATCTTGCAGCCAATGGCTTTTATTAAGTGTTACTTCCTTTTATGCTGAGAACTGAAAGAAACAATAATGAAGCTTTGCTTCCTTATGGCAGCTTGTGAAAAGACAAAAAAGTAGAAGCTGTTTGTTTGCTTTTCCTGAGCCGATATTTATGTTCTAGCGACTTCCTGAAATCACTGAGCCATGAATGCTGAAATTACGATTTATTACCGTACACTGAATCTATCTGAACACCCAAATTTCATACCAAAGGCAACAAAGTTTGCCTGAGGAATTACAAATACAATGCTCAATTTTCACAGCAATATTTTTATGCACGGCAGCAATCTTTAACATGTGTCTTCAAACTCCAGCGCGAATATGTGCATATTGGATGAAAGCGCAAAGGCACCTGCAGGTTAATGTACAAGATTCCTGTAAAGATAAACAGCATTTTAAACTTTGCCTTTGCTGTCTGTACTGGAGGAGAGCATCTAGCGATGAGAAGAGGGAATTCACAGTAAGGCATTCCTGAAACCAAACCCCGGCTCTGATAAAAATTATTCAGCGGCTCCAGAGAAACTGTACCTCGGTTTCCCCACCTATACACAGTGACTTCTGTTATGACACAAAAACATATAGAAATTAAGGCAGAGATTAAAAGTTCTGAGGAGCCAGGGCTGGAAGGTGGACTCCATATTTTGAGATTCCTTCTCCTCCAAATAGAGGTGAAAGGGAAAATCAAAAGCCATTAAGTATCTCCCGCAGAGTAAATTCTTTAAAAAGTGAATAGAATTGAAGCGTAGTGTTTTGATGATGGGTTTCCTTCCTCCGCTAGCCTAGAAGCAATGTTTGAACAGAAGCAGCACAGGGAGAGGAAGTTGAGCGGTTCAGTGCAGGAGAGCATCAATGGAGCGCTCTGGGGCTGCCTGGCCCGCCCCACGTACCCACGCGTGCAAATCCCACCCGCTCCTTCACTGACACACCTCTGGACCTTCTGCTGAGGAGCTCGGCTGGCTTATCTGCCAGGGCTCAGCCAAAAGACAGCACTGCAAAAGTAAGAGGCAAGTGCAGGCAGCCTGAATTCGGGCTGGAAGCCGGAGAGAAGTTACGGAGAGCAGCGTGGTGCAGAGTTGGCCAAGCCATTCACCGTGCAGGCAGGTCCAGATCCGAACCCCGCGCTAAGGGCGGCCTCAGACGGATGGACAGGATTCACCAGCCTCACCGTCAAGAGCCTTTAAGCTCGCACTTGCTAAACACTGTGGATGGACCCAAGAAAGACCATAAGAGTAAATGTGCGGGAGGGAAAGGATTAGGGATGAGTTCTCCCAAGGTTACTTGAGGCAATGCAAATGAAAAGGAAGGTCAATCTATGCTAATATAAACAGGTTTTAATCATTTGAACTGATTAAAAAATAAGCCCTATTCTTTGAAAGAATGTTAGCTTAACAAAGGCCAATAATGTGACAGGGCCTGACTAAGTCTGGGTCTTCTAAAGAAATATTTAATAAAAGACTGTCTTTTTCTTTCAGTGCTCGCAATTCTGACTATTCTATGTCCAGCATGACAGGATGGAAATTTTTCACTAAACTGGAAAAAGAAATTATGGGAAACATGTTTCTTTGACAGCTATCTTAAGTCATTTGGTTAACATAAAATAGCAACTATTCACTCAGAATTCAATTTCTAGTATTGACCTATTCTACTTTAGAGTCCTCAGCCCTTGAGGAACTATGATTTTCTTTTTAAATTAAAGAATCCCAAGGAACTTCTTTTTACAATGTGATTATAGCGCCACAGAACATTTTAGAATGGGGAAATGACAAGTTTCTTGTACAAAAGTTCTGCAGAGATAGTAGCTGGTCTTCTCCCCCCCAGTGCCTGCTGAACAGCACGTTCTGCGAGGTTACAAAGTCTGCGAGAGAGCAGTTAATCGGAGTGGAGCTCAACTGCTACTTTGAGAGCAAACATTTTTCAATTAATCTGAAGTCGTTAATTACACCTTCCCTTAATAAAGGCTCTGGTGTAATTTTCTTTTTTTCTTCTCAATTAGTCAATTCAATCACATGCTAGAAGCACGTGCTGCAGCAAACACATGGGAAAATTCAGTACTTAAATAAACTACTCTCCAGTGAAGACGAAAAGAATGGGGAAAAGGGTTCTGAACCAACGTGGAAGAACAAGAACACTTTGTGCACAGTCTGACAGACGCACAAGGTAAATGTGTTGTACCAGCAACGTACGTTTTACTGACTTCACGTGCCAGAAATCAGAGATTCTCCTACCTGCTTTTTAAAATGCTAAATCCCCAGGAGTTTTCCAACAGCATGTTGTGGATAACCCTGTGTGAACTCATTATTTTGTGCTTTTTGTGGAAGTTTAAAAAAAAAAAATCCTATGACAAGTATGTTTTTAATCAACCTGAAATATTTGTTTAATAGGCAGAAGTCAAAAAAACATGTGTCCCTCCTTTTTCATTTCATTAAGGAATTTTCTTAAACATTTTCATACCCAAGAAAAGGACACCATTAAATAAGTCATTTCAGGTTAAAAAATGAGACTTTGACTGAAATTATTCTTTAAAAAAAGAAAAAGCTTTAACTTACTGGAAACATTTTTGCCTCTCATTCAAGCACAAACATTTCAGCAGAGCTGGAATGCTCTCACAAAATATTTCAGAGTTGAAAAACAAAGCCTTTCACCGGGAACTTGCTTCACCTCAAAATTACTGCCTAAACCTGTTTTATAAGTGGGCTCTTGCTTTTTTTTCTGTGGAACAGTGCTGAAAAAGAGAGGGAGCCAGAGCTCCTAATGGCTCCGTCATGTAACGCGGGGTTTTGACCTAGTACGACAGCGAGCATACCGAGGGACTTAATCAGCAGAAAGTGATGTGGGGAAACATGCTGAAGGTAAACCAAGGAAAAAGAACTAGAGGGGAAAAAAGATGAGTAACTGAAGAGAGAACAGTTCAGTTTTCTAATAGCAGGAGGAAGAAAAGAAGAAAAGGCTGAAAGGACCAGAAAGGGTAGAGTATCTACTCCAAAGGAAGCATATTGCAATTGTAAGTGTCATTTCTTAGACTAGGTTAATGGGTACATCAAGCAACTAACTGAGATATCGGATAAAAAACATCCTGACATTAAGGGTTGGCACGATAAAGGGCTTACGTGTACTGCTCAGGGACCAAAGGAGAGAACGTGCCTTGAACTGCAAGCACAAAGAGAAAAACGGTGCCCTGAGCACAGCCTGGATCTCCACAGCGAGAAGAGATGGCAGCTTGGGAGACACTCCTCGGTGCAAGGAGAGCAGCAGAAAAATAACCAACCTGTAGAACGCTGGGCTTGTGCTTTAGATTAGATGTTTGCAGTCGGCCATCCGTCTGTCTGTCTGTCTGGCCATCCTCCCATGCACTCGCTCGCTCCTCCTGCCATGGAAACTTCACGGTTTGGGGGCTTTCACTAATTTTATCTGAGTTGCTATTTTCAATCTACCAGTTTGGCAGCCCCGGGAGACTGACACCTTCCGTTTACGACGGGAGCTGCCCTGCCAGGGTGCTCCAGCCCACGGCCGAGAGCCCCTCAGCCAGATGCCCCGTGCCTCCTGGGAAGTCGGCGGTGCCAAGGAGCAGAGCTGGGAATCGCTGAGGGGACAGGGGGTAAGGGAGGAGTGCTCAGCATGGTCCTTCTCACACCTGAAAGTGATAATTGTCTTACACGCACCTTTCTTTTTAAAGAGACAGAAAGCATTTGTGGCTATATTGCAGGGGTTATTTAGATTTTCAGGATGAATAGAGCCCCTTCTTTCCCTCTCCCCCAAATGATTGCTGAGAACAGCAGAAGGCCACTGATGAATATTTCCTATGGCCTGTCATCGCACACGGCTTCACAGCTCAAAAAAGAACGTCAGGAAGGGCTCCTTGTGCCTTGCACTTGTGAATGGCTCATTCCTCCCCACTGTACTTTCAAAGCCCCGCTAAGACAGCCTGGAAAGCCTGGATACAGATCAGCCAGGTATCCCGGTTCCCAGCTGCCTGCATTGGTGAGGTTCAGCCCTGCTCCAGAGAGAAGCTGTTTCCCTGCCAGGAGGTGAAGGTCACTTTTTTCTGTTTCTACCAGCATCTAGAAGGAGTTGGTCTGGACTCGGAGCCCGTTTGGTAACCGCTTGTCCTGCCCTTATGGATTCCTGCAGCGGGACTGCGCTGCAGGGAGTGGGATCGGCACGCTGGAGAAGCGCAAGAGGCAGGATACGATCGGGAAATCAGACGTTGGCTCCCTGTAAAAAGCAGAATTAAATTCCCTACAAGAGGTGCCAGGACTCGAGCGTGCCCCTGCGTGGGGAGCTCGGCAGTGGGAGCCGCTCTCCGTACGCGGCCCCAAGCAGAGCGGCAGGTCAGCGCCAGGAGCTCCTGGGACTGGGCACAGGGAAATAAAGGTGTGTACCAAAAGGCAAACGAGAACTTGCAGGAAACAGAGGAAGGGCAGGGAGGAGATTTATTATTTCCCCCCCCCCCAAGTCATTCTGCCTCTGTAGGCGCAGGTGAGCAAAACACGCTGAAATCAGCATTTCCCTCAACGGTCTTTGAATTCGTGGAAGAAATTTGGCTCAGTGAAGAAGCCAAAAAAGTATCAAAATAGAAATCCTTAGCAATTCAAAAAGAGAACGTTATTAAATTACATCACATAAATCACTTAAATATCACCTCTACTTTTTAACATAAGCAAAAATCCAGTATTTTGATGCAAAGGAGATCTTTTGGGCTGAAGCAAACACTCTTTTCTTCATTTCACACGATGCATAGCGTGACTGTACCAACAAGTTCTGAACGAAACCCAAAAACCAACCACACATGTTACAAGGAAAGCCCATTTCAGAGGGGTTTGTCTTTTCTATTTTCCCAGTGAATATCTAGTGCAGAAATTGATGGTATTGCAAATTTTAGGTATTTCTATTTGACCTAATTTTGATCCTGGTTTTAAGCAAGAAAAATATTTACGCACAACAGATTATGCTACACTGAACTGGAAGATCCCCTGTGCATTGCATGCAAGAAGAAAAAAATGGAGAGGGGGGTGAATAGAAGATGAATAATTTAAAATTAAAACTTCTGACAAGCGAGTGAGTCTGTGAAACTAAATTCATGTCGAGAGTGACATCTAGTGATGCTCAGTACGCGATCCTTGCACAAATACTGCCGTTTTCTGCGGTATTCTCACCCATAAATCCTTCCCAAGGTACACCGCTTTATACATCCTAGCTTCTTTGATGTCTCTGTAAATTTCTTCTTAAACTGTAAGCAGAAATAATATATTTCAATGTGAAAAATGAACAGTTTACATTCAACTATTCCTGTTGAAATCAGACTCATATCCAAAACCCAGTCCAGCCTTTCCTGGCAGGGTCAAGAAAGAGCATGCTCCGGACCTGAGAGTACAGAATGTATGAATTTCATCTCATTTTTATTACATAGTTCATAGCTGTGGTTTTGAAATAAAGCCCAAGGGAGAGAGGAGAGAGCTGGGAGGGATGCGGTGGCTGGGACGGGACAGTCGGCGTGGCGGTAGGTCCAACCCAGCAGGACACTCAGATGCCCGGGGACCATCAGCCTGCAAGGAGGCACCGGCCTCATGCAGCAGAAGCCCATGCCAGTCACACTACCTGGACATGTGGCAAATTCAAACATTTTCTATATGTTTCACCAGAAATAACATAAATCTTTTCCCCTGAAACGTGAGTTTAAAATTTTTTCAGGTAATTTGAGTTAATTTTGTAATTAATTCAAGCTGCACATTTTGCCTGAATAGTGGGAGAACCCAGAAAAGAAAAACAAAAAAAGCCAGGAACTAGAAGATGGAGATAATACGTCTGTTCGTTAAAATGGGGAAGTAGGAACATGGTGCCTAATTGATAGACGTGTCGGGTTTTTGCTTCTTTTATAAAAGCAAATATTCTTTTCTCATTCTTCACTTTTTTGTACAATACATTTTGCAAAACATAGCAGCAGTTTGATACATAAATAAAGCAAATCAGTAATTAGCAACAGAGCTATTAGTTGTTCCTTTATGAACTGGTGATGCACAAACTACTTAGTTGCTGAATTTCGAACAACAAAATGTTTCCAGCAGTCTTCTGCCTTTGATAGTTGTTCGTTGTCACCATCCAGAAAAGAAAAGAAACAACCCACATGTTTCTAAAAATAACGGTTCTTCATCTACCCCAGCAATTGCCTTTGAGCTTTCCACTGCGCACAACAAACATTAATAAAGGAGATGTCAGAGCAGCGCTCCCGCCGCATCCCTGCCGTGCCCAGGTCCTTCTGGAGGCTCTGCTGGGTGGGGAGGAGGGGACGTGCTCAGCTCCAGACGACACTGACCGAGGAGAGGAGAGGAGAGGAGAGGAGAGGAGAGGAGAGGAGAGGAGAGGAGAGGAGAGGAGAGGAGAGGAGAGGGCCACGCTGCCCCATCCCAGCAGCAGCCACCGCATCTGCTGTCCCCTCTGCCTCCCGCAGCCCAGAGGGGCCGGGATCACCTGCCTGAAAGGGGTGATCTAACCCTGACAAGGACAACTTTGTAAAATTGTGATGAAGCACCATAAAACCAAGCCGTGCTTGCCGTGAAAAGTTCCTCCCAAGTTTAGTTAAAGCTCGATGGCCTTTAGCCTGCGCTGCTCACACCTGCGTGTCCCACAGCCCGCGCTGTAGAGTCAAGAAAGCTTTGCTGAAGTTGATGATGCTACACCAATTTATATTTTAACTCATCTTTCAACTACCTACAACATATCTCATGCAAAGTTCTAGACCTCTGAATGTCACTGGTGATCTCGCCTTGTCCATACTGATGCTGTATCCAGTGATGCACCCTAAAGCTAAGCAACTTAAAAAACCACATTATTCCAAGTGTTTTTTAAAAAACAAATCAGTGACAGCTCTATATATTTACTCTTCTGTGACACAAGATGGCACCAGACACTACCTTAATTTCAGGCATCAAAAGCGGACGATCAGAGCAGTTTAAAACTGAAGAGCGGTATATACAGCTTTAGACGAGGCGAGTCAGGATACGATGGATCTCCAGTGGTGGTGTCCAGGGTATCCACCAGCTCGCGGGAACGGATGAGGTACAGCAGGGGCAAGCGGTAAATGCCGAAGGGTTTGAAATATCAAGAAATTGGCTGTGGAATGAAAAAGAGCTAAAGAAATCCTGGTTCTTCGAGAGCTGTGAGACATGGCTGCACCCCCCTGGGTGAGGTGCAGGGGGGCAGAGGAGCCAGCATCCTCCGTACTCCGGGATGGCCTTTTCATCCTGGAAAGAGCTCTGACAGAAGGATGCTCTTTCTCCTGCAACCTCCTTTTGAAACTTCAGTCCTTTCATCAATCAAAAAAGATATTTGGGTTTTGACAACAGGGAACATTGAAAAAAGAAGACAGGAGATTGAGGCTGCCTCCTGCCTTCCCCCCCATTTCATTCCGGCCACCGCACCATGTACCAGGACAGCACTAACACAGCCGCCGCCTCTGTTTTCAGCCTTGCTTAGCAAATGAGAGGGTAAGAATAAAGCAAAATAAAGCAAAAGGCTTCCCCACACAACCGCTATGTCTAGCCTAAGTGATGTTGTTGGCTGAAGCTGCACACGCAGTTGTCCGCCCGCGCTGTACACATGGTCAGTCCCATTGCGGGCTTTACACAGAGCGTTCAAACATCACGAGCAAGCGTTCACTGGCATCCTTTATACACACAGTGCTGTAATTTTAAGCTCAAGAGAGGCACAAACTTTAGCAAGCGCATTTGCAAGCCCAGCTTTTCTGAAGAGGGGGCTGTTACACGTCACTAAACTCAGCGAACACAAGTGGGTTCCTTGGTGCTGGCTGTAAAAACGATTGACAAAATTGGTGTTTGAATGAGGAATTTCATTGAAGCCAAACTTGCCTTTGAGCAGCCTCTTTTGGCACAGCCTCTGAAAGAGCATCCCCGTGAAAACAGGCTTGCGGGCACAGTCCTGGGCAGCAGCAGAAATAGAAAACTGCAACGGGCTAAATCGAGACCCTGCCCTGCCCGTTTTCCCTCCAGGAAGTATTCGTCATTACCCTCTGCTTTACAACGTAGGGAGCACTCAGCTGCGCTCTCTCCTGTATTTTTAACCATAGCTGTTATCTAGAAACCTTAGCCACCGATGTTTGCCAGTGGCAGGTTACTACTAAGAGCTTTTTGAAACTCCAACCTCGGCGCCACTGAATTATTCATCATCAGGCTATTTGCTGGGCAATGGAAAGCGCAAGGGCAAGCCTGCAGAGCTCGGCCTCACTTCTCACTTAATACGGAAAACGAAGGAAGAGACTTCAAGAAAAATACCTGCCCAGCTACAGAGGAGGAAAGATGAAGCTCAGGCTCACAGACTGCATGAGCTTGCCTCGTCTGCTTTTCCTGGAGTGAGAGGGAAAGGAGAGCTGCTTCTGGGGGGAAAAGAAAAAAAGAAGTATTTTCTGGTTAAGATACAGGAATGAGGTACCCTGGCACTGAATCTCACATCTCCACTGCAAAATGGTAAAAGCAGTATTTTATTCCCCTTCCTGCTCTGACATTTAATTAGCGAGTGCAGGAACGATGACCCACGAGGCAGGGGTGTATTTATAGCAGTGAGAGATCTCCAACACCCTGCTCGCACGTGGGCCCTCCGCGCAGTCCGCACACGCCTTTCAGGCTGGCATCGCTTGGAGGAGGAAAGGCAGCGTTGGCTCACAAAGAAAATCCTTAGTAATATTACGCCTATATATTGTTAATATATTGCATTTAGACACGTTTTTCTGTGCATGAATATATATTAATTAATAACAACCAGTCCAGAAGACAAAGGGAATAGTAGAGCACAGATTCGAAGTGACTGGAATCAGGGGAAGGGGTTTGAAGGTTCGCTCTGTCCCTCTGCAAAAGTTTGCTGGGTAGTGACACAATTTCCTACAGGTGAGGGAGCTCCTGAGGTCAGGCTGCTTTGGGTTAGGGTTCCGGCACCTGCGTCCTCTGAGGCGCTGGCCGAGAAGCTCAAGGTTAAAAAAAGTTCTCAGAAGTTTCTAAGCAGTCAACAAATGTGCCCTTGGTGAATTCAGCTGGAGTTTAATTATTTCTGCCATCAGAACTTGTGTAAGATGAGTGATAGATGTAACCTTTTCATAACTGGTAATTAAAATTAAAGGATCGGTTCTGATAGCTCCTGTCACTGTCTTTGAGAGAGAAGCAATCTTGCAGGAGCATGCTCTGCATCTGGAAAGAGGAACCCACCCATCCCATGGCCTTTCCCACTGATTTCGGGAAAATCCCACGCACTGAAATGTGAACTGAGAGCCAAGTAAACACTTGTGGGACTTTTGTCCCTACTTTTTTTTTCCTCCTTTTTTTTTTTTTTTTTTTTTTTAATTCAAGATGGCTTAGCCAGCCAAGGATGTTTCTTCTGCGGTCTCCGCGTGGGGCCACACACAAGGTGGCAGACACACAAGTAGACATCATTTTAAACAGTCTGGAACTGGGACTTCTGCAGGTCTAGGAGTGGCTGGAGACAGGCACAGCACACAGTCCATCTCTAGCATGTAAGGAGTGGCAACAGCAGGGGAAAAAAGCTTCGATTTTCTGGTTGAGGGGGGCGTCTGTCCTTCTTGTATGAGAATTTTGTCTGCAAGGAAGCAACACTGGACTCCAAGTACAGCAACAAATTGAGGCACTCTAAGCATTAGCAGAACAATCTATCCCAACGTCCAGCCAGCCACAGCGTCTGACAGCTCGCTAACATCATCTTTAAAGCTTGGCAGTCTCCAAAGCCTTACAGTTATCTATAGTGCCAGGCATGAGGTCAGTCGGCAGCATTAGGCTATTAGGCTTTAAAAGGCCAAATGCACCCACTGCTCAGCCCCAGCACCGCGGGACAGTGAGATTTATGAAGACGAGGGCTTCCAGGGAGATGAGGAAGATATTCCAGGGATTCTTGGCACTGATGAAGCTGAATAGCAGAATGCAGCTGGCTCAATCACGTCTGCTTGTCTTCCACTCCATAAATGAGAGGACAAAACTGATACTGAGTGTTATTAGTCTAAAGCACTTAACATCCCTTGAATATGACAAAGCACCTGCAGGTGCTGGTAAGTATTTTGCAATCAGGTCTGCTTTGTCTCCTTTTACCCTTGGATGAGAAAGAAAATTGTATATAGTGTCCAAAACTTGAGTCTGTTCAAATTAACCTGTTAACTGGCTGAAATTATAGAAACACTCATCTGAAAGCCACCTCATCGCAATCGCTATTACATGTTCCTTTTCCTCGCTAATCACAAAGGTTGGCAGGCTGCCTCTTCATTTGCAGTGCAGGTGCTTTTTGCTCCAGCCAGGGTTGAAAGAAAATTCAGCGGGTCACATCCTAGATGACTCAAACTGGTAGTGCTCTGCTTCAACAGGGTTTCAGCTGGTAGTATCAGGTGAGGATCTGCTCTTCCACTTTGAAAATCTCTTCCCATAATCTGATACAGACACACGCGACTTCCAGTGACCTCAGCTGATGTCAGATTCATTCTTGCCTCAGGTCATAGTGAGCCTCAGACTATAAAATAACATTTGTTATTAGCTATGGACACAACTGTGAAGTGTATGAACTACAACTTCTTGGAAGAACACAATTGAAATCTTTCCAATATTGCATCCAATATCTAATATTGGAAGTGATTCTGCGGTCTGTGAATCTGACAGTACTAAAAATGCTCTTAGAAAGCTGTTACCCTAAGACATTCAAGAAGAGCAAAGCACTTTAGTAGACACCACTTAATCATCTGTTTACAGCGGAGTCATTGTATGCCCTCTTTGCCAGATTCTGGTGAGGCAGTTTTGTCAGAATTTGATAATCTCCAAGTAAAAAAAACCAGCCCAAACCACATTTCCACTATTTATCATAACTGGTGATATCTTCAGCATTTCAGTGAAAAATACTAAACAGTTTTTTTCCTGAACTAAGTCAGTACTCTAGAGGTTCATGATCTACAAGTCATTTGGTTGAAGTTTAATTTATTGCATTTGTCAAGTATTCTATTATCAAAACCTAAAGCTCTACTAAGGCAGCTCTTCAGCATCAAAGAACTCTGTATGTCAGTAGAGAGCTGAGTAATCATCATGAAGTTCCCAGATGATGAATTCAAACACATGTTTACAGATATTTCCAAATCAAAGCCCGTAAAATAATGGTCACTCCAGCAATGTGCATAGAATTCAAAAACCACATACTTTGCTTTTGCTTTGCTAAGATAAAATATTTTTTCTGTTAAGTCCTTTTCAGTAAAGAATAAAATGAAGGAGAGGTCTTCAAGAGTGTTTCACTCACTGTTTTGGCTACTTGGAAGTGCAGGAGAGCAGTAATTACCTGCTGCATGAGAGCAGCCACCTGTTTATTATCCTCTAACTTCCTTTAAAATTTCCATTTCTGTCTGGCACACGCTAGTGTTGAAAACAAGTGAAAAGAAAGCAAAACGATACGCATTTGTCAGCAATTATCAGCTTGAATCTCATGACAAGCGTTAAACAAGGTTTTTCATTCAACGACATCACAAGGGAATTCTCTCTAGAAAACTCCATTATCCACACTTAGCAGTAAATGTTACTTTCTCTTTACCTTTCCCTGAAGATTAAATAGTTTAAGTAGTGAAAAAACCTTGCAATATTAACGGCTTTGTAAACTATGAGGTTTTTACCAAAGAAAATGGTTCATTTCTGCTGGTAGTTAAACCAGCTAAATCTTTTCTTTGACTTCATCACAGCTAATATTTCATTAATTGTGCTGACATCCTCTTATTTATAGCTGCTTTTTTTTTTTCTTCTTAGAAAGGGAGATATTTTAGGGTAAAATGATGAGATAAAGAACACGAATTAAAGCCTCCTCGGTACGAGACATCCTGATAGATCTAATTTCCACATTTCACCCATTTCATCTTTGTGGGCTTGGCGTGGGTTGCCCTGACATTTTAGAAGGGCTACTCATCGTCCTTCTAAGGATCCATCTGCTTGAGATGAAGCATCCATAACAGTCATCACCATTATTACAGCCTCATGGACTAGGGAATCATTTTAAGGTTGGAAGCCTCAGCTAGCGAGGGACGGCCCTGGCATTGGCAGATAACAAAGATGATGGCAAGCGTGTATTAGAGGATACCGTTAAAGACATGGTCTGCTAGTTCACAGAGCTCTGTGCTGCCCTGAAAGCACAGGGCAGAGCCCTCACAAATCAAGGCTTATGCTGGTGATGTGTGAAAACATGAACCTGAAGACAAACTGTCTCGTTTTTCCAGGCAAAGGAATGGAAATTAGGTCTTGCACATGCTGGGCAAGAGCTCCAATCAGTAGCCCGGAATACAAATCAGCAAGGATGTATTTTCTTCTGAAGCCATTCTAAAAGGAGGTGGTCATTGCTAAATACTGTCAAATCTGGTCACAGGGATAGAGTGCAGCAACGAGAGAGTGTCTGTCCCGCTGGCTTAGGGATCCTGGTCAGGCTTAGCCCCAAGTCGCTCTGTCAGCCAAACCTGAGACGTGCACAGGCTGAGGAGACGCAGAAATCTTTAGTATCTAAAAATCTTCAGGGTCAAAATGCTGGTGCTGACCGAGTTCAAATGCCTCCACAGTTGGGGAGATATTTTCATAATGAAATTCAATGTTCGTTTTTTGCAATCTGGCCTTCAAGCTGCTAAAACGTTTCATTTTTATGAGGTTTTAAATTATTGTTTATAGAAGCACAGAAGGGCATTTCCCTGAATAAAAACTTACTTAGGTCACACTTGTTTAAAGAATTGGTTTTCATTGTAGCAGTCTACCCAAGTGCTGGTATTTGCATACAGAACCAATGCAAGATTTGAACTCATTTCAAAAGATTTCTATTGCTCAGCTAAGCAAGACCCTGAAGACCATCTCCACAATCCACCTCCAGTAAATCACTCTGGAGGCTGAAGAGTTCTGCTGTATTCAGAATCAGAGCATAGGAGGTTAAGTTCTCATAGTAAAACAAGCATAAAAATCACCCCTTGCCTCTATAAACTTTTGGGTGTGTGAAGAATCACGATAAGAAATATATTAACAACAAAAATCAGAAGGGAGGGATAATTCTGGAGGCCAAAACCACAGAGGTTTCTTACCACCTATTTGATCATTACAAATACGACAGTCTAACTGAATCAAAGTCATGCCAAATTGGTGAAACACACAGATTCCTCTCCATCTATGAGGAACAACACGGTTCGGGGATTTGGGGCTGGAAGCTGAAAGAATAGAACAGGAGAAGGAGGCGATATAATTATCAGTGATAGGTGATACAGCAAGGGACTGAACTTAATGCTGCAAGAGATGTTTTTCCTTCCCCTGCACCTATTCTCCTCTGACCTATGGCCCCAGCTGCTGTCTGACTTAAACATGGCATCAGGAACTACAGAGAGTAGGTGACAGTTGCATAGCAACTACAGGGACAGAAACCAAGGACTTCTCTCGTTCAGCACAGCACAAGATTAAAAAACAATGTCGATAAAAACCAAACTCACTGTTGAAATTATGTCCAGGGAATAAACAAGAACACAGCAGAAAGACAACACGGCTCTCTGGGCATCAAATAAACGTACTCTCACAACACTTGGAGAGAGGCTATGAAATGTGACATTCATCGTGGACTGCAGAGCCCAAGACAGGAGGTGAGAAGGGTATTTTACCGATTTAAAACAGATGACGACTCTTTCTGTGCATTAACAGAGTTGCAATGAAACATTCAGATGCGCCATGAGCTTGCTGGTTCATCATGACCCAGCAAAACCCAAAGATCCAAAACCTCGACTGGTCCCACCCAAGCTGCATGACTTCCATCACGGATCTCCTCTGAGCAGCACTCCTCAGCACATCCCAGGCAGCAGTTTGAAGTTTTCCCTCGAGGCCTGGGGTATAAGCAGTGAGAACAGCTATGCGCGAGGCAAAATTTGGGGAGTACACACAGACATCTCATGTCTTTAACGTTCCAGTTTCCTCTTCACCAGGTTCTGGTGGAGGGAGGACCTAAACCAAGTATTATTTCATTTTATATGCCCTGGGTTGCAACAATCACCGTGGCTCTGCTCCCCTACCCAAGACAAGTGGACTTCACTATCTAGGAGACTGAGGATATAAATGTCTCATTTTAGTACATTTTAATAAGCTGCCACTGCTCAGATGTAATGTAGCAATAGTCAGGATGTAAATCCACTGCAAGACCGTGGCAGATGTTAGAACAACGTGTTTTGCACTGCACAGACACAATCACTAACCATATCTCTGGAAATGAAGCAGGAACCAACAGCTGAGAAGCAGCAACTTCTCATATGTTATTGCAAAATATATTGCAAAATTTCAGATCGCATAGGTTTTCCAATACTGAGCAGAGAAATCCCCTTGCACCTTTGAAAGTAAGACGTAACATGTTGCTGCCTTTTGTACAAACACAGCCTCTTCACATTTTTGCAAAGACCTTAGAGTCAGTTTGAGCTTGCAATCAGATACATGAGGCTCCAGCCCACTGTTTTTAGCACTTAATGGCAAAGCTAATAGTGCCATTAATCCACTTTGGTATATAACATTCAATTTCCACTTCAGATTGCATCTCAGTGCAAATGGTAGCTTGATTCCTGCTGCCAGATACATTCAGAAATTCATGATGAAACACATTTAATAACTTCTTCTCAGTGGAAAGGTGGAGAAATGTCTAGTGGTCTTTTGAAAGTGAATGGCAGCAAGGGATGGAGCATTCTGGAGTCGATATTTACAGGACTAACGCAGCATGTTGCTGAGACTGACCAGAGGGAGAAACAGGACTGGAACGTAAATGGCAAAGCACGCCTATGAATTGGGTTACAGGTGGGTGCCGAAAACGTGAGTGCCCCTCCAGCAGCAGGGAACCCAGAGCCAAGCCCAGAAGGGTGCTGTTCCTCCAGGGTGAGCTCTCCTCCGTGAATGGGAGCTCAGCCGTGGATCCGGTCCTCACCCTGGGAGGATACAACCTCCACCTGCCACTTCACAAGGCGGTACCCAAGGACAGAGCTGGCAGGGAGGGACATCTGTCCAGCCTGGTAAAGATGGGCTCCTCCTCAGTTGGAAAGACATTTACAAGGGCAGCAGTAGTCACTTTGTCCTGAAATCATTATCCTGAGTGCACCCCATCAGCTTGAGAAATCCGGCAAGAAGCAGCTGGGGCTCACTGCACAAAACAAAGATAGCTGCTCTGGGCATAAATCCGTAACTGCCACACTTGATCAGAGGGAATAGAATTTCGCTGCCATGGGATTAGAGGCATCGGAGAGAGAGCTTAAAACAAACTAGCTGCTTTAAAATACGTCGCTGAATTTAGGGAGAGACTTTGAGAGACCAATTAAGACCTTTAAAATGTTAACTGGACAACTTGGTGGGCAAGTCTCCAGCTATTTTTTTAGATTAAGGCTACTGTGCTGGATATTGTTCTTGTAAAGGTATCATCTGGAGTTTGAATTTGAGAGGGATCTTGACAGGCTGGACAGGTGGGCCCATGCGAACCTTATGAAGTCCAACAAGGCCAAGTGCAAGGTCCTGCACGTGGGTCGGGGCAATCCCAAGCACAACTATAAGTTGGGCAGAGAATGGATGGAGAGCAGCCCTGAGGAGAAGAACCTGGGGGGTGTTGGCAGACAAGAAGCTCCACATGAGCCAGCAATGTGCACTTGCAGCCCAGAAAGCCAACCGTGTCCTGGGCTGCATCCCCGGCAGCGTGACCAGCAGGTCGAGGGAGGGGATTCTGCCCCTCTGCTCCGCTCTGCTGAGACCCCCCTGCAGTACTGCGTCCAGCTCGGGGGACCCCAGGGCAAGAAAGACATGGAGCTGTTGGAGAGAGTCCAGAGGAGGCCACAAAGATGCTCAGAGGGCTGGAGCACCTCTGCTATGGAGACAGGCTGAGAGAGTTGGGGTTGTTCAGCCTGGAGAAGAGAAGGCTCCGGGGAGACCTTAGAGCACCTTCTGGTACCCAAAGGGGCTGCAGAAAAGCTGGAGAGGGACTGGTTACAGAGGACTGTTTTACATGGAGTGACAGGACAAGGGGAACGGCCTTAGGCTGAAGGAGAGGAGATTTAAATTAGGGTCTGGGTCAGACCAACTCATCCCAGAGCTCTGTGTTCACATGAACTACCCACAAAGGTTGCTAGAAGAACCTTCGTCAAAATAGGTCTGATATCAGAGCAGTCCCATGTACCCAGCGTTTAGTTTTAGGAGTAAGAGACTCTTCTGAGATTTATGGGATGATGAGAAAGTTCGAGAGCAGTTAGGTCAGAAGGATTTAGGTTGTTGGAGATGTTACCAAGGAAACCAGACCAATATTGTGTCCATTCTCATGAACTGGACAATAGTATTTAAAAAAAGAAAAAAGATTTAACTGAGACAATTGAACTTGAAGAACTCTGTCCTTGAAACCAGTGCTGCCAGAGATGGCTTGGAAGTTGAATACAGCTACAAATTAATTTCCGTGTAACTGGTTTAATAACCAGCTGAGTCTCTGGCCCACCTGGGATGACCCTTCTCTGCCAGTACAACACAGCACACTTCTGCAGACAGGGAGAAGGGGAGAAAAAGAAGAATTAAAAAAACAACAACTTGCAAGAGCTGGTTAAGCCTTTAGGCTGACGGAGATCCTCCAGCAGAGCTGGAGAGCCATGAGACAGAGAGAACACAGCGTGGAAACTCACACCTGCACTTTGCTTCGCTCCGGAGCAAGGAATTTAGGAACCAAAATAAACAAACAAAACCTAAACCATTTGTGGGCAAGGAATGAAACCCCCAGGAGCCTGTCTCTGATGAAACCGATGTTATCTCATGGGTGTATTATTTGCACCCACATCCCACCTGTGGTTAAGGACAACGACCTGAGGGTGAGCTGCAGCACAAGGTCCAAAGCACCAGTGGGCCCAGGACATCCTCAGGGGAGGTGTCTGGACTCAGCTCAGGGCTCAGCCCACTCATTCGAGCCAGGCAGGAGGAGCTCCGGCTCCGGGCAGGAGAGGAGGGGAGGCCAGGACATCCTGCCTGCCCCGAGCCCTACACCCCCGGCTGCCCGCCCCTGCTCACTCCCACGGGCAGGACCCTGCTGCCGAGAACAGGCACCAAGTTTTGCTGGATGAAAATCCTATTTTTCAGACGAATTTTAAGGGAAATCCATCCTATTCGCTGTCTGCAGAGGGCGCCAGACCGTTTCGGATCCGCGGGCGGAGGCAGCGGTGGGGATGCTGTACCTGCTGTCAGTCAGAAAGGTGCCTGCTCTCTAATGGCCAATGCTCTTCACGGAGGATTGAGTAGGAGTTGTTTTGTCTTTCTATGCGTATATAAATCCCTTAGTTCTCTTTTCCTATCTTGCCACTGAAATACACTTCGCTGAGCTGCAACACCCTGGCAGCAAACCTGCGCTGGTCCCAGCAGACGATGGCAGATGAGAAAACTCCCTGCTTTTAACCATCGGGAGAGCTAGAACCAGCAGCGTGCTGCTCCTGATTTTTGCCTTCAGAAAAAACTATTTCATGCCTGTGAGATTTGTAGCACGCTTTCTCGTAAAGGGGAAGAGCAGCCTGTGACTGACACAAAACTCACTGTAAAAGCAGATTTTGTTTCTACTTGTAAAAGTGACTAAGGAAAAGTCCTGCCTGATTCCATCCCACGTGCACAGCAACAACTTAGAAGGACTTCTTTTTCTTTTGCTTTTTTCCCCTCCCCTTTTCTTTTTTTTTTTTTTAAACCTGTGCTCTGTCAGGTCCGTAATCACTTGTGAACTCAACTCCTTTGCTGTCAATGAATACCACACACTTTGCATTTTCATTTCAGCCTGTGCTGCTTAATGTCACTGAAGACTTCAATGACTCAATTCTGAACAATAGAAGCGGCGATGGATTTTGTGAGCAGGTCTTCATAAAAGCCGAAGTCTTCTTGACTTTGGGGATCATCAGCCTCCTGGAAAACATCCTCGTCATCCTTGCAGTGCTGAAGAATGGAAACCTACATTCTCCCATGTATTTCTTCCTTTGTAGCTTGGCTGTGGCAGATATGTTAGTGAGCATGTCAAACGCCTTGGAGACTATCATGATCGCAATCCTGAGCAACGGCTACCTGATCATTGATGACCACTTTATTCAGCATATGGACAATGTCTTTGACTCAATGATTTGTATTTCTTTGGTAGCCTCAATTTGCAACCTCTTGGTTATAGCCATTGACAGGTACATAACTATTTTCTATGCTCTCCGTTACCACAGCATCATGACTGTGAAGAAAGCTTTAACCCTGATTGTGGTCATTTGGATTGCCTGTATCATCTGCGGCATCATATTCATTGCCTACTCAGAAAGCAAAACTGTCATTGTCTGTCTCATCACCATGTTCTTTACCATGCTCTTTCTCATGGCCTCCCTTTATGTTCACATGTTCTTGTTTGCACGCCTGCATGTTAAGCGGATCGCAGCCCTCCCCGTGGATGGGGTGCCCTACCAGCGTACCTGCATGAAGGGAGCTGTCACCATCACTATATTACTCGGTGTCTTCATTGTTTGCTGGGCACCTTTCTTCCTTCACCTCATTCTCATCATTTCTTGCCCAATGAATCCATACTGCATCTGCTACACTTCACACTTCAATACCTATCTGGTCTTGATAATGTGCAACTCAGTAATTGATCCACTCATTTATGCTTTCCGGAGTCTGGAGATGAGAAAGACTTTCAAAGAGATAGTGTGTTGCTGTTACGGCATGAGTGTGGGACAGTGCATGCTGTAAGCATCTGGCTTTGTCTTGCGACTAGAGAGGATATGCACAATAGGTGTATGAATATATATATATATATGTATCTAGATACATAGCAGCTCCACTTTAAAAAGCAGTGCTTGAAGGAATGGACAGGAAAGAAAAAAATAACCTTCTACTTGATGCCTTGATTCATACTTTTCAAAGTGAAAACCAGACTCAACTAAATTATTTGAAAATATTTAAATAGTTACAACAGAAGGAAATTCAGAGTGGCTTACAAAACAGCTTAATAAACTTACTGGAAAGAGGAATCCCGGAAGGGAATACTACCTTACAGAGACTGAAATAATATTCTCTCTGCCACTCATTTGTACCTGTTGCTTTATCTCTGTGCCACTATCAACAAGTCGGTGTTTTCTAAAAGATTCCATTAGCAGCCTCTATTGAAAGCTATTCACTGGCAAGACAAAAAACACCAACAGGTAACAGCATTGCTCTACGCTTCCTGCCATGCCTCAACCTTTTATTAAAAAGAACAGACTGACATTTATGCTGCTTGCTATAAAGCAACTCGAGCAAAATCTTTGAAGGGGGAAAGTAAACATTCCTCCTGTACAGAAATACTCTTTTGGTAGAAATCAGTTAAGTGAAAAGGAACAGCTACTGTATCAGAGTGTGACTGAAACAGCTGCCAGATAGCAGCGACTCATATGAAGAAGGCATTTACACCACTTATTGTGATATAGGAGTATTATATCCTCAAATGTTTAATTTATTTTTTTAAACTGGAATGCACTGATCAATGTAGTATTTGGTATCTTAATAAAATAAGTCAGAAATCTCCTTTTGAAAAATTGTCACCAATGAGACCCGTCCCTAGAAAGTTTTGAAGACTACACAGACCTGAACATAAGGAATAGCTAAAATGCAAAATAGTTTGAATTTAGCTTTGTGTAAAAGCTGCATGTGGTCTTTAGAGATATCCGTTTGGCTAAGTTAGGTACCTGGAAGAAATAAGATGTGTACGGCAGATGAGAGTCCTATGTATTGAGAAATATACACCATAGGTCACTCTCTTCTTACTGAGAGCGCTTTACGCTGAGCTCGGTGGATGGACACTCCTGCACTGGACGCAGGAAAGCAACATGCTGTTTGCAATCGTTCAAACTCTGTGTGCAAGCTGGTGGCATGGAAAGCACGCGACTTCAGCTACAATAATTTAGTCTTTGCCTCTGCTTTTTATAGGAATAAACCATGTAAGTGACCTTCAACCAGCATATTGCAACTGAGCAAAGGCGGATGCGATTTGTACCTAATCCAGCATACGGGCAGTAGCACAGACAGTGCCAGACTAAGAAAACCCCAAACCGTTCTAAAGCCTACTGAGCACTTTTCTGGTCTCTCACTTTGGGGGGGGGGGGGGGCAGTAAACTGAAACCCTCATTTGATTTAAAACCTCCCCCCCTGTTTGAGTGGAGCTGTTAGGTGGTGGTTGTTGTTTCTGGGGCTCCCCTCTGTCAGTTTAGGAACAGTTATCCAGACCAGAGCTTCTCAATCTACTCTGCCTCCAGTTCCACATTCACACCAGTCCCGGTACAACCCGGGCTGATGGTGTCTCACTGTTACCGGCCCCAGGACCCAGCTCTGGCTGTCCATGGGGAAGATGTATCCCACAGTTTGCAAATACTGGCCTGTGTTCGACTGTGGTTTATTCTTAGCATCCTACTACCTGTGTAGGGAGCAACCTAACCTCCTAGTCCTATGGAGCGTGTGATTTCCATGGGGCCAAGAACCATCTCTCCCCATCAGCCCAAACTAACCTCATGGTCCCTATTTCCCTTGCCCTCTGATCACACCCTAAATTCCCTAATCGAGTTCTCATTTCTCCCATAATCCCATCCTCCAGGCTTCCACCTTCCCAGCACTCCCACTGTTCCAACTCTTACCTAATCTCATAACCCTTAATTTGATAAAAACTAAACTAGAAAACCACCAAGGTCACTGTGGAACACGGGGCAGAACAGGTATACAGATGAAAATTCACCCACATTTCAGGTAGAGACTGGAGGAAATCTCAACAGCTGGCAAGTAAACTAAACGTGAATACTTTCAGCCTTATCTGTGTCTCACAAATCACAGTCTGGCAGCACTAAGATCTGTTCTGTTAGCTCAGCTTGTCTTACTTCTGCAACGCCTGATTAAGATGAACTGAAACCAGCATAGGAAACCACACAAATGGCCTTTTGTGGTGTGGAATGTCTGTGCCTACTTGTTGTAAAAAACTACCTGTTGTCAGTGTTACGTACCTTTATACTCTGGAGCATGGCTTGCCATGATATTCTGCCTCAGGTTATTGTGTATTTAGCTTTTATTGTACCTGATGTTCTACTTATTTCTCTTTTTAAAAGTGATTTTAGACAAGACTGATTCATACTGTGCTTTGCCTTTAACCAAAACATACATCTGTTGAATAAAACAATCCGAAGCCATCACCTAGAATAGCATTTCCTTCTATCAGAGCACCATGCCATGTCAAACCACAGTCCACTGGTTCGCAAAACTAGAAATAGAGTCTAACACTGGGCAAAAACCTCCTAATTCTGCATGCCGCCCACAGAGCTATACAAAAATGAGCAAACAAGCCAGACTTCTCCATCCCACATGCAAACAGGATGGAAAGAGAATCCATAAAATCCCTCAAAGATCTCTCTCACTTTCTGGCACCAGCGGGTGAAGGTGCGGCTCCTCCCCACCAGTTATCCATGGAGATGGATGGTAGGTTTGTCCAGCCCCAGTTCCAAATTCCCAACTCTAACACATACTTTGGAAATCCATGGTGCAGTCTTCTGCATGGAGCCAGGACGGTACCCACCACAAACCTGTCCATGATGGGAAGGGAAAGAAAGTCTCCATGGGACTGAATCCCACAACAGGAGATAGTGAATGAATCCTAATAGCTCCATGGAAGGGAAGTGAAGAACAGGACTGCTCTCAGGAAAGACCACGGCAATCAGTGCCTGTGGGACAGATCTTAACGCTTTGCTGAGAAGGGAGTCCTGGAACTGGTGTTCACCCAGCCTCAGCCCTCAGGGACAGCTGAGGATCAAGTCAGGACTCATCCAAGAGACACGCAAGGACTGGAACATCAGCAGAAGCCCCCCCAAAACAGCATCATTTTGCAGCAGTGCACCCTATAGGTGCATACATACAGCAGAACAAAGACATCACAGCAACACATGCTAGTAACATACACTAGTAACCAGAGCAACCTGTCTATCTGCTGAGGATCTGCCCCATTTACAATTGTAGTGAAACGTGGACACTGTCAGAGTTGTTACTGTTAAGCTAATGTATAACCTGTTCATGAGAAGAAATGTTTCTTCCTTGGTAAGAGTGCTGGGCCGAACAAGATATATGCAGTTTCCCCCTAGATAGTATGAGAAATGACAGACTGAGATAATATCCTTTTCATCTAAAGGTGCCATTTATATGGATTTATTGATCCAGTTTTCTGCAAGAAAAAAGTTCACGAGCACTGTAGGATTACTATTTGCTCAAAGACTTGTTAGAAAACCCTCATGTATTCAAATATTTGAATTCGCAGGACCATGAGTTATCCCGCTAAGTCAACTCAGCATATTCTACAAATTACAGCCAGATTTGTTTCTTTCATATGAAATTCAGCACTATGCACACTATTTTCCCATTAATAAGTGTCTAAATATTTTATAATTGAAAGCATTTGTCCTAATGGATAAATAAAAAAGTCCAGGCATAGAATTCTGCAGTCAACCAAGGCCATCGGTAGGGCCATTAGTACAAATACCTTGATTACCTTTTCACTGAAATAAGATGCGTAAATTTGTTGAAGCCTATTTTGGGACCAGGGTTAGCCATTTGGTTGCTATGCTAAACCATTAAGGTGATTTTGAAGCTCACCCACAAAGGAACACTGCTTCACAACACACACTGGAAACCCTTTTACTGGGCAGCCCAGCCCAATCCCAGTTCCACATCTCCGAGATGGATGGAGAAAAACCAGGTAACACGGGCACCGAGACACCCAGCACAGGTACAGCAGATGCAACAGTTCCAGAACAGCTTGTTCCCTCCTGTCTCCACCATCCAAGAGGGGAGGCAAGCTACACTCAGACCGGTTGATATAAGATGACCGTAGGCACGGAAATTTGGACGGCATTCAGTGGGGTGCAGGGCAGGAGGGCTCACACAGCTGGGTTAGCAACCTGGAGGTCAGCTCCAGGTATCGCTGTGAGTGTCACTACCGAGTGGCAGCAGGGCTCTTGTGTTCCTGGGGACAGGCACAGATCTAACTGTTTATCACAACTACGACACAATGCCCGCGTTCAGTAGGCTTTCAGGTGGAAGGCAGAGGAAAGAAACAGCTTTCGAAGAACGCTCTAAAGACTAATAAAAACTCCCGTCCATATATATCTCCAAAGAACATTCAGATGGTGCTGTTCTGCTCGGTTTCGAAGGTTAAAACTTGAAGGTTAAACTATAGCCTTGTTTTTTAAGTGGTTCGATTAATAACGTACATTAAGTGGACAGAGGCATCGAGGAAGGAAGATGAAGCAGACTCCAGGCCAGAGCGGTGGGTGAAGCCCATTTGCACAGGGGAGCAGCGCAGCCTCACAGCTGCACATTTCCCTGTGTTCTTTCCTGGGCTGCCGCGTAATGGGGTCACAGCTCAAGTCAGACTTTATGCTGATGAATGAAAATAAGCTCCATCAGATTTGTTCCAAAGAGAAGACACCAGCACTTTTGATGCTTTAAATCTGCTTGGAAAAAGCTTTTTTTTTTCTTTATTCTTCATGTTTAAAATTAATTTTTCCAGAAATAACAAGCATAGGAAAGCTCACTCCAAATCCACTTTTCATAACCATCCATCACCTCAACATCATTACAGTCATTATATATTTCATAAGCAATTTAAATAGTGGCACAGGACTATGCTCCTTCACCACTCTCGTAACACACACCTCTCAGAGCCAGCCTAAAATCACCAGGGAAGGCACCAACGCAGGACCCCGCGCCTGGCACCGGTGCTGATTTGAGCAAGAGCCAATTTCCATCACTCACGGATTCAGTGCTATGCAAAGTAGCCCTAAACCCGCCCGATGTGGGGAGGCTGGTACATCACAGGCAATTTAGAAACATCTCTGAAACAGAAGCCGTAAGAACCAGGACGCAGTAAGGTCGGTGTCTGTGCGATGCTGTATCGGTCGTTGGGGCAGAAGGCCAGAAGTATGCACTTTATCAGGAAGGCTTGAGCCAGGACTT
This sequence comes from Grus americana, assembly GCF_028858705.1. Classification (NCBI taxonomy): domain Eukaryota; kingdom Metazoa; phylum Chordata; class Aves; order Gruiformes; family Gruidae; genus Grus; species Grus americana. The sequence goes on along the minus strand of NC_072868.1, from coordinate 15,123,414 downwards.
TTAAGAGTTAAGATAAATTTGTATAATATTCACATCATTCTGAAAACACTAATGACAAAAGTAGAGCTACTCATTTTTCTTACCCATTTAAATGACTGTGCACAAGAAGAGAATGTACCTCCTTCTGAGATGGCAATAGAAATCTGTTTATTAATCTGCTGTTTTGCAGGTATGAGTGGTCATAGTGCCACAGCTAAGTATCTGCCCTAAGCAGTTATGAATTTCCAAGGGGTTTTTGTCTTGTTTTACACTTCCCATTTCTTTATGAAAAAACCACACAGCTTTTGTTTGAGGCTATTCCTCTCCTATGATGACAGAGAAGGCACTGCTGAAATGAGATTTACTTAGAAAATCCATAAATCTATGATTCTACTGCTCAAACTGTCTCCATTAATAATAAACAGTCAGTATTCACCTTTGAGCCTAACCGAGGCAGTTTTGGTTTGTTCTATATCTATTTCTGATTCAAATGAACATTCTAGAAAAAAATTAAAATACATAAAGCAGCCCTCCTTCACTGTAATGGGTATAATAACCAGCCCAACACTTTCCACACATTGCTGGTATAATCACTACAATTGTAACAATGCACACTGGGGGTAAGCTGCAACTCGACTACAAAGCCAGAGACCAAACATGATGGACTTGAAGCTACTCTGTATTAACACGTGAATATTATAACCAGGTATTAATTGACATAACAGTGAAGATGGTTTAAATTAACAAGCTGAAGGCTTGTTGTTTTTTTTTTTAAGTAAACACCCATACACTGAATCAGAAACGCTTCCAGCTATTCAAATTCATTAACTTAACTTCAATTAACATTTAAGCACAAGCAAACCCACAGACATCCTAAGAAACAAACATTTCTTTAGACTTACACATTCGCAGAGTCACAAGAAACCGTAGGCAAGGCAGAACCACCACCGACCACCTGCTATTACACATACTCCCACTTTGCTCCCTCAACACAGCCCCACTCCACACAAGTGGTTGGTAGCAATCGCGGTGCCTCTCCTCCTACAAAAGCTGCACTACTGAAACACCCCCCCGAAGGAGCCATTATCCTGGGCGAGCTGATAATCAAAGCAGTGAAAAGGTGCAGCTGGGAGATTCAGCCTAAACAGTTATTTCCTGCGATGAGAAAAGGCAGCGAGGGCCTATTAGCACTCAGTTCATTAGGGGTTCACGTTACACCTGAATGGAGTTTTGCGTGAGTGTTGGGGCATGTGACTGAAAGCTGCTCGAGTGCACGCTGAAAGAAGCACCCAAGTGTGATTTGGAGTAAGTGCATTAAGAAACAGAGTACTTCCTCTGCCATTAGCATACAGCTGGGAGGGTCATCCTGGGACTTCTTCAGCTCCAAGTGCATTTAACTCTTTTTCTATAATACCTGATTGCGTGGTGGTGAGTATTCCCAAGGGCTCTTGGTGCCAGCAAGGAAGTTCCTCTTCAGCAGTCACCGACAGGGACTGCTAAAACTTAGCACGCTAAATGTTTCTACCTAACTGCTAGTTTTGTCAAGGTAAGAGGTCACACAAAATTCTATATTCAGGAAAAAATAGAGAAGGAGCATGATTTTTTTTTAAATAACTTGCTTGGGGAACTAGGGAGTCTTTTTGTCTCTGCCTCAGTGAACAATGGTGAATTTCTATCCAACCTTGTAGACCTTGACCTTCCCAAATTTGAAATGAAACAGTGAAAAATTTACAAAGTTGCATTTTTATGAAATGTATATATGACGGAAAGGGTCAGGCAGAGGCACCTCTATCCCTTCCAGTTATGCCATCACCTCTGAGACCACGGAGACAATCTGGTTCTGAGATTGCCCAAGCACTGAGAGACCTGGAGCTACAGCACTGCCGGCGGGCAGGAGTCCCCACGTGCAACGAGCTGATTCCACGAGTCATTGCAATCCAGGGTTTCACCACCACCAGGATCAACACCACTAAGAAAACACAAGGCAAAAAAGAGAGGCACGAGAAAGCTGGGTGGGAAATTAAAGCCTGAACAGCTGTGCAAAACAGCTACAGGAGGCACGTAGTGACGGTCGAGACACGGGAGAGGGCGAGATCTGAGGATGGATGCCTTTGGTGCCTATCAGCAGGTAAGAACCATTAACTGTGAAATCAAGAGTCTGTACCTAATTAGTACAGACTTCATCTGTATCATTGTTAGCGTCTTACTTCACAAAGCCTGCATGCTGCTCCTGTCTTCAGCCTTTAAGAACAATGCACCTCATCACAAAACACTTCTCTTTCAAAGTGAGACTGGACTTATTCTGCGTTTTCACAAAACACCAGACCAATCCTCGTAGCCTTTTCTTGGCTGCCTCTTCACCGCAGTCAGTTACGTGATACCTGGGAAAAGATTTGCCTTCAGTAATCTTAAAATTGTACAGCTTGTACTTGGAAATGTCCTTCAAATCAAGGACTCGTAATTTAAAGTTCTTAAGTGGAAAATGGACAGTAAATAATCTTTTGTTTTCAGATTTCTCTGCATGAAAGCAATTTAGGTAGACTTGGGAATTCAAAACTTCTGGTAAAACAAATCAGGAGGCAGGACCAAACACGAGGCATGCAGTAAACATGCAGCAATGCAATTAATGGATTTGCATATGCAATTTGATGTACAAAAATTAACCCAAACACTGTACTACTCTCATACTGTCATAATAAAGTGTGCTGTGTTATATTTTTGTGTTTATGTAATAGACCATCTATTTACTCAGAAAGGCACGTTATATAACACCAAGGTTGTCCTTTAACACACAAAGATGCTCCTAAACTTAAAAGAAAGTGTTGTTGCGTAGACTCTGTTACTCTATTTCCAGGTTTGCAGCAGGTATGAAGTGGGGGCCTTGGTGACTATACAGTATTTCACTTCCTTCTGAGTCAAGAACATGTAATCAGTAGCCGTGATCACGTACTGCACAAAAGCTATCGCAGGCACCATCAACCACCTTCACATCCCGCGTTTGAGAAACCAGCTATCGCAGCTCCAGTACAATTCCAGTAATGAAAAGCATTTGCATAGAGTTATGAAAGTCTAATGCTTAAAGAAGCTTTAAAAGGGTATTAATCATCCGGTTTTTCTAAGAGATTATGGGCAAAGTAAATCAACATATGATTTAATTTATGGTGATGAGCCACGTAAACTGCATCAAGTTGGGGAGGGTGCAAAAAGGAAAATTTGGATAGGTCTGGCACAAGCTTTTGAATGTCCAAACAGATTGGGTATATGTTAATAGATTCATTTGGGGGAGAGGGGGGAGGTGTTTGGGTTGGTTTTATTTTGATACACAAGTGAAAACTGTTTAGCCTAGGAAAAGATTGGGGGTTAAGTAAAAGGTATTCCCTGACCAGGCTGGTCCTCGCACTTTTCATTCAGGAGTCGGAGCAGCCCACACAGATAGTCCTGGGACAGAGGCCAGGGGTCTTCCCATTTTAAGCAGATATCCATGAGCCGACCCTGCTGCTTCTGAACGACACGTCTGTCTCAGTGGCAAAATCGTGAAAGCAGGTGCTACTTAAAAGCCCGAAACAAGGGAGAATACCAGCTCCTGCACTATGCAATGACCTGAACGTCCAGTTCCAGGGGAGGGCAATAGCAAAGGGGGGCAGCGTGTCCATCGGTGGACACCAAAGCACTCTTAAACCAGATTTTTTCAGCAGAATCAACTAAATTTCTCTAAAATCAACTTTCGTCTCTCAAGTTTGTTTAAGCTTCTGGGGACACCACGCTGCTCCCTGTGGCATCTATCACAGCAGGCAGTCACAAGCAAAATCTGACTAGAAGATGGTCTTTTGGGGATTTGATTGCTACTCTGTGCCTCCTTGCCAGCCATGCCGGAGCGTTTCAACCTTGGTTACTGGAATGCCAGCTGAACAGACGAATCGTTCACCCCATTTCCTAAGGACTGTTTGACGCTTCTTCCCTGTTCAATGCCATGCGCGGCAGATGGGAACTTCACAGGATGAGGTCTACACAAAGAAAATCAATAATCCATAATAATAATACAGCTGGCGCAAACCTGCCATTTCGATGAATAAACCTATGACCGTGTGGCTAGTGTTCTTATGCTGGTGTGTCATTACTAATTGTGCAAACAAAGCATGTGTGTGCACAGGAGTAACTCTGAGAAACTTCATATAGGCCAATATACTTTGAAGAGTACAGAAGTAAACATTTAAACTCAACTTAGGTAAATGCAATTAGTCAATAAGACACCATATTGGATTATTTATGAAATCAAGGAAGTTGCCATTGATTAAAATAAGACTAGATGAAGCAGAAAGAAGTGTACGGAGAATGTGACATTTGGAAGCCTGTGTGTATTTGTCTACAAAGTGACAGTTGCATATTTCAATAGCAAAAAGGTTTTATTAATGAGCAATTGTTCTCTTCTGCAAACTGCATCTAGACCAGAAAGACTGGGCTTTTTTCTTTCAACTAAGCAAGCTAAGTTGAAACTGAAATCATGTACAAGCATGTACAACTGAGAGCATACGCATGCATTCTTTATAAAATTAATTCACCAAGTGGAAAAATATGATGTTCTCAGAGTTTTAATTCATCATTTTCATCTCTCATCTCATATAATATCAATTTAAACTGGTTTAGGTTTCTACCACCTCTGATTATTTATTGTGTAGTGTCACTAGGAGCTGACATGTCACTATGACTTCACATTGTAAAGATTTTTTCTCTTGTATTAAAATACCTTCTTTGCTGGCTGACAAAAACTATGCCGGATGCACTTAGCAGGCTCACATATTTCCAAAGGCAATCATATAAATGAGACCAGGACACACTTGCCTCCCCAGTTCTGCTAGCAAGAAGGCTTTGTATTATTTTATCCAGGAACAACAGCTTCCAGCTGGCTTGATGGGAATTAGTCCTTACCTCTGCTGCCTCCCATGGGGACAGAAAGGGAAAACCTCCAAGGGATATGTGAAAATGTTGCTCTGTAACTTTGGCCTCTATATTTAGATAGTCTTAATGTGCATTAGCTAAAAACATAATGTACTTGTACAGATTAAATGACAATTAAGCCAATAATATTCTTTAAAACTTAAAGCCTACAAAATACAGACATTTAAGGCAACCAAGACCAAATAACAATGTTACTTAGAGTGAAATATCCACAATCTAAATTCCGTATGATAACACAATACAGTGAAAATCAATGCTCTCTCTGTTAATGAGACAGGGTAATCAAAATGGAACTAATTATTTCTCAGATATGCTAGATTTTAAATATCATTTTTTGACCTAAGTGCAGCTCCTTACCAGAATCTAAGAGCAGTGAAATTACTGACAGTCCAACTATACGAGAAATATTCAAAAACAGCTCAATTATTCTCTGCAAAGCGATATGTGAAGAGGTATTGAATACTGCACCTGACACTTTGGGTTTGCTGTGCTTAAGGAGAACTAGAGCACAGGGCTTTGTTTTTCCCTTGTTGCTGGCTTCCAGTCCAGAATGCTACTTAATTGGTACCGTGGGCAGAAGCATCTTCCACGTACTTCCCTGCCGTTGCCCCCTCCTAAATGAACAGGATTTCTTATTCAGCCACCAAAACATGCTGCTTGTAAGTTTTCATCTTTGGAGGTTCTGTAAAGCTTAGGGAAGAGATCAGAAAAGATGTAGGGGACCATTTCTTAATTAATGTCAAATATGAAGCTAGCAAAGTTGGCAGGGAGGATATTTATTTCTGGGAACAGTATTTTCCAGATTGTAACAGCCAGGAGACAGCTCAGGGAACACAATTTTCTGGGATAGCTGGAGCTATGTGACAGGTTTGTGTTTTGTTTTCTTAAATGCTGTCCCTTTGGTAGTTCTCCTTAATTAAAAATTATTCTGATATACTGAAGTAATACTTTACTTCTAATGTGACAGTTACTCCCAATTTGGTGTATAATTACTAATCAGAAAAGGCAAATAGCTTCCTAGGCATAAGCACAAATATTGCTATTTAGAAAATTAATTCACTGATACACTACCCACTTGCTTGCTTTATTAGACGCTGGTAAGAGCAGAACGTGTAACACAAGGTTGTAACTTTACTTTTCCTAAAGAGATAAGTACATTAAGACAGCTCTGCAAACGGTGAGTGAAAGCTCTCCATGATCAAAACCACCACATCAAAGAACTTTGAGCAATCAGATTTTTCTGAATAAAGGAAAAGATGGAATTAACTAAGAACACAGTTCCCACATTGATATAGCAATGAATACAAGATCATTAAGCCATCTACATAATGAGTGAGCATGTGTTAAAAGCAAAAAGTAATTTCTGTAGAGGAGGAAAAGTCTAGAAACAAGCCATATCTTAATGAGAAATTGTCATTGCAAAATATGTATTTGTTTGAAAAATATTGCTTAGCATGATCATGTTAATGTCATAATAAATTCATTTTCAAAAATATTTTTGTTTACATTGTGAATGCAACAGCACCTTGCCCATTGTGCCAGCACCGATGTAATCAGACCCACACTGGCTGTACATTCGTGGGCTCTAAGTAGCTGAAATGTGTACTTTCACATCCCACAGTTAGTAGCTCACAGTAAAAAATAGCAGTTTGTTAAGAACTTTCCCATCATCATGAGTTATATAATTTGTATATTTACATATATATCTGTGCATTTATACACATAATGCAAACCATATATTAATTTCCCTTATGAAGGTACACTTTAAATCAGTCACTGACAATTCTTAGAAAATCTGGAATTAACTGGTTTTTGCAGTCACGTTTGCTCTTTGCATGTATGAAAGTGTTCTTTATTAAGAATTTAAGCACCCTCTGTTCTGCTGCCTGTCTTACATCTAGCTAGTTTGAATTAAAATGTGAAAAACAAATGAGATCCACAGATTTACAATGGTCATTTTAAGACAAACTGGCACAAAGCAATCTACAATTTATTTAGATAAACGCTACCTACTTCTTGTGGGAAGCTTAAATCTCAATGGTTCTCTTCTGGACCCTCTGTCAACTCAATCCAACTGCTGTCTCAATTTTTATCATCTTATTTTGTGGAACTACAAAATACAACTGTTCTAATGGAGAAATTAGAAAACAAAAGCAATTCCTTTTTTTTATTTTTCTCCCTTTTAGTTCCTCTGTGTATTTAAAGGCATGCTGGGGCCAAATTTCTTCAGAGAGCTGGGACCACTGAGTTCTGGAAGAGTGTAGGATCCCGACCATAAGCCCCACAAAATGTGACCTGCTGAGCGTTCCCGGCGCAAATCCAGCCAAAGTTTGATTGACTCAGCAGGTCAGCATTTCCGAAGAGCTCAGCATCCTATTTGGGAATAACAAAAAACGTGACAAGCCTTTTGAGCAGCTTGGCGCTGCTCCACAGCGGAGTGCAGACTGCAGCTCAAGCTCAGCGAGGTGACTTGCGCAAGCCAGAGAAGGATGAGCTGCCTTTCGGTACGCACTGTGCCCGCACAGGGTTTGCACATCTTTTCCCCGGAGTGTCCCAAATCAGGCCATTCACAGATGGCCACGGTGAGCAGGTTGGTGCTGCGAGCAGCGTGCTGTGCCACAGCACTGGCAGAATCAAGGTGCTCAGCAAAAGCGCTCTCTTGCAGGAGTGCCTGAGTTCGAACAGATCTAATCAGCGGTTCAGACAGGGCTGCCTTCTCCACCTGCCCCGAAGTGTTTACAGACAAAAACAATGTGCTAGTGTTTCCCTGACATTCATGCTAATAAACTGTGGAAGGAAATCAGCATTAGGAAGCAAAACAACATATAATTGCCATAGACAAGTACTGCAAAGCAGCCAATTTGTCTGTGATTCAAATGAAAAATTACTATTACTCTGCCTTCATTTGCTATCCTCCGTATCAGAACCTGTTATTAATCATATTCCCAGTCCAGACTCCAGGAATAATACAGTTTAATACCCGGCAGGAAGTGGGTATGTTGACGTAATAACCAAAGTGTATATATTTTGGTTGAATAAGTCCTTTCTTTCAAGGGAGGAAGGTTATGGAGCCATCGTGAATCTAACTTTGACAAAAAACTCGGTTTTAGACAAAATTAGACACCACCATGGGAAGAGTCACTCAAGTGGAAAAAGATGATCATTGGATGCAACAGTGTATATTAAATGACAATTAGAGAAGTTTCTTACTAAAAAGAAAAAATAAACCAAACCACAAACCCGAGACAAATTACAAATCAATTACCTCTTACTGTCAAGCACATGAAAATTAAGGCTTTCTTGACACCATACTGTGAGATACTGGCAGGGTTTTTTTCTATTCCGTAAATGCAAACGCTTCAAGCCCTGACTTGTTACACTGGCCCGCTTCAGACCTCCGAATAATCTTCAATAACAGTAACAAAAATGCTTGAGAATGTCACCTAATCCCAATAGGGTGAACTATCAACTGTGGGGAAAATACTAATGATCAAAAATCCTGTCTAGAAAAATTATCATGGTCGGTGCTCCTGTACCTCGCTGTCAGGGACCTCCATCCCATTGGCAAAAATCTTGTTCAACAATGTATTTCTGAAAACTCAATCTGTGGCTGCTCCTTTGCCTGCATTTGGGATGGACCCACACTGCTACAGAGCGAGGCAGGCAGCTGCCGGCCGTCTCACTGCCTGCACGGAGCAGCACAGCAAGTTCCATGAAGAAAAGAAACTCTACCTACAAACAAGTTAGGGTCCAGCGGTGACACGGACTTGCCTCGTTTAACCACCTGCAACTGTCAAACTCTGAGAGAGCAAAAGACAGGAGCGAGAGTTTAGAGGGGACACATACACCTAGGGTGCCGTGATCCAAACCTGGTGACACTACGGTATCAGGAGTCCTGCCGCTCACTTTGCTGAGCCAGATTTTTCAAAGGACGTCAGTTCCCATCTAAGCATCTGAACTACTTCTGGAAGCCTCACTGGGAGAAGGGCCCTCCCAGAAGCATGAACCGGTGGGAGTGGGACCAGCCAGAAGACACACCAGCAGCACAGGTGGCCCGTTTCCCTATCGACTCTTCTGAATTTGGTTGATAAAATGCAAGTATCTACAACTGCTTTCTCAGAAGAAAACTAAACTGCCTGCAGTTGATCACCAAGTATGTTGAAGGAAGTGTCCGTGGAGAACGAATGAGAGCAAAGGCATTTGCAAGGCATCAGCATTTTTTGTACTCATCAGTGCAGTGCTCTTTTCCTGCAGCCTTTATTCTCTTGGTTAATAGCAATCGTACCTTTCCTGTACTTTTTTCAGGAAGCAAAGATTTGTGCATTGGTTGTCTCCCGGCTGCTCTCGTTTATAACATGCTGCCATAATTCCAGATTCGTGCTTCTAATTCTACTGTTCCTGTTAGAAAAGGTGTTACTTTTTGACAATAGATGATCATCTTCTCCCTGGGGTGCTCCTGCAAAGCAAAAAAACAGATGCTGGGAGGCTCGCAGTGTTGTTTCTGAACAACAGGAAGAGGTCTTCCAAGCTCACTTCAATTTACTCAGACTGCACCAACCTGATACCACCGTCATCTCAGAGGTGCTGTCAGTTAAAGGTTTGCCATAATGCAAGGGAATTTGAAAGGGAATTTTTTCTCCAAATAATTAAAGGAAGAAAGCCTGGAAAGATACTGCCATTTCTGTAGACTTTGTACACTGTTTCCCAAGTGGTATGACACTTTTCAAAATAAACAGTGCAGCAGGACCTTGTGATTACTGCTACCAACCAGTAATGTCCGAGGACAGTGTAGAATGGGGAGACCAGCAGAACTGTCAACTGGGTGTGCAGGATCTGCCCTTCAGAACGCTGGTCATTTAAAAGAGGACAGCCTGTGACATAGACAGTGAATATTCATGCTGAATTTTTTCTGAGACACCTGTTTTACTCCATATCTTGTTCCACCTGCCATTGCAGAACAATGGCAAGAGCTACAATGGGTTCAGGGGGATGGAGGGGGGAGGTTGGGTTTTGTGGGTTTTATAGTTTTGGTTGGTTGGGTAGTTTCAGCACTCCTAATGACATAATTGGGTATACTGATCAGTTAAAGATCAGCCCAATCTGATCATCATTTTTCCATAAGGGTTCCAGATAGCTCACTCACAGAGGAGCTGCAGGAGAGTTGCTGTTGCAGTAACTAGAGCAAGTAGAGGGGCACAAAGCAACAGGCCTCTCCAACCCCTTCAGAAAGTGAAGAATTAACCATTTTACTGCCCCTTCCCAAGGCTTTTGATTGTCTTTGACATCGTGAACCCCTGACAGCTGTGGTTCCAGCGGGTGATGTCCTATTTGGAAAGTTCCCAGTCTGCTGTTGATGGTGCAGCTCGTGGCAGCAGGATGGTGCATACCATGATGCAGCTCACGTTACAGACCAGCAGTTCCACGTCGGGACTGGATACAGTCGTAATATAGATAGGGACAGTTGCTGGCCAGAGATCATGAGCGAGCGTGAAAAGCACATACATGCTCTTGTAGTAGACTTCTTAATGCATCCCTTTGTTCTCACTCTGTTTCCTTCTCACCCAGGAGACAAATTCATGTTTTATGATGGTATTTCTATGCTACAGGGATAAGGACATAATTACAGAGTAGAATAGTCGGGACAGGCCAAAAATTCAAAGAACCATGAAGACTTGGTGCCCTTCTTTTCTAGGACCTAGGAAGCAAAATCCTGGAGTGCATGTTTGATTTTAACACCTCTATTATCAGTGGCAAAGATCTTTCTCCCAGCAGTGGGAGGTAACTGGAGGACATAATATAGCACAGTGTTTTCAAGGAAAACTTGTTTTCAGATACCTGCTGAGCACCATAAATACATTCATTCTGGTCATGTTGATGCAGTCAGTCAAGCACAGACCTCCAACAGGGACTGCTCACTGACAGATGCTGAGGATGCTTTTATCATCTCTGCATACAACTCACTAGCAAACATTTCTGGTTTGCTACAGTCCCAGAAAAACTTGGTTTGGAGTGTCCACCTGGTGCCAGATTACACAGTTCATTACCAGCACGTGGGAAATAGAAACAAGCAAAAGAGAAATCATTTGTGTAGAATGTTTTTCATTATGGTGAAAACATGATTCTTCATGGCAGCTTCAAGTCAAGCACTACTTCAATAATCATGGAAAAACTAAAGATGGGTAAATATTTGCAGCCATTTAGTTCTGTTGCACAGCACAATTAATTGACCTCCACAAGAAAATCAGGTCGGTACTCACAGGCCAGGTGCAAGTCAACGTATTGAAGACATTCCTGCCTGACCAACTCTGGATGACCTTCTCCATACTGTGCCAGAGCTCAGTTTTGGTGGAGCTTTGGAATGTGTCTGCACCTATTTCGCAGGCTGCATCTAGGCAGCATGTGCATTTAAAATGTTAGCCACCAAAACTGAGGAATTTCTGTTGTTTTGCTCAGGCTTTTTACTCGCTAATCTACAATCTTTAAGCACAGCTTTCTGATGTCTTTCAGAATCACAAATGCGTTCTAAGAAAACTCCCCTTTTCTGTTTTGTGGCATCTAAAGAGAAAAAATTTTTCATGTAAAAGTTAAGTGCTAGGCCTTCCCCATGCCTTTTAGATGAATGGAAACATGCCAGACAATAACACTTGTTGTCTGCAGATGACGTAGATGTTATGGCAGACTGCAATCTAAGCCACTTGCAGTAACCATTTAATGCTTTAATTTTTTCCATTATATGTAATTTGGGACTCCTGGGCAGGGAAGTAGGGAGTGCATGGACAACCAACATAGCTAAAAGCTTTGCAATTAGCCCAGTACGTAGTTCAGTGCAATTAACATTAGAATGAGTTTGGATTTATACTTTTTTAAGCCTGCTCCTGAAAGAGCATGCAGTACTTCACTTTTAAAATAATTTAAGCATTACAGTAGTCTCAAAATTCCCATTGCAATGGGGAAACTCTGAAGTAAGTTTCCTTCCACTACATCAGTGCAATTCTCCTTGCCCTGATACTTCCACAGCAAATGTGGGGAGAAGAATGTGGACCTTCGATTTTCTGTCTGTTTGAAACCAAGGTCAAGTTATGAGGCCCTTTCTCCCTCTGAAAGCCTCAGGGAATTGGGAAGTTTTACCAAAGAAGTGAATTAATAAAACAGAGACTCGTTGATCCTCTGACCCACTACCCTGTGTCACACGCAGAGATAAAAGTCTTCAGAAGAAAAGAGGCTAATAGCTGCCAAGGTGGAATAATGTACACATCTTCTGGGCATTCCTACCTGAGGTTTCCTTCAAGATGGCTCTGCATGCAGGATGCTGGCCACTGCTGGCAAGAGAGCAAAGCTCCTTGCACAACGTGTGGGAAAATTAGGTCCCTAAACAGGACTGTAGATTCTTCTACAGGAGCCCTGCAGTTTCTAAACTCACATAGAAATGATCAGACCATCCTTTTTCTCTTATTGAGGCTAACCAGTCCTGCTAAGAGCAACAACAGTTATCAGCAAAGCCTCTAAAAGCAATGCTAGATACTGTTTATAAACATTTTGCTTTACTAATGGGGGGGGACACACCAAAGTTTCATTAAATGTCATGGCCCAGTTAGAAAAACAAAGCAATACACAAAGATACAAGGCTCACACTGCCCGCTGCAACAGCTCGTAACAGAACGTGCTGTGTCCTGATTCTGAGCGTGACATGGGATCCATGAGAGTTTGTATAAACTGCCATTTTGCCAACTTGTCACAGAATCTGTTATTCTTTTTGCAATACAATTGATCATTTAGCTGCAGCTGATGCTCTGCTTTTATGTGCTGTCCCTTGGCTGCCGCAGCCTTCTCTTTCCCCCACAGAGCATCCTTAATTAAATTACTCTGCATTGCATCCAGACTGCAAAGGGACGGGGAGCTAGAGCTAGCACACAGCTTGCATTCAAGCAAGGAGCAAGCCAGAAGCAAAGACTGGCTTGTTTGGAGAATGGTGCAAGCCCCATGCAGTAGGCATGGGTCCTCCTGTGGGAGAGGGCAGCCTACAACCACGGCGTACCTGGCTGTTAACTAACCTGGGAGCAGGACTAGGTTCAAGATACCCAGCCAAAACCATAAACCTCTTTGCTTATCTGAAGCATTTTTTTTTTCATATACAGGCAATGCAGTATTTAATCCATTTCTTGGTTTATTTAACATGTTATTGTTGCTGGTAGTTAACACTTAAGCTAGCAGTTCACCGAGAATGGAGAAGCAAATCGCTAAAAACATTTCTCTTCCTTTTTTCCTACTGCATGCACAAAGGTGACATGGAGTGTGCAAGGGAAAGCCAGTGTAGTTGTGTCACTTCTCTGTAGTATGTTGCTAGAAGGTACTCAGACATCACCGCTGGAAAGAGGAGAGCTCTGGCAAAGCTCAGAAGCAATCAGCAATGTTTGAAGCATTTTGTTGGTGTTACAAGGAAGAGCAGCACCAACCCAGCACAACAACAGCAACACGTAAAGCCACTGTCCTTTAAATCCACAGTACTATCACAGGTAGACCACCCAGCATCATCTCTGGTAACCTGTCTCCAGTTAATAGCACATGAAGCTCTCTACGGCCCAAACAGCAGTTAGGTACAAGAGCTGTCCTTCACCCATAACCACAGCTGCAAAGCTTTAGCTGAACAAGTACAATCATAGTACTTACAGTCTAACTAGAAGATGCGCAACACAGGGAGGTGATTGGGTACAGTCCAAGCAAGTGACCAAGTGAGATTTAATGCTCAGCCACAATTCCCATCATTCCTAATTTGCTCACTTGAATGCTGCACTTCCTTTTTTTAATTATTACTTAGTAAACAAAGTGTTAACGAGCTTTATAAATGGATCTGGAAATGAAGAGCTGAGTCACCACTTCAGCTAAGACAAACACATGAAGTGTTGGATTGGAGAGTCTCCTGGCACTCAACTTGTTTGTTGTTCCCTACCAACCACATAGAACCCTTATTCCTACGATGGGGAGAGGTTAAGAACTCGCAGGAGTGTGTGACAAGGTGTCAGCCTCGCTGCTTCTGTGGCAAGAGCCCACCAGAGAGCTCTAGTTCACTCTGAAAGAACTTGTGCAATCTTTCCCATTATTTAGGAAACGGCTCGCAAATGTGTCAGATGCCTCCTTTCTGGAGAGACAGGACTTACCAGCCAGGGGAACATCAGTCTCGGGAAATGACACACCTAATGGAAAATAAAAATTCATGGAAAAGAATTTTTCCGGACTTGGTAAGGAACTGCTGGAAAAAGGCAGCTAATCAGGGTGACTGTTAGCACAAGCAAGTGCAAGTCTGTTAGTTCAACCCATTTACTGGGCTTCTGGATGCAAAGCTGAACTGATTTGCATTGATTTGCATTAACTTAAACTTCTTGAGTAATTCCCAAATTCACTCAGGAAGTTCAGTCCTGTGACTTAAAATATCCTGTCCCATTCTCCTCCTCCTCCCAGTTTCCAATAACTCTGCCCTCGTGAAGAATAGCACTGTATTGGTTGAACTTTAGTGGGAGGCTTCTCGGAGTAGACAGCTATGCAGATTTAAAAGGTTTCTGAATTAAATCAATCAGAATGAAGGACATAAATGGAGATAAATGAGAATGAACTCATCATCTTAATCAAAATAATAATTTAGCCACATTACAATTCAGACAGACATAACACCCAATATGGGAAGCAGTATATAATTAGACCTACTTTCAAGTAATGACATTTCTAACAACCAAGTTAACATAACTGCTTAGTCACTAACGTATGTAAATTTAATGGTTCTATTCTCATTAATGAATTTTGGTAGGAAATGATAAAAAGTGTTAAAATTAATGATATACAAGGTAAAATATATAGCACTGACTGCACTTCTACCAGAATAAATCAGAGCAGACATACAGATTTAAGTGAGATCAGTCAAGTCTTGCATGTGCCAGGAACAGAGCTTTAGGATTCTTGCCTAACCTAGGAAAATGAACGGGCTTGGGCCCTCATTTGCACTGAGTGGAGTCTGAACCGCCTGTTAATGATTTAAGATTCCTGCTGAATCCTGGATATGGTCAGGGTTTCACATCAAACACTCGGTGGTGGTTTTCAGGGAAGATGAGGTTAGATCTACAGAATAGGATGTTTACAAAGGGTGTTCTAAAAAGCAGTAGAAGAAATCCTGCATAAACAGCAGGGAAGAACAGAAGAGAAATAAATTCATCACACCTAAGATGAATTTATCACACACGTAAAATAAACTTCACAATCTGATCATCACATAAGAATCATCACAATGGGAAAAAAGACCTCAAAAATAATTAAGCCAATGAGCATATCAGATTCTGAATCAAGCAATTTTGCTGGACTAAGCCTAGAATTGAAATGATCTTGTCTCTGTATAACTAAAGGTTACTGCTCTCACAATTCAAATGGAAAAATGTATAAATGTATTCATCAAAAACATATCTATTAGTTTCACAATAGTAAGCACTCTGTGAATCCAAAGAAGTTTCTTAGGAATAGGTAATACTGAAGGCTTACCCAGAAACTAGATAGCTGCCAATTTTCAGAAACAATTACTCAATTTGCTAGCAAACATTTCTTCCCTCGGTGCTTTGAAAGGAGAGGCTTTGTTGTACCCATACACTAATGTCTATGTTTGCAGCTCTATATACTTAGGGATTTATAATTTTCTGGTAACTTGTCTTGATATAATTTTAGAGATTCTATTAAATATTTTATATAGCATCCCATTGTAAGTCAATCTCCAACATAATGTACTATTACTCCATATGCATCTTTTTCTTCAGCTCAAAAGCATTTCAATAAAGCTCTAAAAGGACAGGCAATGACAATATGCTGTGTTGTGCATCACCATGGTAATGCTTCAGAAAATAGCTTTGATTTGGGGTCAGAAAGATCAAACATTAAAATAGATTGAAAGCACAGAGTTCATCTCGATACAACCTAAAACTATCATGCTCTAACCATCATGTTCGCAGTTCTTGAGATTTGGGCAGAAGGCAAGATTCAGCCAAGAATGCTGATAGATGCTAAAGGGATTCAGACCTTCAGTAAACAGGACGCATTCTGAAAGCCTGGGAGTAGGGTTATGGTCCAGTTTCCCAGAGCTAGGCTTTCAAAGTTTGAGCCAACCTATGTCAGAAGGCAGGATTACACTTCAAAAGAAGAAATTCTTATGGATTGTCTGTTACTTCAAGTATCACTTATTCCTTCACTTAATCCTTAAACTATCCAGCTGGACTACTCTAAGAGGTTATAGCAAAATCTATCGTACAGCTAAGTAAACTGAGATACCTGAGGTCAAGCATTTCTCTAAAGACAGTAAAACCTGGAAGAGAACTTTGATTCGTAAACCTGTAAGCTCCTGTGCAGAGCACTGCCCTGAGGATCTGCCATACTGCAAGAGGATAGTTTCAGAGATGCTCTATGGACGGAGCTAGCACAGCACTCTCACTAGCACCATGCCGTGTTTTAGCTCATAAGCCCTGACCCTGGGCTAGGATAGCTAGATCACCCGGCATTCAGGTAGCTTCATGTCCTGCCAGCTCAGAAGAGCCTGGTGCAAATGATCCTGCACTTGCAGTTGGCGAGTTAACACAACAGAGATACCTCACATCCGTCTGCTCCTGCCAGTGTTCATATGTCTCAGTCCAGCATCCAGAATCCCACGCTTGTGCATGCAGAATAGCTTTGGGGTTGGATCTTCCATAGGGCTGCCCTGCTCAACACCCTATCTCAACAACAAAGCCAAGCCTTTGTCCCTTAATTTCAATAAGCCTCCAGCCCCCACCTGGTTTATCAGAAAATATGGTAAAGTTTTCAAAGGATGTTCTTTCAGTGGGTACAATCTCTGTCCACAATTCATATGGCAAAAGCAAGTAGTATACTGTCACCTAATTGGGGATCAAATTAGGCATCTCAGTTTGAGGAGTGCTCATGATACATGTTTTCACTCACTGTAAATCCATGTAGGATTATGATTTATTTTGTCAGTTTTCCTGTGCTAGTGTTTCTAGTCTCATTAGCTGTAACTCAAAGTTGGATGATTCACTGTCTTTACTACGAATCTATAGTGCACCTCAAGAAAGCTGCTTAGCCTTTATTTGCTTCTCCCTCTATAAAAGAGGGTTAAAGATTTTACCCATCTTTAAAAAGTATTTTGAGAATTATAGGTGGGAAAGGCTATTAAGTGTTGGTAACAAGCAATGTTACTTTGGGAGAGGGCTGTGACATGGTGCTTGCTTTGGATGCGAGAGTCATCTTCCTCCCTTAGAAAATAACATGTTATATTTGAAACTTTCATTGATCAGTTCCTTATTCTTAAAAAAAAAAAAAAAAAAAAAGGCACGTTTGGGCTCACAGTAAAACAAAGGGTTTCTTGATCAGGAACAGTCTTGTTTTGCACAGTTTGCTTAGCATTTATCTCCCTTTCCTCTCAGTCACACTGGTGACCTTCTCCACCTGGTGGAATAGGAGAGAGTGACGACTATGCCTGCCTGCAGTACAGAAAAGCTGGGCTGTTTCTTCCTAACGTTCGAGATTTGACAGAGAACAATTACACCATTATTATCACAAGTTGTTTATCTGGCTACCTTCCAGATTAATTGAGGGAAACACAATATAAAAGACTAGTGTATCTTGCAGATCTCTACATTAAGGAATTAATTTAGCCTTGCTGCCAAATTAGCTATGCAATTATATGGTAATACATCATATCATTAGAGGACTGCCGAGTCATTTGTATGACTGAAATGATATGATGCCCTATGTTCCGTGTGTACACTGACTGCAGCACTGACTCATTTACCAGCTATGTTTCCATTCTCTTCACTCACTCGTGTCACCTCTTGACTCAGTCCTCCCTGGACAGCCCCTGGCTGTTGCAAACAGCCCTGGTGTGGCCTGGGTAGAGCCTGGATGTGGTTTCTGGTCCCTCGAGTGCACTTTCCCAAGCAGATTTCAGTCTGAATGCATCTGCAATTCAGCCCTCCAAATTCCCAGACCCACACAGATCTCCCCCAAGTTTCCAGCTACATGGTTAATCTCAGCCCTAGAAAGGCATAACAGCAAGAAAGCAGGTGTTTTAGTAGAGGGGGTTAGTTGAGAAGTTTTGTATGTTGTTTTCTTGTGGGTTGTTTTTTTCAATCACAGATACTTTCTAAAAAAGAAAGTACCAAAAAAAGAAAAAAGAAAAAAGCGCCCTGTTGGTGGGGTCAGGGTGGGTGGAAGAAGTCCAGAGATTCTTTCTTTCTTCTTTCCTTCTCACCTCTTAGGGTAACTTCACCCATTGACTGAAAGAAACAGTCATCGCTTCAAGTTCAGTGAAATTCCTTCCTGCCTTCTCTCTCCATGGCCATGGACTGGTCTCTCTTCATGGGAAGGATCCCTCTTCAGAACCTCTTCTGGTTCTTCCCTGCCGTGTCCAGCACCGAATCTCAGTGTTCCCCAGCATTAGGAGGCTGTCGTTCTGTGCAGGCAGGCTGGTGATCGAGGAGTCGCTGGCATAAATTTCTCTCTAGTCAGTCACGCAAGTGATTTTTAAGCACTTTTCCAGAACTGATAACCTGCTGAGGTCAGTTCTGTCATCACAGGGTACAAAAGTACAAGCAGCACAGAAAACTCACCAGTTATATCCCACTTGTGTGTTCTTTTATGGCTGCTTACATTAAGAAATGGCAAATATGTGAAGTGAGAAGAATCCTCTGTTTATGTTCGTTTGGTACTGGGGTAGCCACCCTTAGAGAGCTAGTGCAAGTTTTCATCAATGCAAGATGAAAATCAAACACAATAGTCAAAGAAACACACGATCTACAAGTGATACAAGGGAGATTTCATCAGGAATATTTAATTTCAGATTAAGGGTGATCCAGATCCAGAATATGTAAAAGAGAGATGAAAGTTCCTGGAAAAAAGCATTACATTAAAATAATCACTGGTTCTTCCAAAAGCTTATAAAGTTTCTCATCAATGTATTCCTTTACAAATACAAAAATAATTAAGATGATAAGAATTACCTTCAGCAGTATGTAAAGCTGGGAAGTAGAAGTAGTTTTAAGAGCACTTTCCACGCTACATTCTCATCCAGATTCATCAAGTGAGACATGACCTTCTCATCCATTAATGTCAGCTCTGTCAGACAAAGAGATTATTTATTTATTAATACTCTGTAGGACTATGACTTCTTCATGGAAAAGCTAGAACTTACTATGAGCTTTGCTGTGAAGAGAGTTGCAGGATCAGACACTCAACTTGTTTGGTCCCTCAAGATATTTTAGGTGCACAGAATATCTATACATAAACCATTTTTTCACCTTACTTATTCCATTATAAATGAACGGCTGTTTGTCTGATTTCTGACAGGATGGGAAACCTGACAAATCCATTAAATAAAACATTTCTATCCAAAGCCAAAAGAGAAAGAAAGGGAAACCTTATTAGTTAGAAATTGTTGAAAATAAATGTCAGGGTCCAAAACCACGTAAGGTCCAGTTATTTCCAATTAAAGCTGTTGTGCCCGTCCACAGATTTTGCTAACTGCCCTCAGCACTCAGGGCATTACCTCTCTCTGCTTCTTGGTTTACTGAATGTCAAAACCCAAGAGATTTTACAAAACGTAAGTTCTAACATCAAACATCAGAAGACCGTCCATGCCATTTTAATCATGACACAACTGATGAAACAGAAACAACATTTAAAATCAATAGATGCCAAGCCATGTCAGGTGAGCATCTGCTCATTTTAAACATTAAAACAAGTCCAAGAAATGTTTATTCCATAATTATTATTTTTGAAGGGAAAAAAAGAGGAAAAATTGGGTTAAAGCTAACAGCCAGATGTACCAGCCTCAGCCTGCTACTTTGCACGCCGTTAACAGTGAAGCTGGAAAGCTCATCTAAATTCATGGTAAATCAGATTTCCTTCTGCTTCGCTTCCACTGAGCAGTCCAGAGCAGCCAGATTTTTTTAAAGATTGAAAGTGTTAAATTAACTTAAAATACTTTGCTCATTTCTATGTGAAGTTCTCTCTGTACTAGGAGATTGGCTTTTTGTCTTCAACTCACTGTATTTAAATAATTTCAGCTAAAGGCAGACTATCTGATAATGGATGAATCACCTCTAGGTCATTAGCAACCATATCTCCTAAAGTTCGCATGGAACTCCAAGTGAATTTAAAAGGAAATTGATGTTTTTCTCCTTCACCTTCTGGGTAACAACAGTGTGCGTGTACTAAGCCAGGACCTCAACAGACAAAACACAGCGTGAAAGTGGCAGCTGCCTTCCACGGAGCCTTGAGTCAAAAGCCTGAAGGTACAGTCAGGCTTCTGCGGCTCAGCCACTACCAGATAATTAGTCTTTCATTAACGTTCAGGATCTGCATATTGCATTAATTCTCTGAAGCAGCTGGCCAGCAAGAAACTGCCCCACATCCTCATGTTAAAGCAGCAGGTTGAAAGCAACTCAGCACTACAAACAGCCTAGAGTGCACATCATAAAGCCAACTTGTTGGGTTTTTTAATAAGAATAAAATTTCATACGAATGAGGAAGCAACTAAGTTCAAAATATTTTACAACAGTGGACAACTATTGTTTTTTTCTTTTACAGAGCCCCAAATACTCCTATAAAGTACTTGCTCACCAATATAATCCTTTTTATCTTATGTGCTTTAAGGAATGTGCAAAAAGTCACCAAATTGTTCTGAGGTACAATGAAACATCTGCCTGAGAGCACACAGTAGCCTTACACTACGGTTCAAGAAAGAAAGTGAAGAAGAAATCTGAATCCTTTTGAAATCAGAAGACAAATCTGTTAATCAGACTTTTTCCCATAGTCACACACACAAAAAAACCCACAACCCAGTATTTATTACAGGCTCTTCATCTAATTTTGTTTTCTAGTTGCCAAGGATCTTAACTTTTGAGCATGGAAATGTGCAGCCTTCAGGTCCTTTCATATTAAGGCTGATATGGGGATGGTAATATTAGAAATTCTGTAAGATTTATTAAATGTACAACTGTATGTTTAGAAAAGTATTTGGCAACGTTCCATGACCTTCAACAAATTTCCAGAAAGTTGAACATCTTCCCTGCTGACCATTCTTGTACCCTACTAATATACAGATGTTCCAGCTGCAGAAGAAAAAGACAAAGTTGGCGACTGGTAGTCTACAGCAGGAAATAACAAGCTGTACAAGGTGGGTTTTTTAATTATCATTAAGTATTTTTCCTTTTAACAAAGGTTCCTTCCTTCATTTGGAGCATTTCTGACTACAAAAATAAAAGCATGCAATACAGGTCCTAATTTGTGAGCACATGTGGTTGCTGCCTCAGAAATCCAATTCAGATGTTGATCACAACAACTTAAACATAATGTACGTTCTGGAGAAAATTATTCCAAATCTTATCTTCAGTCAGTTCCATTTAGAAGATTTCAGGAAATTATTTTTAAGCATTTTTTTTAAGCTCTAGTGGCTTATGTAAGAGCTCCTATTGTTAACCTAGATGGAAACCATTTTTCTAGCTAGGGTTTTACATCATTAAAAAAAAAATCTATTGCCAAGCATGAATATACAGCTCAGAATTTCAATTTGATTGGTATTGTCCACTGTGTTCACATCCCGCAAACTGATTATCTCCTCATTCCTCTAAATAAAGACCTGAAAAGCCCCAAGGTTTTTTAAGCATCTCTTGGAGCACATGCTGAGTTTGCCACAAGGTCAGGCCCTAATTGCCCTGTCTGACAACCCATACCCAGGCAAATGTTAGCGTGTGCTTCAAGGCTCACATTTTTACATCTGCTCCATCGTAAAAGAGAAACTTTCTGAAATGAGTGAATTTTCCCTGGCCCAGTTCCAGCCTGCTGGCGTTGCGCAATGCAGAACTGTTCAAACACGCAGGCAGGAGATGCTGCCCGCACAGCTGGGCAGGTGGAAGCCCAGCACAGCCAAAGCTGCACCTCTGGACTTGGACCCTCTGATGCCAGTTCCATGGGAAATAGCTGTAAGAGAATGGGGTACCATAGCCTCAAGACTATTTCTTTCCAGTCTCACATGTGTAAAGCTGCTCGTAGGTGGCTCAGAAAATATATTAGATAAACTATTGATCTGGGCTCTATCAGCTCCTAAAATTTAGTGTCTGCCAATGGCGTGTGAGAAAGTCTATTCAGGTCTCACAGCTGGATGCCACTGTCACCAATAGCGAAAGACAGCTGACCTCGTTCATAGTTACATTCCTAGTTTCTAAGAGTTTCACCATTTAGGAAGCATTTCTTCACCAAGAGGGTGGTCAAACACTGGGAGGGGCTTCCCGGAGAGGTGGTCGATGCCCCCCAAGCCTCTCAGTGCTCAAGAGGCGTTTGGGCCATGCCCTCAACGACAGGCTGCAACTTCTGGCCAGCGCTGAAGTGGTCAGGCGGTTGGACTAGGTGATCACTGTAGGACCCTTCCAGCTGAAGTAGTCTGTTCTATTCTATCAAATCCAGCACTGATGATGACATTGCACTGGAGCAACAGTGACCCAATGCCAGATGACACCGACAAGGCATTTTTCAGCTCTTGTTGACTTAATCCTTTACGTTTTCTGTCAGCCACTATTCCCTGGCAAACTGTAGTGAGATTCTACTTCTGGAATCGATTCTATCCCCTGTTCCCACCCTCTTCTTTCCCTTCCTCACACCCCACGGTCACCCGCTGTAAAAGCAGAGTTACTCTGAAGAACTGCACAGGCTGTTTTTCCCTTTTTTTGTTCACTGTCAGTGTACATGCTGGCTTATTATTCTAGGGTATTTGGGAGTGCTGAATGCCCTGGCTTGTTACTTCTGGGCCATCTCCTCAACTTCACAAAAAGACCAGAGAGTGTATCTTTTCTTTTCCTCCTAAATTCCTCGCTTTATGATGATAACAAAAAAGGAAATAATCTGAACTAAGCTCGAGCTCTTTCTGTTCACTGAGAATTAAATACTAATATCACATAGTGGCTTAGGAAAGACAGCAGTGTTTATCAATACAGTTCCTCTGCGCATAAAGTGACGACAGAGCAGAATTATAAATGTTCATTAACTTCTGTCTGCACAGTGTTTGCCTGTCACAAGTACTTGTAAATACTTCACCCCTAACAAAGGGAGAATTAAACATCTCTCTGCACCATTGTGTCAGTGTGTGAACTGCTTCACACTAGCTTTTGAGTAGACAAAAATCTACAAAAGGTGTGTTCATTTTTCTTTCTTTCTTTAAATAGCTTTTAATGCTATTCCCATGGAAACTGCTTACAACCACATGCCTAATGTTTGTGGGTTCAAGCATTATCCAGGAACAACTCCAAATCCCAAAGCCTGCATCAAAAAGCTGAATTCATATGGACTGTTACCAGTAATTGATAAACACTGACGTGCATTTACTTCATGAGTCAGTACAAAACAACTGCCTCGCCTAGTGAAGTTTTTAGCAGACAATGTATATTGTTAGGCCTTTTTCTCCAGTACAATTACTTTCCCTGCAGCCCTGTCAGAGGCAGCTGAAGGCTTTTCCAATAATAGGCAAAATGAGGTTTTGTAACCCCAAAGATGAGAAATACCTTATTTTCAGGCCAGCAAAGTTCAGTTCCACTTTGGCAGCAGAGCAGCTTCCCCCAAACCATCGTCTCTTGGTTATCTGTGGTGCATGTTGCATCCATTAAAAATCTGACACTTCACAAACAACTAAGAACAAAGCAGGTAGCACCATAAGATGCTGATTGTTTCTGATTATTAGCAAAACTTTCAGAGTTTCAAGGGTCCAATATGCCTGACCCCCAATTAGAAGCAAAATGGCCTACCAATTTATTACTTTTCTTAATTATCTTGGAAGTATTTCTAGAAGGCAAGTGACCTATTAGTATGTGGGGGGTGGTGCACCATGGAAACCACCTGGGGTTTCCATAGGACCGAAGCTGCTGTTATGGCAGACTGGTCATTAAAGTGCAGATCACTCTGATTTGTGTCAGTTTTACACTATTCACTGCAGGTAACTGCATCCAGCTAAACAAAGTGTTATCAGGTTGTTTTTTCAGGAGCTTTTGGAATCGGGTTCTTTTTTAAAACTTATCCAGGCTTCTGGAATAAGAGGATCTGTACATAGATGGCTTTTCTTCTAACCTTCCCCTTTCAGTTATTTCTGTTTCTTCTTTTTTTTTTGAATGCTTAATAACCCGTGTACAACATCCAAGATCCTTATTGTTTTCAATTTTTCAGCTCTCCTTTCTGCTTCCCCATTTAAATTCACATTGCTATTTCTCCTTGTTCTTCTCTCCTGTTTTACAAACTGGGTTTACAACAGTGTAATTAAGAATTTGCCTCAGTGAGCTCAAGTGAGCAGTAGTCTATAATAAACAGATAAACTTGCTAAATCCGTGAATAAGAAATGAATTCTCATGTACTGTCCCATAGGATAAAAACTAATGAAGAATGTCTCATTCATTATTAACAAGAAATGATGGATAATGGGAAGTAATACAGTGGAATGGCTTTCCTCCCTCTTTCCCTCATGCTGAGCATACCTTCTGAGCCCCCCTTCCTCCAGACTTGCTACTGTAGCAGGTTTTACAGAGTGGTTCTTGAAAGCATATTTTGGCAACCAGATGCACATCTGAAGAACAAGTAAAAAGCTTCTGCAGCAGTAAAAGAACATTCAGCAATTTAGTCGATATCTGTCCATATTCCCAGCAGGTATGTTTATACTTGGCAGCAGCTCCAAGTTTTATTAGCAGTCAGGTAACCACATTGGCATGGCATCGGCCCTGAAATAATACAGCTTTTTCTCAGCAGAGCTCATTAGCTCAGCACAGAACACTTAACACGACTTCTAGTTATCTCAGAGCCCAAGCAGGTTGAGCTCCTATCAGTAAAATGTGCTGTAGGTCTCCTCGATAAAAAAAAAAATCCCGCTCTCTTTCCTGCACCCACACAGGATGAGGCACAACAAGCCTTCTTCCTAATCAGGACCTAGGAGTGGCTGGGGACTCAGTTACGTTTCCCTAATAGAGCTCCTCAACGGCCCACATCTACTCCCTCTTCATTCCAGGGGAGCTGGCTGAGTAACTACTATCAGTGTAACCCCTTTGCAATAGCAAGTTTTCAGACATGGTTTAAACTGAACAATGAGTTGTAAATGCGTTGCACAAAGCTAGCCCAGCTGTGAAAAGTCAGCAGTGCCATCCATTGACTAAACTTTGTAAGGCATGTGCTTGGCAGGGGAGAAATACCTATGCGGAAAAAGCAACATCCCTCCATTCTGCCTTCTTGCTATTGCAGATAATTTGCCAAAGAAAGCCTTTGCACGTTGGAGTCTGGTCCCAAACAAGTTCCCACAATGCCTGCTCTCAAGCAACAGCTGCCAGACATGTTACAAGACTTCACTCCTACAGACAGAGTATCTGCGTTCACACTTGTTGACTCGTGATGGATGGGTGCTTGTGCCAGCGAACTAGTGTCACAGGCAGTCACGGCAAGTCACCAGGTGATCACATGCCCAGAGCCAAAGAACCGGCTCTTTTCGTTTCCCCTACTGAGATGATATAACAAGCACCGCTATAATACAAGATCGGAACCAGGTACACTAATCCGACACTGTAATATGGCTAGTAACAGGGTGATCGCATGCCCAGAGCTCAGGAAAAGGCTCCTTATTTTGTAAGATCTCAAACCCTATATAACAGAATTACTCTATTTATAGTGATCCTCCTTTACCAAATCACACTTGAAAATACGACATAAATCTTTTATAAGTGAGAGGTTAGATGCTTTAAAAGAATATTCCCCATTGTTAGGGATTGCTAGAAAGGTCGGCAGACCAAAAGGCTGCTTGGAACTGTGGCTTGTAATCTACAACACTCTCTATCTATGGGCTCATATTAGAAGCTACTCACATCTATTAAATGTTTGTATCAATGCAAGTATTATTATTGTTATTGCTATTGGTTTGGTCATTTGAAGTAGTGACAATTTTGGGTGCATCTCAAATTCTGGCTGAAAAAAGAGCCGAAGACGACACCAGATGAAGGCATGCTCTCCTCCTGCGCCTGCTCCTCTTCTGGTCTCAGGAAACTTACTGATGCAATTCTTCTGATGCAGGAAGAGAGATCAGGTAGAAGCCTGGGGACCCATCCTTCTGCAAAAGGCTCTCTGGTTGCAGTGCTCCCCAGTGCTGGCTCCGTAGAGCGGGCGGCAGTTAAGGAGCACCTTGGCCCCTTGACCCAAGCTTTATGGGAAGCTCACAGCAGGGTTTGCTTACAGCCAGTGACATCAGAACCTCTTGGGCAAACTGAGGGCGTATATTCAAAAGCTGCAAGGTAAACTCACTTGCATGTATTCGACTACAGGCCAGGTGCGTCACTCACTTTGAAAGGATGTGTCCCTGTGCAGCAGCATAACCAGCTGAAAGATGTGGGAACAATTTCCAGTAACCTCATACAAATAGGGGCTAATGACTGTGGTTACTAATTCACATCAGCCTTTTCTGAGTATGCTGTAGATTGAATATTGTGCTGCACCGAGTTGTTTGGCCAGAATCTCATTATGGCATTATGCAGTGAGAGGTAGAAAAGAGGGAATCTGGCCTTGACTGTTACTTGTTTCATCTAAATAGGCTGACAATTTGCTTTATAGCAATATTGGTAAGGAGCAAAGGGCAGGCAAATCTGCACTTAAGAATCTGAGTCATGGGCTGCTACAACAGAATGTTATCAACTACTTACACAGCTTTTAAGCCTGAAGTGGAAGAGGACAACTGGCTTTTTTATTTGTGAAAACAATTTGAAATTGCTGAACATTTAGAAAAAAAAACACAAAACACATCTCTTGCCTAATTTTTCCTAAGTTCTCGTGAAGCTAAATTATGACCGGTAGTGAGACAAATCAAAAGATAAATCTAAAGGAGTCTGTGCAGATTCGAATGTCCATGGGAATCAGAAGAGGTGTAAAACAGCTTGAGGAGGCAAAGCAGTTTAAACATTTGGCTTCCAAATTTGGCCTCCACGTTACCCATTTTAATAGCAGCAGACATTTACAAAAATTCACTAACCAGCATCATTTTGCAACCCTCTCTGTGTTATATTCATCAGCACAATACACTGTACTTTCGCTGGGCTAGCTGACTTCATCTGCGTTAAAAGTTTGATAGCTCTTCTCCAGAGATGCAGGTCTAAAGCAGACACCTCTCCTCAGAGCGGGTTGCACTGAATGATAAATTAAATAGCCAGCTGAAATCTTATCCAAATGCCAGACCCCAGGTACCTGAATGAATTGTTTGTGCTTCACTGCAAAATAAACACCCTTCTAAGGGTAGAAGATGGTAATTTCTTCACAGACATGAGGAATGGAAACTTTGCTGGATACCAAAAAAGGTGACTTGAGTTAAACGTAAAAGCCTGTCTTCCAAACTGAGAACAGGTACGCAAGAACACGTCCCAAGGAACTAGCAGTGGGTACAACAATTATGGCTGCTTCAAGTGCAACCCAGGGTCATAGTTACAGAAAGGTGGGAACCGGCCATGACTTGTGTGCAGTAAGTTCTGTGTGTGTGTTCGGTGGCTGCAAAAAGACCAAGAGCTGTTTGGACGTGGAGACTGAGTTACCCTCCACGTTGGTGGGTGACAAGGAAGCTGCTTCTGCTGCCACTCCCCATAGTTGATCTGCTCTGTGAACAAATAACCTTCTTGCTTTGCTGGGGCTATCAATCCCACACCTAGCAGGAGATGCTGGATGTGATTTTCACTCAGACATCCAAATGGCTATACATCACACCATCCAAATGAAAAAACCTCTCATCAGAAAATTACCGGAGCAGACTCTTGTGGAGAGTAGAATTAATGCTGCTGACTTCTTGTATCAACTCAGGCACAAAGATCCTGAAAGAACTGTGCTTCCTCCATGAGAGTGAGAGGGACCTTCACTGCTCAGTGGGGACAGGCTGCTCACCCACATGCTTGCCAAGGATGGGCACATAAAATCAGCAGTGGGTCACATAAATACAAGTAATTTGGATGTTTTCACTACTATTTTCTTCTGGTTTTACTTTACACCCCTTTTTTGCTCAAGACAACTAGGGGGGGCAAAAAGCCAGATCTGCTTAGTAGGTGAAATTCATCTTTTCCAGAGGCTCCCACAAAAGTCATCACATAAATTCCCAGATTTGCTTCAGAGGGATTCAGGTTGAAGCCGTAGTTCCCCTGGCTTGGACACCCAGAGCTCTGCAGCGGAAGTTCCCACCCCTCTCCAGGGCACCAGAATGAAACATGGTCACACAGCCCCATTCTTGAAGGATTTGCAGGTAAATAAAGCAAATCATTCCTCCTTTGCTGTCCTGTTTGGAGAGTTTTCTCACCCTAAATTCCTCTCACAGACAAACCAACCCACGTGGGCTGGTTCCCTTTGGATTTAGCTGCCCTAGCAGTGCATTGTTCTCCCATTTGAATAGAGGCTATCAAGTTTTAATCATTTTCCACTGGTTTTGCTTGAGAAGGAAGATGTCCCTGAAAGCTAACTGTATGTACTTGAGCATTCATGACACAGAAATTTCCTACTAAATAAGTTTATAAACTGCATATGGATTCCTCAAGTAATTAACAGGCCCTGCGTTATACTTTGCACAGACAGAAATTTTAATTTCAAGGAAATAAAACTTCCTGATATTCCTTTCCTGATATCATTTTAATTCATTTTCATCTTATCAACTACTCACATTATCTCATCTTTATAATTTAAGCACCCTTGGAACACAATGTGAAAGAGCCAATGTACTAAAGAGCTAGGCCACTTAAAACTAGTTCACATGCCATGGCCTTAATTTACTATAATATAAAAAAATTCACCTTAGCTTCTTTTCTGAATGAGGTTCATGATCAGTTCCCAAGTTCTCTCGTTATATTTATGTACATCGCATTACTACATTTGTAATAATACTCACTGATACAGCTTCCATCACGCATAAGCAATTGCCTCCCACTCTCACACAGGAACCAATTCCTACTTCCCCATTAGAAGGCAAGCTCTATTTTGTAGCTGTCATATTCACGATCCCTGAATTATCTGTAGATGAAGGCATTAAAAGTAAGCCATTACTGAATTACTAATCACATTTACCCTGACAAATGAACGGAACTCCTGAACAAGCTCATTGCAGGGTCCCACATCCTGCATCCCTGGCAGTATTTAGCTTGCGCTGTTGGCAAACCAGAGATTGAACAATTCTGCCACATGGATTTCCAGTTACAGAAATTGCATGTTACAGCATACTTCAGTTCTATCACTGTTCCTACAGCGCTGTAAAAAGAGGGATTTTCACTTCAAAAAAAAATTATGGGAGGAAAGGTGTTTTGTAAGGGGTTTATAATAGATATCTTGATAAAGGGTATCCCGATGCTACTTTATTATAAATGTCCTGATAAAAGCATGACAAACATTTCTCACAAATTATATGAGAGTGGTCACTATGGAAGAGTCTTGGCCTCACTGGAATCCAAATGCATCTTCTGGTGACACTTCACTTACTGCCTATTCTGGCAACCTCTCGTCTTAACTCCCAGCTTTACTCTTACTGGCGATAAACACTAATGATGCAATAACACCACAAAACCAGAGCAGCACTATCTGGCTGCTGGAAAATTACAAAAGGAAAATAATAGCAAATCTGCATAGCCAGAGGCTGAGGGATGAAGCAGTGGTTCAGAGAGGTCACAATGCAGTAGATCAAGTGCATCATCAATCCAAGTCTATTCTTAAATAACAGATCCTTGAGCCGTCTTGATTTGGGGTTCACATCTCGACACACCACACTCTTGTTTCAGGACTGCTGAACACACTTTTGAGATCTGTAAATATTTAGGCATTTAGTAGCATCCATTTTTTTCAGTTTCTCTTATATTTAGTATAGATACCAAAACATTTTGATACATGAGTGCTTGTGAGAAAATGAATGAAAGAGAAATAAATACATTTATATAAGATAAATTATTAAGGTATTGCTTGAAAAATGGACCTATTATATAAAGACTGATATTGCACTTATCAAAGAGCAATAGGACAGTTTGAGTTAATTTTAGAAAAATGAAAACTGCTACTCAGTCCTGCTCACTAACAATAGCAATCACCTTTATTTACATGAAAGATAAATGCATTGTATGAATGTAATAGAGAAACTCAGTAACCAAAAAGTTAATCTCTCCTTCGCATTCAACTGCAATTGTGCCCGCTCTGGTGGGTTCAATATCACATCCTCCCGTGGGATCTAGCATGTTAACAGCTAGTAAATACAAGTTCAAGGCAGTTCTTTGTTAGGCCCAGTCTTGTTCTCCCAACAGCCACGTGAATTGCAAGTGAATTCTAAGGCTCGCTAGTCTTTAACTTCATACTTGTCAAGTTGCCTTTCAGCTGCACCATCAGGATTACTTGTACTTCCAGGTTTATAGGTGAGATTCGAGGTGTCCCAGCAATGCCTGAAGATTTCAGGCAGTAAATAACAACTCGGTAGAACTTGCAAATGGAAGATGACACCAAGTCCTTCTATCACAGGCAAAGAGAGGTAAATATAGAAACATACAAGGAGTAACCGTTGTTGTACATGTCACAGAGGGACCTGCACACCCAGGATAACACGAATGTTTGTCTGTGTGGAAGCCTTTCCTTGAGCTGCCTGTCAAAGTTGTACCTGCTCCCCTTTGTCTTAATTACAGTAAGCAGGATGGAGGTAATGTCTCTTTTTCCCTGCGTTTGTAAACTATCATCTTCACAGTAAGGTCTCTTAAGCCAGGGCGTTTGCTTATTTTTCAATGACCATATATCATTTGATGTTTATGGTATTCCTTTCCTGCTTCTAAGCAAAACCTCCCACTGAGATTTTGGAGACAGCAGACAGCCAGACCATACATACAAAACTGCCAACCCTAATGCTTTTATGCCTCATTAACTGACCTCCTGCTCTTTGCTGCACTTGCCCAGCATTTCCAGACATCTAGCAGCAGTGTAACACATATGCCACAAGAGAGCAGCTCTGTGTTCTCTACCATGCAATGGCTCCAATGGGTCCGCCAGACGAACACAGGGAAGTGTTTGGTGTATATGTGCAGAGCGCAGTGGCGGTCCACGCCAGTGGAACTTGACTGACATCTTGTTTACTGACACCAAAATTAACTCCTGGGATTTTTTATGATTCAGGAAAAAAAAAAAGAGACAAAGTTGTAGTGTGCTATGATTAGAGCATTGCCATGTTAACATCATCCATCTACTCAGGTAGTGCTGGTGTATAAATAGTCAGAAAACACATTAGCAAATTGCTTTGGAACAGTAATAAACATAATAAATATGTGAACAAAATAAATACGTGAAATTGTGTTCTGAGAAACTATTCTTCTACAAAGCATTCAGAGAGAGACTAGATTTATGAAGCAAGAACTAGAGGAAGTGTAAAATCCTAGAACTGGCAGTGCTTGTTATGCCCAGAACAGACTGTATTTTAATGCATGCAAAGCTCGCTCTCTCTCTTTTCCTCCAGGACACTCCTTGAAACCCATCTGTCGCACTTAACAAGAGCCACCCGCCATGCCGTTTCAGCACTGTACCATTCAGCATTGTCCTGTGCAGTTCCAGCCTGTGAGCCTGAACTGAAAGCTCTTCCGGAGGGAAAAACTCCCATTTATCCGACACAGATCTCCTATTGTACTCAGCCCTGTATGCTTACATCACTGTAAAAACAACAACGTGCCTGAAGCGAAAAGGCTTAGCAATTAGGAAGAGACAAGTATTTTATTGCCATAGCTTAGCATTCGGATGCATTGTTTCAGTACATTGATATAGTTATGCAATGTTTACCCCTCCCCTGCAGTGAGCAGCCCTGTCTGCGATGGCAAGGAGCCACCACTTCAGAAAGCTGCAGCAAGCGCAGTTACGAAAAGCCTTGGCATCGTGCAGGATAGTCATCAACTTGCAGATAAAAACCAAGTTCAGTAGCATTAACACTGAATGGCTGAAACACCACAAAAGGGCCGGAAATCACCACAGTTATGCATCGATCCTTAAAATTACCTAACGCGGACAGATCTTTCTGTCCTGGTGCGCTGGGATTGACCTGTCAGGAACACCACCACCCCCACACATCATCTGCGATTCTACCACAGTGATGTTATACTGCAATGGTATTTTTAATTCTTACTCTTCCTGTTGTGGTTTTAATATAGAAACAAGGCTATAAATGCAAAACCTTCTCAGTGATTGTTAGAAGGTTTCTTCCGGTCTCAGAGATGCCATGAACTCTTTGGGACTGGAAAAGTTCTCTGTTTGCATTCTGCACTATACTGTGAAGTCCTGGCAAATTACTAGAGCTCTTCAAGATAAAGTCAGTAATTAAATAAACTGCCTGCACTGCGAGTCCATGTATTAGAAATGTAGCAGCGATTTAACCACCTCTAATGAACACGCATACTTCGGGAGCACTCCAAAAAACAACAGGCATTACCTCCCCTCCACACTTACAGACCTAAACACCGCCGAGGGGACCGAAAAGACAATATTCTTCCCTTAGCGAGCTACCCAGAAGACCACGCTCCTATAGCTCCCTCCAGAAAGGCGCTGGAGGGGGTTTAACCCGACAAGGCAAGGCAGAGGACTGCCTCACACCGTCCCAAGTGGCAACACACCACCTTTAGAGATCTTTTTCCCTCATACCAAAGCGAGCAGCGATCGCTCCCCTTCGGCGGGCGGCCACATCTTCAACCGCCCTCCCTCAAACAACCGCCAAGCCGCCCGGCGGCGGGCTCAGCGTTCAACTTGTCAGGTCTGATTGTTCGCCCCGCTCGGCGCGCAGAGTTAGGGCTGCGCTGTCGCTATGTACCGCCTGGTGCGCCTGGGCCCGCTGCGGCTGTCGGTGGTACCGAGCAGCCCCCGGTTCGCTGCCGTCCCCCGCGCTTTGGGTTGCGGTTCTTGTCTTACCCGGGCTGGCTTCAGCCCCTCGTTGCCCCTGGTAACGCTGCGATCTGCTGCCGGGAGCTCTGCTAAGGTAGGTGGGAGGGTGTATGGGAGCACTCCCTGTGAGGTACTGCGCTGTGTGAGGGGGCAGGGCCTCTGGAGGGAAATGTTTTGGTGGGGAGCGGGTAGTAGTTTTCATTAAAGCACAAATTGTCCTGGCCTGGAAGTGGTTTTCAGCGTTTGGGGGTGTTCTCAAGATACGGGGTTCAGCTGACCTGCACCTCCTCAGTGGTGTGTGTGTTTTCCCTGGAGGCTGCAGAGTTGGAGCACTTCAGGTGAGTCATGAAGAATAATTAAAAAAAGGGGGGGGGGGGTAGTAGTTCACGCAGGTGGGGAGAAGCCCAGGAGTTCCTGGTGGTGGCGGCTGTCAGGGTTTTCTAAAAGCACCCTGGGTTTCAGCCCCTGAAGATGGCAGCTGGCAGGGTGCCTGTGGAGGGTGCGGTGCCTGGCTCTGCGCCTTTGCCTGAGCTGAGAGATAAAATGCGAGCATGCACCCCGTTAATTGTGTGCTTCACCATGCTTTCAACGTTCAGCTGATTTTTTTGGAGATGTGAAGGAAAAATTTTTTGTGAATTTCTACCATTTGTTGGTTTGTTTCTAAATTTTACTGATTCAGGGAGAAAAGCAAATGAATGCTTTACATGGAACTGGTTTTTACACTGCAGTAGACTATTAATCGTGTTTATGCTGGGATCCTGTAGGAGACAGGGACCTGCTTGTGCCAAGATTGTGAATGTAAGCTTTCAATACAAAGGCTCATTTGCAGTTTAATTTCTACAGCTTAATTTTCAGGTTAATTTCTGTAGCCTCATTACAAAGCATAACACAATGTTTCAGATTTGTTTTCATGCCTTAGTTCATCCAGAAGCTGAATCTTTGCCTAAGTGATGTGAATAAAAGTAGTTTTTTAGCAGAAATATTGTAGCAGAATTATATGGGAAATCGGTAGCTGTCTTTTGCTAAGTTGTACATCGTTCAGGACATGACCGTACTGGGTAGTCCAAATAATACCTGTTGCAGTAGTACTTTTTTAACATCTTGCTTCAACACCATTCAGAAATTGCCTGGCAAGTGAGCCTGAGAG
The DNA here is from genome assembly GCF_028858705.1 of Grus americana. Lineage (NCBI taxonomy): Eukaryota > Metazoa > Chordata > Aves > Gruiformes > Gruidae > Grus > Grus americana. The sequence goes on along the minus strand of NC_072868.1, from coordinate 15,089,405 downwards.
CATGAGTGAATGGAAAGGTACTTGGATGATGAAAACAAGCTGGTTTTCAGTCCTCGTGATCCATCTTGCAAGTGTGGCTGTAAGACACAGAGCTCTTCTGAGGCTTATGTATCTCTGTAGATTGTCAGCTCCTGTTTTCATGGCTGCTATCTAAAGAAAATTTTTGTATTTGGCTCCTTAAATAGATAATGATCATCTTTGCATGGAGAATTCACTATAAGCTATTAAATCTTAAAATACCATGCAAACCACGCTTGGCTCTTAGGAAAATTACACTGTTGAATACATGAGTATTCTCGACTAAGCATGTGATATTGATCGAATTGTTAGGACAGCTTTTGGCAGAAGGTATTATGAAACTATTTTGTTCAGTTTATTCAACTAGTTCCATTCAATAACTCAGTATTTAAATTTTACAGACTGGGAGTTAAAAGAGCATTCTTTCCTCCCTGCTCCCTCCTTCCTATAATAAAACTGAAGATTAAGAGAATGAGTTCTGAAACATGGTGAAGTAGCAGCCATGTAGTGCAGCCATGTATGGAATCTAATTACTTCCAATGGCTGAAAGTAATTAGATTATCTAACTAGGAATCCATTCTCTTGCTTAATGAGCTTGCTTCAAAAAATATATATTTGAACTTTTTTTCCTCATTTACCATCTAGTATTAAAACTGCTTGGTTTAAGCAATAAAGGATTTTTTTTTCTTCTGGACATTTTTCTTTCTTAGTTTCTATTCAAATATTGTTTTGGCTTATGAGAAAATAAATAAAGTCTACCATTATCCATTATGTTTGAAAATGTTAAAAATACAGGGATAAGAATAAGTTGAGCTACACAATTCCCTAAATACATCTTCATGGATCAGCATGATCTCCTGTCAAAACGAAATACAAAGTAACACAAATTACAATTAAAAAAGAGAAAACCAGCAGATTTTCAGGGGTGGTGTGGCTGGTAATTACTGATTAAAGTGATTTCACCCTACCATGAGTGTTGTAACAGGAGCCTGCCTTGTATCCTAATTTACAATCTCACCAAGTCCAAGGATTAATGAAAAGTGGTTTTCTTCTAATGTGTGTGCCTTGAAACCAATGTAGAGCAGGACAAAGTGGTGCCAAGCAGGCGGTAGCTGTACCTGTCCTCTGGGCAGCGGTGGCCTTTAGTTGTCATGGCTGCTGCTGCATTCAGCTGAAAAGAAAGGACTCTCCTAATCGTTCCCGACAGTTGCTCACTATTAGAGAAAAATCCTGAGGTCTTTGTGGAAACACTTTCTTTCTCCAGTTAGTATTTCTTCTATGGCAAGTCTGAGGAGGTATACAAGGGCTGTCGTAGTACTAGCAGCATATGTGCCCTGCATTGCACTATCAGATTGCTTTGGGGTAGATTTTAGTATGGAATTCTGCACTCTAAATTTACGCAGATAAAAAGCTGTCAATGAATTTTAGTATGACAAATACTTTCAGTGAAGTTAGGCTATTTGCACTGGCCTGTGTGGGTAGCTATTGTCCACACCGTGGCAACGGTATTGCTCGTTGCTGTCAACAGTAGCAGTTCCCGGTTCTTCCTTTTTTCAACTAGTCTACAGAGGGCGATTTATAGGAACTTAAATGTTGAACCCGTTCTATCAGTAAGTTGTTAGTAAGCCAGGATCAGCATGGTATAATGTAGGCTTCCAGTGCCATCAGCTGCTTAGCCCTTGAACAAAAAGCTGCGTTACAAGAACTCGGTGTATAAAGCTGAGCAGTGGGTGTAAGCAAAGATCTCTTTGGCACCTCTGTCTCATCTCTCAAGCAACTGCGTGGGTGTGCCTTGGCACACATGTGGGTCAAATGGAAGACTGGGACTATAATAACTCTTTTAATTATGAAACTTGCATTGTGTAAGAACTTGCACCAAGCTCAGTGCATCCCTTTGATATGAAAAGTTGGGAAAAGGGAGCTTGCATGGGCTTTGCCACCGGCATCTGCTAGCCTGATGTGAAAGAGCAAAAATGTGTTACTATCTTTCCCAAAGCATTCTGAACAGCACTCTATGCCAGCCACTTCTTTCATTATTTCAGACTGGTTCAACTGGCTAGAATATGATATTGTGCTTACTGCTAATAAATACTTTTGTTTTCTTTTTAGGATGCAGGTGTATCCCCTGAAAAGGCAGCCACGGATCCCAGTGGTGAGAAGAAGAAACTCAACAAATCCCAGCAACTGAAACAAGTTTTTAAAGAATATGGTGCTGTAGGGGTTTCATTCCATGTTGGAATTTCATTAGTATCTCTAGGAATCTTCTACCTGGCTGTGTCAAGGTGAGGTTTGTACAGTTGTCTGTAGCCTCTGCATAATAGTTTAGCCAAGAAAAATATCTTACCGTTGTGCTTATTTCTGGAAGGAGACACGCATTTTATGTCTGTTTGATCTATACACAGTAATCTTATGAATTTTTGTTATAGATGGATCCACAAATGGATCCAATCTCCCATCAGGCATGAGAGAAGACAGATATACGTGGCCTTTTTGCATAGGTTCACAGCCCACGGTGGGCAAGTGAAAACAGCAGAATAGAGACTGCACCAGAATACCTGGCCCGATGAGAGAATTTATTTTTGTTCTGCAGAGATATCTTTTGTTCTCAAACAGTAGTATGGTCTGTAAAGATAGAGCCATACAAAAGTGCTGGAGCTTAGAGATAAATTTCTTTTTTCTGGGTGTTGAACTCAGTTTCTGCAGTTGAGACTGCAGAAGGCAACGGCCACTAAGACAGGATTAGATTAAAAAAGAAAATACTAGATAACTGTACAGGAGCCAGGTGGGAAACTCTGTATGTGGCTTCTGGTGGGAATGCATCAGGTTTTTTTTATATATATATATATATATATATATATATATATATATATAAAAAATCAGTTGAGCTTGAGGTATTTCAGCTGAGGAAATAGGGAAACACATTGTTTCTCAAAGCATTCCCTGCTGCTTACTCTTGGCTTCAGTGCGAATATGTGAATGCTTGATTTCTCTTGTTTACTGCATCGTGGCACACAGTGACAATGCCAGCTTTTTCCTTCAGGTATGACTTAACTCTCAGTTACAAGATACTATACTGGCAGATGAAGGGAGAAAAGTTTCAGTAACAACCTCTTTTGGAAAATTACTCCAAACATGGGAGCCTTGATGAAAGCTGCCGTATCTATAGAGACTTAGTATTAATGGATTTGGTGGGTAAAGCTTATTTGAGATCCATAATGCTTCCTTCACTTGCTGGATTTTAGATCAGATACTTGTCATTTTAACAGCTTTTTACTCCTCTGTTAGAATACTCTAAGCCTAACAACAGGGACTGTATTGTAAATTTTGGGAAGATGAATTTCCAACACAAATTTGTAAATTTCTGACTTTTAAAATTCACAAGGAGAGAAATAGATTATTTTGTCTCTGAAGGTTGAGCATGGGGCTGAGTATTCTCCATGTGCATGCTGCAGCTATACAGTTGTAAAACTATGAACATATTTGACTTCACAGGGAGCTTTTCAATTTAAGAAAAAAAATGTGCATCTGAAAATATTATATTGCTAGAGAAGTAACTTGAGCTGTTACTGCTGAAATAATTCATTGGTTTCATTATTTAACAACATCTAGATTTAAACATAAATTCCAGAGTTGGAAGTATGCCATGTTAAATTCCCTGAAAAAAAGAGCACTTTAAATTTATATTCTTTAGCATGCAACCTTAAAATAAACTAAAAAATCTTGTTTTCTTTTTTTCCCCAGTGGTGTGGATATGACTGCAGTTCTCTTCAAACTTGGTTTCAGTGAATCATCATTGCAATCTAAAATGGCTGCTGGTACAAGCACATTTGTGTTGGCATATGCTATTCACAAATTGTTTGCTCCGGTACGAATCAGCATTACCATAGTCTCTGTGCCATTTATTGTCAGATACTGCCGGAAGATTGGTTTCTTCAAACCTCCTGCCCCAAATCCATGATGATTTCTTACTGGTTTTTACTCTTTTTTTTTTTTTTTTTTTTAAATGCTCTATATCCATGTAGCTTTTCAGATTGCTAAATTTCTTTAAAAGACTTATTTGGATTCATGTTAATGCTGACCTCCTCTTGCATTTCTTACTTGTCCTTTCAGGTAAATGTCACACTGTGAGAAGTGCTATCCTTATCTTTCCCTTTTGCCACCTCTTCTTTAGGAAAAACTTGTTAAAATGGTATCTGATTTCCACTGCAAGTGGTAATATAAGTGCTTGACAATGAGCAACCTCTTTAGAACACACAGTTCTGGGTTTTTATAATCTAGCTTTTTGGGCCTTTTTTTTTTTTTTTTGCCCAAATAGGCAGCATTAGTTTGTTACTGTGTGTGTTGGGAAACAGAGTAAGATTCTCTTCCTAATAGTCTGTGGAATAAACAATATCCTACTATATGAATAGTTCTTTAGGTGAGTGTATATATTGGACTTCAAAGCAGTAGGTGGGTGCACTTTTGTTATAAGAGGCATATATTATGAGCCCAGTCTTCCAATACAACACATATGCTGAACAACTAAGTTAAGTGGGAATACCCATATGCTTAATTATTGCACAGTGATAATTGTTTTAGCCAGAATAGGTGATGCACTGTTCTGAAACTATAGCTCTTTTGTGGTGCTTCCATGTTTTAAGATTTTATTGTTTAAAAGTATGCTTTATTTATAGGCTAGGAACTGGCCTTACTTAAAAGTCCTTTTTAATTTTTTTTATGCCTATAGACTCAGAAGGAATCCTGAGTCTACTGAAATCAGTGTAACCAGAATTACCTCCCATGTGAATGTATTCCAAAGATCAAGTCAGAGGCAAGGTATCTGTGGGGTTTTAATGTAGTGAGATCTGGCTTTGTGCTGGAAACATTTCTATCTATAAACTAACCCTAGCAGCTTTCTGTTGCTCCTGTGGATGTTACAATTCATGGCTTCTCAAGAGCAATTCCTGTGCTCATCTAACAGACTGTTGAATATAGCAGTTAAAGGTGCTTTGCATTTCCTTATTTGGACACTATTCCTATGTTGCACATGCATATGTTCACACACACCTTTTCAGTTAATCTAACAACTGGGTCCCAAAACTAGGCAGTCAGTATAACATTGTGGTAAACCTGGATTTCAGACTTAGGCCTGTGCTTCTGTGGGATAGCTTGAGCCAGACCTAGTGGTCTTTTGGACCTGGTCTTCCTTCCAGGTCTGCTCTTTTTATATCGGCTTTGTGCTCACACTGACTCCAAGGTGGCTCTGACACAGATTTGTGTATACAGAAATTTGAAGTAAAACAGCATGAGGTTACCCTAGTGATCAGAGTAGTTTGGGGGTTTTTGCTGAAATTTAGTGATTGAGAGGAAGGAATCATGTGGTTAGGATAGGAGTTAGCTGAGGGAGGAAAGAACAAGTAACTTTATCAGCAAGCTACTCACTCAGCCATAACATTAAATGGCACCTTAACTCCTTTCCCCTGCACAGAGTCCAGCCCACATGCTGGCTGGATGTTCTGAGGGTTCTCAGGCTCACAAGTGAACAAGCAGAGTTTGTGCTCAAAGGTGATGAGTCACAGCCACATCAATCCTTGTGTCCATATTATTGCTACCACTGGATTAATCAGGTTTTCTCTAAGACAGGGAAGGTGTGAAGAGATGTAGTTTACTTCCTCTGCCCTGGGGAAGCAAGCTGATACTAGAGACCACCACCTGAAAAACAGAGCCCCTGTTATCCCAAATAAGTCACCAGCACTAACTAGAGATTTTCTTGTAGTAGAGAAACACAACTTCATTTAAGTTATGACCAGAATTCAGATTACCTGTTAAGATAAATATGGTTGTATATACTACTGGCAATTTGTTTGAAGTTTTTTTTGCAAAGTATATTTTAAATTAATTTGAGAATATATTTTGAATTCTAGAATCTTTGCTTGTAAAGGGATCATTTTTTAAAGTGGTTTGTAAAATAGTGAAGATGGCCTTAAAGTCTTATAATGAAAATACAATAAATTGCTTTCTCTTAGTTTGCTTGAAGTGTTTTACTGGAAAATAGTTGGTTTGTATCTTGCAACAAGAGATACATTAATATTAGTTCCTGTTATATATCCCATTTGATAACAATACTTTCCAGACCTTCAAAAAAAAAAAAAAGCAGCAGCAGGCCTATGTTTCAGTGGCAGTAGAAGCCCCATGAGGTAGGTAGCACCACAGTTGGTACTTACCTTGGAATCCTGTGTTGTGCCTGTAGAATAGGAAGTGACCACATCTACTTGGTGGTACCAGCACTTTGAGTAAGAACTTTATGCCAGCTTCCTTTTTGACAGAGGTGGGAACTAAACTTGTTTTGTGATCACAGATGAGGAGTCAAGCTGTACTGGTGGCAAAGAGACCAGTGGTTAGAGACAGCCAGGGGGAAGTGATAAACACCATAAGGAACATTACCATGCTGGTGGCAGTATATAACAAGTCTTTATTTAAAAAGTCGAGTGCTCACATTTAAGACAAAATAGAGACAAAAATAATGCACACATCATTTTTAGGACACTTAGAGAAATGCATTCACCTCACTCACTTTCTAATTACACCACAGTTTGATACCCTTAGCAGCCCAGTAAGTTAGGAGGCAGGTATCTCCGGGATATTGCACTGTTCAATAAGCTAGAACCACAACTTCCTCCTGTTGTTGGGACAACAAACCATTACTAGGACAGACCACATCATAAGAGCCTTGAACACCTTAATACTTACATCAACAGACCTGGCCCACATGTAACTGATTTCAAGTATGTTAAATATTCCACAACCTCCAGCTAAAAGTCAATTTTACACTGCAGTTAGAGTTTAAGACAGAGCCAACCCAAAGATTTGCATTCCAATTGCCATTGGAGTCCAAGACCTGTTTTTCCTATTGTAAGCATTACAGTAGTCACAGTACGAGACTCCTCTTGTTGATCCCATGAGGTTACCCCTGCTAAGACTGCGTTCTGGATGGGGCAGCAACATCGCTTTTTCTGCTGTTGGGCATCTTCGTAGAGTTTGCTGTAATCCATGGATGAAGAAGTACATCCTTCAGGGGCAGTCGATGGAATGGGTTATGCTTCAGAAGCTTGGAAATCAAATCCCTCGCACCTTCTGTTACAAATGGAGGAAACTTGAATTCCACCTACAGAAGAGGAAGGACACTAAAAGATGATGCAAAAATTCTTTGACAATAACCAAACTAGAGAGACAAAGGGCTCTACCCTCCGAGGTACATCTAGAAAGGAAAGTTGTGTCAGCCTTGTGGGCTGTGCACCTTATGCCTATTGAGATAAGCTTAAGTAATTTCATCGTAATCCTGAAGAAAACAAGGTATTTTTCAATGTAGTTCAAACAGGATTGGTTTGCTGGAACCTTTCTAGGGTATGCAACAGGAAAAGTTAAGCTTATGTATTTTTGAATGTTAAATATTCATAAGTTAGAAAAGGAAAGATGTGAAGATTAGTTGCTTTATGAGAGAGGTAGGAGTTCAGATGCAGGCAGAAACAGGGTAGAACCAAGGAAGTCAGGCAAGGTATCTTAGGGTCTCATCAGTCATTCTGTAGAATGACTGAAGACAGTTTTAGGAATCTAGTTTTATGCATATCATTGTGTCTCGCTACAGTTCTAGTTACAATACATGCCCTTCTTCAAAATGACCATTTGTTAAGCTTCAGTAAGACAGCAGAACTGAAAGGCAGCACAATTCAGCTATGATAAGCATTGGCACATACCCTGGAAATAGCTCTGTAGGTTTCCTGGTACGTTTCTGCTTCAAAAGGTGGTTTCCCTACAAGGAATTCATAGCACAGAACTCCCAGGCTCCAGATATCCACCTTTTCATCATGTGTTCTCCCCTCAATCATTTCAGGAGGCAGGTAGTCAAGCGTCCCACAGAGAGTTGTTCTCCTGAAGAAAAGTATAAGTTAATCATTTACTGATTATGGCAATTATAAGTTCCATTTCAAAAGCCAGACAGAAGCTAATGCTGGCAATCATCTGTACCACAGCACAGCCCACCCTGGGTAGGCTCAGCACCACCAGAATACCTGGTAAAGAAGTTCCAGCAGTAAACTTTCTACTTTTGCCTTAAAGCATCTCAGTCACTGCAATCAGTCTTATCCTTCCTTTCTTCCATCCCCATATAGTCTTCCTTCATCAGGTGCAATTCACACTGATTAAGGAAATGTCTTAAGTATCTTGCTAGTGTGGTGTCTGAACACACATGCTAGTCTCATCTCGGGGACCACTGTAACCCTACAGCAGTACACCAACCTTCTCCACTTGTTTCAGGGTCAGCAAGTTTTGAACTACACAAGTCAAAAACACAGGAACAGAACACTCCTTCTGCTACACAGGTTGGCTATAAAGACCTTTGCTGCAGTGGCCCAGTTCTTAAAGGATTTTTTCCAGTATTTTAGGAAGTTCACATTTACCTCCATTCCACAACTATAAGCATGACAAGAAAGCTAATGTTTTCACCACAGAAGTATTTCACTGCATAAGATATATATTGCATTCTCACCTAGAAGATGGAGCATGCACAGACCATCCAAAGTCAGCAATTTTTAATTCTCCGTTTGATCCAAGCAGCAAGTTTTCTGGCTTGATGTCTCGGTGAATCACACTCTTTGAATGACAGTATGATAGGGCATCTGCTAGTTCTGTGATGTACTGTATTCAGAAAGAGAACGAATCTTTAAGACATTGTCGCTCTAGCTTATCTGGCTACAGTATAGCCCTTTCTAGGCATAATTAGTAGTTTAAGTTACAGCAATCATTCCTTAAGCCCTCGAAGTCTCACAATACAGGCCCTGCCTGAAGTGACCAAGCTCTTGCTATTAAGCAAGACTGAACACTGTTTATCAGTGCTGTGCAGCAATTTGTCTTCCCAACTTATTCGTTCTTACACGTGCACAAGCAACCCAGCATCTAAGGAGTCTGTTTCACACAACAGACTACAGAACATTATCTGAAGAGCTAGCTTTATGCTGCAGACGCTCTTCCTATCTGAGTAAGTAATGTTTAAGCAGCTAGAACAACCTACAGTAGCAGTTCTTTGCTCGTCAAACTTGGTAAGCTTCTGAAGTTCTTTGTAGACTTCTCCACGAGGTGCATACTCTAGGATAAGGTAGACTCTTGTAACATCATGGAAGTAGCCATATAACCTGAGAATGTTGGGGTGCCTGCAAAGAGATTTAAATATTCTTCTGAACAAGGTATTTGTCCATAGAACTTTTAATTTCCCTTTCCTGCCTCCCCCCTTCCAAAGCAAGCATAGGAACTTCAACATCTTTCAAGCATTGCTTCTGCTCACAACACAGCCATTAGGAGAGCTTCACAGCAGATAGAGGTGTTTATCAAAGCAGCAGCTTAGACTCCCTATAGCAAGCAGCTAGCCAAGATTCCTATCTGCTTGAACATCCCTCTACAGCAGCCGGAAGAGCAGATTACCACTGAAGGTGGCAATTCCTATGGGGTTTAGGAATTTAAGCTTAAACACATTAAACTCTTTCTGTGAAAGAACTAATGTCTTCAGCAAGTTAGGCTTATTTTCCAGGAAACAGAATACCAGAAACAAGCTTGGACTCGAGAAATTGCAGTTACCCACGTAAATCCAAGCAGCAGACAAGGGTTGGGTTTGGGGGTTTTTTTGTAGTGGGAAGACTTATTACCAAAGGTTACTTCATTGCAAGCTGGACAAAGGTAAATCTTGGTGCAGAAAGGAAAGAATCCTAACTAGCAATTTCAAGGTGTCGCATGTTTAAGAAGCAGCTTCTCTCTTCTTCAACAGTGTATGTTATCATAAACAAAGTTACTTTATTTGAACACAAATGAAGCAAAGTGGAATTGGTCACTAAACTTACCTAAGATGAGACTGTATTTCAACTTCTCTTCGTAGTTGATGCTCTACGCCAGCTTCCTCGAGCTGTGTTTTAAAGAGTACTTTCAGTGCAAGAATAAATTTACTCTGCTTTTCACGTGCCAGATACACATTTCCAAATTTTCCTTTCCCCAGCGGACGACCAATTTCAAAATCATCAAGAGACCACTGCCTTCTGCAAGGGGAAAGACAGAGTTACAAAAGCTACATATTTGCATGGGCTTTGGCACCTACGTTTACAATTGATAATGTTCCTGTTCAATAGATACTTCGTGATCCAAACTAGATTTCAGTCTTTACGAAGCCAAAACTGTGTATGCCGAGCCAGGCTCATTTCAATGCACTTGATACAGATGTACATACTAGTGTGTGTCAGAACTGGCTACTGTAGCCATACTACAAGTTAACTTCATCCGTGGTTAAACACCAGCTTCTCACACATATGAAGGCAGCTTTGTTTTCAAGTGTACATCTTGTGACTGGACCAGTGGCTATCAGTGTTCTCTTGTGGGAAGAGCTATTACTCATTTAGCTGAAAGTCTTCTCTAGGTTACAGAAAATCCTTGTTCCTGAGCATTATCAGGTCAAAGTAAACTTTCCTACGTTTTCATACATTGTCTCTGAAGTGCAGGGCCACTGTTCCCTGAGACCAAGGGGCTCAAGTAGCCTTCAGCTTAGCTGCAACTTGGTTGCTGCACAAAATTAAAACCAAGCCTACTCCAACAAGACTCAGTTAGCTAGAACAACTGAGGCACGCAACTTACTTTTTAGTCTCTTCATTTTTCTTTTTAGCAGTCTCTTCATTTTTCGGTTTAGAGGTGCTGTCTGCTTCAGAATTTTTTGCTACATATAGAGAAGTAGATCAACTTTATGAACCAGACCCATGAACATAAATCAAAAATTCATATGGGACCAAATTTAACCTCTCTGTAGTAACTGCAACAGTTCTTAGAACACATTCAATGACATTTCAAACAACCTAGTATAGTTTACTATTGGCAAAGCAGCATAGCAGTTATCAGTGCTATCAAAATGTAATTTTAAAAGCTCCCTTAAAATAAAAAAACCCATTATGCTTCCCCCCCAAAATACAGTATCCTTGTAAGAGATTAACATGAATACTGGAAAAACTGTCATGTACAAGTGCCAGTTACATTCACTCACAGCTGACTAGTGAGCACCTGAAAACTTCTCAGCAACCATATTGGCTCTAAATAGGTAATTCTGGCAACAGGGGTAGTGCAGGAACACCTAAGCTGCAGTATGTGCTGCTGTGCTGTTTCTGGGCACAACCAACATCTCTACAGGACTGTCCCACGTCATCAGCATCAGCTTTAGGTTTTCTGCACTGCACTCTGCTTCACAGAGCACAAGTATCCCCAGTGTCACAACACCACAGCTACAGGTACACCATCTTCAGATTTACCAGGTACTGGAGCCTGTTGAGGTTTTTCATTGTTCTTGCTTGGAACCTGAGGCCTAGCAGTCGGTTGGGCCAGAAATTTTGGTCGTGGCTGCTGTGTTGTCTGGTTATTAGACAGTTTTTGGTTTGACAATACAGGTTTTTGTGATTGCACAGGAACTCGCTGGGCAAAATTCGAAGGACACAGAACACGTTGTGCTTGAACTCCACTGTTCAGTAACCGGCTCTGGGTGGAATGCTGAGACACAGGGACACGTTTTGGGCCATCCCCAATGGGATTAGCAACCTTCAAAAAGACAAGATAATATATTAATTGTAGAATAGCATGCTGTAACCTTTATGGCCCCATTCAGTAGAGCAGGAAAAAACACAAAGCACATTAACAGGAGATGTCAGGGTAGCCTGATCTCATGTTCTATGAATGAAAACATTCTTAAGTTTCTACATTGACAAGAAAAAGTTAGCAGTTTTCTACAAGAGCACACTTATTTAAAGCTAGCAGAACTTTCCCACACACATCTGAAGAACATCAGCCAAAGGTATTAAGGCAGCAGATCCATACTATAAAAGCATATACCGTTTTCAGTCATTGCTTGCTTTAATGCTGTTCATCTTAATATACCTTGTACTGCAATGGGAGTTCAGCAGAACAAAGCAAGTTTATTTAGTAAGGTTCAGCTATCTGCTTTTAATTGTTTGCTTCCAGCAAAGGAGGGTAGTTTAGGCTTACATTTAAGAAATTCTTAGTTGTTCTAGGATACTTTGGTTACAGTTAAATTCAAATGATAGTGATTGGCTTCTCACATTTTTGACACTCTAATGATACTGTACAGCACTTTGTACTTTTTTCTTCCCCTAGATATTATTTAGTCTTCTAGTTGAGTTCACTAGAAATATTATATTAATAGCTTGATCAAAAAGAAGCTTTGTTTATGCTATTCTTGAAACCTTACCAGGACCGATATGGTTTTAAGTTAAAATAGTGAGAACACATCTGTGTTTCTATATAGAAGAAACTACATCATCAGGGTGATCTTGAGTACTGCTGCACGGGCACGTCAATAGTGATGTGAACGCAGTGCTTGCTTTTGGAAGCCACACCTGGACTAAGTCGGCTACGCATATTTGATCTCTCTTTAAAGGATCTTATATTTAAAATATGAGGAGAGTTTCACAATTCATGTATGGCATACTAATACAACAATAATAAAAAAGCCAGCCCAGGGCATTGCTCTCTCCAAAACTACCGAAAGACAAAATCGGCAATTACTTCCTGCACACAGAAAACATTGTTTCAATACAGATTTTCCCCCTTTTTTGCTATTTAGTGCAGTTAATTAGCACAGACCGCTTGAAACCTGCAGCTCTTGGCTGCTGGGTGCGTGTCTCCTCCTCGCACGAGTGATTTACCTTGGGAGCACGACCGGGGTACCCAGCATGGTTCTCTTTCGTGTTCTTATCCATAGCACCCGAGAAGAAAAGCTACATACAGCTCAGCCTGCGGATGAGACGGAGCCAACAGGGGTCAGTTCCACACGAAACGCTACGCCTCGGATCGCCACTTCAGGACGCGCCCCCCACCCCGTTCGAGCACCGGGAGGCCCCGAGTCCGGGCCCGGAACGGCCGGGCCTAGCACGGCACAGCACACCGCCTCACGGCCCGGCCCCGCAACCGCCAGCCTGCGCTCACAGCCTCCAACTAGGCCGGCAGGGTCCCGCGGGGGGCGGCCCGCTCAGCCCCGGCCTGCCGCCCGCTCACCCCCTGCTCCGCTCCGCTCTCTCCAGCCGCCGTGGCTGTTTGAATTCAAACGGCCCTCCCTTAAATACCCTTTAAACTACGGCCTCTCGCCATTGGCCCCTCTCCCGCCATTCGCGCCCGCTGATTGGCTCCTTTGCAACCGGCCCGCTCGCCGATTGGCTCTCCGTACGCTCCGCTCGTTGCGAGGCTGAGCCTCGTCGCCGCGAGCCTCTGGGGCGCATGCGCAACGGCAGCCTGCTGCGTATCCCGAGTAGGTCTAACCCCCCCGCCCCGAGGGCGGTGTTTGCGCTACATGCGTATTTTACGTACCGTCTCTCCGCCGCTGGCTCCTTCCGTACTCCAACTGCGTGGATCGGCGCCCCGCTTACACACTTTTCTCCGCGAAGTCTCTGCCTGGCCGGGTCTTCCGTTACGCAAATCGCGTACGCCCAGACCACCCACCTGTGGCAACGCTACAACTACCGTCCTTTCCTCACGGCTACCGAGGCCTCGGAGCGTGCCCCGGCGGCGGGGGGAAGGGCGTCAGGTTAGTCCCGCATCCTGCGAGGCACCAGCCTCTTCCCTCTCCTCCTCCACACACGCACCCGCCGCCCCGGGCCGAGGGAGAAGGCGGTGCTGCCACCTCGCGTGGAGCCGAGCGCGAGTGGGGCCGGGGGCCATTGTGTCCGGCCGGCGAGGTAGGTGCCCCGGGTGGCAGCTCGCAGCCCCGAGGAGCGGGAGGACGGGCGGAGGGGTGAAGCAGGCCTCTGCCTCGCGCTCGCCCGGACGTGCGGCCCAGGGCAGCGCTCCACGTGCCGTCGGCTCTTGAGGACAAGTGTGAAGCGGACGCCCGCCTCGGCTCGGCTCGGCACGGCACAGCACACCGGGGGACGCCTGGCCCGAGGTACCTTCGCCAGCCCGCGGACCCCTCGTGTCACACCAGCGGCGACCCGCAGCAGCTGCCAGAGCCACGCAGGTTCTTGAGGAGTCGCTGAGCGGCCGCCGAGGACCAGCGAGTGCGGTTTGTGAGTAGCGGCGCGCAAGGAGCGGGAGGCTGCCGTGCCGTCTCAGCTGCCGCCTGCCCCACTGGTCCTGCTCACGCCTGTGAGGGGGACCTTGGCCGCTGAGTGACCAGCGGCAGCGAAACTAGGTTCGGTACTTCGGGCCTCTGAAGAACCGCGATTGAAGGCAACTTTTAACTGTCCCTGCGGTGCTGAAAACAAGTGCGAAGGCGACCCTGGTGTGTGTGTTGGTGTTTACAAGTGATACAGGATAGGTAAAAAGAAGATGTCGGGTCGTCGTGTCGCTGCAGCATGTGATAGACGTCAGCTGCCGCGGGGCATGGGTAGCATGGCAGCCCCCCTCCTTGACCCGCGTCCACTTCGACTGCCGTTTCTTGAGGCTGACGTGAGTAGGACTTTGGGGAGGGCGGCGGTGCGCTCTCGGGACAGGCTCTCGGCCTGCTGACAGACCGCGCTGTCTGGCAGCGCGCGATGCTTGCGACCGCACCGCCCGAGCGGCTGACACGGCCGGGGAGGCCTGCAGCGCCGAGCGGCCGTGCCAGCAACTGGTTACTGCACAGCCCGCTCCGGTCCCCGTGCTTGGGATCCCGCTGTCTCGGCAGAAGCGGCGTTTCGGAGCTGTGCCGCTGGGACACAAAAGAACCCCGGCCTCCCGCAACCAGCCGCCCTCCCGTTGGGAGCCGGACACCCCCCACCCACCCCCCCCCTCGCCCCGGGCCGCTCAGCCAGCAGGGCCTGCCGCTCTGAGCGCGGCTCTGCCGGCCTCGGCCAAGGCCCCGGCCTCCCCGGAAGGGCGAAGGGGCAGAGGGACCCCGGACCGGCGGCGGGCCGCCCTGCCCTGCCCCGCCCCTCCTCCCCGCCCCGCTCCGCCCGGCCCGGCGCCCCCCGCCCCCCTTCCCCTCCCCCCCCCTCCCCCCGGCCGCTCGGGGGCTCCCTCGGTGCGTCACCCGTCACGTGACACAGCGGGCCTTGGCAGCGCCCGGGCGCGCGCGCGAGGTGTCACGGTCATGTGATGCTGCAATTCTCTCCTTCAAGAGTCGCCTCCAATCGATTTGCGGGCGCTCGATGCAGCAGCCTTCGCGGAGGAGCATTCTGCGGTCCCGGCCGCCGCCGCCGCCTCCTCCCCTGCCGCCGCCGCCAATCGATGCGCTCAGGGCTCCGGTCGCCATTTTAGGGGGAGAGCGAGGGAGGCAGAAGGAAGGGTCGGTAGGTACCGGGGCCGCTCCGCGCTCTCCCTCGCCTTCGGCCCCGCTGCCCGGGCCGGGCCTCGCCCCCCGCAGCTCCCGCCCGAAGCTGCCCGTCCCCCCCCCTGCCGTCCCCGTCGGCGCTCGAAGCTCGTTTTCTGTGACCGCCGTGCTCCGGCTAAGCACTCCCCGCCCTCATTCAGTCCCTTTCCCCCACGCCCCCTCCCTGCCCGTTACTGGGCTCGCAGCCCGGGGCCGGGAGCGGCTGGGCGGGCGGGTGACCGGCGTCTGCCGGGCGGGAGGAGGCGCGGGGAGGATGCGTTCCCCCGGGATGAAGGGGGGAGCGGGCCGGGGCTGTGAGGGGGGCAGCCCTTCGCCTGCCCCCCACGCTTCGTCTCCATCGCCTCCCCAGTGCCCGCCGGTGCAGACACGCACTGACAGAACCGTTTTGCTAACTAATGCCGCGTTATTTCTGCCTTCTCCTGCTCCTTTGTACAGCTCGTGGTCTGTTTATTGGCGAGATTTTAATTTCTACAGCAAACGAGTGCAACAGGTTTTTCTTTTTTTTTTTTTTTTTGTGTCTTTGATTTCTATGTCTCGGAGCCTTACCTAAAATATGGTAAGACTTGGTGTCCACGCTGAAATTCTGCAGGATGTGCTTTATTTAAAAGCTGTGGTTGTTTCATGGAACTCTCTTGTATGTGATTTTCTCTTCTTTATTTATTTCAGGCCCCTCCAAGGCATTCCTTGCTCACAATGTATAGAACAAAAGTCAGTTTGAAAGACCGTCAGCAACTTTATAAACTGATAATTAGTCAGCTGCTTTATGATGGATACATAAATATTGCCAATGGCTTGATAAATGAGATAAAACCACAATCAGTCTGTGCACCATCCGAACAACTGCTGCACCTAATTAAGTTAGGTAAGCTGGAATAAAAAGCTAACATAAAAGTCCAGTTTCTAAATCACTAGCTTAAATCCTTGTGAATTAAGAGGTTAGTGTTACTGAAAAGACATCTTTTATGCAAAGCATAACATTTCTAGATGTTTAGATACAGCCTTTGCCTCCGTGGCTTTTTTTGAAGGACGTTCTAGTTCTATGTTTAATTCCTTAATATGTGTCAAAAGCAAACCAGATCGCCAAGCGTTGTCAAAACCTGTTTGTTTAAACTTCTTTAAGACGTAAGAATACCTGCCCAGGGTCCTGGGTGACTGGCAACCTTCTAAAAATACACCCCAGTAAACGGGATCACTGAGTCCGCAGACCTAATAGAAAATTGACCCGCACAGTTCTCTGCCAACTTCCGAAATATTTTCTATAAGACTGTTCCTGACAGTGTTGGAAAGGGAGCAAGCCCTTCCAGTGGCAATCGTCACTAGCCTTTATATATCAGCCACAAGAAAATAAGCTTCACAGTCTAGGGTCTCAGCAAAGGTATTGCCTGTTCTCTCTCTGTGTATCTTTCTGGAAGTGCATCTGTGCCGCAGTATGTAGTCAGAATACCTGAGCTGCTGTTGAAACAAGCTGACGAAGTTACTGGAGGAGGTCTAGCCATAGCATCATGTCTTCTCTGTATTGTAACAGAACTGGTTCTGCCGCCTGAACTAGTTGAGTTCCAAGAGTATAAATATGTGAAGCCTTGTGTCTGTTTGAAATAATAACGCTAGACTTGCAATTTGTAGATGAAAGCAAGAAAAACTTTTCTGTTGCATTTGATGAATTGATGATCACAGTTGGGCACACAGCTGAAAATTGTTGTGTCTGCCCTGTTACCACTTCCAGTGCTGAGCTGTCTTTGTTCTGTAGATGCATCCTGGAAGTAAAACAAAACAAAACCACAAAAAAAATCTGTAGAATGGGTGTGAAGAGGAGTCAAAATTTTCATTTGCAATGCTGGGATAGTTGTTTGTGGAATAGGGGTTTTTTTGTTCAATGCAATAAAGCAGAAAGGAAAAGAATCGGTAAATGTTTCAGTTCTTTATTTTAAATCTCATATAGTAGTGTCAGGGCTTGTTTCTCCCTGTGGAAAGCTGACTAGAGGCCTGTCGATGGCTTAGGTAACTGATTCTCAGTGCATTTGTCAGTCCTTACCATTTACAATATTTGCTGGTTGTATTTCCATGGTTAATTTTAAGAGCTGTGTCCCACTGTAGTGAAGCTGGAGTACCTCTCATTTCTCACGAGAAGTACTGCTGTATCACTAAACCTGCTCCGCTAGCTTAGCTTTGTCAAACGGGCTGCGGCTCTAAACCCTGCCTTGTAGCTGTTACAGAGGTCTATAGACCACAGACTGTCTGCCCGAGGAGGAGGGTAACCTGGTTTAAGTGCATCAACTTCTCTTTTTTTCAGGAATGGAGAACGATGACAGTGCTGTTCAATATGCAATTGGAAGGTCAGATACGGTAGCTCCAGGCACGGGAATTGACTTGGAATTTGATGCAGATGTACAGACCATGTCTCCTGAGGCTTCTGAATATGAGACTTGTTATGTCACATCTCATAAAGGACCATGTCGCGTAGCTACGTATAGCAGAGACGGACAGTTAATAGCTACAGGATCTGCTGATGCCTCAATAAAAATTCTTGATACAGAGAGAATGTTGGCCAAAAGTGCTATGCCTATCGAGGTAAAATATGACTTGAATCGTAACCACTTTGTGAGTTCTTGAGATGCTGTCTGTTCATGCCGTGTCCGTGCCTTGTGACTGGCTCAGTGGGTCGAACTAAGTATCTGTCTCACCATATTTCCTACTCCAACAGCGGCTCATAAAGTACCCTTGAAGAAAAGGAAGAAGAAATAGGGCAAGTATACCTGTGTAACTTCTGGCAGCAGTCTGGAGAATTCAGCCAGAAATTCCTTCGAATAGTTGCTGATAATTGCTGTATTGTCTGAACACAGTTCATTTTTGAACCCGCTTATACTTTTGGGCTCTGCAGCCTCCAGTGGCTGTGTATTTCAGAACAGTTTCACAGAATACTTATTTATCTGCTTCAGTTTTTCTCCAATGCAGTTATCAGGTAGCAGTTTAAAAGTGGGTTGTTGCGGTTTTTGCAGGGTGCACACCAAGTTCTCAGCAGTATGCTGCGTGAGTAAAAGTTGCAGTTTTCCCAGTTGGGACAGCTTGCGGCAATACAGTATTTTGATTTGGACTGTTTATGACAGTGATGTGTTTTCTTGCATCAGTTCTCTGCTCCTGAAACCAGGTTGTCATTGAGCAAGTCAGCTGACCTTTGTAAAGATACTGGGATTTTATCTGATAATAATATATAATGGGCCTTGAAATGATTAAGGTAATAGTGATTATGTGCCTAGTTACATGTCAGAAAGGTAGCTGTTGTTTCCCACTTGGGCAAGTATAAAACCTACCTTTCCTGTTAAAAGCATGTTCTGCTCGCTAACACTCTAACTTGTTGAATGTTCTTTTTAGGTCATGATGAATGAGACAGCACAGCAAAACATGGAAAATCACCCTGTTATTCGAACTCTGTATGATCATGTGGATGAAGTTACGTGTTTAGCTTTTCATCCAACAGAACAGATTCTAGCATCTGGTTCAAGGGACTACACACTTAAATTGTTTGATTATTCAAAACCTTCTGCCAAAAGAGCCTTCAAATACATACAGGTTAGATACAATACCGGTTCAGAGCAACCAAAGCTTGAATGTATAAGTACCGAGGTATCGGTGAGCTGAATTGTGTCTGAGTTTCTATGTGGTTAGGTGTGTAGGTATATGGAGCGACAAAATTTACAGGCGTTACAGTAATTACATGTTACGAGTTTGTGCATAATGTGCACTTTAAATCCAGTGCCTGTCTGCTTTTTGTTAAGCTAGACCAAATCTAATATGGGTAACTTTGAAGTCAGTTATATTCTCTTTGTTTTGGAGGAGAATTTGGGATTGTGTGGTGGTGGGCTTTGGGGATTGTGACTGGCTGACAAAGCCTCTTGTCACGTCTGTGCGATATCCTGTGAGCAGGCACTGCAAGCTGCTCCAGGACAAACACTACGATACCTTCAAAGGTGGCCTGTCATTTTAGTCCCATATGAAGCATTTTCTGTTTTGCAAAACCAGAACACGTTGTTCTAACTGATAATTTAACTAGTTTTCTAGCACTTTAATGCCACCAGAATTGACACTTCCATTTCAGATTTTTTTTCTTTCTTACACCAATTATGTATTTTTGATCAAACAGGAAGCAGAGATGTTGCGCTCAATTTCTTTTCACCCTTCTGGAGATTTCATACTTGTTGGTACCCAGCACCCTACCTTACGACTGTATGATATCAATACTTTCCAATGTTTTGTGTCTTGCAATCCTCAAGATCAGCACACTGACGCTATATGTTCAGTAAATTACAACGCAAGTGCGAACATGTACGTGACGGGAAGTAAGGATGGATGCATCAAATTGTGGGATGGTGTTTCAAATCGCTGTATCACTACTTTTGAGAAGGCGCATGATGGAGCTGAAGTCTGTTCTGCTATTTTTTCCAAAAATTCAAAGTATATCTTGTCAAGTGGAAAAGACTCTGTAGCTAAACTCTGGGAGATATCCACTGGTCGAACACTGGTCAAATACACAGGTACGTGGCAGGTGACCCCCAGGTACCGTCCTTTTCAGGTACAACCCACGGCATGGGTGGTGATGCTGTCAGAAGAACAGAAATTCTTAAAGGCAACGGGAGATGGCTGCTTGGAGGAAAAATTGCCCCAAATTTTTGAAAACGCTTGATGTAGATTAACTACGGGAGAGAAGCTGTGATTCTTGTATGTCAGTTGGTGTAAACGTGTTTAGTCTGAGTAGATTTTAGAGACTTTTCTGACATCGTTACTCCATTGCTTTGGAGGGATGTTACCACTAAATTAGGGAAAAGTAAAAAGGAACACTGCCCTAAGGACTAGGACATGCAGAGGGTTTTGTTCTCTAGGTTTTTTTTGTGTGTTTTAGAAACAGTGACTGTTAAAACAAAACAGAATCATTGCTCTTCTTGCTGGTGATCATTTAGATTTTGTGACTTTTCTATTTATTGCTAGACTAGGGGCACAGTTTAAATAGGAAGGGACAAAACTAATGCCTAATCCATCTCTGGCTAGAGGAGGCTGCTTTCCTGCAGGGTACCCACCCAGATGGGGAATTGAACCTACTTTGGGGCAGTTGTTTTAACCATTAGACCCAAAAGATGGCTTTAGTAAGCCATGGCAGTATTCTGAAAAATAGCTACAGCTGTCTTTTTTTTTTTTTTTTTTTTGAAGGATGCAATTGTGTGCAAGGTAGTCGTGCTCAGAGCGTGTGCTGACAATACCATGCTTTGATCTCAGCAGGACTTAAGGAATGGTTAAGGATGTGGAAGCTTTCCATATGATAGCAGCTGTGAAGTGCTTGGGTCAAGCAGGAACATGCTTAAGCATTAGGAGTCATAGCATATAAGAGGAGAAAATGTTGACGACTGTGTGTGTCAGCTTTTAGGATGTGTACGGTCCTTTTTTGTATGCCAGCTCTATTTTGCTCTCAACCAGCAGGGTGCAGCACCTCCTTGATAAAACTTTTGCAAAACAAGTATCAGGTAGGATGCAGGTGTGTGCATGGCATGGTAAATGCCTCTACAGGAAACACACATTTTATTTGAAGGGTATGGAGGGACTGTATGGCCGAGGTAGGTCATGCAATGTGCCGGATGATATATGCATTAAAACCAAAAGTTGTCATTGGTAGCGAGAATCTGTGTATTCTGCTGTCTGTGGTCTTAGTTACAGCTATAAGCTTCATACAAAAAATATAAGGCCAAAAGTGCTCTCAGAGTTAAGTGATTGTGCCCATACTGAGTGGTTGGGCTCCACTGACACAGTTGGACTAGTTAATGTTCCTGTCTTCTAAGAAATTTTAGAATATACCACATATATAACTACAAAAGAATATTCATTATTGATTCACGTGTTGTATGTGGGAGGGGTAGGCTAACTGGGAAAATAAGGCTCCTTTGTAGACTGCGGAAATTGATACTTCTGGGAGGTTTATTCTCGGGTATCTGAAATCTTTGTAAAACTTGATCCTATTAATGTTTTGCTGTATATATTTAGGAGCTGGTTTGAGTGGACGACAAGTACACAGGACACAAGCTGTCTTCAACCACACAGAAGATTATGTGCTGCTTCCTGATGAAAGGACCATAAGTCTCTGCTGCTGGGATTCCAGAACTGCTGAACGGAGAAATCTTCTTTCTCTTGGGCACAACAGCATTGTCCGCTGTATCGTCCATTCTCCCACCAATCCTGGCTTCATGACCTGCAGCGACGACTACAGGGCTCGATTTTGGTACAGGAGGTCAACGACGGACTAAGGACAGCTTTATAAAACAGTGATTATCCAGATTAATTATATCATCTTGTATTGATTGTACTGCCAACAGATGCCTAGATGAAAGCCGTGCTGTGTCTGGTTTTTAATTCTGTCAAACATGGCAGAAAGATATCAAAATACTGAGACTAAGTTTTGCCTCACGCTAATTTTTTTTATTAGTGTGTGTGGCATTAATTTTTGTAAGTCATCTCTAATTGTACTCAAGGGGTGGGGGTGGGGGGAGAATAAAATGATCCTTGCAGGAAGGATTAAACTTGTTCTCCTGTCTTTGTAAATCCCGTGAAAGATAATGTGACTGCATCTTGCTCAAACTGGGCAGTATGAGCCAGTTTTGCTCTGCATTGTATCTCTGCAATCCCACTGAAGTCTGTTTGAAGAATGGATTACACAAGTGACTGCAGAACTTGGCAAATATTTTAATGAAGCCTTAAACTGCCTTCAGTTCTGATTCATTCTTTGTAAAGCTCTGGTTTGTATCTTTTAGTCTGGGGGGGAGGTTGGTGGATTATTTTTTTTAATTATTTTTTTTTTTTAATTGGCCAAGTGGACCTTCAATTCTGAGCCAGTCTTGTGCCATAAGAATTTGAAACAGGATTTTAAATTGTTTAGATGAATTCAGGAAATGGTGTTCTAGTTCTGGTATTAAAGCTCAGACTTGAAATCTTGTCTTCTTTCAAATTAACAAGTGGGACCTCAAAGTAAATTCATAATATTTTCAAGGAATATCCACACTGCAACTGTAAAATGTGACAGTGCTGCAGCATGTGAAAATGAGAATAACTTTGCCAGATACCTTTTAGTATCCTCTCAACGAAAGAAAGTGGTGTGCTTATTAATTTTTGCATATGTACCTCAGAATTGTCACTTTGCTTAATTTTATTGAGAAATTCTCATTCTATGTCTGTTACACAGCACTTGAATTACATTCTTTTTTTTTTAATTATTCAAAACCCCAGACTCACTGTTTCTTCTCCCCATTCTCTCTAGTACAAGTTTTCCAGACCTCATCCTATTCAACAGGATGCTTAAACCTCCTGTAAGTTTGAAAATTCACTACTTACTCTTACAGATAGTTGCCTGCACAAAGTTTTACATGTCGGTTCATTCAAGCATCCTGTACGGTGCTTGTGGGCTCCTGTGTGGGAGGCTGCCTTCAGTCAAAAGCTCTGTGCTTGCTTTCAGGAGGATATTTTTTTAAATGTGAGGTTCTCACTGCTGGATTAACTTTCCATTGCCACTGATGAAGTGTCTTGTCAAGGGCTGATGAGGGTACAGGTTTTGTCTGTATTTAAATAAAGATTACCTTTTAAAAAGTTATTTAATACATAAAGAAGGAAATGTATTAGTTTTCCTTTCTATATAACAAAGGAGAAATGAATATTGGAAGGCTGGGTCTTTGGGGACATGTTAAAGCTGGATGAATTTGCTTGTGTTAACATCTGAATCGGATACAACTATAGATTTACTGTATAGAATGGGGGGCATTTTTTTAAGAGAGGATGAAACTTAGTTTTCTCTTAATAGCTACTGCTATGCAAAATGTTTCTTATGCTTAGCAATCCTCTGCCTCCCTTTGAGTCTCTAAAACTTGAGAAACATGGGAGGCATGAGATAGCAGTTCTGGTGGCTTTTTTGCTGGAGAAACACGGGGAAGCGGAGCTTGCTGGGAGGGAGAAGGGAAGTCCTGCCGCAGAGCTATCGGTGCGTGCTGTGCTCTCACTGCCAGCCTGCTAAAGTGACAGCTGTTGCTGTTTTCTTGTAGTGCCATGTCTGTTTCAGTTCTGTCCCTAGTAACACCTTTGCTACCAGTGTTTGGACTCCTGTTTTTAAAATACTGGTTTGGTGCTCTCTGTATTAAACCACTGCTGTGATCAATCAGCAGGATGCTAGTTTTCACCTCAAGCTTCTTTAATTTGTGGTCTTTTAACTTGCAGTGTAGAAACAGAGTTTTAGTCTGTTGACATAAAAACATCCTGATACTGGCATCTCTTCGTGCTGTCATCTTGTTTGAGGTCAGAAGTTGGGGGTTTCTGTTTGAGAAATAAGGGCTGGAAGAAACTGAACTCATCCTGATCAGGTAGATAACCCAGCCCGGGGTGCAGCAACCAGGTGCTGCACCGCCCCAGTGCTGCTCTGGCCCTTGAAGGTGGTTGATGGGGGACGAGAATGGGAGGGGGCAGCAAGGTTGTGCACACACATCGTCCTGTTAGAGCTGCGTTTGACCGAAGGGGACTATGTCTTTCTGCTGTGCAAGTCTGGAGGTGCCCAAGTCACCGTCCTTCATGTGATGGCACTTCCTGCTGCAGGCAGAGGAGCTTCACACCTAGGTGTACTTGATAATTAAAATCCTAGTGCAGCCGCTTGCCCTTGCGGAGTTTTGCAGTCTGTACCTCTCGGTAGCTGCATCCCCGCGAGCTGCTCTGCTCAGAGGAGCACTGCTGTACACAGGATTGATCGCCTTGTCCAGAAAGTCTCCGTCGCCTGTAAAGGTCCATAGTATCCGTCTGGCGTGTAACCTGCTCTTGCCTCTCCTGGGAAGACGCTATCACTGAAACATGGCTGACGCGTTCAGCCGACGAGCCCTGCCCACGTGCAAGCAAAGCAACCTTGGAGACAAATCACAATTATGGTTTTGTGCCTTTTGGCCTTCAGGGTTCCTTGGCACGCTGATTTGGCCATCAGCAACTGGCACGTGGCTCCAGGGAAAGTCATTCCTAAAAGACCACTTCTGCAATCGGCTGGTCTGGAACGGATTTCAAACGCTCTGCTTGCGAGGGGCCGCTGGCCCGGGATCAATAGTTCTCACTTCCTGTGCGTGCAGGCTGTCTTTCCACCAGAGCTGCCCCGCGAGACCGAACCCCAGGAAAAACTGCAGTGCAATAAAGGAGAAGTAGTTGAGTTAGTTGTAGCTCAGGTTTGGGAGTTCTCGGTGTGGCTGCCCAGGACCTCCGGACGTGCTGCAGCACAGCTGCTCTACCCGCCGAGCAGGATGTCGTGGGGCAGGAGCCGAAGCCTACGTGCTTGTGCAGGTGCGTACACCTTGGTGCAGCCGGGAGGACTGTCTCACAAAGCACAGACCCCAGGCGAGGGTGGTAATACGTGAGGTGGTCAGAGAGCCCCTTCAAACAAAAAATTGTACTGGTTGAGACAGCTTTGAAAGGTGTGAGCAATGTTGGCTTCGAAATCCTGAATTGATATGTTTGTGCCAGTCTTACTGGCATCGAGCACTGAGCAGCCCCTGCAGTACGTAGTATTCTTGTATTCATCGCGTTTCTAAAAGAGGAAATACAGGAACATGCAGCAAAACAGAGGGGTGAGACTTCTGCCTGCGGTTAATTGCGACAAGTTTGAGGCAGAGAGATCAAGGAAAATTCCACTTGCAGACAGGCTTTTTTTTCTCACTTGTAGATGCTAACAGGGTTTTTCTGTTTTGCTTCTGTTCTTCTTAATCTTATCCGTTGTTACAGAAATTACCTTTCATGAGAATCTTTTTCGCAAATTCCTAAATGCTTGTAGGAGTAGAGCTGTCAGATGGGCTTCCTTGAGACGTAGTTCCTAGCGCAGGGTGACTGTGCAAAGCTGAAGCCTCTTCATCCCCCCGCAATTAACTGTATTGCTCAAAGTGACGCCGCTGGTGGATGAGAACAATGGATAAAAACCTCAGAATCGACAGAACTGCAAAGGTACGTCTGGCTTTTTGAATACAGCATATAAGCAATTAAGTAAAAAGGGTCCGAGAGTCGGGTTTGGTGTTTGAATTCAGCCTGATGCTTGGCGATGTTGGAAGCGTTTGGTATTCTCACCTCGAGGTGGACGAAGGGCTCTTTACGACACTCGTGCACCTCCTGTCCCCCGGCGCGTCTTCTTGTGACAAAACTATTAACTGGAAGAAGCGTCTTCTTGGGGAGGACTGTGAATAAAGCAGGATTCCCAAATAGCAAATGCCTGTGAATATATATTTATTATTTCACAAATGTGTTTAATTTCAAGGTTCCACCTGTACTGCTCCCTGTAGTAACATCTGAGACACGGTTATGTTGTCAGAGCCTGGCGGTGGCAGTCCAGGTGACCTGTTGCATGACAGATAATTTCCCTGCATTACACGCAAAAGAGAAGAAATTTTTTATAGAAGTACTGTATTTGTTTCTTTTGAAATTCTGGAACTACTTTATATATACAGTTTTTTACATTTATCTGTGTATTCATAGTGCATCTAGTATAATTTTCTATGTATGCATAGATAAAATAACCTGCTGCAGCTATAAGGGTTAGAGAATGCTGAAGTCTCGATTCAAAGTCAGCGCCTTCATCGTCCTACTGTCTGCAAGGCGAGTACGCAGCGTCATGGAATCATTATTTTCATCCTGGATTACGATCTCAGTGTTTACTGTAAATAAACTGCCTCCTGGAAACTTGATACAAAATATGGTGGGGGAAAAAGCTCCGTACTAGCTCAATGAGTCATTTTTTTGTACTCAGAATTTTCCATTGAGGCGTGTAAAGATAAGAGGACTATTTTTCACGTTAAGTCGTCAGAAATCGATGCAGGACATTTTCAATTTCTACACAGAGAAGAGAGTTTCTATTTCTAGGTACAGTATTTTCAGTTTTCTTAAATGGATTGCCAATGGCTCAGTACACGCGATGGCAGCGAGCTGATCTCTTCTGCTGTGAGATCTTTACGCACAGCCATAGCGCACCCAGTCAGCTTCAGCTGAGTAACGACCGAAAGGCAAATTTATTTCTGCTGTATCATTTACGAACTGTTCGTGATGTTCCTACCACCCCGGCAGTACTCTTTATTATATTATTTGAATGTTATACTTAATACGAAGGTACTAAGGATGTGGGTTTTGTACTGCCTGGACTCCTTGAAGCATCGCGTGCCAACCGTCAGTAGCCCTGAAGCGATGGGTAGCCTTTGCGGAAAACGGCTCCTGGAAAGGAATTCAGCGTAGGAGTGCAGCC